>NW_024704757.1:2655550-3277195 GCF_018977255.1 Callorhinchus milii | reverse complement strand
ACAGGTTCAGAGTTGCAAAGGGCAATTTCAGAACAAACACTAGGAAGTTTTTCCTTACTCCGAGGGTAATTAACGACTGGAACAAGGTTGGCAGGAAGGGTGGTTCAGGGCAGATTGCTGGGACTCGTTTAAAAGCAGCTTTGATGCTGGTGATGGGGGGAAAGTAGGGTGGGTGTTCTGGAGGGCTAAGATCAGATGGGCCAAAGGGTTGTCTTCATCTGAATCAATGTTATCATTTTTCCCCATCCCCAGCTCCCACCCCAGCTCAAGTGCCCAGCCAGTACTTTTAAGAGCAGTGACTGTATAAATTGTATGTGTTGGCGAACCTGACAGCCAATTTGCGCACAGCAATGTCCCACAAAAACTCAGGCAGGGAATGACCAATTTTATTTGGGGGATTGTCGGCCAGGACACCAGGAGAGGGAAACTCCCTTCTCTTTTCCAATAGTGCTGTAGGATCTTTAACAATCACCTGGATAGGACAGGTTTAACATCTCATCTGAAGGACGTCACCTCTGACCATGTAGTAAGACATTGGAGTGTCAGCTTAGACGATATGGGTTCCAAGTTCCGATGTGGGGCTTGAACCCACAACCTCCTGTCTCGGGGGTGAGAGTGGCGGTGCTCACTGCCCAGGCTTCCACATGAGGGATGGTCAGTGGACATGGCACTGAATGGCTGACAGTGTGTGAGGAACCTCACTCCAGCGTGAGTCACAGCCCTCAGGAAAACATAGAAAATTGAAGGGTAAAAAAATGAACCGATATTTGAAGCGCTTGACTTGTATATCAGTGTCAGTGTTTGTTTACATGGAATGGTATACCAGATCTGTCAAATTTGTTTAGTATATTGTTCGCCTCAGGCACTCCCAAGCATTGATTAATCCCTATAATATATCCTGTAAAGTAGTGTCCAGTTACACTAGGACTAAGGGGAAATACGGTGTCTGTAGATATAAAATTACGTTTACATCACAATGGGAGAGTGATTTCATAAAGCACCTTCAACATCCATGTTTCATAAGAAATATTAGACCGAGGTTCCATCAATGCCCATTCGTGTGGATGTTAATAATCCCACGACGCTGTTGGAAAAGACCAAGGAGTTTCTCTCTCCCGGTGTGCTGGCTAGTAATCTCCCAGAGAGATCGGACATTTACTTATAGGTCATTGCTGTGTCAAATTTTCTGATGAGTTTATCTTCAAAAATAATAGTCACTACACTTAATAATGAATCCTGTGAAGCGCTTTGAGATATCTCAAAGAAGTGATAAAGCTCTATAGCAAATACAAGATTATTATTCCTATATTTGATGGATAATGTCAATGGAATTTATAATAGAACCTCTTGAACTTGACTAGTATAGTGACTGTGTATTTACTGTACAGTGTAGTGACTGTATTTACTGTACAGTGTAGTGACTGTATAGTGATCTCTAAGTGAATTATTCCATAGTATTCATCAAATGCTATAATAATAATCCTTGCATTTGATACAGTGCCTTATCACATCTTCAAGACATCTCAAAGTGCTTCACAGAATATACTGTAAATTGTAGTGGCTGTATATTTTGTGGGCGAAATGCTCTTTATTTCCCCTCTGAATTCAGGTTTTATTTTTCTTTAAAAACAATCAATCTACAATACTTCTATTGAATATGTATGATATTATCTATAGTATTCTGCATGAATTATTCAAACGTATAAACAATTATATTTGAAATTGGTTAGTTTTCTAGTCCTCTGTGCTAACTGCTTTGCATTTCCCCCCGAAAGCCTTCCTTCCTTCTTATTTAATTATTTCTTGCTTTTGTGTATTTACTGTAGTGTAGTAACTGCGTATTTACTGTACAGTGTAGTGATTGTGTATTTATTGTACAATGTAGTAATTGTGTATTTATTGTACAGTGTAGTGACTGTGTATTTATTATACAGTGTAGTCACTGTGTATTTACTGTACAGTGTAGTGACTGTGTATTTATTGTACAGTGCAGTGATTGTGTATTTACTGTACAGTGTAGTGACTGTGTATTTACTGTACAGTGTAGTGACTGTGTATTGTTATACAGCATAGAAACTGCATTTACTGTGCGGTGTAGTGACTGTGTATTTACAACAACAACACTTGTATAGCACCCGCCACGCGGGTAGCATCTCAGAGTGCTTAATTCTTATTATTACATTTCACCTGAGAGATAGCCTGGCTGCTTTACTGAGGCCCTGTACTTACTATACAGTGTAGTGACTGTGTATTAACTATACAGTGTAGTGATTGTGTATTTACTGTACAGTGTAGTGACTGTGTATTTATTATACAGTGTAGTCACTATGTATTTACTGTACAGTGTAGTGACTGTGTATTCATTGTACAGTGCAGTGATTGTGTATTTACTGTACAGTGTAGTGACTGTGTATTTATTATACAGTGTAGTCACTGTGTATTTACTGTACAGTGCAGTGACTGTGCATTTACTGTACAGTGTAGTGACTCTGTATTTACTGTACAGTGTAGTGATTGTTCATTTACTGTACAGTGTAGTGACTGTATATTTACTATACAGTGCAGTGTCTGTGCATTTACTGTACAGTGTAGTGACTGTGCATTTACTATACAGTGTAGTGACTGTGCATTTACAGTACAGTACAGTGCGGTCCATAGTGATTATTTACAGCAATTGAATATGGCTGAAAAGTGCCTCTGTGTAAGAAATTCTTATAATAGTCAGGTCAGTCAGGGCTTTGCTGGACATCTGTCTCTCAGGTGAAATGTACTAATAAGAATTATTACAGCAGTAACGGGGAGACCAACTCTTCCCCCATCCCATCCCTTCCCATCCCATCCCATCCCATCCCATCCCATCCCTCCCATCCCTTCCCATCCCATCCCATCCCTTCCCATCCCATCCCATCCCATCCCATCCCTTCCCATCCCTTCTATTTCCCGCAGTGAGGCAGTGATTGGTGTCAGTCTCCCCTCCCCCCGGGGACCAGCCTTTGACTGAGTCTGTTGCTAAGGTCCTGGTGTCACAGCGTCCTTAGCAACCGCGTGGTCAGTGATCAAAGCGCCTCCGCCCTGCCCTCCCTCCCCTGCCCTGCCCTGCCCTGCCTCCCCTGCCCTGCCCCTGCCCTGCCCTGCCTCCTCCCCTGCCCTGCCCTGCCCCTGCCCTGCCTCCCCTGCCCTGCCCTGCCCTGCCCTGCCCCTGCCTCCCCTGCCCCTGCCCTGCCCTGCCTGCCTCCCCTGCCCTGCCCCTGCCCTGCCTCCCCTGCCTCCCTGCCTGCTCTCCCTCCCTGCCTCCCTGCCCTGCCCTGCCCTGCCTCCCCTGCCCTGTCCTGTCCTCCCCTCCCCTGCCCTGCCCCTCCCCTGCCCCTGCCCTGCCCTGCTCCCTGCCTCCCCTGCCCTGCCCTCCCCTGCCCTGCCCTGCCTCCCCTGCCCTGCCTCCCTGCCTGCCTCCCCTGCCCTGCCCCCCTGCCTCCCCTGCCCCTGCCCTCCCCTGCCCTGCCTTCCCTGCCCCTGCCCCCCTGCCTCTCCCTGCCCTCCTCCCTGCCCTGCCCTGCCCTGCCTTCCCCTGCCCTGCCTCCCCTGCCCTCCCTCCCCTGCCCTGCCTCTCTTGCCCTCCCTCCCTGCCCTCCCTCCCCTGCCCTGCCTCCCTTGCCCTGCCTTCCCCCCTTCCTCTGCCCTGCCTCCCCTGCCCTGTCCTCCCCTCCCTGCCCTCCCCTGCCCTGCCTTCCCCCCTCCTCTGCCCTGCCTTCCCACCCTCCTCTGCCCTGCCTCTCCTCCTCCCTGCCCTGCCTCCTCTCCTGCCTCCCTCCCCTGCCTCCCCTGCCCTCCATCCCCTGCCCCCCCTGCCTTCCCCTCCCCTGGACCACACACCCCACACAGCTCCACAAGCCGAGCTGCAAACAGCAGCCACAAGGCTCCCGACTTACCCCCAATGCGCCAACTCACCATCTTATACCTGTATTATAATATGATCGTCAACTCGGAAGTAGTCCTGTGGGGGGGAGAGAGGGAGAGGGGGAGAGAGAGGGAGAGGGGGAGAGGCACGAAACGACACATATTATTTTTGGAACATTAAAAAAAAACACCACCCAGACACAGGACAGACAGACAGACAGACAGACACACACACACTGCGCTGTCGGATGCTCCACACCATCTCCCCAGCTTGACCAGAACAGGGCAGGGAATCCAGGAGCTGCACATCTGTGCTGGAGGTTGAGCAGATGGAGGAAATAATCTCCAGTCGATAAGGCATTGGATTTTCACCCCGTTTAAGAAGTGTGATCATGACGCGGTCTCAGCAGCACAGCTTTGTGATGTGCATCATGTCATAATGCGCAGTGTGAAAGTTTTATGATAGCCCCGTTATGTCACAGCGGTGCCCAGCCATGCTCACTATCTATGCTAATAACCTTTAGCAGGGTGAGCCAGGTATTGAGAAAGCTTATTTTAATGTGAAGTTGGTATTGGTGGACTCTGGGCTTGAGAAAGAGACAAAGCACATCAGGACCAGCCACACATCGCATCCCATGCTAATAGGCTTCTGTTTGTTTTTGTAGGAACTAGAGCCACCATGTATGGGAGGTGTTGTATAGGAGACCTGGAGACCAGATGCAGTAGTGCAGGCTTGCCATGGAGGCCCAGCACCTATTACAAGCAAGCGAGCGTCAACACATCCCTCGCGCCCTTTACCAAGAACTTGTGCGGACGCCTTTACCCTCCAATGACCTCGCAACCTCCGATGACGTCCTGCCCCACGGTAACGGGGGGTCCGATAATCAATTGCCCGGTGCCTTCCTACCCCGTGATGCATTCCTGTCCCGCCATCTCTCCACGACCCCCGATCAATTGCCCGGTGGTGAACCCTTGCTCTGTGATCGACCCGTGCCCTGTGATGGACCCGTGCTCACCGGCGAGCTCTAACCGCATAGCTCTGTTCAGCAGGTACACTCCGGGCGAGTGGGTTGAGTCCAACCACAACAATTACAAGCAATCGCACTGCTCGAGGCACAACGCCGAGAAGCTGCGAGTGGACACCAAGCGACTGATCCAGGACAAGGACCAGCTGACCAGGAAGGTGCAGAATGACACCAGCAGCAAGATCGGGGAGAGGGTGGAGGACATCAGCTTCTGGAAGTCGGAGCTGGATCACGAGCTAGACCAGATGATCATGGAGAACCATGCTCTCAGCCAACTGAAGAAGAAGGTGGAGAGAGCGCTGGAGGAGACAGATGCTCACCTTCAGGTCAGACATTCCGTTCGGAGTTCATTCCAAAAGAGATTAAATTAAAAGAATGCTCAGTGTCAGATCTTAGAAACGGACCTTAGAAAAGTGTGTCATAGGAACATAAGAATTCGCTCGACGTAAGGAGACCGATCTGTTCTTTCTATCCAGTTCACCTTCCACTGTCCTGGCAGTCGCATGCAATTGTCATGTCCCAAACAATATACTGTATCCCGAGATATTATTTCCGAGAACCACGGAGAACCACATATATTGACAGCACAGAAGGAACCCATTTGGCCCATCGTGTCTGTCCTGGCTCTCTTAAAGAGCAAGCCTTTCAGTCCCATTTCCCTTTGGAGATGCAAAAATTGTCCAATTCCAGTATTTGCAGAGATTCCAAAGCTGTGCTCAGTCTCCTGGCTGTCATGTGTGAAGCACTAACCCCCCCGCCCCCCCCCCCAATCCGCCCCAGCCACTGCTACCATTTGCAGGGATACACAGTGTGTTTGTTCTGAGCACAGTCTGTTGCCTGCAGATGTGCTGAGCTGCACTGTATGTCCTGATAACATTAGCACTCGTGACGTCACAATCATGGGCCGCTCTGTGAGTATTCACAGGGGTCAAACGTGGAACATTGGCACGCAACTCAGTCATTGACACCGATCCTCACAGCAAAAGCCTCTCCTCAAGCTGTGGTTCTCGTAATCAAATGGACTATTTACACCATGGGCTGGATTTACTTGTTTGGGGTCTGATTTGTGACAATTAGAGCCATATGTGTGCAGTATATTGCAAGGATTGCAGTAAAATTATTGGTGATGGTTTTAAATTGCATGCGCTTTGTCCCCAATGCAGGATGAAACCAGAATTCTTGAGGTTAGATTTAGCCCCTGGTAATAATTCTCACTCATCAAATAACTCTCAAGATTATATTCACACTAAAAGAATCAGAAGAATTTGGGCATTTATTTGGATAAAGACATGTAATGTACACATCCCTGTGCAGGATGTACAAGGCTCCTTGTGTGTGAGTGTGAGTGTGTGTGTGTGTGTGTGCATGTCTGTGTATGTGTGTGTGTGTGTGCATGTGTGTGTGTGTGCGCACGTGAATTCATAAAGAAGGCTTTAGATGAGATATTTCACATACAATCCTTTCCTTCCCCACCCCTCAGCTCCCACCCCCACCTTAGGTGCACCGTGAAGTGCTTTGTGATTCTGCTGCTGACGTGGAAGGTGTTGTATAAATGTAAATTCTATTGTATACAATTCCTCTTTGTCGCAGGATGGATCGATTTCAATATCCTCACAATCACCTATGAATCAGTGGCCTGATACCTGCCTACCTCTTCAACCTATGTTCAGCCACTGTACAACAACAACACAATAGCAAATTACATTTGTATAGCGCCTATTCATGTCGGGAGAATGTCCCAAGGCGCTGGACAGTCAGAGATTTGCAACCGAACTGGGGGTTGAGATCAGAAGATGTGCAAAATAGGGAGGGTGGCAGTAGGAGGGTGACCAAAGCCGCGGTCAAAGAGGAGGGTCTTGAGATGGGGTGGAAGGTAGGGAGGGTGGAAGTGCGGCCGGAAGCACCATCAAACAGTAAAGTCTTGAGGCAGACCTTGAAGGAGGCAAAGGATGGAGCGAGGTGGAGGGGCTCTGGGATGGAGTTCCAGACGTTGGGGCAGAAAAGCTGAAGGCTCGACCACCAATGGTGGGGAGGGCAGGGCAGGGGACGTGAAGCAGGCCAGTTGAGCGGAGTGAGCGGACAGGTTGATAAAGGTTTAGTATGTCACATAAGGGAGGGAGTAAGTCCATGGAGGGATTTAAAGGTGAGGGCGAGAATTTTAAACCCGATCCTCAGGGGGATGGGGTGCCAGTGGAGCCGGGCGAGGATGGGGGTGATGGATTCACGGAAGTTGCTACGGGAGTTCAGAGAAAAGCTGCACTTAACTCTGTGGCGATGAATATTTTCCCAAAACAAAATAGGCCCCCAACATAACAAGAGACACGTAGCTTGAAATTCCACTTTGACTCAACCGTGAGACCATTTGATCTTAAAATTGAGGGCGGCGCAGAGTTGAGAAGCGTCTTCAATCCAGATTTAATTTGGAAGCTGGTTTGTTTCTAAGAAAACATTTTGTTTTTGAGACAAAGTGGTGCGAACTGGCTGAGATAAGGTAAGTCTTGAGCCTGCAGTGTGTGAGGAGCAAGACACCAAGAACATTGAGGAAGTTTAACAACAGTGACTGCCAAGTCACTGATGGTTAACTTTTAATTGACTATTGATTAACTATTATGTTCACTTAAGTGCAGTATCAGCGTGCAATATAATCCATGTGGTGGAAATAGTTCCCTGTTCCAATACTACTGTAATTATCCCAGTTTACTGCATTGTCAGAGATGTGGTAGTCTGTAGCTCATATTACACCCAATCCAGAACTATTGCTATCTACCCACCTAGCTGTACATCCCCGGGGCTAAAAAGAACATCTGTGCCAATTTGTCATTCCATTACATTGAGCTACTCTTTTGACTGAAACATAAGTTTGCAATACAGTTATTTGAGTAGCTAATATCTCATTATTCCACACTATAAAGGAAATATTAACTTGCTTCCTCCTAATACAGTCTGCGTCCTGAGGCGAACGATCGTCCAAAACTTTTGTCCTTCAGCCCTGCTTCGCTTTTTTTAATTTATTTCTCTTCTGCAAGGTAAGTTTGTCTGAATTCCTTGAGCTCTTATTTGATTCATCTTATTGTTGCTCAGTTCCCCTCCTTCAACACCCGACGTCCAAGGTCCTGTGTGGCTGTGATGTTAGACATGGTATTGAACTCGCTCTTCAAGGCAGAAATCCCTTCTCCTTGTTACTTAACCGATGTGAAGCTGGGAGCCCAGAAAACATTTCAGAAGTCTTCGTGCGTCAAGCTCATTCAGGCTTCCTTTTCACATTCCAAATCAGCAACAATTTCACACGGTCTCACACCAAGATCTCAAATTGAAATCTCACATAAGAACATAAGAGACGCTAGATGAAAAAAGACCAAGGTCCATCTAGTTCATCTTCCACCTTCCTGGCGGTCGTATGTGCATATGTCCCAAACTTCCAATGTACTATATCCCATAATGTTATTTCCTAAAAGAAATCTATCTAATCTGTGTATTAGAACATAAGAAATTCTAGACACTGGATCTCACATTGGATCTCACACCAATCTTATAGATTTGAAATCACGGTTCTCATGGTGAGATTATTGACTTGTGGCAGGAGAGGAAATAAATATCTGGACTGATAGTTTCCCCACAGTTTGCCTCTCCACCTAATGATTTATCATCAGCGAGAAACAAGAAGAAAGATTGATTTTGTGCACGGGATATAAAACAATAGGTGGATGGCACATGGAAGAGGGGAAGTCGAGCGAATGGCTCACAGATTGGTCTCAAGTTACGTTCAAAATGCCGGAAGCCAATTTGGAGATCAATACAGGCCCTCAATTGACTCGAAGCACAGAAAACCTCTGCACTGGGTTTCTATACTGGGGGCCTGGGTTTATTTCACCTCCCTATTGATTCCCAGTACCCTTGAATTCACGGGATACATATTTCAGTGATTTAGCACTTTGTGGAATTATGAACACAGCTGTTTGTCTGGAGAAGCAATAGGACTGTGTGCAATTGGGGTAGAATGTTGTCTCAGGTCCTGTGTGTGCAACCAACGTGTCTGATGGAATCTGCCATTACTTCCAAGCTTCACTTTTAACCACGGAGTGTGGCCAAACCATGCAAGGACAATATAAAAGTAATGTCTTGCCCTGATTCCCAATGACGTAAGTAACACATCTCAATTACCAGCAGTCTCTCCCAGCAGAAGTACTCAGAAATGGTGCAACCAGCACATTTGCTGATAACACGCATGTAAGTCCACGTCTGTTCTGTAACAGTGGAAGACGGAGAGTGAGATTAGATAGAGATAAACTTGGGGAGTACTGTAGAGGCATAAAGGAGTCTGGTGTAACACGGAGCAATGGCATTAAAAGATCTGCTAATATATAGTAAACCTGTGTTATAATAAGCTCCTGTTCATTTTCCTTTGGTCCAAACTGAGCAGCTCATGTTGGAGACAAACCCTTAGGTTGGATTCAATGAGCTGAATGGCCTGTGTCTGAGCTGTAAGGTTCTCTGACACTTTGGCTCTGACACCGACGTGGACAGCTTGATCCCGTCTGATGTCACTCAGCTGACATGAAAGAATACAAAATGGCCTGTGAACAAAAATGTTGCACGATCAGTGTCTAAACCTAAAGATGTGGCTGCGTGACTGTTGAGTTTCTTGCTTATTTCAGATGTGTCAAGAATGTTTGTACCATCGTGAGAAGAGAATGGGCATTGACCTGGTCCATGACGAGGTGGAGAAACAGCTGCTGGAGGTGAGGACACAGAGAGGTAGCGGCCCACTAACTCACACTCAACCCATTCTTATGTCTTCCAATGGATACAGTGCTATCAGTGCCTAAGATGGAGTCCCATAGCATAGCTGTTAGAGCCTTCGCCATGTAAGTGAGAGGAACCGGTTTCAATTCCCGGGCGGGGCGAAACCTTAGGCAAGTTTCACTACCCTACAAGCTTCTGTTTACCTAGCAAGAAGTAGAAACCTTGTTGTTAGTCGATTGGTGGATCGCTTTCCGGAGGTAATAATCCCTCCCCGACTCCCCCCAAAAATGTGGTCATTGAATTCACGATTGTTTGTGGGACACTGCTGTGCACAGTTGGCTGCCGCGTTTCGCCCACAAAATATAGTTGATTCACTCTAAAGCGCTTTGAGATGTCTCGAAGACATGATAAGGGGCTATATCAAATGCAACAACAAAACAACAAAATGACATTTATAGAGCGTCTTCCACGTTGGGAAGACGTCCAAAAGCACTGAACAGTCAGGTGTCGGGGCCCGACCATAGGGGAGGGATGGTGTAGGGGTGAGGGAAGGCAGAGAGGTGGGAGGGTGACTGAAGGCACGATCAACGAGAAAAGTCTTGAGACCGGCCTTGAAGGAGGCAAGGGAGGAAGCGAAGGGACCGTGGGATGGAGTTCCAGAGTGTGGGGGCAGAGAGGCTGAAAGCCCTGTCACCGATGGTAGGGTGGGTCGGACGGGAGACATGGAGGGAGTGGGCAGGTTGGTAGGGTGTCAGCAGGTCAGAGAGGTAGGAGGGCCTTGAAAGTGAGGACGAGGATCTTGAATTCGATCCTCTGGGGGATGGGGAGCCAATGGAGTAGGGCGAGGGTGGGAGTGTGGGAGTGATGGGGTCGCGGAGCCTGGTGCGTGAGAGTACACGAGCTGCAGAGTCTTGGATGATCCACAGCTCGTGAAGGGAAGAGTTGGGAAGGCCGATGAGGAGAGAGTTCCCGTAGTCGAGCCTTGATGTGCCGAATGCGTGGGTGAGAGTTTCGGCAACCTGAGGGGTGAGGTGATGGAGTCTGGCAATGCTGCGGAGGTGGTGGTAGGCAGTGCCGGTCATGGTGCAGATGTGGGGGAGATTATATTAATATCGGAGTGAGGACCGGGGTGGTGGGGGGAACCCTTCCTCTTTCTCAGTGCTCGTGCATATCCCACATATTGACTGAGCTCAGCTTCTTTCCTCCTTCTGTGCCAAAGCCAAGGTCTCAGTGCCTCAAGTACATCAGATGGACCCTTCACTCTGAGAGCTGACCACCACGATAGTTTTCTCACATCTGTCTAATAACACATAGCCGGCAGCAGCTCCCAGCGCAGTAACATGATCGAGGAATTTCAATCAGGTCATAAACGCCCAAGTGATTCATCAGAGCTGTGAGATTGATGGGTTTATTATGGCTCTTTTAAACCATTTTACTGTTAAAAGAATAATATTCATGCAGCTGTGAAGACGGACAGCATCTTTTCAGTCTCCTTCACTTCCTTGAGCAGGTGCACATACCTCGGGCTTCAGATGATATCAGCTGCCTGGCTGCCTGTAAATATCATCCCAACCCATTAGCTAATGGCGGCATTAAGTGTCAGTCTGGCTCAGTCAGCAGTGCTCTCACACCTTAAGCGCTCTGAGACGCCGTCCGGCATGAAGGGCGCTATACAAATGCAAGTTATTGTTGTCAAAAGGCTGTTGGCAAAACTTTGCAATCACAGTCCAGCATTATACCCCGTGTTTGAGGGACCGTCCATCAGATGAGACATTAAGCCAAGGCCTCACCTGTGCCTGTTCGGGTGAAGGGGAAAGATTCCATGGCACTATTCGAAAAGAACAAGAGGGGTATTTCTCCCAGTGTCCTGGTCAACAATCCTCCAAATAAGCTTGATCACTCACACCATGGCTGTTTGAGGGATGTTGCTGTGCAAAATTTGGCTGCTGCGTTCTCCCACAAAATGCAGAGTCACTACACTCTTATAAAGTGCTTTGAATGTCCTCCCGATGTGCAAGGCACTATATCAAATGCAAGGAGTATTATTGTTGTAATCATTATTGTTATTATTCTCATCGATCTTTTTGTTCTTGGGTATCTAAAGGAAATGAGAGTCATCAAATGTTGCCAAGAAAGATTGAAAAGAGGTATAGAGAGAGCCTCAGCCCAGCTATCGTAAGTGAAGCCATTTTGTAACCAGTTTACACTAAAGATCCGTCTCCTTAATAGGCCTCTAAAGATGCTGTGTACCTTGAAAACTCACTATAATTCACTATGGGGCCAAGTGTGTTTCCCTCACTGCCTCTGGTGTGATTTTCTAGGGTCGGGGGGATGGGTGGGGGTGGAATAAAGGAAATGTGTGTAAAAGTGCCAGCCTCCCACAGGAAGTACTATATACATATTCCATCCGGTAGCTTCTTTGAGCAGAAACAGGGAAGATGGTCACTGCCCAGTGATGTGAAACAGCTCATAAACCAGCCTGTCATCCAGTGTTGGCCAACTTGTGGCCCCTGGGCCAGAAGTGGCACCCGAGTGTTTGATCGGTAGGGCATTTTCAATTTATTTTGTTGGCCGACCATAAAGATTTGACACCACTGCCCTAATCACACTCGACCCTCCGCTCCCTTTGCTTATATCTCGCCAATAAGGATAAACGAGTGAGTGGCCGAATATACAAACCCGTTATATTGATTCTTCGGCAAACACTATTCTGAAAACCTTACAGAGGTTGGCCTGCTTCTGTCCCACCCTACCAATCTGACCCCACTCTCCGGAACTCCATCCAGGATGTCGCCAACTCGCTCCCCCACTCTCACCTTCAATGCAGTGCATCGCTTTTGGTCATGCTTCCCCTCCCTGCCCCCCCCATCCCCCCCACCCACACTCTCTTGTCTCCCACCCCCAGCTCGGGTGCCCTGTTAAGTAAGCATTGTGGGACGCTCTGCTAACATGAAAGGCGCAGTGTAAATGTAAATGTATACATGCTCATTGGGTTTTATTGTATTATGCAGCTCCAAGGGCACTAAAGACAGACAAAACTGCCCTATGAGAATGCAGACGGTTTCCCTGCTTGAACATGTGGCTTTGCACATTCTGGCAGGAATACCAGACAGCACTAATCACAACCTTACATTCTCTAAAGGCCAAGCATGGAAGCCTGGACTCCCTGTTTGTTCTCCCTTTGGATCATGAGTTTGATTTTTCCTCCAGACATTTTAAAAGATGTTTTAGACATTCCAACACTGCAAAGTCTCAAACGCGAGGCTTATTATTCCAACGTAATAATAAGGACTGTATTTTTTCATCCTTTGTGTGTGTCTTGCCACCTGCACAGAGATGAGCGATGAAGCAAATTGCTTTGTGCAGAGTTAACTCATTTCTGATACCGTTGCCTTTCCTGCTCATTGTGAGTGAAGTCAGTGGAATATGTGTACGTGTTGGATCCCTTCGGCGCTCATTCTGACCAGAACCCATGTTGGTGAATTCTCAGCTGAGTGTTATGACAGCGCAGAGTCATGTGCAGTTTGTTAACAGTAGTTTACGTCTTCTTTTGCCAAAAGATCTAACCGGGCAGCTCAGCATGAGCTCGAGCGAGATTTATGTGACAAGTGCACAGCTTATTGGATCGACGATAAGGCTCATCAGATGAGAAACACCTCGGACGGCATCAACTATTACTGCGGAGTTGAGCAAGTGAACGCCACGTAAGTACTGAAACGCATCTCGGGTGATTATTGGTATGTAGATTTAACCCAAGACACCACTCCCCCTACACCCCCCTCCCCCTCAGCTTGACTTAATGGCAAGCAAAGTGTTTTTAGAAAATAAACTATCACTCAGCATTATTTTTTGTCAGCCGGGTGTTCACTTTCCCCATGCTCCCCCTTGGTGATATCATCACATTTCAAATAATCTTTCTCCCTCCCCCACCCCACCCCTCAATCCATAACTGTTTGTGGGCTATTTCTGTGCACAATTTCACCCACAAAATACACAGTCAACTCACTTTATTGTCCGTGATCGTGTCTTAAATGCAAGGATTATTATCATTATTAATTATTATTATTATTTAATCCCATTCAGCCTGGAGGATTCTTCACTCCAGTCTCTGTCTCGCACAGGACTATATTCATTGGTAAAATACCAGATTGTACAAAAATCCAGTATAACATGCCAACCTGGGATTGCTTTAGCACCAGAGAAACGTATCTCTGGCCTAGTTATATTATGACTGCCACACTGACAAGATAATGGGACATGGTTCAGGTTTGGTTGTGTTTGTGAGACTTTGATAATAATGGGGTTGAACACGCACTAATTTCTAACAGGATTCCCTTAGTTAAGGACTCAAGCCTAGGCTCTTGCCAACCTGCGCCTAATACTTGCCAGAATTAGGTAAATAGATTGTGTTCCTCCAGGGATTGTGTTCCTCCAGCATGTCATTCCAACAATCTATCTCTGGGATTTCCATATGTAGGTGGGATGCCTGGAATTCTCAGTTTGTTTTGGATATTTTTAAGCAACGGTGATAGATTTCCGCATGTGTCAGACACCCCACCTGACCCCCCCAAAAAAAACACAGTTTGAGTGGGATCTCAAACGCAAGGATTGTTATTATTATTATTATTATTATTATTATTATTATTATTATTATTATTATTATTATTATTATTATTATTATTATTATTATTATTATTATTATTATTATCTCCTCCATGAATCAGAAATATGTCACACCAACTTGTGAACCTGGATTCCATTGGAGCTGATTTCCTGGGATTCAGTGGGACACATTTCCAGGTTTTCCTCAATTAAGGATTCCTGTTAGAAATTGCGGGTATTAGATGCCAGATTGGGGTGGGGAGGGGAGGGGTGATGTGGGGAGGGTGTGTATGTATCTGCTCAGCATTAACCTGCTCGAACCCGGGTTCTTGGCAGCATTTCAACTCAAGCATCGTGGGGAAAGTACACGGAGGACAATGTGCTGCGCTCCCAGTGCGAGCGAGCTGCGTCAGCGAGGCTGAGAGATGAGCTGGAGAAACTCCTCGCTGCCACGTCGGAGGAGATGTGGAAACAGTTCAACAACGTCAATCTCGCTTTCACTCACCGCATCTTTGAGATTGGCGACGCCAAGAAAAAACTACAGATGCACCTGGCAAAGGTAAGGGGATTTTCGAAGGAGACTCTCTCTCTCTCGCACTGCATTACTCAGCAGTCAGTGTCGGTGGTGTTGACTTTCAGATGAGATGTTAACCTGAGGTCCCATCTGTCTGTTCAGGTGGACGTTAAAGATCCCGAGGCACTAGTTGAAAAGAGAAAGGAGTTTCTTTCTCCGGATGTCCTGGCCAACAATCCCCCGAATAAAATTGGTCACTCACTCCATAGCTGTTAGTGGGACATTGGGTATTTTGTAGGTGAACGTGACAGCCCATTTGTGCATGGCAATGTCCCACAAACAGCCATGAAGCGAGTGACTAATCTTATTTTGGGAATTGGGGCCAGAAAACGCTCTTGTCTTTTCGAATCACGCCATGGGATCTTTAACACCCGCCTGGACAGGCCACATTGGGAGCTCAGTTTAATGTGTGATGGATGGCACTTCTGACAATGTAGCTTTGTTCCCAGTGCTGCTGTAGAGTGTCAGCCTAGACTGCTGGATATTGGCCCCATATTAAATCATGGCTTTAGTCTGAACCAAGTTAATATCTGGATAAGAGTTCACAATACGAAACTGCCATGGCATGGCTTAATTGTTATTACACTGAGTTAAAATGAACCTTTGATAGGGTGATCATACGTCCTCGATTTCCGGGGACAGTCCCAGGATGAAGTATTGTGTCACTGGAATCAATTTGCCCTGTCCTGAGTTTAGCAGCAAACTGAGCTCGCACAATAACATTCTAAATCAGATACACTCCTCATCAGAGAAACACATCCATTAATCCAACACACTTCTCCAGTAACTGCCAGCGCCGGTGATGGTGGTGAGTTCAATTGTTTTTATGTGTGTCCCTGGATTTGGTTTACAAAATATGGTCACCCTACCTTAGAGGGGTCACACAGTAGGAGTCAGAAATGTTGATTTCTGAAGAACGCCCCCTCTGATGTTATACTGAGCTATTACAGTCAAGTGCACAATGTTTTACTCTGCACCTGGTTGGTCCCACACCTTAATTCTTTCGGGGGAATTTTTTTTACAAAACTGGAAAGAATTAAAGACGTGACCATTTTCCAAGTGATGGTATTCTAATGCCTCTTTGCTCTGAATATATTATAATTATCCTTGCATTTGATACAGTGCCTTATCATGTCACTGAGACGTCTCAAAGCGCTTCACAGGGTATTCTGTAAAGTGTAGTGGCTGTGTGTTTTGTTGGCAAACCATTTTGTAGCTAGTTCACAACTCTGATCTTCTCCGCTCAGTAAACAACACCAATAACTTGCACTTATATAACAGCCCTCAGGCAGAGCTGTGTAGGACTCCCTTCAGTCACATACTATTATTATTACTCTGCTCCCCCTGTGGTTAGTGAGCACAGAATAAAGCGGCATATCGGGGCGGCCAGGGCTGGCTCTCATTAATTGCAGACCTGGCAATGGGGCCCAGTGTATGAAGTTTTTTTTTTGAAAACCTTTTTATTTCAAACATTGCCTTCAGGGCAGCAAAGCTGGAGATGGCTGAGGCAGAGCGAGCAGTTAGCAGTTAGTTCTGCCGGGAACAGCAGAGAGCGTGTGGCGTTCTCTGCAGTGGCTGAGCCAGGGTGTGTGTGTGTGCGTGTGTGTGCGTGTGCACGTGAGTGTGTACGGTTGAGTGTGAGCGCGCGTGTGTGAGTGTGTGTGTGAGTGTGTGTGCGTGAATTCCAAATGCTAAAACAATTCACAGCAAACGCGCCCGGCTGGTTTAGATTCCTGACGTTAAACCCTATGATTGACGGAGACCCTGGCAGGAGGCCTGGGACCCCAGTCCAGGTGCAGTCGGGCTCGTCGGTGGGACAAGCTGTAGGGACGAGATGTACCCTGGAGCTGCCCTCTCATCATCCCCGTGGCTCAGAGCCACATTTGGTGCAGTTAGTCAGTCAGTTAGTTAGTTAGTGTGCTAACACAACAGCTCGTTTTTAACTTTTTCGGGGAGTCTATTTTTTCTCAATGCAATTTTTTGCCCTTCATGTTTGAAATGTCACCCCCCACCCCCCCCCCACCGCCCCCCCCACCACTCCTCACTTCCACAGTCGTTTCTTAAATCCCATCACCTGCCTCATTTTTTAACTGAGCGCACATTCATGTACCCTCCCTACTGCGTTGACTTCCTCAGGCTGTATGTGTTGTGTGTGTGTGTGTGTGGGGGGGGGGGCTGTGTGTGGGGGGGGGCTGTTTATGTGTGGGGCGCGGGGGCTGTGTGTGAGGGGGCTATATGTAGGGGGGCTGTGTGTGTGTGGGGGGGGTGGGTGTGTTTGTGTGGGGTCTGGGTGTGGGGGGGGGGCTGTGTGTGGGGGGGCTGTTTATGTGTGGGGCACGGGGGCTGTGTGTGGGGGGGGCTATATGTAGGGGGGCTGTGTGTGTGTGGGGGGGGGGTGGGTGTGTTTGTGTGGGGGTCTGGGTGTGGGGGGGGGGCTGTGTGTGGGGGGGCTGTTTATGTGTGGGGGGCGGGGGCTGTGTGTGAGGGGGGCTATATGTAGGGGGGCTGTGTGTGGGGGGGGTGGGTGTGTTTGTGTGGGGTCTGGGTGTGGGGGGGCTGTTTATGTGTGGGGGGCGGGGGCTGTGTGTGGGGGGGGTGGGTGTGTTTGTGTGGGGGTCTGGGTGTGGGGGGGGGCTGTGTGTGGGGGGGCTGTTTATGTGTGGGGGGGCGGGGGCTGTGTGTGGGGGAGGTGTGGGTGTGTTTATGTGGGGGGGCTGGGTGTGGGGAGGGGCTGTGTTTTTGTGTGGGGGGGGGTTGTGCGTGTGTGGGGGGGGTGGGGGGCTGTGTGTGTGTGTGTGGGGTGGGGGGCTGTGTGTGGGGGGGCTGTGTGTGTGCGTGGGGTGGGGGGCTGTGTGTGTGTGTGTGGGGTGGGGGGCTGTGTGTGTGTGTGTGTATGTGTGGTGGGGGGCTGTGTGTGTGTGTGTGGTGGGGGCTGTGTGTGTGTGTGGGGTGGGGGGCTGTGTGTGGGGGGGGGCTGTGTGTGTGCGTGGGGTGGGGGGCTGTGTGTGTGTGCGTGGGGTGGGGGCTGTGTGTGTGTGTGTGTGTGGTGGGGGCTGTGTGTGTGTGTCTGGGGTGGGGGGCTGTGTGTGAGGGGGGCTGTGTGTGTGCGTGGGGTGGGGGGCTGTGTGTGTGTGCGTGGGGTGGGGGGCTGTGTGTGTGTGTGGGGTGGGGGGCTGTGTGTGTGTGTGGGGTGGGGGGCTGTGTGTGGGGGGGGGCTGTGTGTGTGTGGGGTGGGGGGCTGTGTGTGTGTGCGTGGGTGGGGGGCTGTGTGTGTGTGTGTGGGGTGGGGGGCTGTGTGTGTGTGTGGGGTGGGGGCTGTGTGTGGGGGGGGGCTGTGTGTGTGTGTGCGTGGGGGGGGGGGCTGTGTGTGTGTGTGCGTGGGGGGGGGGGCTGTGTGTGTGTGTGGGGTGGGGGGCTGTGTGTGTGTGGGGTGGGGGGCTATGTGTGTGTGTGCGTGGGGGGCTGTGTGTGTGTGTGCGGGTGGGGGCTGTGTGTGTGTGTGGGGTGGGGGGCTATGTGTGTGTGTGCGTGGGGGGCTGTGTGTGTGTGTGGGGTGGGGGGCTGTGTGTGTGTGTGGGGTGGGGGGCTGTGTGTGTGTGTGGGGTGGGGGGCTGTGTGTGTGTGTGCGTGGGGTGGGGGGCTGTGTGTGTGTGTGGGGTGGGGGGCTGTGTGTGTGTGTGTGTGGGGTGGGGGGCTGTGTGTGTGTGTGGGGGGGGGTGGGGGGCTGTGTGTGTGTGTGCGTGGGGTGGGGGGCTGTGTGTTTGTGTGCGTGGGGTGGAGGGCTGTGTGTGTGTGTGTGTGGGGTGGGGGCTGTGTGTGGGGAGGGGGGCTGTGTGTGTGGGGTGGGGGGCTGTGTGTGTGTGTGGGGTGGGGGGCTGTGTGTGTGTGTGTGTGTGTGTGTGGGGTGGGGGCTGTGTGTGTGTGTGCGTGGGGTGGGGGGCTGTGTGTGTGTGGGTGGGGGGCTGTGTGTGTGTGTGGGGGGTGGGGGGCTGTGTGTGTGGGGGGGGTGGGGGGCTGTGTGTGTGTGGGGTGGGGGCTGTGTGTGTGTGTGTGTGGGGTGGGGGGCTGTGTGTGTGTGTGGTGGGGGGCTGTGTGTGTGTGGGGTGGGGGGCTGTGTGTGTGGGGTGGGGGGCTGTGTGTGTGTGGGTGGGGGTCTGTGTGTGTGTGTGGGGGGGGTGGGGGGCTGTGTGTGGGGTGGGGGGCTGTGTGTGTGCGCACGGTGGGGGGCTGTGTGTGTGTGTGTGTGGGGTGGGGGGCTGTGTGTGTGTGTGTGTGGGGTGGGGGGCTGTGTGTGGGGTGGGGGGCTGTGTGTGTGGGTGGGGGGCTGTGTGTGTGTGTGTGGGTGGGGGGCTGTGTGTGTGTGTGTGGGTGGGGGGCTGTGTGTGTGTGTGCGTGGGGTGGGGGCTGTGTGTGGGGTGGGGGGCTGTGTGTGTGTGTGGGGGTGGGGGGGGTGGGGGGCTGTGTGTGTGGGGTGGGGGGCTGTGTGTGTGTGTGTGGTGTGGGGGTGGGGGGCTGTGTGTGTGTGTGGGGTGGGGGGCTGTGTGTGTGTGTGGGGTGGGGGGCTGTGTGTGTGGGGTGGGGGCTGTGTGTGTGTGTGGGGTGGGGGGCTGTGTGTGGGTGGGGGGCTGTGTGTGTGTGTGTGTGGGGTGGGGGGCTGTGTGTGTGGGGTGGGGGGCTGTGTGTGTGGGGTGGGGGGCTGTGTGTGTGTGTGTGGGGTGGGGGGGATGATTCAAGCCCACATGTTTATGGAAGCCTTGGCATTGTGAAGATTTAAATTCCACACTGATCTTTCAGCTCTCAACAATGTTGGCACTGGTTTAGAGCCTCAATCTAAACCGCTCTGTAAACACGCAATTGGGAAATCTGAGCTAGAATTGTTGTTTGTCTTCTCACAAGACGTGGGTTAAACCGTGGGTTAAACCGTGGGTTAAACCGTGGGTTAAACCGTGGGTTAAACGAGCCGGTGCTAAACTGTCAGGGCTGAGAACCAATCTCTGAGCTTGTCATTTTTCTGGCTATCTTTCAAGAGAGTTATTCTCCCCCCTACCCCACCCCCCTCTCCCCCTCCCCACCCGATGTCTTGGCCAACAGTTTCCCAGATAAAATGAGTCACTCACTGCTTGACTGTTTATGTGTGCAAATTGGCTGTTGCGTTTCACCCGCGAATCACACAGTCACTACGCTCTGCAGTGAATCCTGTGAAGCACTTTGAGTAATTCTTCCCATGTGAAAGGCGCTGGATCAAATGCGAGGATTATTTATTGTTTGATGTTCAGTGTGGACGTGATAAAGGATGGCAGACTGAGGTTTCACAAGACCCGCCGGGGCGGGGCGGGGCGGGGCGGGCTGAAATACTTGCTCTCTTTGAAAACCTGTTATACAACCTTATGGCGTTGTGTTGCATCAGATACATCGACTTAAACTCAGTTACTAACCAGAATCTGTGGCGTGGTTAGTGCTGGTGTTGAAGTAGGTCAGACTTGCAGTGGTCTTTATGATCCTGTTATATCTGGGGCAAACAATCCCCCGGATAAAATTGGTCACTCACTTCACAGCTTGTACGTGGCATGTCGCTGTGCACAAAATTGGCTGCCGCGTTTGCTCACAAGAACACACAGGCACTACACTTTAGTCATTCCTCTGAAGCGCTTTGAGATGTCTTCCCGGCATGAAAATGCGATATCAAGTGTAAGGATTGTTATTACATTTTTGTGGAGCCCTGTAGTGTAGTGGTTAGTACGCTCCTCTCACAAGTGAGAAGACCTGTATTCAATTCTCGGGCAGGACGAAACCTTAGGCAAGTTTCCTTACTCCACACGCCTCTCTTTACCTGGCAGTAAGTAGGAACTCGGTTGTTTGTCCATTGGCAGATCGCTTTCTGGGGGTAATAATCCCTTCAAAAACAAATTGGGTCACTCAATTCACGACTGTTTGTGGGTCACTGCTGTGCACAATTGGCCGCTGCGCTTTGGCCCTAAATATACAAATTCACTTTACAATATATTCTGTGAAGCACTTAGAGACGTCTCAATTATATGATAAAACATTATGTAAAACGCAAGGATTATTACTATTATTAGTGTCGTTTCCAATGCGTGTGTGTATAGGGGCAGGCCGGGGCTTTGCTGAGGGAATAGACAATAAGTTTGGAAAGCTACGGTCAACAGGACTCCACGAGCACATTGTATTGTATTCTTCCTCCGCAGGTTCTACAGGAAATCTTCCAGACTGAGTGCACCATTGAGGAGCTGAAGATGGCCATCAGACAAAAGGAAGCTCCCATGAAAGTAGCACAAACCCGTCTGGAGGAGAGGACCAAAAGGCCCAACATGGAGCTGTGCTGTGATCAACCTCAGCACCGGTGAGTGGCACCTAAACTATGTATCTTCCTTGGACGTACTCCTTGGCTCTCGTCAACATCTTCACTCCTGCAGATCTAAACTCCTCAACCTCCCTAAGACTCACCGAACCAGTGCGCAATCTAGGTGTCCAGTTCGACCCCCAGATGTCCTTCCTCCCCCACATCCGGTCCCTGACCAGGACCACCTTCTTCCACCTCCCCCACATTGCCCGCCTCCGACCGTACCTGACCCCAAATGCAGCCGAAACCTTCGTACGTGCGTTTGTCACCTCTCGCTTGGATTATTCAAACGCACTCCTCGCCGGTCTCCCCAGCTCCACTATTCACAAGATCAGCTCATTCAGAACTCTGCCGCCCGCATACTGACCCGGAACAAACTCCATACCCACATCTCACCAGTTCTGGCCCAGGCTCCACTGGCTCCCCATCACCGAATGGATCGACTTCAAGATCCTCACTCTCATGTTCAAATCCCTTCATTCTCTGGCACCTCCCTCCCTCTCCGACCTGCTCACTCCTCAATCCACCACCTGGCGCCTCCGCTCGACTGGCGCCGGTCTCCTGCTCGATCCTCGTACCCTCCGCCCCACCATCGGAGGTCGCGCTTTCAGCCACTACGCCCCGAAACTCTGGAACACTCTCCCTCAATCCCTCCGCCTCGCCCCCTCTCTTCCCTCTTTCAAGTCCCACCTGAGAACTTTCCTCTTCGACCTTACGTATGGCCAACTCCCCCCTCCCCCCCAGGCTTGGAATCAGGCTCCACCACTGTTAAGTGCTCTGAGACACTACCCTGTGTGGAGGGCGCTATATAAATTCAAGTTGTTGTGTTGTTGCATCAGTGTGGAGGTTGCACAGCCACCTACATCACGTGCATGTTTGTAGAGACTGAACCATTCATACTGCTTTTAACAGCACAGCTTGGCTCATCAGCAGGACTTGGAAGGGCAGACCAGTCACTGGGGGCAGGGAATCCTCCCACTCAGCTCCTGTTAACCCTGCAAGTCAATAGCCCTAAATGGTAGGGTGGTCCTAGCTGGACAAGCAGCAGGAAAGCTTGCCAGACAGTGCTCTCTATGGCAAACTATAACGTTTTAGCTGGTTAGACTCCAGCAGTTACTCCCAATGCACACTCTGGAGTCCCCAAACCTTGGCTCTTGTCAACCTGCGCCTAATACTTTCCGGAATTAGGTAAGCAGAATGCGTCCCTCCCGGGAGAGAGTGCGCATTCCATTCCAATAAATATCTCTGGAATTTTCATGCGTGGGTGAGATTGATAGAATTCTTAGTTTGGTTTGGATACTCTGAAGCATGGTGACAGGTTTCTCCATGTGTCAGACACCTGGCTGACCAAACAAAACACACCATTCATAGCGATTCATATCTGCCAACTGATAGTCAATATAATCAGTCAATGGGCATAATCAGGGTGGTCATCAACACCCAAAGATTTCATTTTAGGGCTTCTGCCTGATGTCACTTCTCTATTGAGATCTTCGTGTACAGGTCCCCTCATTTCAGCCCTTACAGTCCACATGGTCCATCTCATACACATGGCCTTGCTATCTTCCTACCAGCTGTAGTTAAACGTCACACAAGCCCTGCCCATTGTAACCATTCTGGAACGTGACTGGCATGAAGCACGGTTTCAGATTATTTCAAGGTTGGTCTTTATCTACCAGCTGATAACCGACATCTTCCTTTCACAAACATCTCCACAAGTCTCCAGTCTGTGCTGTTGTGCCCTCTACTCTCACCATGACAGCCTCACACACAGCCTCTGCAGGATATCTCTCCTCACAATGAATGGACAATTGCTTGGCACAGATAGATTGATGATTGAAATCAAAGTAGGTCATCCGCAATTAGGTCTGCCATTGCTCTGATAAGTTGATTACATGCTCGGAAATGCTGAGAATGATTTGGAATAACTTGAAACGAAAGCCAAAGTGACTAGCTCAAAGCTAAAATTGATCAGAACTGGGGCAGGATTCTTCCTCCATCTAATGATCCTGAGGCAATTGGAAAGAGACGCAGAGCATGACAAAGAGTGCCAACCACAGCAGACTAACATTTCCATGTGAGCTCGAGTAACATTTCGCAAAGGGATGAATGGCCAAGTGTAAACTACTGTTTGCTGTATTTGGATGAAGGGGCAAGGATTATCCCCAGCAGTACCGTAGAATCATAGAATTATGCAGCACAGAAGGAGGTCATTCGGCCCATCGTGTCTGTGCCGGCTCTTTGAAAAGCGCTTCCAATTCAATTCCAATCCCCCGCTCTCTCCCCAGAGCCCTGCCAACTTGTCCTCCCAAAATTATTATCTTCTTCTCTTAAAAATTGTTATTGAATCGGCTTCCACCACACTTTCAGGCAACGCATTCCAGATCCGAACAACTCGCTGTGTGAAAACATTTCTCCTCCCCTCTCCTCTGTTTCTTTTAACAACTATTTAAGATCGGTGTCCTCAGGTTACCGACCCACCCACCAGTGGGACTAGTTTCTCCTTGTTCAATTGTGTGATTTGTATATCTTGTCGCTGGTCATTCTGTAAACATGGTGACCTCTTTATATTATATTCATGGGACATGGCCTGTCCCAGGACGGGAGGATTCTCTGTCTCTCTCTCTTCCCTCGCACATTTTTTTATGTCCTCTCTCCTAACTGTTTCTTACTTATGAGGTCCAGGGCTGAGTGACTCTCAGTTGTGAATGATGAGAATAGTAATATCTATCCAGTGGTGTGTCAAAAGTTTGTGTCAGACTGGTGCAATAATCTCACTCTCACCTCTGAGTCAGAAGATTATGGGTTCAAGCACAACATTGGGACTTGGAATCATATAAACTAAGCTGATGCTCCATTGCAGTGCTGGGGAGTGTATTTCATTGTAGGACGTGCGGTCCTTCGGTTGAGACATCAAACCAGGGTCCCGTCTCTCTGCTCAGGTGGACGTTTGAGAATCCCATGGCACTACTGGAAAAGAGAAGGGAGTTTTTCTTTCCCGGTGTTCCAACCAACAATCCCCCCATATAAAAAAAATTGGTCATTCACAACTGTTGGTGGGACATTGCTGTGGTGCAACTGGCTGCCGCATTTTGCCCATAAAATATACAGTCACTCCACTTTACGTATATCCTGTGAAGCGCTTTGAGACGACTCAACAACGTGATAAGGCACTATATCAATTGCAAGGATTATTATTAGCTGGTCATTTCCCACATGGCTGTTTGTGAGACCTTGTTGTCTCAAAGAAGTGACAAAGCTCCATATCAAAGGCAAAGACAAGGATTTAACAGTTCTCTTTGGCCTGTAGGTTGGTCTGTGAGGTCTACACGATCGATGCCACCATACAGATGTTGAAGCAGCGTCTCCAGGAATCACAGAACGCCCTGCAGCTGCTGGTGCAGACCAAGTCCATCCTGGAGCACGAGATCGCCATCAAGGCCAACTCTCTCTTCATCGACCAGGAGAAATGCATGGGAATGCGCAGGACCCTCCCCAACACCCCCCGTCTCATCGGCTGCACCCAGATCAACACGGGACACTACTGCGCCCGCCCGTCTCCTGAAAAGAAGCCCTGCAACTGCGGATGCAAAGGGAGAAAGAAGAAAGTAACATAATTCAATTCGGAACCATAGGACCCAAAGGCTTCAAGGCCAAAAGCGTGTCGGAATTTCTTTCCCAAAACAAGTTTTGACTATCGAGTGAAAATAAAATAAAAGAAATTGGTGCTTTAACCGGCTTGTGATCCATGATTTTTATTTCGTTTTTCAAAAAATAATTATTTATTATAAATTATTTCTAAAATATAATTTAATATTTATATATAATTTAATATTTATTATTTATTAAATTATTATTATTAATAATAATAATAGCCTCTGTTTGCCTAGCAGTAAATAGGAACCTGGTTGCTAGTCGATTGGCAGATGGCTTTTCCAGGGGGAATAATCCCTTTAAAAAAAACAAATGTGGTCACTGAGTCCACGACTGTTTGTGGGACACTGCTATGCACAATGGTCTGCCGCCTTTCGCCCACAAATTATTCTGTGAAGCGCTTTGCGACGTCTCGAAGACTTGACCGTCCCCGTCACACCATCGAGTTGCTTTTTAAAAGAGTCCCCGTCACTTCCCATCGAGTCCAAACCATCCTGTTTCTGGTGACATGTTGCAAAAGCATCAGGGAAGAATAAACTGCACAATCTCTGTGTGTTACAGCCCTGTTTTCGCAGCGAGTGCTACTAGCTAACCAATAGTTATCAGCTAAGCTTGTGCAATAAGACCCACTGTTAGAATCCTGGTATTTGGTGGAGTGGCTTATCACATCGGAAAGAAGTCTCAAAACACTTCGCAGGATTTACTCTGAAGTGTAGTGACTGTATATTTTGTAGGCAAACACAGCAGTCAAGTTGCACCTAACAATGTTTTGCAAACGGCCATGAAGCGAATGACTAATTTTATCGGGGGTTTGATGTGGTGCTTAAACCCACCACCTTCTGACTCATAGAGACCAGAGTGCTCCTGACTGTGCCAGGCTGGCACCAACAATAGTACAACAACAACAACTTGGACTTATATAGTGCCCTCCACGCAGGGTAGCGTCTCAGAGCGCTTAGAATAAGCAACAGGCTCAGGAAATAATTAAAAATGTGATATCTTGAGGCTCAGATATCTAGTATTTATGAATTATTTTTACAGTTTTATTATTTAACAGCACATAAATTGTTTGATTAGATCTGGTAAACTCCCTTTTAATCTGCAAACAATTGGCTGCGTTATGCGTTTCCTTGTTTGTATTTCTGATCTCAGCACTGATTAGCTGCTCAGGTCAGTGCGAGAGAAACTCAGCAATGTAAGCACGGCCGCTAACAGCACACAGATGTCTGGCAGCGTGGCCCACAACCAACACTGAGCTGCCACCTCACCATTTCCCCTGGAAAGTGTGAAAATTGTGTCTTAATTTGCCTTAATGATAATACTTTGAGCCAGCATCTTTCACATCTGGTTGACATCGCAAAGAGCTTCAACAACAACAACTAAATTACATTTGTAAAGCGCCTTTCACGTTGGGAGGACATCCTAAGGCGCTGGACAGCCAGTGTTTCAGACCCAAGTTGGGGGTCGGGATTGGGGAGGGGGGAGGGCAGGGGAAGAAAGGAGGGTGATCGAAAGCACGGTTGAAGAAGAGGGTCTTGAGATGGGTCTTGAAGGAGGCAAGGAAGGGGGTGAAACAGAGGGTCTGTGGGATGGAGTTCTAGCAGGTCAGGGCAGAGTGGCTGAAGGCCTACCCGCCAATGGTTTGGTGGGCAAGGCGGGGGACGTGAAGCAGGCCGGAGCCCGCTGAATGGAGGGAGCAGGCAGGTTGGTACAGGGTTAGGAGATCGCAGAGGTAGGGAGGAGTGAGGCCATAGAGGGTTTTGAAGGTGAGGACCAGGATCTTGAACTGTATCCTCTGTGTGATGGGAAGCCAGTGGAATCAGACGAGGATGGGGGTGATAGGGTCACAGAGTCTGGTGCAGGAGAGGACATGGGCTGCAGAGTTCTGGATGTCTGCAGCCTATGGAGGGAGGAGTTGGGGAGGCCGACAAGCAGGGAGTTTGCATAGTCAAGACTGAATATCATGAACGCGGGTATGAGGGTCTCGGCGGCCTGCGGTGTGAGACAGTGGCGGAGCCGGGCGATGGTGGGGAAAGGTAGAGCGGGTCATGGTACGGATGTGGGGTAGAAAGGATAGTTGAAGGTCAAATAAGACGCCAAGGTTCCGGACTGGCTTAGTAAGTAAGATGGAGTGTGCAACCACGGATAGTGATGCTGTCAACTTCGCAGGATTTTACCGTGAAATACATTGACTGTGGAGAAAACCTTTGTGGGCAAAATGCAGCAGTCAAATTTATGCAGAGCAATGTACTACAAACAGCCATGCAGCTGTGTCTTTACTACATATGCACATGGGGAAGTGAACCTGCTGTGTAAAATGATTGGGTCAACGTGCCCTTGAGGCAAACCTTGCGTGTTCTCTCTCTCTCTCTCTCTCTCTCTCTCCCTCTCTCGTTCTCTGTTTCCTCTCCATCCCCACCCCCCCCAGCCTCGCTCGCTCTCTTAACCTTCCTACCTCTGTCTCTCCTCCTTGCTCTCTCTTTCCCTCTCTCTCTCTTTCCCCCCCTCTCGCTCTCTCCCTTCCCCCACCCCTCTTTCTCCAGACCACATCTTGTAGGTCGGGAAAAAAACAACCCATTAGATTGTGGGAATGCTTTTTCTGCAGGAATCCACATTAGAAAGTTTAACCCAGATGTTTTCCCATAATACTGAGGAAGGCAATCTCCAAGCCACCTGCAACTGTTTAACGTTGGAGCTCCTGCATGGCGTTGTGTAATGATAGAAATAACCCTCCTCGCCGCTCTCCCCAGCTCCACCAGTCACAATGTTCAACCGTGAACTCCGCTGCCCGTATCCTCACCTTTAATAAATTCCGCAATCCGTCATCCCAGTCCTTGCCAGTCTTCACTGACTCCCTGTCACAGAACGGATACATCTCTGGATCCTCCCACTAACAACAACAACAAGATTACATGTGTATAGCTCCTTTTACGTCGGGAGGACGTCCCAAGGCGCTGGACAGAGTACAGCATTTCAGACCCGAGCTGGGGTCAGGAGGGGGGAAGTGGAAGGGGGGGTGGCCGATGGCATGGTCGAAGAGGAGGGTCTTGAGGTGGGACTTGAAGGAGGCTAAGGAGGGGTCGAGGCGGAGTGATTGGGGGATGGAATTCCAGAGATTGGGGGCAGAGTGGCTGAAGGCTCTCCCGCCAATGGTGGGGCGGGTGGGTCGGGGGATGTGGAGCAGGCCAGAGCCGGCTGAGCAGACGGAGTGGGTGGGTTTGCATAGTCAAGCCTCGATTGTATTGAAAGGGTTTTGGCAGCCTGCGGTGTGAGACAGTGGTGGAACCGGGCGACGTTGCGGAGGTGGGGGAAGGCAGAGCGGGTTATGGCGCAGGTGTGGGGTAGAAAGGATAGTTGAGAGTCAAACAAGACCCCAGGGTCACCTATACTCACCTCTACAAAGCTCACGCCTCTCTTCACTACACATCCCTGCTGCACTAACACTGAGAGGCTGGTGAGGAGAGAACTGCTCACACAAGTGCATGCGCTGCTGTTCCCCATTGAGCAGCTGTGCAGTTACGCAGCATGTGACCACAGCTGCCCATTCACTGACACTCACTACAGAAGCCTCACCGAGTTCAGCTCGGAGCAAAAGCGTTTGATAATCAATCAAGATTGAAGGGAAGCCGATTGAAGGTGATGTTGGTGAGAATTCATCACCATTTTCATAGCTTTGAGCAGATCTGAACGAGGAGGACCCCCACCCCACTCACTATTGTATTATACAGACAACAAGGCACAGACTGCACTGAGCAGCTAAATCATGAGCTCAATTATAGGGAACAACTTAGCATCTTCAATACCTCGGCTCAGCCCTCTCATAGGAACATAGCTATTGCTGGAGGAAAACAGACCCAGGTCCATCCAATACACCTTCTACCATCCTGGTAGTCGCATTCTACAATAATGGAGATGTTGATAGTAATTAATTCTGTATGGATTAGTCTACAACAGAGTGGACAGCTTTGGGAACCTTAGATCCAAAGTTGCCTTGTTCTTCTAATCCACACCACACTTACTATATGTCATGTCTCAACTTACTCATGTACCCACATATTATTTTCTAAAAGAAATCTACCTAATTTGTATTTGAATCAATCTCCAACGGTGATAGGGAAGTAAACTACTGTAGTGATGATTTAATCTTGAATTATAATCCTTGCATACATGCAGCGCCTTTCACGTCTCCAAGTGCTTCACATGATTTTTACTGTAAAGTGAAATGACTATGTGCGAGCAGGTAAACACGGCAGCCCAATTGTGCACAGCAACATCCCGCTAACAGCCCATAAAACAAATGATTAATTTTATATTGGGGGGGGATTTATATAACAAGCGAAAGGTGGGATACCAGAATTCAACAACAACAACAACAACAAGATTCCATTTATAAAGCGCCTTTCATGTCAGGAGGACGTCCCAAGGCGCTGCACAGTTGGGTCATGACCCGAGCAAGGGGAAATGGTCAGGGTGAGGGAAGGGAGGAGCAAGGAGGGGGGAAATGGTCAGGGTGAGGGGAGGGAAGGGAGGGAGCGAGGAGGGGGAAGAGAGTCGAGAGGGGAGCTGAAGGCACGGTCAAAGAGGAGGGTTTTGAGGCGGGACTTGAAGGAGGCTAAGGAGGGGGCGAGGTGGAATGATTGGGGATGGAATTCCAGAGGTTGGGGGCAGAGTGGCTGAAAGCTCTCCCGCTGATGGTGGGGCGGGTGGGTTGGGGGACGTGGAACAAGCTGGAGCCGGCTGAGCGGAGGAACGGGCGGGTTGGTAGGGGGTTAGGATGTCACAGAGGTAGGGTGGGGTGAGGCCATGGAGGGCTTTGTAGGTGAGGACCAGGATCTTGAACTGGATCCTCTGAAGGATAGGGAGCCAATGGAGTCGGGCAATAATGGGAGAGATGGGGTCACAGAGTTTGGTGCGGGAGAGGACACGGGCTGCAGAGTTCTGGATTACCTGCAGTCTGTGGAGGGAGGAGTTGGGAAGGCCGACACGCAGGGCGTTTGCATAGTCGAGCCTGGAGGTGATGAAGGATTGAACAAGAGTTTCAGCGGCCTGAGGCTGAGGTAGTGGCGGAATCAGAAAAGACAGTTGCTTTTTTACTAAATATTGTAAATTGATGACCTTTTATTAAAAAAATTTAATTTGAAATTTAATTTTTTTTACTATTTTATTTTTAAATTTAAAATTTAATTTTAAACTTAAGTTTAAATTGATGGCCTCTCGTTGTTGTCTCACCAACCAGTGGAAATAATTTCTCCCTGTCAACTCCCTATCAAAATCCCTCATAATATTAAAGATCTTGATCAGATCAGGTCACAATCCGATTGCTCTGTGACTTGGGTGTGAGTGTGCAGTCACTGGTGTGTCCGCGATTGTAACATTGGCTGTTAAAAAGTATTTGAGGTCATTTTATTACAATTGCAGAGTGACTGACAGAGCAAATCAGTGGGGTTGCGGTAGAGCTTCAATTACACAAAACGATGAAGAAACCACCCTAAAATATAACTCACTGGCCTATGAGCAAATCAATGCTATTGTAAAGCAACAAAGCATGAAACATGTATGGGAAAGATTTGAATTTGGATGTGATTTCTGAGAAGCTACTTAGCATACGTGCAGCAGTAAATGAGGCCATTGGAGGCAGCTGGTAATTGTAATTGTAAAGAGATTTTCCCTTTTTTCCTATTTCGCTCACAGAATACACAGTCGCTCCACTTAACAATACATCCCGTGAAGCACTTTGCAACGTCTCAAAGACGTGATAAGGCCCTGTATCAAATGCAAGGATTATTATTATTTTATTATTATTATTTTGTTTCCATTATGTGAAGTACAACACACAGCCACTGCTCTTTACAGTAAATCCTGTGAAGCGCTTTGGGATGTCCTCCCTCCCTGAAAGTTGCCGGCTGGGCTGACAAATGTAAGGATTTTTATGAATATTATTGCAAATATATGTAAGAATCCCAGCAGGTGTAACGGGTTGGGTGTCAGGCAATCAATCATCCTCACTTGTGTTTTTTCTTCCACACTAAATGAAAGAATATGAATACACCGCAAGCCAGTCTATCAGGGCTTGTCAAGCTGCTGTGCTGTTTTGCAAGCGTGGGCATGTTCAGTGCTGAGACTGTAGCTGGTGAGAAAGACTGAGAATTCAGCCTTGTAAAGGCAAATCAAGCTGTGTGTCAGCCTGGCTCAGTAACAGCACTCAAGCTTCACAAGTCAGAAGGTTGCAGGTTCAAACCTCACGTGAGGTCTTGAACTCACATAGTCTAAGATAACACTCCAACGCAGTGCTGCAATGTCGGAGGTGCAGTCCTTAAGGATAAGACATTAAATTGAGGTCCTGTCTACCTGCTTTCTGGAGGTAATAATCCCTCACTCAATCCACGACTGTAGGACATTGCTGTGTGCGACGGGCTGATGTGTTTTGCCCACAAAATACGCAGTCAATCCACTTTACAGTATATCCTGTGAAGGGCTTTGAGATGTCTCAATGACGTGATAAGACGCTATATCTAATGCAAAGATTATTATTATTTATTATTATTTACTTCAGCTGTAAAACACTTACATATAATTTTACTGAGATTGGTTGTGACATTGAGAATCGAGATTCAGATCTTCCCCTCAGGCCTCACTGAATGTGGATTGCCTCGGGTGATGACAGAATGAGCAAATTAACTTTAAGAGCATCCAGTCAGGACGTGGGAAACCACAGAGACTTGGAATGGGTGTGAAAAGTTATGTTTCACTCAGTTGCTCTGATAGATTAACTTCCCACCCCCCAAAGGCAATGACTGCCTCGGACACAATAGCCGAGCTGAACGGCTGCAACTCAAAGTGGCAATGTTTAATGATTAAAATATTATTCATTTCCCAACATCAGTGGCCAGGCTTTTCAACCGTACTGTCCTGTCGTCCTTTGAATAAGACATTAAGCCATGTGTTTGGGTGGATGTTGAAGATCCTGTTACACTATTCGAAAAGAGAAGCGAGTTTTTCTCTCTCTCTCTCTCTCTCTCTCTCATAGTGTATGGGCCAACAATCCCCCAAATAAAACTAGTCACTCAGTCCGTGGCTGTTTGTGGGACATTGCTTTGCGCAAATTGGTTGTTGGGTTCGCCTGCAAAATACACATCTACGAACATGAACGCAGCAGCCAATTTGCACAAAGCAATGTCCCACAAACTGTGTTATTTCCACCCCCGCTGTATGAGTTCAGGCTTGCCCGGTGCTGGGTAACATTCCTCCTGTACAGAACGGTGCAGAGGCTTGAGGTTCTAGCTGAACGCTACATTTTTGTGGTGTGTGGAGCACAAGTGACATCGAGTGCACACAAAGACGGGGCTGTTCCCCAGCTTCAGACATTTCCAGCGTGGTTGATGTAGGCCACACGTCAAAAAAATAAATCTGTATTTGAGTCATACTCGTTTTCCCCTGCAAAACAGGCCTGCCCTCTTCACCATCCTCCACACACTCACGCTCAGTGCCAGCTAACTGATCTGGGTGACAGCCAGCGGGCAGTGTTTCACTGAGATCAGCTAAGTCAGCACTGAACTGATCTGCACTGAGCTCTGTGAGCCGATCACCCCAGTCCTCGTCTGTCTTCACTTGCTCCCCAACCCCCCAAAGGACAAGATCCGTGTCCTCACCTTTAAAGCCCTCCACAGTCTTGCTCCTCCTCACTTCTGTGACCTACTAAACTTTTACTAACCTGTCCGCTCCCTCCGCTCAGCGGGCACTTGCCTCCCCCGCTCTTCACCATCGGCAGTCAGACCTTCAGCCTTCCAGCTGTCACCCTCTGGACCTCCATCCTGGAGCCTCTCTGCCTCTCCCAGTCAACAACAACAAATTGCGATTTGTTGTCGTCGTTGGTATGAATTATTCATTTTTTAAATTTGATGCCAGTTAGGGTTAATCAATACATTTTTATTGTGACAAGTTTGCACCAGATAATAACAATAATCCTTTGATATAGCACCTTATTACAGGGTCAAGATGTCTCAAAGCTCTTCACAGGATTTTAGCGTAAAATGTAGTGACTGTGTATTTTGTAGGCGAACACGGCAGCCAATTTGCGCACAGGTGACGTCCCACAAACAGCCGTGAAGGGAGTGACCACGATTTTATCTGCCTTGAGATGAGAAGGAGCCATGGCTGTGCATGTGCCATCACACATGACATGGAAAGAAAGTACATCAGTGTACGTACCATCACGCATGACGTGGACGGAAGCTGTTCACACGCTATCAACAATAACAAGAACAAAATTACATTTGTAGAGCGCCTTCCACGTCGGGAGGATGTCCCAGGGCACTGGACAATCAGTGTTTCGGACCCGAGCTGGGAGTCGGGATCGAGGAGAGTGGAGGGCAGGGGTCAAGAAGGATGACCGAAGAACGGTCGATGAGGAGGGTCTTGACACGGGTCTTGAAGGAAGCAAATGAGGGGGCGAGGCAGAGGGACTGCATGATGGAGTTCCAGAGGGTGGGGGCAGAGTGGCTGAAGGCCCACCCGCCAATGGTGGTATCATTGGTACCATGGATCGAAGTCACGGCAATGCACACACACTCAGACGAGAAGGTGGCTGGAAAAGTAGGAGAGGGGATGTAAGCCAGTGAATCTTAGCCCCACCGTTCCTGCACTCCGGCCGTTTCTTGCTAAACCAGAGAGTTTGAAACCAGCCCAAGCCACCAGGGTGGAGCAATGCACATTTTATTCAAATGACAAAGGAAAAAATAAGAGTTGAAAAAAGTGAATCATTTAAAAACCATTCAACACTGACCATGGCTCAGCGGCAAAGTATTTCCTTTGTGATTCCGAAGTTAGGAAATGTCAAGTGGCAAATGTAGTAAACTGTGTTAATGATTGTAACTGGGGCAGCCGACTCACTCAATACAGGGTGTTCCCAAAATCCTGTTACCCCCATTTTTTTTTCTCTCTCTCTACAGCACACTGACCAACAACTGAAACCTGTGGAAAAATGATGATAATCGTACACAGGAGTATTTAATTGTAACAGAATCATTTTGGGGGGGAAGGCCAACTTTTGGAACTGTTCCTTGAAATCACTTCGCCCATTGCCTTTCCAGTCTTCGCACGTACCTGGTGCCAGGTGCTGACCGCAGCAGCTCCTCCATGGTGCAGTTACTGGTGTCAGACATTGTTACCACTCAACTCATATGCAACAGAAAATTGATTGCAAGAGAAAAAAAAACAGGGGGTATCAGGACTTTGTGAACACACTGTAGAATATGGATTACGCTTACGTAAGATTATGTTGGATTACGGTTACATCCTTGTCCTTGATAGCACAGAAAGTACAAACACTGAGCCTTCTAAATCCAACCTCTTCTTAATAATAATAATAATAATCCTTGCATTTGATATAGCGCTTTTCACGTCGGGAGGACGTCCCAAAGCGCTTCACAGAACACACTGTAAAGTGAATTGACTGTATATTTGTGGGCGAACGCGGCAGCCAATTGCGCACAGCAATGTCCCACAGACAGTCGTAGATTGAAAATGACGAATTTATTATTGTTTTTGGTTTTGGTTTCTTAATGTGCGGGACACTGCTGTGTGCAACCTGACTGCCAGGTTCACCTACAATAACACAGTGATTACACCGCTACACAGTAAATTCCTATGCAGGACATTAGACATCTCAACATGGTGGTAATAAGGTGCTGTATCAAATGCAAGTATTATTATTATGTTATTACAGTTTAAATCACTCCATTGAGGTAACTTCTTAATGGTTCTCAGTGATGGTCAGCCAGACCAGTAACACTGCTAACTACTTTTCTTAATATATTTGAGCTTCCTAAAATGGCTACTTTTCGAATTGTCTTATTAACAGTCCTACTTGCACCGATTACTCCCTACTTATCCGTCCTGCTTACCCCCCACACCACCACCCGCTGCCTCCGCTCGGCTGGCTCCGGCCGCCTGTTTGGCCTTCGTCCCCTCCGCTCCACCTTCAGCCACTACAGCCCCGAATCTCTGGAACTCTCTCTCTCTCAATCCCTCCGCCTTGACCCCTCCCTCCCCACCTTCAAATCCCGTCTAAAGACCTTTCTTTTTCGATCGCGCTTACGGTCACCTCTGCTTCCCTCTGTCCCTGACTCTGCCACTGTCAAGCGCTCCAGGACACTACCCCGCGTGAAGGGGGCTATATAAATGCAAGTTGTTGTTGTTGATTTAAAACCCAAGACATAATTGGTGTCATAAGGTCGAGTGGGTAACTTTCGGTCTCTGGCTGAATATATGTATTTCCATAGCATCTTAAAACACGTTGCTATAACATCACTGTTATAGATTATAATAACAGTATAAAAATATTAATAGGTGTGGCTTCTCCATGGCAGAATCTGACACACACCAAACAGACCTCAAACAGCATGAGTGATCAGCACTGGGCACACCCGCCAGTGCGGGATTGTTTTCACCATTGCTATGGATACCCATTGCTGCCTCTGACACTACTCGAAAAGAGAAGGGAGTTCCTCTCTCTCTCTCTCTCTCTCTCTCACCGTCCTGGCCAACAGTCCAGATCAAATCAATCATTCATTTCATGGCCGTTGTGGGACAATTGCTGTAATAAACATTATAATAATAACAATAATAATCCTTGTATTTTATACAGCACCTTATTATGTCTTCGAGATGTCTTAAAGCACTTCACAGGATATGCTGTAAAGTGCAGTGACTGTGTGCTTTATGGATGAAATACGGCAGCCAATTACGCACAGCAGTGTCCCACAAATAATCGTGGATTGAGTGACCAAATTATTGTTATTATTATTTTTTTTGAAGGGATTATTACCCCAGAAAAGCGATCCGCCAATCGACTAACAACTGAGTGCCTACTTATGGCTAGGTAAACAGTGGTGTATGGAGTAAGGAAACTTGTCCAACGTTTCACCCTGCTCGGGAATCAAACCCAGGTCCTCTTGCTTGCAAGGGCGAGTGCTCTAACCACTAAGCCACAGGACTGGCCCCACACCCCCCCCCTTACGCTCGGGTCCTGATCCCTGACTGTTCAGCGCCTTGGGACATCCTCCCGACGTGAAAGGCTCTTCACAAATCTGATTTTGTTGTTGTATGCACATTAGCTGCCACTTTTGCTTATAAATAAACAATCACTACTTAACAATAAATTGTGGAGTCCTACAGCTTAGTGGTTAGAGCATTCGCCTCGCAAGCGAGAGGACCCGGGTTCAATTCCCGAGCGGGGCAAAACGTTGGGCAAGTTTCCTTGCTCCACACGCCTCCATTTACCGAGCAGTAAGTAAGAACCTGTTTGTTAAGTCGATGGCAAATCTTTTTTTCTGGGTGCAAACTGGAACACCCTGAACAATGGATGGGCAGGGAGTTCCCATCAGTGGGCTGCCTCCCACACCAGTCACTAGCCACACCTCTACAAACACCACAGCTAATAATCCCAAAGCCCGGGCTCCTGCCAGCCACTCCTAGACACTCTACTGGTTGCTTATTTTAGCCCTGGATAAAAGCCCTGTCTCATCACCACAGCTCCACAGTGACTGTGCAGTGGTTGCCTCCCAACATCTCTCTGAGTCAGCGATGACTCAGTCCCCCCCCTCCTGCCCCTTCTCTCCCCCACCACCCCCCCGTGACTCATCGGATTGTGAATCAGGATTTGTTTCAAGATTATGCACAGCAACAACCCAAAAACTAACAGACCCCGGATGTCAGCCTCTGTGTGTGCGACACACTGCCTGTAATAAAGAGCCTCAGCCGGTGTGGGAGACACACAGGAAATGAAGGGCAGCAGAATGGGTTAGCCTGACACACACTAACAAATGCAAAAATCTATATTATCCGTATGACCCAAACTATCCGAAAATATGAAATGCTCCGAGGTGTTGTTATTGTTTCTGACTGGTAAGGGAACTTGCTTGTGTAGGTGCACGGATCGCTCAGACTGGTTTGGTTAGCAACTTTTCTCAGTGTTAGGTGACTTCGGGTTGGGGTTGAGTGGGGGGGGGGGGGGGCGGGGTGTAGTGGGAGGAATACTGACATTGGTAAGGTTCTTTGTCCCCCCTCCCTCGCCGCAATGTGTACATGTGTGAGGTGAACATAGTGCTGGAGGGAGCTTTACTCTGTGTCTATCCCTGACCTGGGGAGTTGGACGGACGGCCAATGGGGCTGAAAGGATTGCTCTTAAAGGAACCAGCACATACACAATGGATCAAATGTCCTTCTTCTATGCTGTAAATCTCTATGGTTGGATACTCTTAAACACGGTAGTGGGTTTCCACATATCCCACAGAGTCATGGAGTGAGTGAACAATTTTATTTGGGGGATTGTTGCCCAGGATACCGGGAGAGACAAACTCCCTTCTCTTTTTGAATAGCGCCATGGAATCTTTAACAGACACATGAACAGGCAGACAGGACCTTGGTTTTAATGTCTCATTGTCTCATCCAAAGGACGGCACCTCTGACAATGCAACACTGCACTATGTGAATTCCAAGACCTGTCGTGAGACCTTGAACCCACAACTTCATGACTCAGAGGCGAGAGAGAGAGCGCTACTGACTGAACCAGGCTGACACACATGATGATTAGTGAGAGAGACTGTCTCTAGTCAATGGTTGTTATTACTGTACAGTCTATCCATTCAGTCAATGTTGTTGATGCAATGGTTTGCCAGTACAGGCAGCTATGCCCTGAGTTGAGCTATTGTGTGTCTCTGGAGAACCATTTCACAATGGCTGTATTTGGGCCATTGCTTTAATGCAAATTGGCTGTCAAGTTTCACCCACAAAATTCACAGTCACTACACTTTACAGTAAAATCCTGTGAAACGCTTTGAGATATTTCAATGACATGATGAGGCGCAATATCAAATGTAAGGATCATTCTATTATATTATTGGACTGCTTTGTCAATGTTTGCCATCAAAGGACTAGGCTGGTCACTGAGAGTGAGAGCGCGCGAGGGGGAGAGACAAAGTAACTTAACTAACATAGGAGCCACAATATTGAATGTTTGTTTACCATTTAAAGGTAGGAATTAATCTGCACTAACTATATTTCATGCTCCTGCATGTCAGGGGTGCAGGGCAGTTGGTCAGAAGATGCTGTATCATATAATTAGATATTTTGGGGGATTTAATTTTAAGAGAGAACTGGATAGGTATCTGGGGAAGACGGGTTTGCAGAGTTATGGGGAGAAAGCTGGTGATTGGGGTTATTGAAAGTGACTTGCTCTGTCAAAGAGCTGCACAGACTCGATGGGCCGAATGGCCTCCTTCTGTGCCATAACATTCTGTGAATCTGTGAATCTGTGTAATTCCGATTTTGCACACCTACTGACGTGGGACTATTTCTGTAAAACTCCTGAGGTTGTTTTAAAACTAAAAGTCCTGTATCAAACCTCTTCACAGCAGTTAATTAACTCACTCCACACACCTCTGTTTACCTAACAGTAGGTAGGATCCCAGTTGTTAGGCAATTGGAGGATTGCTTTCCGGGGGTATTAATCCCTCCAAAAACAACAAAAAAAAATTGGGTCAATTGTACTGCGGACCCGCCTGGCTCAGGAACTGGATTGTTGAGCATTGGTTCAACAGTAGCTTATTAGCACATGAGCACAGACCTCTGTCATCTCCTGCCATCTGACTGCCCCAGACACTCAACTAACACTTCATGTTCAACGCCCTATCCCCCAGCTTGGGTTCCCAATCAGTCAAGCATTTTGAAACCTTGTCCCGACATGAAAAGCTTGATGGAGTCACGTAGCATAAGGGTTAGAGCACTTGCCTCACAAGTGAGAGGACCTGGGTTGGATTCCCGGGCAGCGAAAATATTAGGCCAGTTTCCTTACTCCACACGCTTCTGTTTACCAAGCAGCAAATAGAAACCCGGTTGGTAGTCAACTTAATCAGTAGCAATTGGCTGCCACGTTTAGCCCACAACATATATTTACAACATATTCTGTAAAATGCTTTAAGACATCTCAACAATGTGATAAGGCGCTATGTCAAATGGAAGGATTATGATTATTATTATTAATATTATTAGAACGTGAAAAGCGTGATTTAAATGTAAATTATTGTTGATGAGTTTCAGGTGTCCTGGCCTCTTGGGATGTATTGCTGAAGTGTGTGGGTCATGTAGAATCAATGTATTAATGCATTGCTGAAATGCATGGCTCACATGACACTCACCCCCCAATGCCTGGCTGAGAACTAACTCAGAGTTAGAACAGTTGAGGCAAAACAACTTTTTTGAACCAGCCAATCTCCGGGCTGCTTTCTGCCATCGCCCTTGTACGGATCATCAAATCTCTGCCCACAGGCTAACCGTGCTGTTAGTGGAAAGATGGAAGTTTGTTTTAACAGCTTTATAGCAAGTCAGTGAATAGCAGAAAAACTACACTGCATGATGTCTCTGCACTGTGCTGTGTGTGTGGATACAGCGTTGTGTTGACGCTTCTGTATTGTCTTCAGTAAATATCCCTCAGACACCAACTAAACAGACACCATATGTAAAACAGCGAGCTTAACCTTTAACAACTCTAAAATCAACTTAGAATAATCCTTGCATTTGACGCAGGGCCTTATTGTGTCGTCAAGGTATCTGAAAGCGTTCAACTGGATTTTACTATGTGTTTTGTAGGCAAATTTAGCAGCCAATTTGCAGACCGCAGTAACCTGAAGTTACGAAAGCATGAAGCCACGAAGTGAGTGACCCAATTTTATTTGGTGGATTGTTGGCCAAGACACCAGGAGAGAGAATCTCCCTTCTCTTTTCAAATAGTGCCTTAACATCAACCTGAACAGGCAGATGGGACCCCGGTTTAAAGTGTCATCTGAAGGACGGCATTGCAGCTCTCTGCCCTGCCCTGTACTGCTCTGGAGCGTCAGCTTAGACTGTGAGCTCAACATTCCCAAAAGAGGCTTGGACCTACAACTTTCGGACTTTGAGGCAAGAGTGCTCCTGATTGAGTGAGGCTGACATCTGATAGATCTGATAGGACGCCATTGCAGCTCTCTGCCCAGTCCTCTGCGGCGAATCAGGGATGTGGGATGTGGGGGCCAAAGGGGCTGGGACTCTCCCTCCAAAGACCAAAGTATACCCCCGATGCCAGCATCATTTTAGTCAGTGGCAAAAAACGAATTGGCTCTCTTTATCCATCGGACAATGTCTACCCATGTCAATGAGTGACAGAGGTTCTGATGGAAAGCAGAGAGGCACAGGGTGGGAGGAAGGTTTTTCTTAATGATGCCGGGATGATGTTGAAATTCCCGCTGTCTGTAACAATGCAGATCGCAGCGACATTACATTACAGACAGCAGGAAATTAAAAAAAACAAAAAAAGCCTCTGAGCTACTATTCACTCTCTTTCGCCCACAAAATATACAGTCAATTCAGTTCACTGTCAGACCGCCTGTCGAACATCAAGTCCTGGACGAGGGCAAATTTCCTATAGTTGAATGTGAACAAGACTGAGGCTCTCCTGATTGGCTCGTGTCAGCGCCTCAGCACCTCAGGCTCTGGCAGCATCAACCTCCATGGTCGCACACTACAACTTACCAAAGCCAGTCAGGAACCGAGGTGTCTTGTTCAACCCTCAACTGTCTTTTCTTCCCCAAATCCAAGCCATGACCCGCTCTGCCTTCCCTCACTTCCGTAACATCGCCCGACTCCGCCACTACCTCACCCCTCAGGCCGCTGAAACTCTTGTTCATGCCTTCATCACCTCCAGGCTCAACTGTGGAGTTCTGCAGATCAGTGGTTAGAGCACTCGCCTTGCAAGCAAGAGACCTGGGTTCAATTCCAGGCAGAGGGCGAAACCTTGGGCAAGTTTCCTTACTCCACACAGAGCCTAATAATAATCCCTCAAAAACAAACAATAATAAATTGGTCATTTTCAATCCACGACTGTTTGTGGGACAATTAGCTGCCGAGTTTCGCCCACAAATATACGGTCAATTTTTCAGTCTATTCTGTGAAGCGCTTTGGGACGTCAAGAGGACGTGAAAAGCGCTATATCAAATGCAAGGATTATTATTTATTTCTCTCACCTCCCTTCTCGACTCTCTACCCCCTTCTCGCTCCCTCCCTTCCCTTCCCTCACCCTGACCATTTCCCCCCTGCTCAGGTCCCGACTCAACTGTCCAGTGCCTTGGGATGGACTCCCGACGTGAAAGGCGCTCTATAAATGCAATCTTGTTGTTGTTGTTGTTGTATGCAAATGCCCTGCTTGTCGGCCTTCCTAACTCCTCCCTCCACAGGCTGCAGATAATCCAGAACTCTGCAGCCCGTGTCCTCTCCCGCACCAAACTCTGTGACCCCATCTCCTCCAGTCTCGCCCGACTCCATTGGCTCCCTATCCTTAACAGTTCAAGATTCTGGTCCTCACATACAAAGCCCTCCATGGCCTCACCCCACCCTACCTCTGCAACCTCCTAACCCCCTACCAATAATAATAATAATAATAATCCTTGCATTTGATATAGCGCTTTTCATGTCGGGAGGACGTCCCAAAGCGCTTCACAGAACACACTGTAAAGTGAATTGACTGTATATTTGTGGGCAAACGCGGCAGCCAATTGCGCACAGCAATGTCCCACAAACAGTCGTAGATTGAAAATGACCAATTTATTATTGTTTTTGGTTTTGGAGGGATTATTATTAGGCTCTGTGTGGAGTAAGGAAACTTGCCCAAGGTTTCGCCCTGACCTGCCGGGGATTGAACTCAGGTCTCTCACTTGCAAAGCGAGTGCTCTAACCACTGAGCTACAGGACTCCACTACCAACCCACCCATTCCCTCCTCTCAGCTGGCTCCGACCTGCTCCACGTCCCCTGACCCACCCACCTCACCCACCATTGGCAGGAGAGCCTTCAGCCACTCTGCCCCCAACCTCTGGAACTCCATCCCCCAATCACTCCGCCTCGCCCCCTCCTTAGCCTCCTTCAGGTCCCGCCTCAAAACCCTCCTCTTCAACCATGCCATCAGTCATCTCCCTTCTCCTTCCCTGATCCCAGCTCAGGTCTGAAATGCTGTACACTATCCAGCGGCTGGGGATGTCCACCTGACGTGACAGGTGCTATACAACTGTAATCGTGTTGTTGTTGTTGTTTACAGTATAATCTGTGAAGCACACTGAGACGTCTCGAAGATGTGACGCTATATTAAATAAAGTTTTTAGACTTGAAATATAGTCATTATTTTAACATTTCGCCTTTGATTTTTAACAATCTTCACATTTTTTAACTTTTTGTATTGCTTGTTTTAACCTTTGGCCTTTGTAATAAATGCAGGTCAGACACACCCCACTCTCCCCGCCCCCCCCCCCCCACCCCCACCCCACTCTCTACTTCAACGTAAAATTGTGGCTCAACCCCACTTAATTCTGTGTCAATCATGTACGTTTGCAGAGTTTAGAGCCCCTCTTTATCCAGCCGGTATTTGATTTCTATGGAGCACACGGTAAAAGTTTCCCGTCAGACTCACTCCTCTCAACAAAAAAAATTCAACAAGTTATCAATTCAAAATTTGCATTCAGATTTCCAGTCATTTAAGGAAGGACTGAGAAAAATGTCAAACCCAATATCTAGGGGGAGAGGGAGGGTGCGATTATTTTCCTTATTTACTCTGCAGTATTTGCTGATTGTACATTGGGAGTGAGTTTCCCTGTGAGTGTGTGTGTATCCTCTGTATCCATCACACAGAGGGTACAGTTCAAGATCCTGGCCTTGCTCCCCCCCCCCCTAGCTCTGCGACCTTCTAACCCCCTACCATCCTGCTTCACGTCCCCCGCCTCGCCCGCCCGCCCCACCATTGGCGAGTGGGCCTTCAGCCACTCTGCCCCCACCCTCTGGAACTCCATTCCGCAGTGCCCTCCGCCTCTCCCCCTCCCTCACCTCTTTCAAGACCCGTCTCAAGACCCTCCTCTTCGACCGTGCCTTCGGTCACCCTCCTTCCCCCCGCCTCGCCCTCCACCCCCCCCCCACCCACAGCTCAGATCCAAAACACCGACCGACCGACCGACCGTCCGTCCAGCGCCTTGGGACGTCCTCCCGACTCGAAAGGCGCTCTATATGCAGGCGTGAGTGCGTTGTCGCGGTCAGCGGTGGTGAGTGTGAGTAGGGAGTGAGCGCGAGCAAGGGGTTAGCACAGTGAGTGTGCAAGGAGTTAAGCGCACAGACACAGGGTGTAACCAGTGCAACAACAAAAAAAATAGCCTTGAAATTCACAAATGAATTGGACAGACCGCGCCCTGCTGTCTGGCTGACATCACATGCAGACTCACACACAAGCAGAGTTTTCAGCGAGAACTTCACCCACCCACACACCCAAACACACACACACACACACACCACCACCACCACCATCACCCCACAGCTGCACAGCACAGCACAGCTCTGCTCCCACTCACACACACTCACAGCCACAGCACTGACTCCCCATTTGTTCTGCAGCGCGTAAGTAACATTGTTATTTTGCTTCTCTGAAACTTTTGATTCCCATCCCATCCCTCTCTCTCTCTCTCTCTCTTTAACAAGGGTTGGACTGTGTAGTTAAGTGGTTTGTGTTTTTGCAAAGTATTCCCCCCCCACACCCCCCCACCCCTCCACCCCATCCCCATCCCCATCCCCATCCCCACCCCAGTTGTTTCCAGATGTGGCCAACGCAATGCAAACTGCGCGCAGACGATTTCACTGCGCGAATCGAAATGTTTGGAACTTGAGAAATAAGTTTATTAGAGGTGATAACAGTAAAACTAACGCGTAAAAAAAGGTGATGGACAGAGAGAGAGAGAGAGAGAGATGGCGAAAAAAAAATCTTGGGTTTTAACGTTTGCATTGCGATTTTATACACATATATATATATATGTGTGTATTTCTATATTTCTGTACAATATGTGGATTTGCTGCAGTTTAGTTTATTTAAAACTTTTTTGGGGGGAAGTTGTGTGTCTGTGCCTGTGGCTGCTGGGTTGGGGGGGGGGGGGGGGGAGATTTTAATGGAACTGTTTAACGGGACTGGAGATGCTTTGCTGGTCTTCAGTATTTCAGAGTTATCCATTAAATCTGCACCAGAGTTGTTCCTTTCTTGCAGTTACTAACCAGAGGGTAACTGTGGGGTTGGGGTGGGTGGGTGTCTGTCACCTTTGAGTCTCTGTTAATCTGAGCTCCATCGCTCTGAGGGTTCAGGCAGCTGATGTGTGGGTGATGTTTCAGGGTGTGTGAGGGTGTGTGTGAGGGTGTGTGTGTGTGTGGTGTTTTTATGTGTGAGGGTGTGTGTGTGTGTGTGTGGTGTTTTACTGTGTGAGGGTATGTGTGAGGGTGTGTGTGTGTGGTGTTTTACTGTGTGAGGGTATGTGTGAGGGTGTGTGTGTGTGGTGTTTTACTGTGTGAGGGTGTGTGTGAGGGTGTGTGTGTGATGTTTTACTGTGTGAGGGTGTGTGTGAGGGTGTGTGTGTGATGTTTTACTGTGAGGGTGTGTGTGAGGGTGTGTGTGTGATGTTTTACTGTGTGAGGGTGTGTGTGAGGGTGTGTGTGTGGTGTTTTACTGTGTGAGGGTGTGTGTGAAAGTGTGTGTGTGGTGTTTTACTGTGTGTGTAACTGAGTGAGGGGCTGTGTATGTATGTGTGAGAGTGTGTGTGTGTGTGGTGTTTTACTGTGTGAGGGTATGTGTGAGGGTGTGTGTGTGTGTGTGTGTGTGTGTGGTGTTTTACTGTGTGAGGGTATGTGTGAGGGTGTGTGTGTGTGTGGTGTTTTACTGTGTGAGGGTATGTGTGAGGGTGTGTGTGTGTGTGTGTGTGTGTGGTGTTTTACTGTGTGAGGTATGTGTGAGGGTGTGTGTGTGTGGTGTTTTACTGTGTGAGGGTGTGTGTGAGGGTGTGTGTGTGATGTTTTACTGTGTGAGGGTGTGTGTGAGGGTGTGTGTGTGATGTTTTACTGTGAGGGTGTGTGTGTGATGTTTTACTGTGTGAGGGTGTGTGTGAGGGTGTGTGTGTGGTGTTTTACTGTGTGAGGGTGTGTGTGAAAGTGTGTGTGGTGTTTTACTGTGTGTGTAACTGAGTGAGGGGCTGTGTATGTATGTGTGAGAGTGTGTGTGTGTGATGTTTTACTGTGTGAGTGTGTGTGACGGTGTATGTGAGAGTGTGTGTGAGGGTTTGAAGGTATATGAGGGAGTGTGTGTGTATGTGAGGGTGTGTGTGTGTGTGTAAGGGTATGTGTGTATATGTGTGCGAGGGTTGGTGTGTGACTGGAGTGAGTGTGTGTGTGTGATTGGGATTCTGGTGGCTCCAAGTGGCCAGAGGCAAAAAAAAATTGTGTTGCATCAGCAAGAACTCAAACTGCGAAGAAAACAGATAATTTGTGAGGGATCCCGATTGCCTTTTACTAGTAAAACAATCCCACAGATAACTTCGAAAGCAACCCCCAGGGCGAAGTTCTACACAGATCCCACAATCCCAAATAAACTATCACATTTCTAGTTTTGGGAGGGGACAAAATCTACCCAGAAACACCCGTTTTCTCCAGAGAGAAAAAAAAACTTCAGGAAAAACTTATTTGCGTGAATCTAGGGCATCAACTTGCGGCGTTTCTTCAGGCATTCCTTGTGCTAAATAGCTCAAGCAATGCCTGAAGGAATACCGCAAATGCTTCCCACTGTTTCTTGCTTCCTTTCTCTTCCTTTTCTTTTCCAGTTGACATTTGGCTAATAAGAGAGAGAGGGAGAATGTTTGTGTTAGTGTTAGAGGTGGTGGTGGGGGAAAATAGTTTGGCCAGACAGATATATTCCCCCTGTTTGTACCTAGGCTGTCTACTGGTTAGGTTAAAAGCATCGATCCAGGGCAAGGCAAAACTTTAGGCAACTTTCTGTCATTCAGCGCCTTGGGATATCCTCCCGACGTGAAAGGTGCTATACAAATGTAATTTGTTGTTGCTGTTGAATCTGCTGCAGTCTTCCTGTTGTTATACAAATGCAAGCTGTTGTTGCTTGTGGTTTTAAGAGATGAAGCCGGGAACAAAACGTGCTCTAAAGGTTTCCAATGCAGCTGCCAACACTATTTGATCTCCGTCCATTCCTATAACAGAGCCAAGCTCGCCTCTCAGCGAGATGCTTTGTCTGTGTTACAGGAATGGACCTGCTCAGCTCTCCTGACAGATAGTAACGCCCGCTCATTGCGTGGCAGAGAGGAGAGAGTGAGAGAATTAACACTTACGGCTGTTGACTCCCATACGTCCGTCTGTGGGAGGGAACTGGTTAGTTAGACTCCAGCAGTTACACCCAACGCACAATCTGGGATCCCCACCAGCCTCAGCTCCTGCCAACCTACGCCTAATATTTTCCGGAATTAGGCAAGACGGATGCGGCCCCCCGGGGAGAGAGTGCGCATTCCATTCCAGCAATCTATCTCTGGAATTTCCTTGTGCAGATGAGACGCATGGAATTCTTAACTTAGTTTGGATAGTCTTAAGCACGGTGATGGGTTTCTGCATGTGTCAGATGCCTTTGGATTTCAGGTTCACTTTTAGGTCCTCACCAGAAACAGACCGATGATTTATAATAATAATAATAGTCCTTGCCTTTGATATGGCAACTTATCATGTCATCGCGACGTCTCAAAGCGCTTCACAGAATATATTGTAAAGTGAATCGACTGTGTGTTTTGTGGGCGAAATACAGCAGCCAGTTGTGCACAGCAACGTCGCACAAACAGTCGGCGATTGAGTGACATGTGTTTTTGGGAGGGATAATCGACAAAGAGCCAGGTTCTTACTTACTGCTAGGTAAACAGAGGCGTATGGAGTAAGGAAACTTACTTAAGATTTCGCCCCACCCGGAAATTGAACCCGGCTCTTCGCGCTTGCGAGTCGAGCGCGCTAACCACCTCAACGCTACGTGGAGGACGCCACGTCATTAGATTTCCCTGTAATCTGCCTCCTTTCAAAACGATGAACATTGTGCGGACTCCTTCCTTCAACAGCTCGCTGCTTCGCTGACTTGTCCAGCTGGAATTCAGCCAGTTTGTGAATGACATCTGCTGATCTGTTCCTTTCTGTTTTTTTTTCTTTTAAAAAGTATATAAAAAAATGAACTTGCAGCCACTCGCCCATCAAAGAGATCAGGTGGTAATCTCTCTATTATTAATGAGGATTTACCTTGTTGTTGTATTTGATCCACCATCCAACGACTTTTCGTTCTGAACCTCCCTGGTCCAGTGTTTTACCATCTGTTAGACTGGGTGTGTGCATGGTAGGTACACAGGCATGTGATTCACTGCAGCTTAAACCGTTGTTGTTTGAGCAGAAAAACCTTCTGTTAAAGTGTGTCTTGTCTCGCCGTAGTTCAGGCACAAGGCCCCAATTCAGTTGCTGCAGGTCGTTAGGCTCTCCGAGACACCCCCCCCCCATCCCGCCCCACGCGTGAAGAGCATTATCTAAATACAATTTGATGTGGTTTGTCTTTAAACTTGTGTGTTTTGGTTTTTTAAAAAAAAGATACAGAAGCTCGGCTGCGTTATTTGCAGTGAAATATTTTCCAAAATGGAAGGGTTTGGGGAGTGCTGGGCCAAAACAGCTCCCAAAACAGCTTGGGATTTTCATGGAAAAAATGTGTGCGCGTGTCTCTCTCCTCTTCTCTTCATCTCCCCTCTCTCTTGATTTCCCCTCTCACGCTCTCTCTCTCTCTTCATCTCCTCTTTCTCTCTCTCTTCATCTCTCCTCTCTCTCTCTTACCAGAGTTAAGTTATTTGCCGTTGCAGTTGTTTTGAACATAACAATATTTCCCTTCGACCTTGGAATGGACTAACCAGAAATCAGGAGCTTCCCAGTGAAGAGGTTTCTATCAGGGGGAAGCTTTACCCTGAGAGCTCAGTCAGTCGGTGATCGTTAACTGAATGTAGCTCTGAGTGACGCACGAGGTGGGGGTTTGCGATCAAGGCTGATGTTGTTCATCCTCCTGGTTATCCCAGCCCTCAATTGTGCTGTTCCTGGGTGGTAGAGTCTGTCAATGAACTGATCTGTGGCACTTTCCCCTCACGTAGTTATCTTATCATCCCTCAAGAGCATGTTTTAGGTTGGGAATCACAAGCCTCAGCCATGACCCGGTGACTCTGAAGCCCTTGTGGAGTCCTGTGGCGTATTGGTTAGAGCGCACGCCTCGCAAGCGAGAGGACCCGGTTCAAATCCTGGGGGGGGTGAAATCTTAAGCAAGTTTCTTTACTCCACAGGTCTCTGTATACCCAGCAGTAAGTAGGAACCCAGTTGTTAGTCAATTGATGTATCGCTTTCTGGGGGTAATAATCCCTCCTTGTGGGACACTGCTGTGCGCAATTAAATACTGTGTTTTGCCCAAAAATGAAGTGAAAGGTGCCCTTCAACCACAAAATACACAGTGCCATGTTTCACCACTCTGCAGTAAATCCTTCAAAGCACTATAAGGGATGACAAGATAAAATGCTGTATCGGATAAAAGGACTATTGTAAACTGAACGGGATTGTAGAGTTAGCCCCTGCTCTGCTGTGCCCTTTGCACAGGGGAGATTGGCTATTGTTCACTGTTACGCGATTTTAAGACCACATTTATACTGTGGAGGATGCAGGGAGAGAGACAATACTGGTGAGGAAGGCTCTTCCCTCCAGCTCTCTGGCCCTGCTCCGTGCAGGTTGACGGGGAAGTGATATTAACAGCATCCAAAAAGCTGACAGTAACCCATAGGGAGCGAGAAATAGGTGCGACTCTTGTGGAAAGTTGTAAGGAAACGTTTCACAGGTTTTTTTTTAGGGGCCATAATGTCTAGACCTTCCAGACCGCCATTAATTCTATATTTTATTAGTATTTCCATATCTTTGAATGTGTGGAGCCCCGTAGCGTACTGGTTAGAGCCCTCGCTTTGCAAGCGAGAGGACCCGGGTTTGATTCCCGGGGTAAGGGCGAAATCTTAGACAAATTTCATTGCTTCTCACGCCTCTGTTTAACCAGTAGTAAGCAGGAACCAGGTTCTTAGTCGATTCGCTGATTGCTTTCCAGAGGTAATTATCCCTCCAAATTTTTTTTATTATAGTTATTAATACCATGGCTGTTTTGGGGAGATTGCTGTGTGCAATTGGCACAATTGGGAGGGAGAGGGGGATGTCTCTCCCACAGAAAGAAAGCCTGTCATTTGATATAGGGCCATCCCTGGGTGAATGAATGATTCTAAGCACAGTATTGATTGATTTACAGACAGATATATGCTCGGAGCCAGAGTATTATCTCCAGCACTGTTCAGGATGTGACTTAGCTGTAATACAAGTGTTCAGAGTGTTGCAAACCGCATGCTCAGAACCCCAGGATTGTTTTATGTATTTAAATTGATTATTCTGCCCAGTACACACCTCGGAGTAAGACCTTTGGTTTAAAATGATAACTGGGTAGAACGTGTCCAGGCAAAAAACAGGAACGTCAGGAGAGGATCAGAGAGAGAGAAAAAAGAGGCCTCATTTGCAATGTAATCCCAGAAACACATTCACCAATTAATATAATGTCTACAGTGCTCAAGTGTCTCAAAGCGCTTTACAGGAAATTGCTGTCAATTCTAGTGACTGTATTGGTAGCAGTTTGCACACAGTAAGGTCCCACAAACATCCATGGGGTAAATGACTTTTAGGTCCTCACCAGAAACAGACCGATGATTTATAATAATAATAATCCTTGCATTTGATATAGGGCTTTATCACATACGTCTCAAAGGGCTTGGCAGGTTGTACTGTAAAGTGGAGTGACTGTATTTTGTGGGCGAAACTTGGCAGCCAATTGCATTCGGCAATGTCCCACAAACAGCCATGGAGTTATTTGGTGGATTGTGGCACAGGCTCTAACAACAACACTAACAGGGAACACCAGCTGTCAAACCTGAACTCACTGCAGTCATTTCGCCCTGTGGACTGTGAGCCAACTCTGTAACCAGTCGCTTTACTCTCCTAACCAGATCATGACGAAAGTGGGAACTTCCTCATTCTTCGAAGGGCAGCACAGACTCACTCTGACTCACAGAAGCTGAGTTAGCAACAGAGAATAACCAGCGGTTTCATACAATAAATTTTGTAGTGCATTTCAAGTCAGGAGGATGTCTCAAAGTGCTTTGCAGTAACAAGGACTTGCATTTATACAGTGCCCTTCACACAGGGCAGTAACTGGGAGAGTTTCCACAGTTTTGAGACATCTCGAGGACGTGATAAGACCCAATATCAAATGCAATGCGAACACAGCAGCCAATCTGCGCATAGCATTGTCGCACAAACAGTTTGAAGTGAGTGACCAATTTTATCTGCGGAGATTGTCGGCCGGGACACCTGGAGAGAGAAACTGCCTTTTCTGCAGTTGACGTTTTTCACTATAATCCACCTTCTTTGTACGAGAGACACATTGTAAGCGTTAGTACTAATATCATTGCACGTCTTTCAGCTGTGTTCAAGAATGTCACTGTAACGCTGTGAATGAAACATTACTGTACAACAACAACAACTCCTCTGCCTCTATACAGGACTCTTTACATAAGATACCATCTCAACATTTCAGGGTGGTGGGGTTGGACAAGGAGCAAGGGGGTGGTGGGGATATACCTCACAGATATCGCCACTATTCTATGTCATAGCGAGATCCCGAGAGGCAACAGCAGGTTTGCCCTTGACCTGACATAGTGCCTGTGTGTATGTGTATGACACGTGTCCATGTGCTGGTGGAGCATTGTCGAGTGGGAATTTTGATGGTAAAGGGAGTGGGTGGGGAGGAGAGGGAACACGTGAGAGCGAGATTAATTCTTCATCATAATCATAATAATAATCTTGCATTTGATACTGCGCCCCTTCAAGCTGTTGAGACATTGCAAAATGCTTTGCAGGATTTTACTGTGAAGTGTAATGACATAGATGAACAGGGCAACCAGCTTGTGCTTAGCCACGTCCTACAAACAACAGCTTGTACTGACCTTTGAAGATGTGATAAGACCGAATATCAAACACAATATGCACACAGCAGCCAATCTGCGCACAGCATCATCGCACAAACAGTTCTAAGTTGTTCTTGCCTTTCACCCTGGACAGCGTCCCAAAACAGCTTTACGCAGACAGACAGGAAATGAGAGAGAGAGAGAGAGAGAGAGAGAGAGGTGTGGACGAAGGAGTGGGGTGGGATGGCAGAGAACAGTAAGAGAGAGATGTTCGACAGTGCAGTCAGAGACGTCTGTTTTCAGATGGGGTTAAAAAGCAGAGAGGGAGGCTGGGGGGTGGTGGGGTGTCCTGGCTGAAAGCCCAGGCATTGATAGTGACCCAGAAGCTGGTTTGACCACTCAGGGTGTGTGTTGCCCCAGTGCTATCTGAGGTTTACAGTCACAGCGGTTACAATCTGTGCGGGAACAATCTGCTGTTTCCTTTGGACTTTCTCAGACAACAGTAATAGATGGCGAGTGGAAAATAACATCACGTGGTATTTGATTAGAACCTTCTGCTCGCTCAGAACTTGCTGGCTGAGGACACGAGTGCTGCAGTTTCACATGGATGGAATAGGCTGTATAGTAATGCTCTGTAGTGTATTGTATAGTAATGTAGTGGTTAGAGCACTCACATTACAAGCGAGAGGACCCGGGTTTGATTCCCGGGAGGCCCGTAACCTTAGGCAAGTTTCCTTACTCCACACACCTGTGTGTATTGTAATGTCTTGTATTGGAGTGTATTTGTCACACGTCCAGCAAAGAGCTGGGTTGAGCTTGTATTCATTTGACTGCAAATGGGATGTTTAGGAGAGGTCTCGGTTTGGTGGTATCTCTGTACGTCTCCGGCAGCAAAAAATGAACACCAAGTAATGACTTTCCTGGGCAGGTTGTGGTGGAGGCTGTGGTCACGGTTACCCCAATAGCCACTCTCACTGCTCAGAGCGTTTGCTGCCCGAAGGAGCAGAGGGAATCCCTGCTGACAGCTCTGCTCACACGCCTGCCTAGAAATTGTATCGGAGAGTCCCGGCAGCCAGCCCCGTGCCCAGCGATGTCTGAGCCGAGGGAGTGGGGCTGGGGGGGGGGGGGGGGGCGGGGCGGGGCGGGTAGGGGCGTGGGGTTAAGCAACGTTTCAGCCTTGAGGCTAAATGGAGTGAAATCCTGTAGTGCGGTGGTTAGAGCACTCGCCTCGCAAGCAAGAGGACCCGGGTTCGATTACCGCGGAGGGCGAAACCATAGGCAAGTTTCCTTACTCCACACACACACACCTCTGTTTACCTAGAAGTAAGTCAGAACCCGCTTGAGAGTTGATTGGGGCTTTGCTTTCCAGGGGAAATAATCCCTCAATAAAATGGAGTCACTCAAATCCACGACTGTTTGTGGGACACTGCTGTGCGCAATTGGCTGCCGCGTTTCGCCCACAAAATACAGTCATTCACTTTACAGTATGCACTGTGAAGCGCTTTGAGATGTCTGAACGATGTGATGAGGCGCTGTATCAAATGCAAGGATGATTATTATTATTATTAAATGGTGAGTGGAGTCACAAGGGTTTGCTCCCACCAGCGACATGATATCATGAATCTGAAATGTTGGGAGATGGTTGATGGGCTGGAGGCTACCAGGGCAAGTGTCTATTTAGCTCCGTCACCATCAAGCTCTCTGGGACGCTGCCCTTTGTGAAGGACACTATTTAAATGCAAGTTATTGTTTCAGAGGGTGCCAGGGCGTTTCTGGGTGAATATTGATAGTTTCTCGCTCAGACTTTCCTGTGTCCCACAGTCAGTGGAAGCGAATGAGAAATTAGTGTTATTAATCCTTCCATTTGATTTGTTTTTATCACCTCAAAATATCTCAAAACAACACCTCAAAATTTCCTTCATGACTGTATTTTGTAGAAGAATGTAGCGCTCAATTTGTGTCCAGCAAAGTCCCACAAACAGCCACGAATAACAAATTTTATTTGAGGGATTGTTGGCCAGGACACCGGGAGAAAGAAACTCTTCTCCTTTCGAACAGGAGGATCTTTAACATCCACCTGAACAGGCAGGTGGGACCTCAGTTTACCGTCTCATTACGCACCTCTGACAATACAGCTAACAGTATGTGAGAGAATCTATACTGTAATGTGTGTGTGTGTGTGTGAGAAAGTGAGTGAGTCCAGTCTCTCTGATCTGTGATATGCATGTGTGTGAGAGAGAGAGAGAGAGCTCAGTGATACAGTTTTCCAGATGTGTGAGTGGGAGGTGCTCTTCGACAACCACACAAAGAGCCAAACTCTTCAGTATTGTTGAAGTCAAACTATTGCTTAATTTGTGTAACAAAAACAGATAGAATTAACCTTGTGGTGATAACACAGACGAACATTGTGTCCTGCTTTACTGCAGTCAGAGTAGGGCTGAGGCACTGGGCTCTGGCCTGATCCCAGATACACTTTCCCATCATGTTACTTTAGCGGAGAGAAGACTGGAAATAAATCGTAGTAAATGGAAAATTTGTAAACGCCAGGAATTGTACGTGCCCAGCTGCAGTGCTCTCTGAATCTCCACCCCCATCTTTATATTCTAACGATGTTCCCAGCTGTACTGACTGATCACATCACCTCCACAAGGCACTGACAGCAAGTACACTGGGCTGCGGGTGTGCTCTGTGTGGTCTGTACGCTGCTGGAAACAGTAAGCTCGGCCTCAGTCAGGTTGGGTTATAAATTGAGCAGGTCTGATGGGGTGGCTCCAATGTGCCAGTGTGTGTGTGTGTGTGTTTTTTTTGGTCAGCCGGGTGTCTAACACATGCTGAAACCCATCACCGTGCTTCAGAGTATCAAACCAAAATGAGAATTCCATATACAGGAACATTAGGAGGCCATTCAGCCCCTCGAGCCTGTTCCGCCATTCTATTACATCATAGCTGATCTATACCCCAACTCCAATTACCCACCTTTGCCCGATATACCTCGATAGCCTTACCTAACAAAAATTCCACTTATACATGGAAATTCCAGAGATACATTGTTGGAATAGAATGCCCAATCCCTCCTTGGAGGGACGCTTCCTGCTTACCTAATTCTGGAGAGTATTAGACGCACGTTCACAGGAGCCAGAACCCCAGAATGTTTGTTGGGGGGGTGGTAACTGCTGGAGTCTAGCCAGTGAAGACGCTGATACAATGAGCTGAACCACACAGGAGGAAAAACCTGTCCAGACAATTTTGAGGCAGAGGTATGGGGAAAGGGAATGAGCAGCGTTAAACAGTGAGTGAAAAATGACTGGTCTGGGAGTATACGTCTCAGTCCTTCACCACCTCCTCACTTTGGCTGTACAATTGATACCGCCACTCTCCACCTCTCGTCGTCACTCTCTTAGTTATTGTTAACGCATGCAATAGATGTCTGGAATACATTTCTTCTGACAGCCACAGGAAGTAACTTTGAACACTAGAAACCTTACTGTGGCAGCGAATGACTTGAAAGAAAAAAAAAATTCCCACTTTATGTTGAGAATTCTAGCACAGAGTGAGTGAGCAAATGTGTGGGTGAACGTTTGAGGGAGCGTGTCAGTGTACAAGTGAGCGTGACAGTGCTTGCATGCACATTGTACTCCCTCCCTCACACACTCTCCCGCACTCTGTAATGAAGGGTCCAGAGGCGATAGTCAATGTGGGGGACACTGAAAGACGGTTCCGTTTGTAAGGAGGTGATCACGGTTCCAGACAACACACAACACTCCCATCCGTCCCACTCTTTAGCAGAAGCTTCTCCTCCAGCCACACAATGGAGACTGAGCCAGGTTGAGGGGGGTCAGGCTGACCTGCTTTGGGTGATGGCTCTCAGTTTGGTGCAAACACTGTGAAATCGTGGTTAAATAGTTGCAGGATGGAAACGTTCAAAATCTGCTGCTCCCTGTTGATCTCAACTGGCGTTAGTGAGAATCAACAAACAAGGAGAGAAGTCAATTCATTAAAGCCGGTTATCTACGCTACAACTATTTAACCACAGTTTCACAATGTTTACACCAAACTGAGAATCGCAGCACCATCGCCCAAAGCTGACATCTGCAGGCAGGTTAACATTACTGTTTAGTCTGTCAGATGAGACATTTTGCCCACAAAATATACAGTCACTCCACTTTACAGTATATCCTGTGAAGTCCTTTGAGATGTTTCGAAGGCGTGATAAGGCACTATATCAAATACAAGGATTATTATTGTTTAGACCATCCATGTGACGGCTTGGCTTGGGATTCCCTCTCATGGTCACTCGTAGTCACAGACCCTCCATGTGACACGTCTGGAACTCAGCCCCAGTCTCCCACAATGGCCAGTGTTTCTGTTTGAGAGATAATTCCTTTCTGTTTCTGCATCCATTCTTGTTGCACAGTCTAGGCTGAAGCTCCAGTGCAGCGCTGGGTCAGAGGTGCCGTCCTTTGAATTGGACGATCCAGCACCCTGGGACATCTTTCAGACGTGAAGGGCGTTATACAAGCGTAATTTGTTGCTGTTGTTGAGACATTAAACTAAGCTGCCGTCTGTGCCTATTCAGGTGAATGTTAAAGATCCCATGGCATTATTGGAAAAAGAGATGAGCATTTCTGTTGGCATCCTGGCCAACAATCCCCCAAATAGAATTGGTCACTCACTCCATGGCTGTTTGCGGGACCTTCTACGCACAAACTGGCTGCCGTGTTCGCCTACAAAATACACAGTCACTGCACTTTATAGGCATTGCTATAAGGAGCATTTTTATTATATTTGCGGTCAGAAATTGATGGAGGTGGTCCCTAAACAGTAGACTTGTTATGAGTGGGATTGGCAGTCAGTGTATCATAGTTAACTCCTGATAACTCAACCCTTGTCACGACCACTTAACTCATCATGTTGTCAATAACCCAGTCACATTTATTTGTGTATTTATACACATGCGTTACTCGCCACTCTGGATAACTAGTCATTGAGCCCTTTTCCCTTGGAGCAATGAGTTATCAGTAGTTTACTGTAATCACCAAGGGGGTGTCGGTGGTGGGGGAGACGGCAGTGAAGTGGGGTGGGTGGGTAGGCAGGCTCTTTTTTTTGGTCAGCCGGGTGTTAACACACGTGGAAACCCATCACGATACTTTAGAGTATCCAAACCAAACTGAGAATTCCATGCATCCCATCTACACATGGAAATTCCAGAGATAGATTGTTGGAATGGATGAACGCTCTCTCTCCTGGAGGGACGCTTCCTGCTTACCGAATTCTGGAGAGTATTAGGCACAGGTTGACTTATCGGATGTCAAACAACCAACTGAACTCAAAGGTCTGTGAGTCGTGCCAACAGATGAGCAGAGCTGTGTGTAAGCTGTCTTGATGCCTGGCTGGGTGGCATTCTTCCAAGAGTCTTATTGCAGAACTTAACCTAAACTGGCTCAATGAAAATATCTTGATGAGTTAGAAGCTTTCTGCTTTTTCTTAACCACTTGGACCCTCGTTCCAGTTGCTTTCTTTTCAAGTTTTTTTCTTTAATGGCGGATCCCAGTAAAAACACCCACTTTCACGTACAACTACATATGATAATAATAATAATCCTTACACTTGATATAGCGCCTGATCACGTCTTCGAGACGTCTCAAACCGCTTCATAGAATATACTGTAAAGTGAATTGACTGTATATTTTGTGGATGAAACGCAGCAGCCAATTATGCTTAGCAGTGTCCCACAAACAGTCGTGGTTGAGTGACCAATTTATTATTATTATCTTTGGAAGCAATTATTACCCCCGGAAAAGCAATCCGTCAATCGACTAACAACCGGCTCCTAATTACTGCTAGGTAAACAGGTGTGTGGAGTAAGGAAACTTGCCCAATGTTTTGTCCTGCCGGGAATCAAACCCAGGTCTCTCACTTGCGAGGCGAGTGCTCTAACTGTCCTGTACTGTAATTTTCATTTCTCCTTAACGTGGGTGTCAGCCTGGCTCAGTTGGTAGGACTTTTGCCTCAGAATTAGAAGGTTGTCACTCCCCATATTGGGAATTTGAACTCACATACTCCAGGTTGATGCTCCGATGTGGCATTGGGGGGAGCACTGCATTGTCGGAGGTGCCGTCTTTTGGATGAGACGTAAACCCAGATCCCGTCTGCCTGTTCAGGTGGATGTTAAAGATTCCATGGCACTGTTGGAAAAGAGAAGGGAGTTTCTCTCTCCCGATGTCCTGGCTGACAATTCCCCAAATATAATTGGTCGCTCACTGCATGGCTGTTTGTGGGACATTGCTGTGTGCAATTTGGCTGTCGCCTTTGTCTACAAAACGTGCAGTTTACAATTAATCCTGCAAAGTGATTTGAGCAGTCCTCCCGAGGTGAAAGGTGCTGTATCAAATGCACATATTATTTGATGTGTTCCTTGTGCTAAATAATGCCAGGAACGTGTTAAGGAAAACAGCAGATTTTCTCCTGAGATTCCCACACTTATCTGATGGAAAACCTAGTATTATGTACCTCACAGGGTGTCAGTCGCCCTGCATCACCGTCAGTCCCAGATCCCTGGGACCATCCTCACTGCATACCTGCGAAACAGGCAGGAAATATCCAGCCATGACTTGAAATCAGGACATCCCATAGCCCTGCTGCCACCCAACAAACTGTTTGTGCTTTAATAACGTTTCTGTGGATGTGCGGGTTTCGTTTCTTATCTCTCATTTCTTATCCAAGAGGGAGGAAGGCAGCAGATGATTTTTATTTTAATTTTGTATTTAAATGAGGCCCATGTCAAGCACTTCTCTTTGACTGTCCTGCCTTGCCCATCCCACTTGCCCTCCACCAAATTTGTTGATTCCAACCCTCAGCTTCACTGCCCAGCGCCTATGTGAAAGGTGCTGTATAAATGGGATTTGTTGTTAGACATGAAGGCTCAACAAGTGTGTGTGTGTGTGTGTGTGAGAGGGGCGGAGAGATGCAAAAGCCAAAGTATTTTTATTAGATGGAGTTCGATGCAAACCCTTGTGAGCCCCCAGGGCAATAACTAACATTTTACACATTGCCCGCCTGGTCTCCCTTACGATGTGATTCCGAGGCAGAAAAAGCAACAGCTTAAAAGTTCCTCAACATTGATTTGGTTTCTGTTTAAAAAGGGATGTTGGAACATAATGGAAAATTCACACTCACATACCTATTCACACACAGACTCACACATAAACTTGCACACAATCACTCACATAACTCACTCTCTCGCTCACACACAGTCACACGCACACTCACACACTCATTCTCACACTCACAAATACACGCACTCACACACACACACAGAAACTCACTCACAGATACACTTACACACACACACACACACACACATTGGAACGCTGCTGTCTGACTCATTTCTGCCGAGGGCCACACCCAATGAGAGAAAGGAATCCATTTCGCAGCAAAGAATTTTAGAAAAGTTAAATTCTCATTTGCTTTGAGCTTATTACTCAAAAGGGGCTTTTATTTGAGTGTATGTTTGTGCGCGCGCGTGTGTGTAGATTATATAATGTGTGTGTGTTGTGGGGGGGTGGAGGCAGGAGAGGGAGGTTTGAAGCTGTTTGAATAGTTAGAAATGGCCATGCATTCTTTGTCTGCGCCTCACTAAGAAAGGCTCGCATTGTTCCGTGAGCAGGGAGGAGACACTATCTGGTGACTGGGTTCACTTAGACTGCGTGGTCTGTTTTGAATCCAGTCCAGCAATTAGACATCAGAGAGCAGATGAAGGTGTGGCAAGCCTCAGCATTTGGTTAGCTTAGCTCTGGTGTCCGCAGGAAGACCGCAGAGCAAATTTTATATTAACCCTTCAGCTCTACAGCCTCTACAATATCTGATTGATCTCTTTCCTGCTGTGGTTGCACGAGAGGGATTATTTAAGGTTCAAGCCCCATGTGGGGACTTTGAGCTCGCAGTCTGGATTGATGCTCCAGTGCACTGCTGGGGACCCATTACGCTGTCAGAGGCACCGTCCTTCAGATGAGACGTTAAACCAAGTTTCCGGTGGATGTTAAATATCCCATGGCACAATTTGATCAGAGAAGGGAGTTTCTCCGGGTTTCCCGGCCGACAATCCCCCAAATAAGATTGGGTAAAATTGGATATTTTGCTGGTGAGCACGGCGGCCAATTTGCACACAGCAGTGTCCCACAAACAAAACAGTCATGAAGTGAGTGACCGGTTTTATTTGGACGATTGTTGGTCAGGACACGGGGAGAGAGAAACTCCTTTCTCTTTTCAAACAGTGCTATGGGATCTTTAACGTCCACCTAAAAAGGCAGACGGGACCCAGGTTGATGTCTCATCTGAACAGTAGCTGTGTAAGAGGAATGAATGGAAAGCCGGTCGGCGAACTAGAGTTGAAATCGTCCCTTTTCCCTAATGTTGCCTTATACTTTAATGGCACAAAATAACCTGGCAAACTAGAATCCATTATATTTGATGTCCATTAACCATGCACTGATATCCCATGAATTTCAACATTCATATAAATGGGAAATCAAACCTTTGTTTTATGACTCAAACCTTTAGCTGATTTAAAGAGGAAAAAAATCTTATTCATGAATCCAGATTAAAACAGGATTTGATTTTGATCCCTCCAAATGTTTTCCTACAAAGGTGGGACGTATTTTTAAATAGTTTTCTGGCATTTTAACAATAATAAGTTACATTGATGTAGCGCTTTCATGAGGGCTAGTGTCTCGGAATGTATTTTAAGAGGTACTTGAGGAGTTACGGTGCGTGTGTGTGTGTGAATTATTATGCCTGAGATACAATATTGGGTGTGGTGGTCCCATATCTTCTGAAAGTAACAATAATAATCCTTCATTTGATATAGCGCCTTAACTGCTCATAGAATATACTTTAAAGTGAATTGACTGTGTATTTTGTGGGAGAAAAATTGCACACAGCAGTGTCTCACAAACAGTCGTAGCTTGAATGAACAATGAATTATTACCCTCGGAAAGCAATCTGACAGTTGACTAACAACCGGTTTCCTACTTACTGGTAGGTAAACAGAGGCAAACTTACCAAATGCTTCACCCCGCCCGGGATCGAACCTGGGTCCATTCGCTTGCAAGGCGAGCATACTAATCACTATGCTATGGGATTGTTGGCCAGGACACTGGGAAAAGCTCTCTTCTCTTTTCCAATAGTGCCATTGGATCTTTAACGTGGCCCTGAATGGGGCCTCGGTTTAACATTTCATCTGCAGGGTGGCACCGCCAACAATGCAGTGCTCCCCCAGCACTACACTGGAGAGTCACCCCATCCTGACGCGGAACTTGAACTTGTGAATTGTGCATTTAAAATACATTTCATTTTCTTTTTTTGTTGTGTTTTCACAGCGAACTCTGTCGTGGTTTGAAGGAAGACCGTTAAGATGCTTGTTCTTCTGGGGCTCATCATTGTGTTTCATATAATAACAGCTGCTCTGCTGTTCATCGCCACAATAGACAATGTGAGTAGATATGGGAGTTCCTCACTGCATACGCCTTGTAGTCCACATAGACAATTAATAATAATTCACCTGTGTCCAGACGTAGACGAATGCTAACATTAATAATATTCAAGCTAACATTTTCAGACCATTAAAACTTTGAATGTAATCTTGATTTTGAAGCCTATATTTTATTCTCCTTCGGGGGCAGGGGGTGAGGGTAAACGGGATCATCTCAGGGCCGAGCTGGCTTCTAGTTAATGGAATTTTGTAATTGAGTCCACCCTCTGTGACGGTCTCTAGTCCGATTCCTGAGCCAGGCGGGTCCACAGTATTCCAGGGCACTGCCGATGACAGCGCAGCCCAGTCTGGCTCATCGGCAGGTCTTGGAAGGGCAGACTACTCACTTGGGGCAGGGACTCTTCTTACTCAGCTCCTGTCAACCCTGCAAGCCAAAGCCCTAACGGGTAGGGTGGTTCATGTGAAGTGTAGCCACTGTTGCCATGTGGGCGTAAGTGTAGACTGCCGAGTTCTGCCTTTTTGATGATGAACCGGGTTGGTTAGGTTTAGCCATTAATGATTACCTTTGCGTTGTGTGAGCCAGTATGTCCCCAATTGTCCAGCTGATAGCCTTTGTTTGATCTCGTCACTTCAGGTGAGCTGGTTTCACACTTTTGCTCCGCATTGAACCTGATCTTGTTTCTCAATGTTATTTCAGGCGTGGTGGAGAAGTGACATGTACAGCACTGATATATGGCAGACCTGCTTTATCAACAACAGCTCCTGCAGTCCGGTCAAGGTCTTGGCTGACAGTAGTGAGTATTTCTAAACGGAGACGCTCTTCAAATAAACTTTAGGGATTTTCTGGGCTCTGAGATGAGGAGGTAGGAAGTGGCTGGGGTTGTGATGGGGGGAGTAAGGAAGTAATGCGGGTGGGCGGGACAAGGTAATCAGAAGTGTGGTCAAAAAGAAAGTTTGTATCACGGGCTGTAATGGAGGGTGTGCGGTGGGAAAGCAGAGGGACTCTGGGTTATAGTTCCAGAGAGCGAGGCCAGTCACAGAGAACAGGCAGGGCCAAGGTGTAGCGGGAGTAGACAACAACAACTTGCACTTATACAGAGCTATTCACCCTGGATAGCATCTCGGAGCGCCTCACGGTGGTGGGGTTGGACCCTGGGCAAGGGAGAAGGGGAATGGAGATGTGACAATAGGCACAGTTGAAGAGGTAGGTCTTCAGGCGGGATTTCAAGATCGATAAAGAGGGGGTGAGCAAGCGGAGGAGTTAAGGCATTTAAACTTGAGGAAATGAGACACGTGCAGACCAAATGGAGACACAGAGATGAAAATCAGGGAAACATAAGCGAGATGACGAGACTTGCATAGGGGTCTCTGGAGAATCAGAGGATAGTGTCGTATTTTTTTCAAAAAAAGTAGAATTTCATTCTAATAATAATTAATAATAATCTTTGCCTTATCACGTCGTTGGGACGTCTCAAAGTGCTTCACAGTACTGTAAAGAGGATTGACCGTGTATTTTGTGGGTGAAATGCAGCAGTCAGTTGCGCACAGAAGTGTCCCATAAACAGTCGTAGATTCTTTGTTCCATTCTATAGCTCTATAGCTTCAAACGTCGGAGTCTAATTGTTGTTTGGTGACACTGGCATTGAACCAAGCACCCTGCCCTGGGGCGTCCCAGATCAACTCTTTCATCTCACGGGCACTGCCAGGAGAGATGCTGAGCAAAGACCAAGAGCTCCCCAAATAATAGGCAGATGTTCAGAGCCACACTGATTTCCAGGACCACCTAATTAGTGTCTGTTGTAAACTATTGTAAACTACGGCTGAGGGTTATCAATAATAATAATCCTAACGTTTGATACAGCGTCTGTCACATCGTCAGGACGTCTTAAGGCACATCACAAGATTTTCTGTAAAGTGTAGTTAGTGACTTTTGTCTGCGAACACAGCAGCCAATTTGCGCACAGTGATGTCCCACAAACAGCCGTTTCAAGGTATTAAGGGATATGGAGTGAGGGCGTGTAATTGGAGTTGAGATACAGATCAACCATGATCTTATACAATAGTGGAACAGGCTCGAGGGCTGAATGGCCTACTCCTGTTCCTATGTTTCTATGTGATCGGCTGGTCCAGGCCTCGGTGAAACCAGTCCAGGTCTAACTGTGTTTGTTGCTCCTGACAGGCTACCTTGAGGCGGTTCAGGCGACCATGATCCTCTCTGTCATCCTCTGCTGTATCTCGTTCTTCATTTTCCTCATCCAACTCTTCCGGCTGCCCAAAGGAGAGCGGTTCCTTGTCGCTGGCAGCTTTCAGCTGCTTTCCAGTAAGTACAATCACACAACCATAAAAATTTACAGCACAGAAAAGGAGGCCATTTGGTCCATCGAGTCCGCACCGGCTCTTGGAGCAACCTGTCCCTTCAATCCCCCTCCTCCCGCTTCTTGTAACCCACAATGCACTGTACCTCTAAAGCTGTCTCCCAGTTAGACAGAGCAAAGTCCAATTTTCTGGGAGCCAATTGTTAATGAGTCCCCTGTATGGCCAGAGTAGCACGAGTGTTGGCCAGTATTGCTGAGGTGAAACCAATCTAGATTTGGTGATACATGACGTGTTACAGTGGAGATAAGGCTGGGATTTGGGGAGTAAAAGGAACATCAACAACAACAACTCACACTTATATTGCCTTTACGTGAGGTAGAATCTTGGGGCACTAAAGGTAGAGGTATGTCAAGGTGTCGAGTGATTTGCCGGTGGGGGTGGGGGGTGTGGATAGGGGGTAGAGTAGAGCCAATTGGAGACATTCAGGTCGGGTAATGCCTTTACAGGGATAGAGTTGGACACCGAGCAAGGGAGAGCGGGATGTGTGAAGATATCTGGAGGAATTTATATTTACCATTTGACATTAACCCAATCCCCCTTCTCTGGGGTGTTCTGCTTACCTCCCCCAACCACCCGCCTGCCACCTCCCCACCCCCCACACACATACACACACTCCCGTGTGGGTGGACAATATTAAAGACTTGGATGTTCTGTTTTCTCGTAGGTCTCTGTGTGATGATTGCAGCTTCGATTTACACAAACCGGAGGGAAAACTTCCATGACTTTGATACCGATAGCAATTACGGCTACTCATACATCCTAGCCTGGATCGGTTTTGCTTTCACACTGTTGGGTGGTGTCATGTACATGGTTTTACGGAAACGCAAATAGAAACCCTTTTTAAAGCATTTGCTACAGGTTCGACTTGTAAGAGGCTCGAAATGACACGCCCTTAGTGTGTCTGTCACCGCAGAGCAATGTAGGCAGATGGCAACAGAGAGTTTCCCTTCCAAACAAATTACATTTGTTATACAAAGACAGTCAACATTAAGCAACAGACAAATCATGTGTACTTGCCAATTTTATAGTCGTCCTTTTAAAAAAAAACTTTTATTGTAAATTCTTTTGAAACCAGTTTGGAAGATTTTTTTTATATAATGAAATAACTCCTCGCCTTGTACGTTAAGCTATTTCAAACCTTTTGTTCTTTTTAACCCAGAACGAGCTAACCTGTGCGTGCGTTTCAGTGTTGGTGAGAGCGTCTCCCTTGTCTTGGCATCTCATCGCTTCAAACCAAACTGTTCTGCTCCAACTCAAACATCGCAAACTGTAAAGCCGTGTCTTGCCAGCCTAGTTTATCTGCTCCTAGATTCCTCTAACATACGATTATTTTACAAAAAGTCCTACTTTTGTTACGGATATAAATTCTCATAATTATATCAGATGTAATCTGGGGGGGAGATGACAGGTTAACAATCACAGAGCAAGATGCGCTTTGTGACGCGTTTGGCTGCAGCTGTGCCCATGTGACCCAGTAATGCATGTCAAACACACTACGTTCTGTGGTTAAGTTGTGGCTATCTTTACTAAACAATGTGTGGAGACTCTTGTATTTCCCCATGGAGGCCCAGAGCGAATCCCTGCTCGGTTTGCAGTAAAATCCCAATAACTGTATAAACACATAACTTTTCAGTTCAACCCAAAATAATTACAAACGTAACTTTTATTTTTTTTAATTTGATTATTTTCAATTTGATTGTTTTATTTACTTCCGAGGAGAGCTAGAGCTAGAGCAAGGCAGCCCGGGGTGTAGATACATGTGGAATCTCTTCGCCGCTTCACACCGCTGGCAATGTAGACTGAGGTCAAAAGAGGCCCAGGCCAGGTGATGGGATTGGATCAACCCACTTTACAATATATTCTGTGAAGCGCTTTGAGGTGTCCCGAAGACTTGATAAGGCACACGATATAGATCACGGCAGGCTGTTTCAACTTGTCCAGAATAGTAAAACCAGAGGACACGGCCTGCGATTGAAGTGGGGGAAATTCAGAACAAATCTACGCAAACACTGCTTCAGTGTGCGAATAGTGAACCTGTGGAACAGGCTCCCTGGGTTGATGGTTGAAGCAGGAAGTGTTGATTCTTTCAAACAGATTAGATAGTTTTAGGAAATAACGTTGTGGGATATAGTACATAGGAAGTTTGGGATATATGTGCAAGCGACCAACAGGAAGGTGAAAGGCGAACTAGGTGGACCTTGGTCTTTTTTCTAGTATCTCTTATGTTCTTATCAATGTAAGGATTATTATTATTATGGGATTGGGCGATAGGTGCAGTAGCTCGTGATGATGGTTTGGAAAAAACTATTCTACGATTATTAGATGTTGGGTAGAAAGAGAACGCAATCACTGACATAGAAATTAATACCAATCCTTGCGTTTGATACAATGCCTTATGTCACTGAAACGTCTCAAAGCGCTTCATAGAATATACTGTAACGTGTAGTGGCTTGCATTTGTGGGTGAACACAGAAGCTAATTTGCACACAGCAATGTCCCACATTCAGCTGTGAGGTAGATGTTGATCATAATAACAATAATAATAGTAATCCTTGCATTTGATATAGCGTCTTATCACGTCTTCAAGACGTCTCAAAGCACTTCATATAGACCTCCGGTGCCTTATCACATTATTGAGACGTATCAAAACGCTTCACAGGATATATTGTAAAGTGTAGTGACTGTATTTTGTGGGCGAAAGCAGCAGCCAGTTTGCATAAAGCAACGTCCCACTATCATCCATGAAGCGAGCAGATTTAGCATTTTTTGTGGTCTGAGTTTTTTTGGTCCTGGAACTTTTAAATTGATTTAATTTTAGATTCCCTGAGGGGGAAAAAACGAGAAACAGCAAAACAATCATTGGTAAAGAGAAACTGCTTCAAACTATAGCCTCACTTCATTCAAAGCCAGTGATATCCTGCTCACAGCAACTTGCTTCCCTCCACCCACATTCTTAAATCAGTTACTTTTTTTCATGAAGACTAAATGGAAAGAGTTTTGACACGAGATTTAGTGAGAAGCAGAGAGCAAGCACACGGTGTTATAAGATTACTTGAAGCCTATCTTTGTGTGAGTTACTGTTGTTCATTCCTGCCCATCCTAACCACGGTTTTAAAAGGCTTTTAAATGCAAGCGACATCGGAGAGATTTCGTGTTGCTGTCAGTGTTGATTTTCTCTGGTAGTGAGTGAGTGAGCGACAGGCTAACGGCACTGCACTGAAACCTACCGCTTGACCTCTTCCGCCCTCAAGTGAAGTTTAAATGCTTTGTGAGCCCAGAGAAGCGATTCGTGATTTTCAAATGAAAGGTTTTATTTCCCATTCTAACTGCCCTTCCAATCAATCCATCTGGGAAACAGCCCCTCCAAGCTGTGAGCAATACTATAGAGTAGTTTCCAACACTTTGCTGCTGGTATATCATGTGGCAGTGTAGAGGCACTGAACGTTTTCCCAGTGAGCAGGCAGCTAGCTGTGCCCTTCCACTCCCTCAAATGCTAGCGGGGAGCATGCCGACTGGTTGGTGTGCAGCCCGCAAAGTTATTCACATGGGAAAAACAAATGGGAACAATTATTTTTCAATACCTGCACCTTTTTTGTAGCTGCAACGAGGCAAACTATACCCCCCCCCCACCAGCCCGTAGCTCTGTGAGGAATTGGAGGAAGCTGGGGGCTTCCTTGCTTTGTAATCTAAGGAAGTAAACAAGTGCCAGTCTTACATCAGGGAGATGAGAACCACTCAGACACAATGTTAGCAACCTGTAAATCAAGGCATGTTAATAGTCCCATCTGAGAGACAATCTCATTACCCCGCTGGTATAACTTTGACTAACTAACCAAAGAATTATACTGTACAATAACACGGCTGCACTAGTTGTGAGGTACGATATTTTTGTCCACTGTATACTCTCTAAGGCCTGATTCTATAGGTAACTGGTATGATGTATTTATTGCATGCCAATTTGTTTGCTTTTTACTAATTCATGCTTTTTATTTTGCTAGTATTGGACAGTTAAATAATATGCATTTAAAAGTATCTCAGAAAGGTATCCATATGTCTCCAAACCTGGTTATATAACGAAAGTGCTTATCTAATGTAACGGCATTGATAAGGATAAAACGGTACATTTTCCTACCCAGTAGATCAGCCACAGACAGGGGTCGGAGAGAGCGGGAGAGGATGGGACACCTGAGCTGAGTTTACTGAGTGTGTAAAAGTTCACTTCAGCCCCCGAACTATGAAACTTTTAAATCACGTGACCAAAAGTGGTCAATAATAATAATCCTTGCATTTGATACAGCATCTTATATGTCCTTGAGACATCTCGAAGTGCTTCACGAGATCTTTACTGTGAAGTTGAATGACTTGTGTATTTGTAGGTGAGTGTGTTGATTTGGGGCCGTTACCACTCCCAACATCCACTGGGACCGAGCTGAGAGTAAAGACATGCCACTAAGTTCATCTCTCAGCTTTGATTGACGACAATCATTAGTGGATAAATTGGATTTGATCAGTGAGGTTTTGAGCCTGTCGTGTTGCCCTGCAGCAGGACCTCAGCTGATCAGAAACTGTAACTGAGTGACTTCTGTTTGGCTCACGTTTCATTTGGGGTTACCTTAAAGCCGGCAAAAGGTGTAAATCTGCAGGGATTTAATACTCGGGAGTCACATTTGGGCCATGAAAGAAAGCCAGCAATCTGATTAAAAAGCATGACGATTTGACACCTCAATAGACCCTTCACCCAACGGACCCTTTGCCCAACACTCCACACAACTCCTGGCAGCAAGTGGGGGTGTTTCTTGTAGACAGCTCTTCCCTTTGCGGATCTAATGTGCATCTTTTTCCATCTGGAATAATGCTTCCAACTGTTTTTACTTGTCAGATTGCTAGATTTCTAAATGAAGTATAAAACTGGCCAATATGTATCTTTGAGGATGAAATCCCTGCAGATTTATACTTTTTTTTTAATTGAGAGCACTCAGATAAGCCCTAACTCAAGTGCCTTTGTCTGCTCTATGTACAGAATACACAGTCAATTCACTTTACTGAAGTATATATATTCTGTGAAGCGCTTTGAGATGACTCAACGATGTGATAAGGCACTTATATCAAATGCAAAGATTATTATTATTCTCCCCACACTTTAGTTTTGAACTCCTGATCCCACATATGTAACAAACATTGTATTTGCTTGTAAGGAAATTTGCAATGTAAAAAAAATTCATAACTTGCTGTATGTTGTCGATGTAATAAAGTTTGTGTTGAGCAAATGTCTGTGTTATACAATGGGGGCTTGGGACACATTGATATGAAAGAGAACAGCGATGGAAGTTGAGATTCACCAAATGTTGGCTGACATTTAATGTGACAGCAGAGGATGTGCTTATTTACTGTCTGCTCAGCAGTCTCTCACAGTATTACAGTACGCCTCAATTAACCCCCCTTTACTTACAGCCAGCTGTTCCAAGTCTAGACAGAGGCTTCCAGTGCTGCATTGTAACATCAACTGTGAAGAGTTTACAAGCTCTCAGCTGTGTTGCTGTACAGTATCATTGCTGCTGGGAATATACTGATTGGACGCTCAAATAGTGATTAGACTAAGACTTTGTTAGACTTTTCTGGCCCTTTACGCAACATCATCTGGGGAGCAAGGAGGGGCCCGGGATCAGTTGAATACACTGGTTCGATGTCTGTAATGCATTACAGGTCAAGAGAGAAAAGTGTAGATCACAAGTGGTTTGGATGAAAAAGGTTTTTTGGCCCATCTGATTTCATCCCTCCAGCACACCCATTTCTTTTTGATTAGTGCCAAGGAATCTTTAATGTCCACCAGTTAAATACCTCATCCAAAGGATGGCACCTTCAACAATACAGTGGCCCCCCAGACTCCACTGGAGTGTGAGTTCCAAGTCTCAACGTGGCAAGAATGCTCCCAACTGAGCCAGGCTGACAACCCATCCACATAGCTCTTGTTATTGTCTCAGCAGATGTGGGACAAAGCAAGAAGGAAATACAAGTTGAATACAGAAATGAAAGACAATGGACAATGTTTCCTTTATTATTTCGCTGGGTGAGAACAGAGCAGAGACTCTCAGCTGGTATCTAGGAGCTTGTTCTTTAATACCCACTTTTTTTTTTGCTGAGTCGGGTGTCTGGTACCTATGGAAACCCATCACCGTACTTAAAAATATCCAAACCAAACTGAGAATTCTATGCATCCCAGAGATAGGATGGAAATCCCAGAGTTAGATTGTCAGAATGGAATGCGCTCTCTCCCTGGAGAGATGCTTCCTGCTTACCTAATTCCGGAAAGTATTAAACGTAGGTTGGAAAAAGCCAAGGCTTGGGGACCCCAGAGTATGCTTTGGAGTACTGCTGGAGTCTAACCAGCTAAAACTATATAGCTTGCATAATATTGTTGTCTGCCAAGCTTTCCTGTTGCTTGTCCAGGTAGGACCACCCTATCCATTAGGGCTTTGGCTTGCAGGGTTAACAGGAGCTGAGTGGGAGGATTCCCTGACCCAGGTAACTGGTCTGCCCTTCCAGGTCCTGCCGATGAGCCAGGATGGCTGTGCTGTCGTCATCAGTGACCTGGAGTACTGTGGATCTGGCTGGTTCAGGAACCGGTCTACTGAGACTGCCACAGAGGGCTGATTCCACCATCCTATTTCCAAACATGTCACCTTGGAGCCACTTCAACTCCAAAGAGACCCTGCTTACCTCCCCCTGAGGAGGATGCCCACATTTCATGGTGAATTTCACACATTTCTTTTCATTCAGTCAAGGAAAGAGCAATCTTGGTTTAAATTTTTAATAAGGGCAGAATAAACAAAATGATTAGCCCAATGTTCTTCCACCTTTGGGATCAAAAGGAGTGTTTCAGTATGCCCCTAGTTATAATCAGATCTACAAAACAACATTGACTGGAAAGCTTATTGACATTGTAATGTAAAGAGGTCTAATTAACGCAGTAGATGGAGGGTTTTAGCCTGGATAAACAAGCAAAAATTGTATTTTGGAAAAAGCAACAAGAAAGTTAGAAATAAATTTATAGTAAATATTTTCTATTCAAAACAAATATTGTTTTAACAGGATAAAGGAAATCCTTAAATGAACATTATGTGCTGAGAAAAGGTGTGAAGTTGGTTAACTAATTACAGGAAATAATCTTAAGAGTTTCCTGGATCCCCAGTTGCCTGGTGCCTTAGGTACCAAATCCTGCGAGTTATATATATATACACTGGATATATGGAATACTTTAAAGTCTTTCATCTTCGGCTGCTATAAGAGTCGTTCTTTGCCAAGGGTCCTTCAGATGAGACGTTAAACCGAGGTTCCCTCTGCCTGTTCAGGTGGAAATTAAATAAACATGGTACTATTCGAAAAGAGAAAGAATTCTCTCCCGGTGTCCTGGCCAACAGTCCCCCAAATAAAACTGGTCACTCACTCCATGGCTGTTTGTGGGACATTGCTGTGCGCAAACTGACTCCCACATTTTGCCCACAAAATACACAAGTCAATCCACTTTACAGTATATCCTGTGAAGCACTTTTGAGACGTCTTGATGACATAATAAGGCGCTACATCAAAAGGATTATTATTATTATTAAGTGTGTTGATATACGTATTTGGTAGTAATATCAATCCTTGAAGGTTAAAGAAATACCGTACTTGTCATGATGTAAATGCTATAGAATGCAGAGCAGGCTGCCAGGCATTGCTCTCAATGGCAAGTTATGCGGGTTTAGCTGATTAGACTCAGTTACCCCAAAGAGTGCCCAAGCCTTGGCTCCCACCAACCTGGAATTCAGTAAGCAGGGTCCGTCCCTCTGAGGAGAGAATGCACATTTCATTCCAGACCTGGGGAGATTACCACGTGTAGGTGTAATGCACGGAACTCTTGTCTGGTTTGGATACTCAAGCACAGTGATGGATTTCAGCATGCTATGCGTCCGACAAAAGATCCCTTGGCACCTCTCGAAAATAAAAGGTTAGTTTGGGGATGTGAACACAGGGTTGACTAATTGTTAAGGGCCATTACGAGTTACTTTTTTGTAACTGAGAGAAAGAGTAACTTTTTGTAACAGGCGAAGAGTCAGAAGATTAGAGATTCAGGGTGAGAGAGAAAGAGAGACGGAGCGTGGAAGATTAGGTGGCAGAGAGAGGAAATAAAAGTGAGTGAGTAGTAGAGAAAGAAATAGCAAAGTGGGAGAGAATGAGCAGAGAGGACTAACACAGTAAGTACAACAATAACAAATTATTTATACAGCACCTTCACATAGGCTTGTATGGAGTATAAAAACCAGTACAGATGGTGTGTTTCTGTGCTGTAACTATCCATGTGATTTTATGAATTTCAAAAAACAATTCATACCATTCCTCGCTCATCTGTCTCCTTTCCAAACCTCCAGGGTGACCTGAAATACAACAGCATTAAAACTGCAACACACACACACACACACACACACACAGCAACGAGCAGACCTGGGTTTAAAGTATGGGTGAGTGGTTATTTCATTGTCCACAGGGTTAAGTCTTTGACATTTGTAAAGGTCTCAAAGACTCTTAATTAATGCATTGAAGCACTTTGGAGTTGGCATTACCTGAAAATTCCCGTGGGATTTGAAAGCCACATTAAATAATGTTGCCCTTTGATGTTACAGTATTTTGCTATTTTACGTGAAATGATTAATTAGACAACAACAACTTGCATTTATATAGCGCCCTCCTCACCGGGCGACATCCCAGAGCGCTTAACAAAGGTGGAGAGCGGTGCTGAGCCAGTGGGAGGGGGAGGGGTAAGGTAACCATAGGCACGGGCGAAGAGGAAGGTCTTCAGGCGCAATCTGTAAATGGGGAAAGAGGGGGCAAGGTGAAGGGATTGAGAGAGGGCGTTCCATAGCTTCAGAGTGTAATGGCTGAAGGCACGGCCGCCAATGGTGGAGGATTCGGGGAACAAGGAGGCCGGAGCCAGACAACATTCCATGTTACAGCCTTTAGCTTTGTGTGGCATTCATTTATGGTCTTTCACTTGACTGTTGGGCCCTTCTGCTTTCTGACCATACCAAATAATTTCATACAAGCTTGAGATCAAAGAGGACCCTGCACCTGCAGATGCTTCCACTCATTATTACCTTGGTTGGTTACCTACACAGAACCTTGTGATATGCGAGGTTATCCACTTGTTTGTATCAAACTATTTCAGTTCTGATATACACTCCCTACTTGGAGGCCTGGGTTCTTATCACATTGTCAAAACATCTCAAAGTGCTTCACAGGATTTACTGCAAAGTGTATGACTGTAGTGGCAGGCAAATGCAACCAACCAATTTTACCTGGGGGATGTTTGGCCACAATACTAGGAGAAACTTCCTTCTAGGACGTCATTTAAAGTCTTATCTGAAGGACAGCACCTCCTCCAATGCATGGCTCTCAAAACATTACACACCAGCATCAGACCTCAACATTACACACACAGCATCAGCATATGAACTCAAAAGTCCAGATGTGGGGCTTGTGCCCTCAACAACAACAACTTGGATTTATATAGCGCCCTCCATGCCGGAAGGCGTCTCAAGAGCGCTTCACAGTAACGGATCCCGGGGCCGAGCCCAGGGGGAGGGGAGGAAGGTGACCAAAGGTGCGTTCGAAAAGGAAGGTCTTCAGCCGAGACCTGACAATAGGAAGAGAGGGGGCGAGGCGAAGCGAGTGAGGAAAGGAGTTCCAGAGCCTCAGGACATAGTGACTGAAGGCACGGCTGTCGATGGTGGGGTGGAGTGCAGGATTCGGGTGACAAGGAGGAGGCCAGACCTGGATGGAACGAAGGCAACGGCGGGCACTGTTGTGAGGAGAGAGGTCAAAGAGTGCGGAGGAGTGGAGGGATTTGAAGACAGGGTGAGGATCCTGAAGTCGATCCTCTCTGGGACAGGCAGCCAAGCCAGTGCAGTCTGGCAAGGACTGGGGTAATCGGGGAGCGGAGTTTGGTGCGGTAAGAATGCGGACGGCAGACCCTCAACCTTTTAACTCAAAGGCGTGAGTGTTACCAATTGAGTCAGACTAATTGGATTACACGGGTGTAACTAGAAAACTCTCCAATAGAACAGGTCCCTCTCGAGCAGCAAATGTTTCCTCCTGGCATATGGAATGTTGCTGAACATCATCACCTTGAGCAGGTGTCAAGGCAATGCCATGTTTCCCTATCGAGGATATGCAAACTCCGAAACAATTAAAACAGATACTTTTTTTAAAATAAAATTGAAGTTTAATCCAATTACAACAATGTCATTTTCTGTATACAAATGTTTAATAAAAAAGCAACAAATAGAATTAACATTTCTACAGTTGGTAACTCTTAAAGACTTTAGAGAAACCTAAATTTATATTCTGCAGCATTTAAAATCTACCCAACTATACACACACAGTCAGAATGAATGGAAACTGAGAATCAGACTCAAATGTTAGTTGTACCTTCAGTTCTTTATGAAACGACTTGGAGACAGAAGTGGAACAAAAGGCACAATTTGAACTCCCACAATCTCTATTCCAGAAACTCTTTTCTGAAGGTACTTTCAGCGCATTTCAGCTCGCTATCAGTCTATCTCTTGCTTTCACAGTTTCTCTCCCTCCGTCCCTCTCTCTGGCTCTCCCTCAGTCCCTCTCTCTGGCTCTCCCTCAGCCCCTCTCTCTGGCTCTCCCTCAGCCCCTCTCTCTGGCTCTCCCTCAGCCCCTCTCTCTGGCTCTCCCTCAGTCCGTCTCTCTCAGTCTGTCTGTCTGTCTGCCTCCCTTTTACCATCTAATCAGGTTTCTCTGAAAACAAGGTCAAGTTGTAAAACATAAATTGGAGCAACCGTTTGGACGAGTGGGGTGATAGATCAACTGGCTGTAAAATTAACAATGTTCTACATCTGGATTCTGGAATTGATAACTGTGAAACTCTTCCCAACAACAACAAATTAACAACAAATTACATTTGTATAGTGCCTTTCACGTTAAGAAAATATGAAGTTCAGGATTTATGGCTTCCAAGATCCTCACACTTGTTCAAATATCTTCACTCTCTGGCACCTTTCTAGTTCGACCACCTCATTCCCCAATCCACCACCCGGCACCTCCGCTCGCTTGGCACCGGCCTCCTGCTCGTCCCTCGCACCCTCCTCCGCCCCACCATCGGAGGTCGCGCTTTCAGCCACTACACCCCAAAACTCTGGAACACTCTCCCTCAATACCTCTGCCTTGCCCCCTCTCTCAAGTCCTGGCTGAAGACCTTCTTCTTCGATCGTGCTTTTGGTCACCTTCCCAACCCCCAGCTCAGTCAGGCTCTGCCACTGTTAAGCGCTCCGAGACGCTGCCCTGCGTGGAGGGCGCTATATAAGTGCAAATTGTTGTTGTTTGTCGTTTACGCAAAATTATAGATTACATGTAGAAGCATCAGACCAGCAAACACTCAATTGTCCTAAATTAATTTGCAAGCCACGCCAAACACAAATGCAATATTTTTATTGTTTTATTTTGACTGTGGACTTTTAGCAAAAATAGAAACAGAAGAAAACACCAATTACCACTGGTAATTCATCCTATTGTCATATCAGTTTCTACAAACTGGGTAAATATTTCACACCATTAGTCTCATTGAAAAGTCAAGCAATGACCGACTCACAGAAATACTTCAGAAGGATACAGGATACAAAATAGTGTTGCAGCCAGCACCTAAAGTCTGGTCGTTTCTCTGCAAAACATCTTCAATTTTAAGCTGCCAGCACAATAGTGAAACAAAATTAATTTATTTGAGTCAACGTTTTGGGTCCATGACCCTTCGTGGAGTCCTGTAGCTCAGTGGTTAGAGCACTTGCTTTGCAAATGATAGATCTGAGTTCAATTCCAGGCAGAGGGCGAAACCTTGGGCAAGTTTCCTTACTCCACACAGAGCCTAATAATAATCCCTCCAAAAACCAAAACAATAATAAATTGGTCATTTTCAATCCACGACTGTTTGTGGGACATTACTATGCGCAATTGGCTGCCGCGTTCGCCCACAAATATACAGTCAATTCACTTTACAGTATATTCTGTGAAGCGCTTTGGGACGTCTAGAAGACGTGAAAAGCGCTATATCAAATGCAAGGATTATTATTATTATTCAGAATTGGGGCATGTTGGGAGGGAGAGGCTTCTAAGGGCTAACAGAGAGGGGAAAGGCAGGGCAAGGAAGGAGACAATTTCAGACCATAACAGCTTACCTTCCTCCTCCCCCTCTTCTGTGACCATTACCACATCACCTTGGTCCCAAACACACCTTATCTCTCTCTGGTCTTCCTATTTTGTTGCAATTCCCCCCGTTTTGCATTAACAACTCTATTCCCCTGCTTTGTTGAAATTCCCCCCCACCACTTTGTTTTGCATCATTAACTCATCATCCCCTGCCCTCTACCCCATTTTCTCCTTTATCTTCCTTGCCCTGCTTCCCCCCTCTCTGTTACCCCTTAAAGCCTCTCCCTCCCAACATGCCCCAGTTCTAACGAAGGGTTGTGGACCCGAAACATTGACTCACTTTCCTTTCTCCACAGATGCCTGCCCTGCTGAGTGTTCCCAGCGACTTCTGTTTCTGTTTCAGATTTCCAGCATCTGCAGTAATTTTGCGTTTGAACAAAATTCATTTACTGTTCTTACAGTAATTGATACCCTATTTTCGGTTTGCGAGCTATAAAATAATAATCCTTGAATTTGATATGGTGCCTGATGTTAAACATCTCAAAGCACCTCACAGGATATATTGTAATTGGTGTGATTGTGCGTATTTTGTGGGAGAACGCAGCAGCCAATTTTCTCACAGCAACGTGAGAAACAGCCAGAAATGAGTGACCAATTTTATTTGGGAGAATTGTTGGCTAGGACACCGGGAGAAACTCTGGAAATGTTGAAATCTCCGCTGCTATTACGAACATCTAAAACTCAGTTAAATGAAAGATTACTTTTTAAAAAAAATATAATTTAGAACAGTATTTTTAAAATTTTAGTTTCATTGTCTATGACTATGTTCACCATGGATTTTGAACACAGAAGAACCAAAAGATAGAGAACAGTTCAAAGTCTAAAAGAAGAATGTTTTCTGTTTTAAACATAAGCTTTTAAACTTGAAAAAGCTCTTAAAGAGAGATGCAAAGTTTAGCTAAATACTAACAGAAACTACTCTGAAATGGAACGCGAGTCCAAAAATTTGAATTCTAAGGTCCTATTCTGAATCTACTGTTATTCAAAGTGTGAATACTACTGTGGTAAATACTGAACACAATTTGTCCATTCACTAAAATTTGTCATGAAATACAAAAAACAGGTCAAGAAGTTCTCAAAAGTTAAATCTGAACTCTTTATGGCTCTTTCAGTTAACTACTGTCACTTTGTTATGTGACTTGCATAATCAATGGTTAACCGTCTACAAATGAAAACAAGGGTCAAATGTGAAACAATTAAGATCTTTTATAAAGAATGTTCTTCTGTATTTGCTCCGGATTGCAAAGAAATAGTTTGCGTTTCACAAAATGGGCCATAGCGTCCATAAATATCCTTTGCTCGAATTGCAAAATAATATACGCTGTCAAGTAGAAAATGAATCAAAGTGCACGCCATCGGGAGAGGAAGGGCTTTGATTTCTCCAATAATCTTCCACTGTGATGGGCACTTCAAATTGATGTCTCGATGGTATGCATACAACTGGTAACTGTGCACTGGGGCACATGTTTGGTCAACATCCAGAACGTTCCAAGAGAGTACAATGCCTTTTGGTGTTTCCACTTGTATCAGGTTCAGTTCAGGTTTCTGGGGAGGATTAGTCTCCTGAGCTTCAAGAAGCAACTCTGAGCTTTCTGGGGTGTCTGCCCGGGGTGAAGGTGTAACACAGTGAGTGACCACCTACACAACATTATATTATACAGTTATTCTCTCTCCTGATTTTTTTGCCAATGTACATAATAATCATTTGATCCAGCGCCTTATCACTTCATTGAGATGTCCCAAAGTGCTTCACATAATATGATGGCGAAACATCTCAATCATATTTCACTTTAGAATACCGGACAGACAATTACATTTAATCACTTTTCTAAAAAAAAACTTCCCTGCTTTTAGATTAACATCAAATCTTTCAGTAGCATCAAATGAGGCAGCCGACTTCTGCCCATGTTGGCCAGATAATTGCTTAGATTAGACATTAAATTAAGATTTGGGTATCTCCTGCCTCCCATGAAATGCAGCAGAGATAAGAAACAAAAGAAACTAGCAATGAGTCAAATTGTTACTGCCTTCAAATTTTAAGAACTGACAAGAGAAACATTAAGAGATATGTGAAAGGCAGGGCATTGAGATTAAATAATTTGCAAAAATCTAACCGGTGGAACAGGCTTCATGGGCTGATAATAATATTCCTTGCATTTGATATAGCACTTTATCACAGCAGTGTCCCACAAACAGTTGTGGATTGAGTGACCAATTACTTATTTTTTTGAAGGGATTATTACCCCTGGAAAGTGATCTGCCAATCGACTAACAACCAGGGTCCTACTTACTGCTAGGTAAACAGAGGATTAAATTAAGGAAATTTGCCTCAGGTTTCTCACTGCCCGGGAATCGAACCCAGGTTCTCTCACTTGCGAAGCAAATGTTCTTGCCAATGTTACAGGACTCTACAATGGCTAAATGGCCTCCTCCTGTTCTGTTATGCTCCTATGCAATTCCCTCATCAGTTCTGTTCAAATACTAAAAAGTCATCAAATTTTAGAAGCCAGGAGAAACTTGATGCAGGTAGTAGAGAAGGCAGAGTAGTGGGCTTGCCTTGACTACTCTATTGTCATGGACATGGGACTGGCCACCTGGTAACACAATTCTGAACATTCTGCTGGCACTGCAGCAACAAGGTTTACTCAGGGTTTCCCAGTTGGCTTATTGGGAGCTTTCTGCACTATCAGGTCTTCATGTATAAGAAATACTCAAGAATTAGTTTCAATCTCTATATTATGAACACCCTTACTTACCTGAGCCGACAGTGATTGTTGATCTGTGGTAGAAATGACTCGATTTGGATCATCTTTCACAATCTTATTTCCAATATCTGCAGCAGGATCACCTAAACCAATGGGAATGATACTGTTCAGACATTCTGAGGTGATTAAATAGCAATATTTAATACTTGTCTTTTCTAGTATTTTGGGCTGCAAAGTAAAACATTAAATTGTCGGGAGGTTAAGATTGAGAGAGTTAAAGAGAAAGCGGATTACTCCACTCCACTTAATAGTTTGCTTCGGCATCGTGAAATTGATGGTAGGTGGATTTTCTTATCAAATCAGTGTGAGGCAGCAATAAACAAAGCAAACAGGATGCTGGGCTATATCACTTGAGTTCAGATCCCCAGAAGATGAGAACCAGAATTTTAAATTTGATCCACTGGGGGAAATGGGGAGCCAGTGGAGCCATGCAAATTTGAGGGTGTCAGATTCGTGGAGCCTGGTGAGAGAAAGCTCATGGGGTCCACAAGAGTTTTGGATTGTCTTCAGTTTGGATAGGGAGGAGCACGGGATTCCAATGAGCAGGGCAAGTTGGAGAAACTATTTCCACTGGCAAAGAAATGATTTCCACTGGCGGGTGGGTTGGTAACTCGAGGACACCGATTTAAAATAGTTGCTAGAAGAAACGGAGGGGAGGTGAGGAGAATTTTTTTTTAACACAGCAAGTTGTTCGGATCTGGAATGCATACCTGAAAGGGTGGTGGAAGCCGATTCGATAACAGTGTTTAAGAGAGGAGATAATTATTTGGGGAGGACAAGTTTGCAGGGCTATGGGGGAGAGAGTGGGGGAGTGGGATTGATTTGGATAGCTCTTTTCAAAGAGCCGGCACTGACACGATGGGCCAAATGGCCTCCTTCTGTGCTGTATAATTCTATGATTCTACAATGGACTATCTATCAACAAGAACAATGGACTCTTAGTTGCTTATTGAGCAAATTGAGGTGTGATAAGGATTAAGCAAAAATGTTAACAATCATGTAACTTTAGCTCCAAAAATCTTCCAATTGTAGGTTATACTGTACTCATGTGGGTCCAAAATAGGTGCAGCCTTCAATCCATCCCTACTCCCTATGAGTCAGTAAGTTACACGAGTTGTCAGTATAAAGTGCTTAGATTTATTACATTAGACTATTAGCTGTAGAATTCACTTTAAGTTATAGTACATCCGAGGTGAAGAGCGAAGGGAAGAAAAAAAACACACAACCTTAAAGAATTGGGTTAAAGTACTTGGTAACGGGACCGAGGTCATAAGGGATGGCTCAGGGGCCGCATGACGCATGTGTAGAATAGTCATGCGGCCACAAGTTGGCCGTCCATTACAGGAGTTTGTCACTGAAATGTATCAATAAAAGTGTTGCCTACCTATTGAACTTATTGGGGTGGCCGCAGTCTTTGCCACCTGTGCGCTCACTGCAGTTTGTCTCTTACTGTGAAAGTCAGCGGGTTCAGGCCCAGTGATGCGTGACATTGGCCCAGGATTGGCAACAGCCTCAGCAGGCGAGTGAATGAGCGACGGCTGCATGTCATCTGGAGCAGTAGCAATCTGGCTCTGAGACACTAGAAAAGAGAAAAGCCAAATGTGCGACAATAAATCAGGTCGTCCACAGCGCACGCTGAAGATATTACTGCAAAGAACTTTCACTTTTTCAAAACGTATGCATAAAAATCCAGCAGTTTTATTAATGCACAACATTTTAACAATATATTAACTTCATATTCTTTATTGTAATATATCCACAGAACTTTGCACAGGTTAAATACCATTTAATGCCGTACTACTGGAAACAGACACTGTAGGAGGGCAAGACTCCAAGGTCTGGGTTTTATTCTGATGGCTGGTTTATACTGCTGGAAGCAACGCAGCATTCCAGCAGTAGAGAATTTGGAGTGGGAAGCAAGATTTATACTTCCTGTTCCAAATCACTCCTACCAGATGCTGCAGAGTTCTTTGTGCATGCAATCAAACAGAACTGTGCTGTTTTAGTGTTAAAGAATCTGTCGCAGCTCTTTAACACTATTGTAAATGGTGACTTAAAAAGGCTCCTGGGAGGTCCAAGAGACATTTTGTAAGCAAAAGCCATAACAGATGCGTACTGCTTCTGCCTGCATTAACACTCCACTGGTGTGTCAATCTCCCGATAGCGCCACCTCCTCACATGGCTTCACCACAATGCAGCTCACTCCAGATTCACATTGGAATTTACACGCTGATTCAGTGCTTTTTAAGAAACAGCGAAAGGTTAATTCAGTAAATGGTACTAATCGGTGTCTTGAATTTCCAGATTTCAAATGTTGGCAGAAATAAAGCTACCTAGAAGCTGGCCTTAAATTTATACCAGTGGTTTTAAAAGGTTCTCTCCATCAGCCTACAGCCTGAGCCCTTTCCTGTGCTCAGATTACATTTCAGGCGAGCAGGGGAACAAAGAGATTTCACTCATTTCTTTTGCCTCTGCTGTGAATTAAAATAGCAGCAGTCTGCCAGCATCCATTCTGGTGAAAGCTGCACATTGAAGTGAATTCAGCATTGCTTAAACTCGTATTGTACTTTTCTCTATCTCGAATGGTCCAAACCTTGCTGTTAATAGTTTCAAACAGAGAACAAACCAGCCAATGTTTTCCAAATCCAGCTCTGGTGAATTGAGGATTGCAAACAATGGTTTGTGCCAGTTAAAGGCCAGGGAAAAATAAATCAAGTCAATTTAATGCCTTGCCTCTACTGACATTGAATGGTAAACCAATACAGCAATACATTTAAACTAATACATTTAATATAGCGCCTTATTCTGTATTTGCAATATCTCAGTGCACTTCACAGGATTTTTAACTCCCATCACACCAGTACAGCGCAAACCTCTGTACAACTGGATCCAAATCAATCCTATTCTGCAAACACCTTCATTAGTGCACAAGTCTTTTTTTTACTGCTGGAATATTTTACTGCTGGAATCTTCTGGTTAACTGGAGACCTGTAGCTCAGTGGTTAGAGCACTCGCCTTGCAAGTGAAACACCTGGGTTCAATTATAGGCAGGGCGAAATCTTGGGCAAGTTTCCTTACTCCACACGCCTAATAATAATAATCCCTCCAAAACAAAACAATAATAAAAATTGGTCATTGTCAATCCACGACTGTTTGTGGGACGCTGCTGTGCGCAATTGGCTGCCGCGTTTCGCCCACAAATATATGGTCAATTCACTTTACAGTATATTCTGCGAAGCTCTTTTAGATGTCGAGAAGAGCTGAAAAGCGCTATATCAAATGCAAGGATTATTATTATTATTTGTTCTAGTCAAGCTCTACTGGCTCCCCATCGCCGAACTGGTCGATTTCAAAATCCTCACACTTGTTTTAAAATCCCTTCATGCCTCGCACCTCCCTACCTCTCCGACCTGCTTACCCGTCCTTCCCCATTTTCAGGTGGTGCCTGAAGTCCTTCCTATTCGTCCGTGCCTACGGTCACCTCCCCCTTCCGACCCACCCCTGGCTCGGAGTCATGCTCCGCCACACTGCGTGAGGGACACTGCGTAAACACAAGTTATTGTTTACTGTAAAGTTTACACCGCCAACCATGCAGCGCTCCCCTCAGCACTGCATGCAGTGTCAGCCCAGCCAGATCAAATCCCCGAGGTGGGATTTGATCCCACATATTTCTAACACAGATGCGAGAGTGCTATCAACTGAGTCAGCCTGAAACTAAATACTTTTACACTTAGGTCACCCTCCTACCCCTTCCCTCCACCCCTCCTGATAATAATCCCTGCTCGTGTCCAAATCCCTGACTGTCCAACGTCTTGGGACATCCTCCCAACCTGAAAGGTTATAAAAATTTAATTTGTTGTTTTTGTTATGAGGTGAGATCGTTAATTGTCCATAAGATAACACGGCAGAGATTTCAACCCCCGCACCCCACCCCCCACCTCCAAAGAAATTCTCTCAGACATCAGACAAGCTCTCATATTTATATGAAGTATGAAATGCCACCCACTGAGAGAAATATGCTAAACAAAGATTCCTAGGATGGATTAGGTCTTTGGTGGTTTATTAATTCCTCATGAACTTCCCTTTTATACAAAGTAATGATCAGAATCCACAGGAGGCAAAGTCTCATACATTTAGAAAGCATTTTCCTGCAGTGGTTGCATCTGAAATTTTGATATTAGAAAAAGCTGAAATATTAATGTACCTAAAATATTAAAGATCAATAGTTGCTCGCCTAGTCCTGATAATAATTTCGCTTAAGAAAGATTAGCTGTAGGCATTATTTAAATCTATACAATAAGAGACAGAGGCAAGGAGTAGAATGTATTTTTTTAAATGGAGGTGATCTGGATTATGGTTTATTTTGTTTCTTCAGTGCCACTGGTTTGTAATATACTGTAGATAAATTATCATCTCACGCCCCCTCTCGTCCACTCTCTCTCTATCCCCTCTCACTGTCTCTGCTCTCTCCCTCTCTCAATCACTCTCTCCCTCATCCCGTTCAGTCTCTCCCTCTCACTCCCCCTTTCTTACCTATCTCTCACACACATACATTGCATCAATGGCCAATATTATTTTTGCTCTCCGCACTGCATCCTCCCAACAGCCGGCTCCTGCTGCTGCTATGGGAGGATATTCATAAGGAGGAAGTTGGAATGTTGGAAATAGTCTCAGGCCAGATAAAATCACCCGCCGGGCTAGATGTGGCCCGTGGGCCACCAGTTGGACCACACTAGCCGAGACCATCAGTGGGCTTTAACCCAGAGCCATTTGAATCAGACGAGAATGCTACAAACTGCGCCAGGCTGATGTGGGATGCGAATTGGCTGACAAATTGAGGTTGCAATCCAATATAGATACAAATAAAATATGCAGAAAACTAGGTTGGATTGGCAGTATAACTATAACAATAATAATTATCCTTGCATTTGATATAGTGCTTTTCATGTCTTCTATTCTGCACAACAGGCTGAGGGATTACTGTACCCATTTTTTTGCTTTGTCGGCTAATACACTCTTCATTGTCTTCCGTTAGGTCAATTACTTCTTCACTGTTTGTCAGGTCACTGGTCTGGAAAAAAAAATGTAATCGCCAACTATACAAAAAACCTTCGAGTACATTCAGCTCTAGTATTACCTGCTACTCTTGGCAGTTCTCCTTTACTGTTACCCTTGGCTCTGTGCTTGGACTCTTCTAGTGGACCTGCAGACTATATTATGAGATGCAAACAAGAGGACACAGGTTTACAGCTGTAAAGGACAATTTCAGGGGGCACCAGGAAATTTTGCTTTACTTAGAGCCTAATTAGTAACTGGAACAGGTTACCAGGGAGAGTGGTTGAGGCCGGAGTAAGACTCTTTAAACAGCTTGATGCTGTGATGGGTGGAAACTGTAAGTTGGGTGCTCTGGAAGGCCCACAAAGGACCTTCTTCATCCATGCCAGTCTTGTCATCCAATAAGCAAGTTCCTTTGGTGAGAATTTGCTCATGGACTAGAACCAACTCAAAATACTAGAATCATCTCAGACTAGTCAAACCATCTTCACTGTCCAAATCACATTCCCCCTGGTCTATGGACAGGGCAGAGCAGGACCCCTCATCTCTGACCAATAATCCCTCCAACCACCCATCCATCTGCCTCTGCCAGCCCTAGGCTTTGCGAGGCCAGGAAAAAAAAGGGAACACTACTCCGCTGAGGGCTTGCTTCATTCCTCCAGAGAGTTATCTCCTTGATTACAAGTTTACATTTTAGGGCAACGAGTAAAGGAACACCATTATGGATGCTTTATAAAAGAAGTCTGGAAGAACAATTTCCAACAGTGAACCTCCTGCTGAGCCATTATAGCATTTCCAGAATATACATTAAAACATATTGTTTTCAAATAGCAAATCTTCATTGAATGATTTCAAAACACAAACTCTACCTGGCTTGATTCAACTTCATCCTCCTTACTCTCAACCTCTGAAGTCACAGGACCTGACCCCTCATTCCTTTGTGCTGCTTTTAAAAAAATATCTGGAATAACTGAAAAATAAAATCAAAGATAAATTCCACTATTAATTCTGGCTTTCTAATCAATAATCAAACTCAAGGGAAAACATTTCACTGAATTGTCCATAGTCATAAATGCTTTAAAAGAGAAATGTCTATGTTCCCCTAATATACTATTATAGTTACATCTTTGTCAGTAATGTTACCTTCAGAAATGCTGAGAAGACAGCCTGGGAATAAATAATTTATTAACTGACGTTATTTTGTAAGTTTCTAGCCGATTGCACAGAAATCATAATTAGAAAATTGAATTATTTCTTGTCAGCTCTGGAGCTGCACTTTATGTTAGGAGGATTGCTAATGTTTTAAACAATGAAGAGACGACAATTCTCCTTTAATGTGGCACAGTTTAAAAAGCATCATTTATATGGTCAGTGGCGTGATCCAGTTTTCCTTTGGGTTGGAGTGCTATTCAAAGAATGAGATACTGTACTACTTATGTGTAGCCAATGCATTATGTGGGTCAGATATCACTTGAGAACTCAGTCCAGGTTTGTTACTAAAACGCTAGGTCCCATCACAGTTGGGATGTGCCCATTCATGCAGTTAAAAAGATTTAAGAAATTTTTTGAGTGAATGAAAAGGATGAAAAACCCTGCACTATCGTCAGAAGGTTACCAGTGTTACCAGTATTATTATTAATTTTTATTTTATTGTTAATAATGCTGAGTAGTAGGCTCTCAAATAACATGGAAGGCAAGGAGGCACTTATCCTTTTGCTAGAAGACAAAGTAGACACAGGGCCAAGTCTTTTGGGGCCAAATGGCTAAGAAATGGCTAGATCACGGTCCACAAGCACTGGAGTATGATCAGAAAGTATTTTAATCCAAGTCTGAAATTCATTCCAGTTGTCTGCTACATGCACACTTTGCTCCACTGTCTACTAGATGCTTACAGTTTATATTCTGTAAAGTGCTTTGAGACATTGCAAAAACATGATAAGGCACTATATCAAATGCAAGGATTATTATTATTATTAAACAATTATAACCTACAGGAAATAATTAAATTATATTATAACAGCCCCATTTAATAAATTGGTTTGTTTCAAATCTTACCCTTACTCCCCTGTCCTTTAACAAAGTGCCTGCAAATGAACCAATATTCAGATCTTTGCTGCTCTCAGCTGGCCATTGAGAGTATGCATCAGTATTGGAGGTCAATCACTCTTTTCTCATGTGGCTTTTTCAGGCTTACCCAAGCAGTCTTGGCTGAAAGGCAATCTACATTTCTAGCACTTCACTCTATTTGTGTGCAAAATCCTATATTAATGAGTTTACAGATTGGAACTAACACATTATCATGCAGGCATACTAAAATGTGGCCTTTTTCATATCAAGAGGCAGTGTGTTCAATAATTACCATAGCTGATGGGAGTTGTACCTTCCAAAGGTCTTGGTGGTGGAAAAATGCTCTTTGCACCATCGGGGTCAGATTTTGAGCCGCTGAGAAAAAAAAAGGAATTGTTAACATTAAGCCATGGTATCCACAGACAAGTGAATAAGGATGAAAGCATCTATTCAGATATAATTGACACTTGACAACATCTGTTGGGGAATGTAACAGCCCTGCTTTCTTTGATTTGTTATGTGATCACTACTCAAGTTTAGGAATGACATTATTTAGCTGGGTGGAGGGGAAAATCTTGATGCATGTCTGCAATATAGAACTATAGAAATGTACTGTACATACGGTAGCCATTTGGCCCATTATGTCTGTATTGGCACTTTTTACAGCATCCGTTCAGTCCATTTACCTACCCTTTCCTCCCTCATACCCCTTTGCTCATTTTAGGTATTTATTTAGGGTCTTTTTGAAAGCTAACCCATCAAAAGTGCCCTTTTTCGATTTGAGCATTGACAGCAAATGATCATATGGACAAAGAAAGTCCCGACAGCAACAGCAAGATAAAACATCACTGGGAAACTACATGCAATACCAATCTCAAACACACGATGGCACTATCAACTAAACATTGATATTTGCACCAATTCAGTATTCATCCAACTTTATCCTAAAAATGATAATCCTTGCATTTGATATAGCGCCTTATCACGTCTTTGCGACGTCTCAAAGCGCTTCAGAATATTTATATTTGTATATTCTGAATACATTTATATATATTTATTCTATATACTGTAGAATATATCTACAGTATATTCTCTCTGTAGAAAATTGACTGTATATTTTGTGGGCGAAACGCGGCAGCCAATTGCGCACAGCATGTGTCCCACAAACAGTCTTGGATTGAGTGACTTATTAATTATTATTTTCAGAAGGAATTATTATCGCAAATCGACTATCAACTGGGTTCTCCTATGTACTGCTAGGTAAACAGAGGCACGTGGAGTAAGGAAACTTGCCCAACATTTCACCCTGCCAGGAATCGAACCCAGGTCTCTCACTTGCGAGGCGAGTGCTGTAACCACTGAGTTACAAGAGTGCACAAGATGATATTAAAATAAGATAGAAGCCCTGCAGAATTTCACCCCAGTAACAGATAGTGCCTTGCTGTTACAGCTCGTCTGAGAAAGTGCAAAGCAAAGCTCTGCAGACATGTCCAAAGCCATCAACAGTGACTGAGAAGCAGATACACAAAGCTTTCAACGTGCAAATACATCTGCAGCAAGCAGGCTCAGGTTATCAGTATGGCTGTCAGAGTGATTTAGATCACACAGGTACAAGAGGAAGCAGTTGGCTGCTTTTAGCATGGGAAGCACAATTCCCATCTGCATTGACATGAGGTACTGGGTGTAGTTTTTCTTTCACTAAGAATCGTTGGGGTGGGCAGAAGTGGGAGAAAGAGGGAAATTTCACAGCTGATTACTACTAAGCTGTAATAATCATCCTTGCATTTCTTTAAAGTACCTTATCATGTTGTCAAAGCACATTACAGGATTTACTGTAAAGTGTAGTGATTGGATTTGTAACAGCTGATTTGTATATAGCAATACACAAACAACAAATTGCATTCACGTTCGAAGTTGCTGAAACAGCCGGGAAGTGAATGACAGGTTTTATTTGGGGGATTCTCGGCCACGGGATCTTCAACGTCCATCTGAACAGGCAGACGGGACCTTGGCTTAGCATCTCATCTAAAAGGCAGCACTGCATTGGATTGTCAGCCTGGTAAAAATATTGTATTGTAGCTAATGTTAGTTTTGTTTGCCAGTGATATGCACTGGATGAAAGTTGGGAATAAGGGACAAAACTAGAGGGTTGTTTTGTCAGCCTGATGTCTGACACCAGGAATCCATCACCATGCTTAAGGGTATATACAAAGCAGACTCAATTCCATCTAAACATGTTACTTATGGATGGAACTTTTCCGAGTCTATAATGGAACACACACAAGTGTCCCTGGAGACACACATCTGGTTTATCTAATTTTGGAAAGTATTTGGTGCAGATTTGCAAAACAAAACCTGGTAAAATCCCACTGTACAGAATTGTTATCTCTTTGGGGACAGAAGGACAAGGGAAAGCAAAAGTAACAAGACAGGAGGGAATAATGATTCTATGATTTTGCTCACAGGAACTTTGTTCTAGGAGGCAACAGCATTGAAAATGCTGAGGCTTACCTTTCCTCCGGGTGGGGGGAGGGGTGAGGAAGAAAGGGGAGGTAAGCAAGGTCTCCTTGGAGATGAATAAGATCCAAGGCTACATCCCTGGCAACACAATCTCGGAATCGAGTCAGCCCTCTATGGCAGTCTCTTGTCTGTTTCCTGAGCCAGGCAAGTCGCCAGTACTCCAGCACAGTGCTGCTGAAAACCAGTCAGCCAAGCTAATAGTCAGGATTTTAGCTGGTTAAACCCCAGGAATCACCCCAACATACACTCCAGGGTCTCCAAGCCTTGGCTCTTGCCAACCTGCCTAATACTCTCCAGAATTAGGTAAACAGGAGGTGGCATCCTTCCTGGGAGAAGGATCATTCCAGATACAGGGAAATTTCAATGTGTAGATGACATACATATGTGGAACTGTTAACCTGGTTTGGATACTTGTAAGCGTCTTGATGGTTTCCACACAAACACTGGCTGACCCCAAAAATATTAAGGGGAAGAAATTCCATTTTGGCCTAGATTTACTTAAAATAACTTACAGAGAAAACCTGTCTCAAAATTAAAGCTGCAGTTAAGAATTTATCAAATTTAGGACACTCTAAAATGCTGAGGAAAGAGTAAATTTAGATCCACCTGGAATTTCTCCTCTCCCCTCCTCCAAGTCTTTATATCACAAAACCAGTGTCAATGGCAACAAGTTTGAAGCGGTTTTGAAGTAATTAATTTATCCATCAGCAAATAAGATAAAACAAAATCCCCGTAAAGATGTTCTATATGACCAGGTGCCTGAGATCAATGGATGTGGCTCAAAACCTAGTATAAATACCCCATTCCTATCTTGTGTAGATTCTTTCTGAAAGGCAACCGCAAGTTCTTTTTCAACAGAAAGTAAGGCGAAACTTCTGGGGGTTTTCTGTGAGGTAATTCGTCTGACAGAATAACCAGCTCCGTGGAGGATCCCAAAGGCTTTCCTGGTGACATGGGCTGTGCCGGCTGCGTTGAGTTAATGGCAGTGCTAGCATACTGTGGCGTCATAGATGGTTCAGGTTGCTGCAGTGCTGCTGATGTAGAAGCGCTCTATACAAACATTGAGAAACACACTCAGTTAAGTGCCATCATTATCAGTTACTGAATTGAGATTACAACATGCATTTATATAGCACCCTTCACATAAGATAACAATCCTAGCCTGTCCGAGATGGTGAATGTTAAGCGAGGGAGAAAGGGTGGGCGTAGTTGAAGTGGTAGATTTTTAGGTGGAATTTAAAGACAAAGGGGTAGAAAGAGGTGGGTTCTAGAGGTTGGTGTTGTTACTGAAGGATCAACCATGATGGTGAAGCACAGGCAGTTAGCTGGGCTGAAGAGTAGGGAGATCAGAGAGGTGCAAAAGTGTGAGGAATGTTAATACTAGGATCTTGCAGTCAATCTGTTGCGAGGCAAGGAGCAAGGTGATGACTAGGGAGATGAACATGCAGAATTTGGTGCGGGTGGGGATACAGAGTTTTGTGTGAACTGGAGCTTGTGGATGGTGGAACCAGTTAAGGAAAAGGTAGGTACTGGGCATAGAGTCTGAGACAAAGTGGAGGCAAATGGAGGAGTATTTGAAACAAAAAGCATCTCATGGACAATAAAAATGACTTGGAATAAGACACATTGCTTAGCAGCACGCACGCAATCATCGAAAGATTAAAAACTACAATCCAAAGCCACAAACAGATTAGCCATTGTAGTCATTGATTTATACAAAAACTGATCGCTAGAGCCACAGGTTTTAACCTCATCTCGATTCTTTCCGGGTGCGTGGACAGGCTCCAACATGATTTTCACTTTCCTTTCCAACCGTTTTATTCTGGTCTGTGGGAAAAAAATGATAAGTCAAAAAGAGTAGAATTGCCATCTTAATAAAACATAACAGTAGTAATCCTATTCAGAACCAAGACAGTGAGAGCTAAGGTCAGGAAGCCTTTCCTCACACAGAGACTTGTGAAGATGCGGAACAGAGGCTCTGCACCAGAAAGCTGTAGAGAGAAAATCAATAGTGATGTTTAAGAGGCAGGTAGAGACTTGGGTAGTTGATGTATTAAGGCCTCTAGTGAAAGGGGGTGACATTGGGACTAAAATCTGTCAAAGATAAAACCTGACTTGATGTGGTAGACTCGATGGTCTGAATGTTTTCCTCGGGAATTTAATTCAGTATTTGGGGAGAAAAAAGGGAACAGTTTCAGTAATTTTTACCCCATTAGGAATTTATGATAATCCTTTATAAAACACTGGTTAGGCTTCAGCTAGAGTACTGTGTTCCGTTCTGGGTACCACACTTTACGAAGGATGTCAAGGCATTGGAGAGGGTGCAAAGGAGATTTACCAGGATGGTACCAGGAATGAGGGACTTCAGTTATCACGAGAGGCTGGAGAAGCTGGGATTATTCTCCATGGAGCAGAGAAGGTTAGAGGGAATCTTAATAGACATCTTCAAAATTATGAGAGGATTTGATAGGGTGAACAAGGAGAAACTATTTCCACTGGTGGGGGGGGGGGGGTGAATCGGTAATCCGAGGACACCGATTTAAAATAGTTGTCAAAAGAAGTCGAGGAGAGGTGAGAACAAGTGTTTTCACACAGCAAGTTGTTCAGATCTGGAATGCATTGCCTGAAAGGCTGGTGGAAGTCGATTCGATAACAACTTTTAAGAGAGAAGTAGATAATTATTTGGGGAGGACATGTTTGCAGGGCTATGGGAGAGAGCAGAGGAGTGGGATTGATTTGGTAGCTCTTTTAAAAGAGCCGGCACGGACACAATGAGCCAAATGGCCTCCGTCTGTGCTGTATGATTCTATGTTCCACATGGAGTCCTGTAGCTCAGTGACTCGCCTCGCAAGCGAGAGACCTGAGTTCGATTCCAGGCAGAGCGAAACATTAGGCAAGTTTCCTTACTCCACACGTCCTCCTTACGTGAAATGTACAATATAAATGTAATCTGTATTGTATGTGTGAAGATAACAATAACATTTCACATCATGCATAACACGTCGGGAGAATATTTCAAACCGCTTCAAAGATTTTACTGTGGAGTGCAGTGATTGTGTATGCCATGGATGAAAGTTGTACTATGTGCCTTGAAGCTAGAGAAGCAAGCTTTGCCAAGCCTTGCAATCAGTCCAGAAACTACATGGGCAGCTAAGCTTAAAACAGATGATTAGCATGATGTCCCTTCCTATATATAGGGGACTAGACAAGCATGTGTCACATGAGTATGTAAAAGCTTCAAAAGGGGCAGGGTCCCTTTTTTTTCACCCCAATAGTGAAATATGTAGGGAATGTGGAATAAGGATGAGTGACTACTGAACAATTCTAAGAACTTTCCCTGAAAAAGAGAGAACCATTTACTGTGCTCCCTTTGTGTGAGCTGGAATTAAAAAGTTCTGACATATTTTACTACTCAAAATCTAGAACATAGATCAAAATAATTGTATCAGGGATATTCGATTTCATCGTTACTCACCAATGCAAATGAAATACTCTTTTTTTAAAAAAAACATTGTTTAGGATTTTAAGCACCAAGTTGGCAACTGATTTAGAAAACTTACACAAAGACTTTTAGCTAATTCTTCGTGATTCTTGCCGCAGTCAATACTTTCAATTTTCTTTGTTAGTTCTGCAAGGCTGTTGCCCAAAATCTCATTATGTCTGGCGACAATCTTTTTTTGCAGCATTTCTTGAATCTAACAATAGAAATCACGAGTTATTAAGTCAGAGCATCGAGGAAAAAAATAGGTCATATTGTCTCAATTCTCTGCATTACGGTAGGTATGGCTATTCTTATTAACGTATAGATCAACCTCCATTCACAAATAAATAGGCCATCATCAAAATAGGGAATGCTACACTGCTCATTTGTTCATTTTCCCTCCCCTGTTGCACAGGGCTCATGTTTAGGAAGTGTACCTCAGTTCTTTTTAAAACATATTTGTGAGAAAGAATTTAAACTGAGGAATTAAATCCACAAAAACGGAAACTGAGCATGGCAGGCCAGAGAAAGAGAGAGAGGTTTATATGGAGGCTTAAATCCACCGAAAGAATAAACCATTTAACTAATATTCTTTCAACTTCCACATCAAAATAAACATGCCAACGTAGTACAAATAGCAGAAGTAGGAAACAATGACATGAGTCTGACGTCTTCATCAAAACTCTCAATGCCTTAAGAAGCCATCAGATTACGAGAAAGTTTGATTCCATGTATAACCATACAGCACCTGATCAAGGAATGCTTAATGCTGACGCTGGAATATTCAATAAGGAATGTTCCATTTTCCAGTATCACCTGCCCTCACTTTGATGACCACAAAAAATCCCCAAATGCCGCAGTCTAAAATAGATCATTTGTTCATTGCTAAGCCCACAATATTTCTCCCATTGGCTGCTTGAGCTCACTAAGCAGTGCATAAGGAAATAACAGCACTATTACTTCAAAAGACTGGATAGGGGTTTGCCTCAACACAGTTACAAAGTCCATCACTTGCAGCCTCATGAACTAGTAGACATGGAAACCTGACACACATGACAAATTTTATGCTATTAAGTTATTTAGGAATAAAAGCAGCCAGGTTTACATCACCAACTTGGACAAGGTCTTATTTCTCTTTTGTTGTATTAAAATACATTCCTAATAAATTAAAGATATCAACACTTTACTAAAGAAGCACTGAAATGATTCTCCAAATTCTGGATTCAATGTAAAGGTCTACATGTAATGACATAGATAGTTAGATAAAATGATCTGAAACCTACTTTAAAAGAAAACTTATATTATCCATAATCAATTGAACTCATTTTTCAGGACATTGGAACTCTACTTAAATTCCTTCCACCAACACCTCAACATTCTCAATTCCAGGAAGAATAAAGACAAACATCACCTCTTCTGAAGACACCTTCTGGACAGGTTCTGTGCTCTGCCTTTTTGACCTCACATCCATGTGATCATTTTGGTGAACCTCCGAGGTCTTCAAATGCTTTGGATAATCTTTTTCTTTGCCTTCTGAAAGGGTTCTCTTTCTCTGAACTTCGCCTTAAGGAATTAAGATAATTCTTGAATTAATAATAGTGCTTTAGATGAAACAAAGAACTTTAAACCCAGAGACATGCTTCCCTCTAATTTGTCATCCTCCTTTTTCAGCAGACGAGAACATTCTCCTATGACGTACTTAAGCCTTAGGATTGCTAAATAAATACATCTCACATCATTTACCTAGAATTGCTGGCAGAAAAACGAAAAACAGTTAGTTACAACAACCCAAATGGCTTACAAACACTAACACAGTGTAACCACGGTTAGAAAGGCAGAAAGGGAGCAATATAATAAAGAATACTGCAGTTCAGTTTCCTCTAAACTTCACAATTATTTATTTTCTAACATTGAATAGTAGACATTGTACAACTTCGGAAGGGTTGTAAAATAGGTTTTAATGCAGCACTGATCATCTGCATCAATTGTGGACCAAATCAATTAAAGATTAAGCCTGTAATTACTGTAATGAATGCCAACAATTAGCAAATGTTACTTGCACTTTAAAAAAAAACTTAAAGCTGTTGTTTTTTTACTAATATTAATGAAAATTTAAATATGGTTAAACTATTTACTGAATCTCCCTGGGCTATGTATATACCTTTACGTCTCCTGTGTCTATGACCCTTTGAAACATGACAATCAAACCCACAGCCTTTGGGGAACAGTGATTTCCATAACCTTTTTTGTGTGAAGAAGTATTTTCTGTTTCACTTTAAACCTATTCAGCTCTAATTTTAAGATTTTGCCACTTTGTTCTCTACCAAAGAGAGTCGTCTCCTCTCTTGTTTGTCAATTGACTTCATTATATCAAAGGATACCCTTTAACAACCTCAACCTGGGACTATAACCTAAAAAAAATTAAATTGCCTTCCTTTCCAGGTACACCTGCATTGTGAAACATCACAGAATTACACAGCACAGAAGGAGGTCATTTGGGCCATCGGATGCCAGCAGTGCCGGCTCTTTGAAAAGAGCTATCCAAATCAATCCCACTCCCCCGTTCTCTCCCCATAGCCCTGCAAACTTGTCCTCCCCAAAGAATTATCTACTTCTCTCTTAAAAGTTGTTATCGAATCGGCTTCCACCACCCTTTCAGGCAATGCATTCCAGATCCGAACTCACTGTGTGAAAACATTTCTCCTCACCTCCCCTTCTTTTAACAACTATTTTAAATCGCTGTCCTCGGGTTATCGACCCACCTGCCAGTGGAAATAGTTTCTCCTTGTTCACCCTATCAAATCCCTTCATAATTTTTAAAATTTCTATTAAGTCTCCTCTTAACCTTCTCTGCTCCAAGGAGAATAATCCCAGCTTCTCCAGCCTCTCCTCATAACTGAAGTCAGGCCAGTCAGGAACCTCGGCGTTCTGTTCGACCCTGAGCTGTCCTTTCTTCCTCATAGTCCGCGCCACAACTGGCATCGCCTTCCATCACCTCCGGAATATCGCCAGACTACGGCACTACCTCACCCCTCACGCTGCTGAGACTCTGCTCCACGCCTTTATCACCTCAAGGCTTGACTATGGGAACTCTCTCCTCGCCGGCCTTCCCGGCCCTCCCTCCACACTGCAGGTCATTCAGAGCTCTGCAGCTCGTGTACTGTCCCGCACCAGGCACCGCGACCACATCACTCCCACCCTCGCTCGCCTCCACTGGCTCCCCATCCCTCAGAGGATCGAATTCAAGATCCTCATCCTCACCTACAAGGCCATTCACGGCCTCGCTCCCTCCTACCTCTCCAACCTACTATCCCCCTACTTACCTGCCCGTACCCTCCGTTCCTCTGGCTCCGGTCTGCTCCACATCCCCCGCCCCAACCGCCCTACCATCGGTGGCCGGGCCTTCAGCCTCTCAGCCCGAGGCTCTGGAACTCCATCCCCAGTGCCTTCGCCGCTTCCTCCCTTTCCTCCTTCAAGGCCGGTCTCAAGACCTTTCTCTTCGACCATGCCTTCACCTCCCCTCTCGACTCTCTACCCCCTCCTCGCTCCCTCCCTTCCCTCCCCTCACCCTGACCATTTCCCCCCTGCTCGGGTCCCAACCCAACTGTCCAGCGCCTTGGGACGTCCTCCCGCCGTGAAAAGCGCTATATCAAATGCAAGGATTATTATTATTAAAGGCGCTTTATAAATGAAATCTTCTTCTTGTTGATGTCCCTCATTCCTGGTACCATTCTGGTAATTCTCCTTTGCACCCTCTCCAATGCCTTGATATCCTTCCAAAAGTCTCCAGCTGAGGCCTAATCAGTGTTTTATAAAGGTTCATCATAACTTCCTGACTTTTGTATTCTATGCTCCTATTTATAAAGCGTAGAATCCCTTATGCTTTTTTAACAGCTTTATCTACCTGTCCTGTCACATTCAAAGATTTACTTATATGAATCCCCAGGTCTCTCTGTTCCTTCACGCTCTTTACGATTGTACTATCTAACTTATATTGCCTCTCCTCATTCTTCCTCCCACATTTCTCCACATTAAACTTCATCTGCCACGTGTCTGCCCATTTTACAGTCTGCCTACGACCTCTTGCAGTCTGCTACTATCCTCCTCACTGTTTACTATGTTTTCCTAGCTTAGTATTATCTGCAAACTTGGAAATTGTACTCCCTATACACAAGTCCACGTCATTTATATAGATCAAAAAGAGCAATGGACCCAATACCAACCACTGGGGGACAACACTAGACATGATTTGCCTTTAAACCTGTGTTGGTTGTCCTTTATTAACCCATATTTTTTCTCAGTGAAAATTTATTTTGTCCCGGATTATCATCTCTAGAAGGTTCCTGAAGTTAGGCTGACTGGCCTGTAGTTCCCAGGTTTATCCTTCTGCCCCTTTTTGTACAGTTGTGTATCACTGTATACCCTTTAAGAGTTAACCTATCACGTACAAATTCTTTCTAAAGTCGGGTGCCCAGAATCAAACAATATTCATAAAAATAAGTTCTAACCGGGTCTTTACAAACTTGCTTTTAATTTCCACATAAAAATATAGTCAATTCATGTTACAATATATATTCTGTGAAGCACTTTGAAATACCTCAATGACGTGATAAGGCGCTATATCAAATGCAAGGTTTATTATTATCCCGTGGTTATAAAGCCTTGTATCCCATTGCTTGCTGGCCGACTGAGCTACAACTAACCAGCGAAGTCGCTTCCACGACCCAGTTAGTAAAATAATGAACTAGGCAAATGTTTGGTGCCAATGTTATACATTTAAGTTCAGGAACATATAAAAAGCAGATGCTTTTTTGCACCAAAGCAAAATTGCCTACAAGTTAAAGACCTAGGCCAGAGTGGTCCAACCTTTTGGCTGCCGAGGGCTGGATTCCCTATTTGAGAAAGGTCTGCAGGCCACATAAGCAATATTTTATGTTTTCGTTCAGAAACAAAATATTTACACACCACCTTTTTCGTGTAGGGTGGACAAGTTTCCAGGGCTATAGGGAGAGTGCGGGGGAATGGGATTGAATTGGATAGCTCTTTTCAAAGAGCCGGCACAGACAAGATGGGCCGAATGGCCTCCTTCTGTGCTGTATAATTCTATGATTCTATGTTGGAAGGACATCTCAAAGAGCTTGACAAAGTCAGCTGGGCACCTGAGCTGGAGGCTGAGAGAGATGGGATGGGAAGGGGAAAAGATAACCAAAGGTCTTGATGTGCCTTGAAAGAGGGGAGGGAGGGAGTCAGAGGAACTCCACAAATAGAACTCCGGAGATCAGGGGCAAAATCTCCCCCTCTTTCTCTCACTCACTCGCTTACTCTCTCTCACTCTCCCACACTCTCTATCCATCCCCTCACAATCTCTTGCTCTCCCTCACACGCACTCTCTCTTTTCTCTATCCACTCTCCCATTCTCCCCTTATCTTAAGGCTCACGCACTCTCTCCCCCCCTCTCTATCTTGCTTTCACTCCACTATCTCTCTCTCTCATTCAATCACTCTCTCCCCTACCCTCCAGACCCTCTCTCCACATCCCCCTTTCTCCACATCCCTCTCTCAATTCTTCGCTCTCCCACTCAGTTCACTATCTGTAGTGGCAGGAACCGGTGGTTGCTAAGGACACTATGCCTTCCTGACAAGACTGCAGTAACAGCCGGTATTATTTTCAATCGCTAGCTCCTGTGCTGCCATGGGAGAACATTCACCAGGGAGGAACAGTCATCCGCCGAGCCAATTTAGTAACAAGCTGCTGCCTTAAAGATGACAACATTTGCTTCTTGATCAATCTTTAAGGTGAAAAAAATCCAATACTTCATTGAACTCTTCACAAATGGGGTAGAATTTTGCATCAATGCATTCATAAATAAATAAAAACTCTTACATTCAATATGCTTTGAGGTGTCCTCCTCAAAGCACTTCATGGGATTTACTATAAAGGATAATGATTTTGTAGGCAACGGCCACAAATAACCATTCAATTGAAGCATTTTCATACTTCTACAATTTACACTGAGTGCATAACAGTAATGATGAAAGTTTGATAGATAATGTTTTTAGGTCTACAATGTTTGCAGTGCATCAAATAAGCAAATTAGTTTTCTGTCCTTTGGAAATGGTGTACGAATATTAGTTCAAAAATCTAATTAAAATTGATTATATTTATCTTGTGAATAGATGATTCATCCACAACCTCAAAACCTACATTGCAAATCACAATGATCTGCAGGAAACTGGGAATGATGAGTGAGCAGGTGAAGCAAAGCACACTGAGCGCTCTAGACAAGGATAAGAAATCAGGGTAAATCCATTGCCTAAAGTGCTGATCATTTTGGGCAAGATCCTTTACAAGGCCAGCTTCAGACGTCGGTTAACATGAAAAGGAAGATGTAGCAATAGATAAGTAGGAAACAAATTATACCCTAATCATATAGGAAACAGTGGATACTTCTGGCAAGTCAAAATCTCTAAACTGGAAAATCTCTAATTTGGCTGTCACTTTAGTTTTATCACTAAGTTTTACCAAAAAGCATGGTTTTGTCTTCCAAGGTTGTCCCTTGGATGAGGACCCACTGGCAAATTGCCTTCCTCGTGTGGGTGTTTCCAAGTGAAAATTATTAAGTGAAAATCATGTCTGACAAACTTAATTGAGCTCTTTGATAAAATAGCGGAGAGGATTGATGAAGGTAGTGCAGTTTATTTAGTGTATATGGACTTTCAGAAGGTGTTTGATAAGGTGCCACATAATAGACTAGTTAGCAAAATTAAAGCCCATGGGATAAAAGGGACAGTCACAGCATGGAGACGGAAAGCAGAGGGTAGTGGTGAACGGTTGTTTTTCTGACTGGAGGGGAGTATACAGTGGTGTCCCTCAAGGGTGGTATTAAGTCCACTGCTCTTTACGTAAATGACTAGGGCTGGGGTATAGAGCAAAAATATTTTAAGTTTGCAGATGACACAAAACTTGGGAACATGGTGAACAGTAAGGAGGATGATCGCAGACTGCGGATGGGCAGACACATGGCAGATGAAGTTTAATGCAGAGAAGTACGCATTTTGGGAGGAAGAATTAGGAGACACAATAAACACTAAATGGTAGTTTTAAAGGGGGTCTGGGAGCAGAGAGACCTGGGGGTTCACATACACAGGTCTTTGAAGATGACAGGACGATAGAGATGTTAAAAAAAACATATGGGATCCTTGGCTTTGTAAATAGAGGCATAGAGAACAAAATCAAGTTTCTGCTAAACGTTATAAGTCACTGGTTAGGCCTCAGCTAGAGTACTGTATCCAATTCTGGGCACCACACTTTAGGGAGAATATCAAACCCTTGGATAGGGTGCAGAAGTGATTTCCCAGAATGGCACCAGTGATGTTACCGTCTAGCATGCACTGCCTGAAAGGGTGGTGAAAAGAGATTCAATAACAATTTTCAAAAGGGAATTGGATAGGTACTTGAAAAGGAAAAAAATTGCAAGGATATGGGGAAAGAGCGGGGGAGCGGGACTGATTGGGTAGCTCTTCCAAAGAGCCGGCACAGGAGTGATAGGCCGAATGGCATACCTGTGTGCCGTAATATTTTATTACGTTCGCCCACAAATATACAGTCAATTCACTTTACAGTGTGTTCTGTGAAGCGCTTTGGGACGTCCTCCCGACGTGAAAAGCGCTATATCAAATGCAAGGATTATTATTATTATTATTATTATTATGATAGCATAGCGATTGGCAATATTCTGCCTAGATTTATTTTTAATTATTTTCATTACATAAAATTTCTGAAAAGTAACCACTAGTGTTATGAAAGTAAAATCTAACTCCAGACCCAGAGAGTGATCCTGTGAAGTGGAGCAGTGAACACGACTAAAGCCGACCAGGCAGTTCTTTGTAACTTCTGTAAAGAAATTAGAAAGTTACTATTTAATTTTTTATAAAACGTAAATTTTTGTATGTACTGTACTTATGCAGTATTGAGCTTAGCTACCATTTTATTACAGAATATGAGTGCTTTTTTAAATCATTATTTTAATTAATGAAATTGAATGCTCTTCATTTTGACACTGAGATATAAAAATGTAAAATGTACTTGTGGAATTCTGTGTGGGTGTTTGACAAGTTTCCTTTTAAACCCTTCCTCTGAAAACTGGCTTCTCCACCTCCCCCTCCCCCCAAACACCTTCCTTTATGCCACTTATACACGAACATTTAATACAATCTTAAAACCTGCATTACAATACCAGATCACTATTCAGTGTACAATCATAAGTTTGATGAGCAAGTGGCCATTCTGCACAACAACGGGCAAAAATATGTCCGAGCAGAATCGCTTGTCGAATGTTTCTACACCTCCTGTGTGATCTATCAATGTTCAGCAAGAAGTCTTTGTTAGTGGGATAAGATGAATATTTTTAATAAAAAATTCAAATCTTTGCTCATCTGTTGCAGCATCAGGGAGCCCAGCAACTGAATATTGCAATCTGACCTTACAAATCCTTTACTGATAAACTGTAGATGTGTTCTTTGAAGACAGAGTACTATACTCACAATTCAAACTTATGTGTGATTGTTTCTAAACTTTGAGTGTGCACCTCACATTATAGAAGAGGAGTTTGTCTCTGCTGGGAGATATATGTAGAGATTGGCTTAAATAGAGCACATTTCAATCTCAAGACCATTATTATAGGCAGTCTAACATTTTCCTTATGATCGGTTGGTCCTGTTGATCTCAATTCCTCAGAATTGTAGAGTTTAGCAGTTACCATTGTGAGATTTTAGAACTGTAGAAGTATACAGTATAGAAGACCATTCAGCCCATCACGTCTGTGCATGCGCATTGAAAGAGCAATCCTTTCAGTCCAATTGACCTGCCTTTTCTCTTTCCTCTTAAACAGGGTCTCCTTGGAGCTCAAATGGCTCCAGGATGACATGTTTGGCAATAGAATGTCAGAATTTAGCCCACCCTCTGTTGCGGTCTTGGTATTCCAGTTCCTGAGCCAGGAAGGTCCGCAATATTTCAGGTCACTGCTGATGACAGCACAGCCAGTCTGGCTCATTGGTAGGACTTGGAAGGGCAGACCAGTCACTGGGGGCAGAGACTCGTCTCACTCAGCTGCCATTAACCCTGCAAGACAAAACCCTAATGGGTAGAGTGGCCCTAGCTGGACAAGCAGCAGGAAAGCTTGCAAGACAATGTTCTCAATTACATTTATGGAGTTTTAGCTGGTTAAATGCCAGGAGAACCCAAACATACACTCTGGAATCCCTAAGCCTTGGCTGTTGCCAATCTGCCCCTAATACTTCCCAAAATTAGGAAAGCATGATGCATCCCTCCAGGAAGAGAATATGCATTCCATAACATAACATGTAGGAGCAGGAGTAGGCCATTCGGCCCTTCGAGCCTGCCCTGCCATTCAATCAAGGCTGATCTTCTAATCTAACTCCAGCTAATAACCTGACCCTGCCTTATCCCCATATCCCTTAATCCCTTTTGCAATAAGAAATCTATCTATCTCAGTCTTGAATATGTTCAAGGACTGAGCATCAACAGCCCTTTGTGGTAGTGAGTTCCATACAGTCACCACCCTTTGAGTGAAGAAGTTCTTCCTCAACTCAGTGCGAAAGGGCTGCCTCTGATTTTAAGGTTGTGACCTCTGGTTTTAGTTTCTCCAACTGGGGAAACAATCTCCCACTATTTACTCTCTCATGTCCTTTGATGATCTTATAGTCTTCTATAAGATCCCCTCTAATTCTTCTATATTCTGAAGAATATAGGCCCAAATTATTAAGTTCTATTTCCTCATCTAAATCATTTCTATAGACTGTAAATAATTAAGGACCAAACACTGATCCTTGTGGCACTCCGCTAGTCACATTCTGCCAATCTGAGAAGGACCTGTTTATCCCTATTCTCTGTTTTCTTCCTATTAGCCACTCTCCAATCCATGCTAATATATTGCCTTTAATTCCATGGGGTTTAATCTTATGCAACAACCTTTTACGTGGCAAATCCAAATTCACCCCATCTAACCTGCTAGTTACTTCCTCAAAAAACTCAATAAGATTTGTTAAGCATGATTTCCCTTTCGTAAAGCCATGTTGACTCTGCCTAATCATGTTATGATTTTCTAAGTGCCCCACGACGGCATCCCTAATTAAGGACTCTAGAATTTTCCCTATCACCGATGTCAGACTAACTGGTCTATAGTTCCCCATTTTTTGTCTCCCACCCTTCTTAAATATTGGTGTTACGTTTGCGATCTTCCAATCACTGGGAAACCATTCCAGAATCCAGGGAATTTTGGAAGATCAAAAACAAAGCATCCACTATCTCTCCAGCCACCTCTTTTAAAACCCTAGGATGCAGGCCATCAGCTCCAAGGGATTTATCGGTTTTTAATCCCATCAATTTCTCTAGTACTCGTGCTTTACTAATGTTCATTTCTTTAAATTCCTCACTAACATTAGCCACCAGGTTCCCCTCTATTTTCGGTAAGTTATCAGTGTCCTCTAACGTGAAGACAAAGGCAAAATATTTGTTTAATGACTGCCATTTCTTTATACCCCATTATAATTGCTCCTGTCTCTGCCTGCAATGGACCCACATTCACTTTTGATAGTCTCTTCCTCTTTATTTACTTGTAAAAATTCTTATAATCTGTCTTTATATTCCTAGTTAGTTTACTCTCATATTCCATTTTCTCCCTCTTAATCAGTTTCTTGGTTTTCCTTTGCTGATCTCTAAAGCACTCCCAATCCTCAGGTTTACTGCTATTTTTGTCAGTGTTATATGCCTCTTTTAATTTTATACTGTCCCTAACTTCTCTATTTAGCCAAGGTTGAACCACTTTTCCAGTGGTATTTTTTTTCAAGGGAATATGTGATTGCTGGGAATTATGTACTATATCTTTAAACATTTGCCATTGCTGGTCTACCATCATTTTTTAATCTAATTTTCCAGTCTATTTTAGCCAAATCTTCTCTCATACCTGCAAAGTTGGCTTTATTTAGATTTAAGACTCTTGCTTCAGATTCAAATATAATATATAAATATATAAATATAAAAATAACTTAATGTTGAATTCCATCATGTTATGGTCACTCTGCCCTGGAGGAGCCTTAACTTCCAGATTGCTGATTAGCCCTATTTCATTACACAAAACAAGATCTAGGATAGCCTGTTCCTGGTTGGTCCTCAGCATATTGTTCTAGAAAACTATCTCTAATGCATTCTATAAGCTCATCCTCTAATTTACTTTTGCCAATTTGGTTTTCCCATTCTATATGAAGATTGAAATCACTCACTATTAGTGTATTCCCTTGCTATATGCTTCTCTAATTTCCTGATTAATACCCTGCCCAATACTGTAACTGCTGTTTGGGGGTCTATAAACTACTCCCACTTGTGTTTTCTGACCCTTGTTGTTTCTCACCTCCACCTATACTGACTCTACATCCTGATTTTCTGATTTAAAATCCTTTCTCTCTACTGTTTTTATCTCATCCTTTATTAGCAAGGCCCCCCCCCCCCCCCCCCACCCCTTCGTTTTCCACATTGCTTACCTTTCCTATACGTCGAATACCCTGGAAAGTTTAGCTCCCACCCTTGGTCTCCCTGTAATCATGTCTCAGTAATAGCCACCAGATTGTACCCATTTATGTCTATCTGTGCACTTAATTTGTCTATCTTGTTACAAATGCTTCGTGCATTCAGATATAGCTCCTTTAATTTTGACTTACTATTTCCCCTACTCGTTAATGCCCTTATTTTTTTTGTTGAGCTTTTTGTCCCTACTTGACACACTCTGTTCTTTATTTCCCAAGTTGCTTCTCTGCTCTACAGCCATGACTGTTCCTTGCAATGTCGGTTTACGGTTAACATTGAACCTCCTTATATACATTACAGAAAAATCGCCTTGAGACATTACGACCTTAGCGATTTTTCCGCAATACATTTGCAGAGGATGAATGAATATGAGTGCTATTTTCTCGATACATTATCAGTGTGAAAATAGATCCCATAGGGATTCGCTTTACAAAAAAAGGCAGAAATACTACTGCAATATTCTTGTGCTTCTACCACAGTGCTTCGGAGTAGCAAGGAAGTCCATTGACCAGCTGGAATGGGAATTGGAAAAAGGAGACAGACAGGAAAGTAGCAGTGAAATCATTTGGTTACTGATGTGGCCTCAGGACATGTCTGATGTACTGAACCACAAAGGTTGATGATATCATATTGTTGCACAAATCACATGAGAAATATTGCACTCAGTGTACACACTTCTACCTCAATTATCCAATTACAGTCATTTTGTTGTTGTTGCCTTAGAACAGAAACTCTCCCATTGGACAAGTAAAGCTTATGCAGTTGTAAAATGTAATTGTTATAAGCAACTGCTAATGTAAGAATATACATAAAAAGCAACTTTTGAAGCAATCAAAATGTCCAAAGCTTTGGACAAATTATTAATAATAATCCTTGCAAAGAGCTTCACAGTCTCAAAATGCTTCACAGAATATACTGTAAAGTGTATTTTGTGGGCAAAACGCAGCAGTCAATTGCTCACAGCAGTGTCCCAGAAACAGTCATGGATTGAGTGACCAAATTATTATATAATTTTTGGGGGGAGGGATGATTACCCCCAGCCAGCAATTCCGGCAATCGGCTAACAACTGTGTTTCTCCTTAGAAGCTAAGAAAACAGCGGCATGAGGAGTAAGAAACCTACCTAAGGTTTGGCTCCCGGCCGTGAATTATTTCCGGGCCCTCTCGTTTGCGAGGCGAGCACACAAACCACTACGCTACAGGACTTCACAATTGCATTTATGTAGTGCCTTTCATGTCGGGAGGATATCCCAGCAGCAGTTTGCTCTAACTGAGTGCAAAACTCAAATAATTATTCCAGCTCATCTTATTTCTCAATGTGCAGCCCAACAGAGCAATCATAATTCCTATTTACTCACCATAATTTGTTTTTATGGCCTTTGGCAAAGCTGAGCTGTATTGAATTTCATGTTGATACTCAGATAGGAACATGGATCCTTCCTGCTGGAATTTCATTCTTTTAATGCATTTCGAATCAGATGACCTTTGATGGCCTTTTTGCTCTCTTTTCTCAACTTCATCATCGAGACTGTGAACAGGCGAAGCTAGCAAATTCCTATTGCACATAATGTCCTCGTGAGCCTCGATGGACATCTTTTCTAAAATAGGGATAACTGAATCCTTTAATTTTCTTTTATTTCTGGTTTTATTCTCGTTGAAGTCTGAAGAAACAAATTTAAGATGTTTGACACCAACACTGCTGAACACTGGCTCACAATCCTGTTTCCTGTCTGCATTCATCAATTTTACACAGTTCTTCTGTTCCACTAACTTGGAAATCTTTGTTGAACACTGTACAGAAGCTAAGTCAAAAGCTTCCTTTAACACACGTGATGAAACATGAAATGAACTATTTACATCAGACTCCAATTTATCAGTAGATTTTTTCAATGGATAAATAACCTTTCTCAACAAATTAATAGTCTTGTGTTTCTGATGGTTTGCTTTTCTTGCTTCAAGATGACCATTGTGCGGAGTTCCAGCAGGACTTTTTAAGCTTGTGATGTTGCAACATCTCTCTGCAATACGGATTTCAGCTAACTTCTTGTTCTGGGTAGTGCTAACCTCATTCTTTTGATGGAACGGTGCAGGCTGGTTGAATTCAGGTTTCAGATGATTTGTGTTTGTGCCATTTGGAACAAAGTGTTTTTCAGACTGACAACCCAAACCAATGGAGCCAACATTCCTCCGATGTTTCTCCTGGCGATCAGATTCCCTACAGGTTCTTTCATTTTCACGGTGATCTCTCAAGTTGACCAATGCTGTCCATTGCTGCCTGTTACTTGGACAAAGAGTTTTCTTTGCTTTGAGAATCTTCCTTGGAGTAACATTTGAAATCTCCATCTCTGGCTTCCTAAAACAGTAGAAACACAAATACCATAAATTGGTGAATAAGACCACAAATATTGATAAAAGAATTTGGCTTTTTTTTTTAAAACTAGCACAACATTTTGACCTTTGCAATCATGAAGTAAATTGAACCTAAACATAACCACACCAGCTGTTGGGCAGTACCTTTTGGGCTCAAGGCAGACGACCCACAATAGGCAGACTAGTGACGCTATCAATTGTCGAAAACGTGATTCCCCATTCATAAATAGTCCTAAAATAACAAAGCCAATGGATCCTTGCCTAATCTTCTCAACAGTAGACTTCCTGCTTCCTTCCTCGGTGCAGGCAACTGGACAAGTAACTATCTTGTAACCTGAGACGATTCCACTCATTCCATTTCTTGTTCCCTAAAGCAACACTCCACATTAGGGTTAGGGTTCTCCACAACACTCACTTAAATTTATACAACGTAGTTTAATCAATCCTGGCCATTTGCCTCCCCAGGTGACATTGCTGTGGTTCTACAGCACAGGGATCATCGTATTCAGTGAAGTTCTTTGATCATCTCAATACTCATCTTGGAACATTTAACTCTGTGAGAAAAATAGCTTACTGCAAAGTTTTGAGGTGAAGTATATCTTAATATTTGCCATAACCACTGATGAGCCTCAGAATAAGTTCATTTTATAGTCTATTCACGCTCACGTGGAGTCCTGTAGCTCAGTGGTTAGAGCACTCGCATTGCAAACGAGAGACCTTGATTCAATTCCCTGCAGGATGAAATATTCAGCAAATTTCCTTACTCCACACACATTTACCAAGCAGTAAGTAGGAACCGGGTTGTTATTTGATTGGCGGATCACTTTTCTGGGGGTAATAATTCCTTCAAAAAAAAACAATAAATTGCTCACTTAATTCATGACTGTTTGTGGGACACTGTTGTGCGCAATTGGCTGCTGCATTTCTCCCACAAAATATACAGTCAATACACTTTAACAGTATATTCTGTGAAGCGCTTTGATACGACTTGAAGACGTGATAAGATACAATACCAAACGCAAGGATTATTATCTATTCTAATAAAGACGAAGTGTCTGTCTGCGTGTCAGCGAATCTAACAATCGTGCAATAACCGATTGACGCAGAGATATGATTTACAACTCATCAAAAAGGTCTTGCCCAGTGTGCCCATATGCCCAGTGTCATGGGTAATTTTTTTGGAGATCTCCTATCGTTGACGAGCTAATATTAAAAAATGCTTTAATTATAAAAACACCCAAAATATGAGCTATGCGTGGTATTCTGCAAGTGTATAGCACAGACCAAAGCCACACAGTTCAGAGAGATACATCAATATTCTGCAACAAATCTACAGCACTTTATTCTGGTTGTCATGGGAACTCGAGTCCTCCCATGTGGGACAGACAGAGAGAAACTGATAGTGAGAGAGAGGACAGAGTGTTACTGGGAGAGACGATATATTATAAAGTGTAGTGACTGTGTGTTTTGTTGGCGAGAGAGAAAGACAAAGAGAAACTCAGAGATAGAGAAACTGGGAGAGAAATGCAGAGAGGAAGACTGGGAGAGAGAAAATATATTAAAGGAGTCCCTCCCACTGAGTCCTTCCATAGGAATAGTCCCAGTTGAGTATAGATAAGGACAACATGTCTATCTGTGTGTCAATCTACATTCCATATTGGATCGTTTGGTTGCAAGCGAAGCTGCAATGGGTACAGCTAGTTATATATGTTATTATTTTGGAGTGTCACTGACAGTATAGAACCTGGGAAAGATGCAGAATTGTTCTGGTGGTGATTATGTAGAATTGTCTGCATCTATTTGGGAAATCAAATGTTTTTACTCTAATTATCAAAATTCTTACAGTACAGCCATACATTGAAAAAAATCCGGATTCCAAGCTCTATGAACAGTACAACAGCCAACTCTTTTGCAAAGGCAACAATTAATCACTCGAGATATATATCCGCACAGTGCTATGCAAAAGTAAAGTTAATCCTCTTTTCATTAACTAGTGGAATACGATCCAAACAAACAGGAACCATCTGTAGAAGGATGTCAGACATTTGAACCATGAAGAGGAATGGCAAAGTTGGAGCTGCAGAAGATTAACTCAAAGCAAGAGACAGAAATTGACTTGTACAGTAAACTCCTCATAACTCCACCATGGCTTAATTTGTCACTGCCACTTAAGTCAGCATGCTGCCAATAATCCAGTCGTATTTATTTATGCATTTATACACATACCTAACTTGCCACTCTGGATAACTCGTTGTTGAGCCCTTTTCCTTCGGAGTTATCAGGAGTTTATCAGACTTACACATGCTGAAGACACAGTACTGCAATATACTGCAATATATGATGGGCAACCTTAAATATACTCATTCTTATTAGTTAAAAACATAAAAAATCTGAAATTACAAATAAGCCCAGAAAATAGTGCAGCTAATTTTGTGAATAAGATCAACACTATTAAACAGTTCACCAAGTCATATTTACAGTTCAAACTTTCAATTAGTCTTTGTGCTGTTTTTAAACAAAACTTTGACTATGGTTTAGAAACATTCTTTAAGGTGAAATTATTCTTTTTTGAAGGTCAAATTTAGAAATTACTACTTTACCTTTGTGTTGAAAACATTTAGCTTTTCACTGGTAACATACTGTAATTGATCCCAGTAGTCTACAAGTCTAAGAGGAAAGATGCAGTGCTATTTTCTTCCAATTACTGCAGGATCAAACATATTGTACAGAACCAATTAGAACTGGCCAACAAAACAATCTACCATTGGAGCACAAAGACACTTTATATTCTGTCACTCTATTTCCTCTCCAGCTGACTGATTTCAGAATCTTTCACGTGCTCAAATACTGGAGGGATTGCTGTGTACCACAACTCCACCACAACTGATTAAAAACACTTCTGCTTGCAAAGTGAAATTGCAAGGTGTTGCAGGTTAATTTATGCAAAACACTTATTAAACTACACATATTAAAATGCGAACACATAAATGAGCATGAAGCAGAGCACTTTAAAAGAACCCACACCCTTCTAGAAATTATTATTTAATGGCTATATACCAACCATACTGGGTCAACAAAATTCACCAACTGCTGAGCAAACCATTTTTAAAAAATCAGTTTGGTTTAAACGGGTGACAAAGATAAAGTTCATTTATTTTCTCCTGGATCCTAAGACATATCCAGTAACGTTTAAGTTCCAAGAGAAAATAAATTGCAATATTTTCAGCACTCCCAAGTGTTGGGGTCAGTATCTAAATAAGTAACCGCTGAGGAGCAGTTTCTCTGCCTGAAACCAGGAATGTCAGCGCATTTAACTAATATTTCATTTTTACAGATAACTGTTTCTCTTAACAAAACTAAATTGGTCATCAAAAAGTATTTATTAAAAGATCAGTTTAGCAGAATTCAAATCTGCTTTGTTTAAAATTCACCAACTGCTGAGCAATCCATTTTTTAAAAAGAAAATTGGTTTGGTTACAAAGAGTGGCACAGATAAAGTTCATTTAAATTCTCCGAGACCAGAGGCCTCATGCAAGACAGAACCAGTAACATTTAAAAAAAACTTTCCTGTAAAATTAGTGTCACTTTTCAGAGCTTCTACATCCAGATCCATACACAACAAAACTCCATTGCATGTATTCAGTCTAACACTGCAAAGGCTGGATGGGGCCGGTTCTAAAGTCTTAATACAGACAGACAGGTCCCCAAGGAGCTCATATTTAGGGAGATTCATTACAGTGGACTTACACTGCTTAGCTTAAACTTTATGATCACAATCATATCTATGCTCCTGTAAAAAGGCTTAGTTTTCACTTAGGCATATTACAAAAACAACAACAAATGGCATTTATATAGCGCCTTTCATGTCAGGAGAACGTCCCAATCAAATGAGAACCTTCCAATTACCAGCTAGGACACGTGTAGTCTGAACAGTGGTGCGCTATGACCAACAATAGAAAAAGCCTTCTTTGAATAATACTGTCAGAAAAGATTGTTCATGCAAATGAGTGTAGTCCGGCTTCCTGCAAGAAGCACTCACAATCCCATCAATTAGTGTTTCTACATTTTATGATGTGTATCGAGACATCAATATCTATAAAGTGCAAAACACAATAATTATTATGAGAAATAATTACAAATACTTGGGTACATGCTCAAATCATATCAGAAAAGCTAAGACACTAGCATTGGTGAACATTTCATATTCCCAGAACAAGATTTTTGTATATACATGACACACACACACACAATTACGGAGGAATCAGAACACTCAAGAGGGAAGGGTATTAGCAATGCAATACTGCATCATTAGATCTGGGTCAGGTTGAAAATGTTCTAGTTTAATAAAAATGTGGAGAGCTCATCGGGCTGGTGGTATTAAAAGCAATGGCTCTAGGTGGTGGCAATCCTGGAGTAAATTAGCTGCAAGAGGAAAAGTCAGCAGACCCTTTGGTATGAAAAACAGATGCTTCCAGACAACTTCCACCAACTTCTGCAGGAGTTGCAAATATTAAAATAATGAAAGGCAGTCACAAAAAGGAAAACAGGAGAAGCCCATTACACTGGTTCCACCAAGTTTTTAGAAATCAGCAGATCCTTTAATAGCAATGCCCCACCCTTCACCATACCCCCTTAATACATCTGTATACCTTCAGTTGATATGTTGTTGAAACATGGATAGATTTCAGCTTTCTCATTTCCAAGTATGGGAAAACAAACCAAGTAATCGTGCTCATCTGTTTTTATCTGAAATAAAATGAACTAGATGTTTTCATCTTAACTCGATCCATAAACTCATTTCTCCTCTATGTACAATCTGTTTCCAATCAAAAAGTACATAATACAAGATACTGAAGAAAATATATTCCAGAAAAGTAATCTAATCTCTAAGGTTCCTTCTTATAAAATACCAACTGCAAAACAAGTGGTGCATAAAATAACTAGCCTGTAACAAAGTGTCGATATAAGGTAATTTCTGTAACTAACATTTGACTTGTCTAATAATCTGTTGCCATTGGCATATACTTTAGGCAAACGTGGTCCAAACTTTTGGCTGCCGCGGGCTGGATTCCCTATTTGAGAAAGGTCACAGGACACATAAGCAATATTTTGTGTTTCCCTGAAGGACATTTCAAAGTGCTTGACACTGCCTGCTAGGCTCCTGAAATGAGGGTAATAGCTGAGAGAAGTGGGATGGGGAAGGGAAAAGATGACCGAAAGTGTAGTCAATGAGTTGGGTCCTGTCATACCTTGAAAGAGGGTTGGGAGAGAGCAAGTCAAAGGGACTCCAGGAATGGAACTCCAGAGAGCCGGGGCAAAATGCCGATGGTGGGGCAGATGGGGATATGGATGAATATGAAACAAGCTGGAGTTTGCTCTGCAAAGGGAATGGTTGGGTTGGGAGTTTGTAGAGGTAGAGTGGGGAGGGCGGGGAAATGAAAATAGTCAATTCACTTTACAATGTATTCCATAAAGCGTTTTGAGACATCTCGAAGATGTGCTAGTGCACTATATCAAATGCAAGGATTATTATTATACTCTTTCCCCCATCACACTCTGTTCTCTACCTCTCAATCAACCACTCTCTCCCCATCTGTCAATCACTCTCTCTCCTCCTCTCTTCCCCTCAATCCTCTAATCAGCCAAGCGGATCACTCTCTGCAGCGGCAGGAGCCAGCAGTTGCTAAGGATGGGGCTCAAAATAGACTCTCTTGCCTTCTTGATACACTGCAGAAATGGCCGGTATTATTTTCGCTCTCTGTGCTGTGTCCTCCCAACCGCCGGCTCCTCCCACAGCCATGGGAGGACATTCGCCAGGGAGGGAGGGAAAGTTGGAATGTTGGAAATTATTTCAAGCCGGATAAAATCACCCGCCTGGCCAGATGTGGCCCTTGGGCCACCAGTTGGACCACGTTGCTTTAGGCTAGAGGTTCTCAAACTATGGGGCACGTCTCCCTGGGGAGACACGTGCGTGCACCTGGGGAGACACCAGTTGCACACCTCCCAACAGTCCCGGGTTTGGCGGGACTGGACCCACGTCCCAGCATAGCTCCTCCCACGACAACCAAAATTCATGACAATGGGGAACTGTCATAATCTATAATTGTTTGGTGTCAACATAAAGGTGCTTTATGAAATAAAATTTATACTTTTGACACTCATCCTCTTATTATAACTATATTTATCAAAGCCCTTCTACTTCATGGCTCAGATTCTTGCAAAGTAAGGAATTTACAGTTCTTTTGTGTCGTCTTAGTAAACTTTCGGGGTGGGGGCACAATTGTGTTTAGGGAGGAGACTCACTATGACAACATTTGCAAACCTCTGCTTTAGATGATTCGGAGGCTCATGCGGAGTACACACTGGCATCAATCTGATGGCTGTTCCCATGCTACAAAAGGTTTGCGTAATAGTAATAATAACAACCTCTGGAATTCCATCCCCCAATCACTCCACCTCGCCCCCTCCTTTGCCTCCTTCAAGTCCCGCCTCAAGACCCTCCTCTTCGACCATGCCATCGGCCACCCTCCTTCCCCTCCCCTCCATTCTCCCTCCCTGACCCCAGCTCGGGTCTGAAATGCTGTATACTGTCCAGTGCCTTGGGACATCCTCCTGACGTGAAAGGTGCTATACAAATGTAATCTTGTTGTTGTTGATACAGCGCCCTTCAAGTCAGGAGGATATCTCAAAGCACTTCACAGGATTTTACTGTAAAGTCTCTCCAGGTAGGGTGCCCCATAGTTTGAGAACCTCTAGCCTAAAGCCCCATGGTTCAACTGGTGGCCCAAGGGCCACATCTTGCCTGGGGTGATTTTATCTGACCCGACATTTTTTAGGCAAACACGGCAGCCAATAATCAAAGCAATGTCCCACAAATAGCCATGAAATTAAATTCTGTCTACTAATTTAGCTTAGTCTACTGAAGCTTGTCTACGCAACATTTGACATGGTGCCTGCTTTTATTGTAGATATTATTCAGTAATTTTTTTGGGGTCAGCCGAGTGTCTGACACATGCAGAAACCTATCACCATGTTTAAGGGTATCCAAACCAAGCTGAGAAATCCCAGAGTTAGATTGCTGGAATGGAATAAGTACTCTCTCCCAGGAAGGACGCATCCTGCTTACCTAATTCCTGAGAGTATTAGGAACAGGCTGGCAATAGCCAAGGCTTGGGGACCCCAGATTGTGCATTGGGGTAACTGCTCGAGTCTAACCAGCTAAAACCGCATAGTTTGCCATTTATATTGCTGTCCGACACACTTCCAGCTGCTGTCCAGCTAGGACCACCCTACCCATTAGGGCTTTCCCTTTAGTGTTAACAGGAGCTGAGTGAGATGACTCCATGCTCCCAGTGTCTGGTCTGCCCTTTAAAGGTGCAGCCGATGAGCCAGTGTTGTCATCAGCAGTGCCCTGGAATACTGCGGGCCCGTCTGGCTCAGAAATGGGACTAACAAGACCACCACATGGTGCTGGCTCAATTCTGACATTCCGTTGCCAGGTATGTCACCTTGGAGCCAGTTTCACATCAACCTGGCCTGAGCATATCCAGAATGAAAGCTCACACTGAATGTCAAGAGCAATATGAAATTTCACAACTTGCTTCTTCAATAAACCCAATATAGAACACAACTTGAAAAGCCTAGCACCTCCACAGTAATAAAAGCTAAATATTTTCAATTAACACAGGCTCAAAGACTAACCATCCAACATGCCCTCATTGTCAGCAGATAGCAAATCACCCTCATTCTTCACTTCCAAGGTACAGATTTTTTTTGCAGTAAAGAAGTAGTGGAGCACAGTTCATCGAGAGAGCTGCAGGTTCCCTTTTAAAGGATCCCGGTTACTTCACAAAGTATTTAACTTGGTGAAAGTGCAACAAATATAATTTAACTTGGTAAAAGTGCAATCTGTCTATTTTTTTTCATCAGCTATTCTTCAGTCAGACATTAAGCCTTGTATTCAACCAGAATCTTAAAGTTCTTATCCCTTAATCTCTTCTTTGTTGTCAAATGCATAACAAGGCGGTTACCACATTATACAGCAAATACTGTGAAGCGTTTCAAGACATTGATGATGTGATAAGGCACTGTATCAAATGTAAGGATCAATTTATGCAATTAATGCAATTTCATATTCATGCTGAGAACCAAACATTTTTAAAAAATTGTTTTAATTTCTTTGAGTTCTCAGAAAGATTTTCCATTTTTTGAATTCAAAAGTGACAAATCAAATAAATAATAATCCTTGCATTTGATATAGCGCTTTTCACGTCTTCGACATCTCAAAACACTCCACAGAATAGACTGTAAAGTGAATTGATTATATATTTGTGGGCGAAAATGGGAAGTCAATAAGCATTCCACTTGTAAATACAGACCAAAGCAGTGAATTAACAGGTGAGTGGACAATATAATACATTTATATTGCAGACAACATATTTATATTGTGTTGCCCACCCACCTGTTGTACCTTTATATTGTACCTCCTTTCACATTAGGAGTGTGTCTCAAAGCACTTCAAACTCTGAAGCTCTGGAGGGATGAGGCAAGACAGAGAGACTACAGTTGGGAGTTCCAGTGAGCAGGGGCAGAGTGGCTGATAGCTCGTCTACTGATGGTGGGAGGAAGGACCGGACATAAGCAAAGTGAAGATTGCCTTATAATGTTGGGAGTATATACACACACACACAAACAGTATATTTGGTGAAGCACTTTGAGACGTCTCAATGATGTGATAAGGCGCTATATCAAATGCAAGGATTGTTATTATTATAACTATTGTTTCAATTGAGACCTTGACAAACATTCTGTACAATCAGAGGGTCTTTAAAGCTTACATCAGGACATAGGAACAGAAGCCAGACATTTATGTGACATTGAAGTTAAGAAGCTCATTGTGACACTACAGTCATAGAAAATGTGCTAATTTCTCAAAATTGTGGGACAAATATGGATTGTTATCACACTGAGTACAGGAATAATTCAGATTGGTTCATTAACATTACCTGTTCATTAGTGGCACTGGGTACTCAGGGAACAGTTAATTGTTTAACACCACATTCTCCCCTGGGGTGCGGGTGAGAGAAAGGCAGCTGTTACCTTAAGACAGTAACTGGCTTCTATTATTCTCAGAAAGGAAGCAAAACTGCTTCATGAAGATCATATCTAAATCAGGTTACTCAAAGATTAGGCTGGCTATAAACAACCAGCCATCAATGTAAAGGTGACAAGAAACACGGTGTATCGAGTACGCTTGCTATTGGGAGAACGAGGACTGCTGCCCAAGAGGAGTCATCTACTTTTACTTACATGTCACAAATCCTGGGAACCACAATTCTGTAATTCTGAGCAGTCAAAGACACATATGTGGAAAGTAGCCAGGCATGAAATGGTTGGGTTTTGAGCTTCGTAGTGATGCAGTAGGTAAAGGAACTATCTGGTTTGAAACCGAGTTCCAGAACATGGTTCTGCACTTTCCATACAAGGGCAAAGAGCAGATCATTTAACAGACAACAAACAACTTCCATGAACCCAGATCAATTACAGGTAGAAGGCAAGCAATGGACCTCCTTGGTAGATCCCATGGCATTATTTGAAACGAAATGTGGCAACCAATTTGCGCACAGCAATATCCCACAAACAGCCATGAAGTAAACGATCAATTTTATTTGGGGGATTGTTGGTCAGGACACCGGGAGAAACTCATTTCTCTTTTCCAATAGCGCCATTGGGATCTTTAACATACACTTGAACAGGCTGATGGGGCCTTGGTTTAATTTCTCATTCGAAGGACAGTGCCTCCGTTAATGCAATGCATAGACTATTTGGGTCAAAGAGCCCCAACATGGGGCTTAAACCCAAACTCTGTCTGTCCAGCGCCTTGGGACATTCTCCTAACGTGACAGGTGCCATACAAATGTAATTTGTTGCTGTTGTTGTTAAACCCAGAGCCCTCTGATTCAAAGGCAAGCACAGTCAAGCCAGTCTACAACCTTAGATTTTAAAATCACAAGGAAAGTGAGCAAAAGCAAGTGAGCTCAGCGAGCTCCGTCCTGCTTCATGTCCCCAGCCTCGCCCACTCCACCATTGACGGGCCGGCCTTCAGCCACTCTGCCCCCAACTTCTGGAACTCCATCCCGCATTCACTTGCCTCCTTCAAGACCCTCCCCTTCGACCATGCCTTCGGTCACCTTCTTTCCCCTGCCCTGCCCTCCCCGATCCCGGCTAGGGTCCGAAAGGCTGACTGTCCAGCACTTTGGGACGTCTTGCCGACGTGAAAGGCGCTTTACAAAAATGTAATTTTGTTGTTGTTTTGTGAGTTTGTCTACAAAATACACAAGTCACTTCACCTTCAGCACCTTGGGATGTCTGTCCTCCTGACGTGAGAGGCGCTACGCTATATATAAGTGCAATTTGTTGTTGTTTCATCCTGCGAAGCCCTTCAAGAGATCCTTCTGACATGAAAGGTGCTACATCAAATGCAACGATTATCATCATTAATTTCCTACATTTTTTTGAGATTAATGTAAAAATTAGTCCTGGTTCCTGTCCGCACTTTTAGCCTCCTCACCGCAATAATAAGAGAAAAAAAGGGGTTTCTACTGAAAGGGCAGAGTCAAGTTTCCAAAGTGTCTTTTTAACCCCAAAACGGTTTTGCTATAAAGAAACACCAGCATTAATTGGAACAATTTGCATGACTTTGGCTGAGTTATAATCATATTAAATCATTAAGAGCTGAGGCTTCCCTCTGAGTAGAAAAGTGTTGGGAGAGGAGAGAAGGAAAACCTTCCCTTGAAGTTTTTTTTTGGGGGGAGGGAGGGGAGCAAAACAAGTGCGACTGGAAAACTTTGCTATATAAAAAAATCTCATATATATATATCAATATATATATATTTCCAAAAATATATTTTTTTAAAAATCTCTATTTTCTTTGAAGTTTTTTTTTAAAAAAAGAGGAAATGAAAACCAAAGCTATTCAATGAACAGACAAAAAAAAAGGGATCGGTTTATCCGTCACTCGCTCTTGGCACAGCTCCACAGGCAGAGAGACACCGCCCACCGCCCGCCCGCCCGCCCCGGGCACAACCGCCAACCGCCATCACACATTCAAACCTCCCGCTTCGCCAACCGCCAACCGTCACCGCGCGCCGCCCTCTCCTCACCGCGTGGCTCCCCGGGCAGGTGAAGGGAGCGCGGCCGTTTTGCACGACGCCGGAGGGACTGGTGCGTTTGGCCGTTCGCACGGGGGTGCGGGGGAGGGGGGGGGGGGGGGGGCAGGGACAGTCGCCATTGGCGTATAATTAATAGGGAGGAGACTGCCGTTTGCACGCGGGACGGAGCGGTTCGCAAAGCCGCGGTCTCCCCGCCGCTCGGCGCGCCTCTCCTCCGGTCGGAAAGCGGGTCTGCGGCCCCGCTGTGGCGGCACAGCTCGTCCCACGTGCTCATGTTTACGGCACGACACCTCCTGCTCACGTTACTCCGACACACTTTATTCACGCGCTTAGAGTCCACCCCTGGTCACAGGCTTATGGCCTGGACCGGTAGGGAAGCGCGGCCCCGCTGTCCCGCCGCCAGGAACAGCCGCAGCCCCCGCGAGGCGTGCAGGGCCGGGCCCGGCCCGCGGCCGCTCGCGCTGTGCATCCCACGTCGCCGTGGGCGGGGCGGCTGCGGACGCGCGTGCGCGGTGCGGCACAAGCGGGAAAATGGGCTTCGCTGCACTCGGAGACCCAACTGTTGGGATTCTGTGTGAGTGTCTCTGTCTGTGTGTGTGTGAGTGACTGTCTGTGTGTGTGTGAGCGTCTGTGTGTGTGTGTGACTGTCTGTGTGTGTGTGTGTCTCTGTGTGTGTGTGTGTCTGTGCGCGCTCACGAGTCTCTCTCTGTGTGCGCGAGTGTGAGTCTCTGTGTGCGGTGCGCGAGTGTGAGTCTCTGTGTGTTTGTGGTGCCGGTGTGAGAGTCAGAGGGAGAAAGGAACGGTGTCAGGTCTCCGTTGAAGAGCAGTCTTTAAGGGCAAAGCAGAGGGGCTGAAGGCAGGAGTTCGAGAAATGCCGGACACAAGTGCCTGAAGGCATGGCCACCAATTGTGGAGAGGAGAGAGGGAGAGGGCTTGAGGGATGTACAGAAGGTCTGAGACGGTTGGGCGAAGGGAGCAGGTGGAGAGAGGCGCGGTGTCGGCAGGTGACGCGGTACGGAGGTGCCGGGGCCTGAAGTGATTTATAGCTGAGTCTGAGGATCTTGAAATTATTCCATTCTGGAAGGGGGAGCCAAGTGGAGTCAGGAAAGTACTGGGGTGTTGCGGGGGTACAGAGTTTGGTAGGGGTGAGGATACAGGCTGTGGAGTTCTGAATTCTGTGATCCAGACTATTCACATATTACCCACAAATTAGTCAATCCACTTTACAGTATATCCTGCGAAGCGCTTCGAGACATCTGATATGTGATACGGCGTATATCAAATGCAAGGAATATTATTATCACTTGGTGTGGCACATGGTATTCCTCTGGACAGAGACTGGTCTATTATTGAATTTCTTTTCCTAATTAATATTTGTGCATTAGAGAAATCTTTCCCGTAACGGTTTCCACTTTGTGGGAGAGAAATAACACATTAAATACAATTCTCTGGAGTACAGGGGGATCTGAACAGGCAGATGGGACCGCAATTTAACGTCTCATCCAAAGGACGGCTCCACTGGATTGTTTGCTGGTTAAACTCCAGTGCACACCCTGATTGCCATTAATCTAGACAACAAAAACACCAATTAGGGCAAGGCAGGTTTCATTGCCAATTAATCAATTAATCTACCCACAATTTTTAATTAAAACATTTTAAACCATTTACGCTTCATTGATGGAGTAAAAAGCCATGTAGCGTCCTGTAGTGTATTGGTTAAAGCACTTGCCTTGACATGAGAGGACCCGGGTTCGATTCCCGGGCAGGGCGAAACCGTAGTCAAGTGTCCTTACTCTACACGCCTCTGTTTAACTAGCAGTAAGTAGGAACTAGGTTGTTCGTTGATTGGTGGATCACTTTCTGGGGGTAATATCCCACAACTGTGTGCAATTGGTATTTTAGGATTTATTGTAAAGCGTAGTGACTGTTTGTAGGCAAAAGTGGCAGCCAGTTTGTACAGTGATGTGCCTCAAACATTGACTGATCTTATTTGGGGGATTGTTGGCCAGGTCAACGGCAGAGAGAAACTCCCTTGTCTTCTTCAATAGTGCCATGAGAATTTTAGCTTCCATCTGAACAGGCATATGTCGTCTCAATTTAATGTCTCATTTGAAGGATGGCTTCTCTGAAAGTGCAGTGTTCCTCCAGCATTGCAATGGAGTTTCAGCCAAGATTATGAGCTCCATGGCCTGATGTGGGGCTTGAAACCACAACCTTCTAACTGAGAGAGCTCAAATTCAGGCTGATACCTAGGAAGAACGGAACTACCACAACAACATTACATTTGTATAGCGCCTTTCATGTCGGGAGGACATCCCAAGGCGCTGGACAGTGTACACATTTCAGACCCGAGCTGGGGTCGGGGGGGAGAAGGGAGGGGAAGGGAGGTGACTGATGGACATGGTCAAAGAGGAGTGTTTTGAGGTGGGACTTGAAGGAGGCTAAAGAGGGGGCGAGGCGGACTGATTGGGGGATGGAATTCCAGAGGTTGGCAGAGTTGCTGAAGCCTCTCCTGCCAATGGTGGGGTGGGTGGGTTGGGGGACGTGGAGCAGCCAGAGCCGGCTGAGAGGAGGGAGCGGGCGGGTTGGTAGGGGGTTAGGAGGTCGCAGAGGTGGGGTGGGGTGAGGCCATGGAGGGCTTTGTAGGTGAGGACCAGGATCTTGAACTGGATCCTCTGAAGGATAGGGAGCCAATGGAGTCGGGTGAGAATGGGAGAGATGGGGTCACAGAGTTTAGTGCAGGAGAGGACACGGGCTGCAGAGTTCTGGATTATCTGCAGACTGTGGAGGGAGGAGTTGGGAAGCAGGGCGTTTGCATAGTCGAGCCTAGAGTGATGAAGGCATGAACAAGAGTTTCAACGGCCTGAGGGGTGAGGTAGTGGTGGAGTCGGGCGATGGTACGGAGGTGAGGGAAGGCAGAGCGGGTCATGGCTTGGAATGTGGGGAAGAAAAGACAGTTGAGGGTTGAACAAGACACCTCGGTTCCTGACTGGCTTTGGTGAGTTGTAGTGTGCGACCATGGAGGTTGATGCTGCCAGAGCCTGAGGTGCTGAGGCGCTGACGCCAGACATTACAGTGAGGGGGCTGGAGGAGAAACTGTTAGAGGCAACAAAGGCGGAGGCTGGCAAGTGCCAAAGCTTGGGGTTCCCAGAGTATCTGTTGGGATAACTGTGGAGTTTTGCTAATTTAAACTGGATAGGTTGCTATTGAGGGCACTGCCTAGCAAGCTTTCCCACTGCATGTTCCCCCCCACCCCAGGATCACTCTGCCCACTCTACTCAGCCCAACTTGCCTGGCTTAGGAACCAGACTGGAGACAATCACAGAGGGGGGACTCGATCCGTTGCCAATCCACATCACCTTGCAGCTAGCTCAACCCCAAAGAGACCCCGCTTACTTCCCCCCTAGGGAGATTAATGCAAAACATTTGCTAAACTAATTCAGTTTATCTTACTAGAAATATCAATATGTAAGGAGGATATTAAATGTATCCTCTTGCTTAATGTATTAATGCTTTATTAATATTAATGACCCAAATCTCCTTGCACTACATTGTATGTTATGTATATTAAAGCTATTCCCAAGGACTGTGTTACTGACATTTAGAAATGAAATGTCACCTTGTCATTGGGGATGCTGTACAGGTGTGCTAATGGCTTAAACAATAGTTAATTAAAACAGCCAGGAAAAGAGACTGTCTAACCTGAACCAGTGTTTTGCCAAAGGTGCCCCTCCCCCCCACACCCCCCATACCCACCAACCCAACAACTCTCTGGAGCTATGGTCAGGCCTGTGCTCACTTCCCCCTCAACGCACAGTGTTAAAGATAGCCCTGGGCTCTTTCAACCGTTCAAAACCAACAACTTAGTTCAAACCAAAACGCAAGAGAGTGTTTCAGCTGAAGTCACAGTGATCGTAGTCTCTGAGAGGGGAGGCCATCCCTCCAGGGGACGGGGGGACGGAGGGTGTGGGGGGACATGTAGAGAGGCAGGTAAGCAGGGTCTCTTTGATTCATAGAATGTTATGGCACAGAAGGAGGCCATTCGGCCCATCGAGTCTGTGCGGCTCTTTGACAGAGCAAGTCACTTTCACTAACCCCAATCACCAGCTTTCTCCCCATAACCCTGCAAACCTGTCTTCTCCTAGCCAGTTCTCTCTTAAAACCTGTTATCGAATCGAACTTCACTGCCCTTTCAGGCAGATCATTCCAAATTCCAACAACGCGCTGAGTGAAAAAATTTCTTCTAACCTCCCCTCTGCTTCTTTTGGTAGATATCTTATGACTGTGACCACGGATCACAGACACACCTACGAGCAGAAACAGCTTTTCCCTATCTCGCCTGTCGAAACCTTTCATGATCTTGAAGACCTCTATCAGGTCCCAGCGTAACCTTCTCAGCTCTAATGGGAAAAGTCCTAAGTTTTCCAGCCTGTCCTCATAGCTAAGGTTCCCCATTCCTGGTATCATTCTTGTGGATCTTCTCTGCACCCTTTCCAGTGCCTTAACGTCCTTCCTGAAGTAAGGTGTCCAGATCTGGACGCAGTACTCCAGCTGAGGCCTAACCAGTGTGTTGTATAGCTAACCTCTCTACTCTATGCCCCTACTAATAAAGCTGAGTACACCAAATGCCTTTTTTACTGCCTTATCTACCTGCCCCGCTACCTTTAATGATTTGCTTACTTAAACACCCAGATCTCTCTACGTTCACCCCCCTTAAGATTGAGCTCCCAAGTCTATATTGCCTCCTATCATTTTTCCTACCCAAGTGTATCACCTCACACTTATCCACATTGAAATCCACCTGCCACATGTCAGCCCATTCCACCATTCTGTGTATGTCTGCTTGCAGTTGGTTACAGTCCTCCTCACTATTTACTACTCTACCTAACTTTGTATCATCTGCAAACTTGGAAATAGTGCTCCCTATGCCCAAGTCCAGATCATTAATGTATATTAGAAAGAGCAGTGGTCCCAATACCGATCCCTGGGGGACACCGCTGTACACCTCCTTCCATTTCGAGAAACACCCATTAACCACCACCCTCTGCTTTCTGTCACTCAGCCAGTTCTTAATGCAAACTGCCAGTTCTTAATCCAAATCCAAATTTTGGAGCTGAGCTGACTCCCAAGCTAGGCAACAGATTGTTGGAATCGAGTCTACCCTCTTTGGCGGTCTCTAATTCTGGTTCCTAGATCAGTCGAGTCCGCAGTATTCCAGGGCACTGCCGATGACAAAACAGCCTGGATCATTGGCAGGACTTGGATGGGCAGACCAGTCATTGGGGCAAGGGATTCTTCCCATGCAGCTACTGTTAACGCTGCAAACCGAAGTCCTAACAAGTCATGTGGTCCTAGCTGGACAGGCTTGCTGGTTAGACACCAGCAGTACCCAAATGCACACTTTAGGATCTACAATCTTTGGCTCTCATGTGCCTAATATTCTCCAGAATTAGATAAACAGGGTGCACCCTCTGAAGAGACAGTGCACACTCCATTGCAGATGCAGCTAAATTTCTATGTGTAGGTGACGCACATATGGGACTCTCAGTCTGGTTTGGATACCCTTTAAACATGGTGAAAGGTTTACCCACGTGTTAGATACCTGCCTGGAAACCTGAGTAACCTTTACCCACCTACACTGTTCTGCCTTTAAGAAATCAAACGAGTGTTGCACTGTCCACATTATTCATTCCAAACCTATCTCCGCATTAATTGCACAGTGTGATGGGGTGTGTGTCAATGGATTAACCTCTGATTAAATCACATCGCAAAACTCAACCCAACTTTGTTAATGTTTCAGGTGTCTGGAATGGTTCAGCAATCTCTACTCTGTAGTTTCCAAATGACAGATTAATAATAATAATAGTAATAATACATTTAATACAGCGCCTTTCATGTTGGGAGGAAATTGCAAAGCAAACCAAACAGGATTTACTATAAAGTGCAGTGACTGTATTTTGTATGCGAATGCGGCAGCCAGTTTGCACACAGCGAGTTGAAGAGAAGAGTATTGGCATAACACAAAAGACCAATTTGTATTTATATAATCCCCTTCACGCAGGATAGCATCTTAAAGAAGTCAATGAGTACATCTTGGGTGTGACATGACTTGAAGCAGTAGCTACAGATAGCAATAACTCAGATCAGTCCCCGTGCTTCTAAAAGCTTAGATTAAAAAAAGTAGTCACCGCAATACCGTTGTATCCAATTGATGTGAATTTTTAAAGCAAATGGGTTTTAGAGGATTGGTTTATTGGCCGGTGCGGAAATGGAAGCTTGCCCACTCAGTCTCAAGCAACTTGTCTCTTTGATGGAATGTCTAGGCTCAAGAAAGCTCCTGATAATTCTCTCAAACATCTGTATCATCATGTGATTCAAATGCGTCTTATGTTTGTAAGATTTAATCTAAGCAGCATAACATGTGTCCTAATGTTTATTGTGACAAGATATTGTCAGACAAGGAATGGGACGTATTGAGGGGCAGCAGATTCTGAAAAGACCTTGGTTACTGAGCTCCGGGCTAACAAACATTTAATTAATGAGAAAAGGGGATTAATTGGAACTGAACTCCCATTTATATCAATTCAATGTTGAAATGTTTACGTCAAAGGCTGATAATCAGTTAGTGGCAAAGATCTGCTTGCAGAGTTTGATCACTGGAGATCCTGGTATGATTTTGTTCACTTAGCCTTTAATCTGCATCAGCACATGTGCTTATCTGGTCCCACGGCCTATCTGGGTAATTGGATGGAGAGAGATAAAGCTTACACAATCTCTCTTGTGCATGCAGAAGGCTGCAGGTGTTGCCTTAGTGCAGGGAGCAAAGAGTTAAAAGAGAGGCTTTAGAGAGAAACACTTATTTATAAAACAGACACTTGCACTTTTAAGTAAGTGACAACCATCTAACTCTACCATCTGGTCCACATGGACCTTGCTTCCTAGCAGGTTTCCTGTTGATTATGGTCGCTGTGCTCTCTTTAAATATACATCAGGCTGGCATTATGGCACTTGTGCAAATTGGAGTTTCTACTAATTCCTCGTGAGCACAAACACCACTGGTATCTGGGACTAAAGTCTTTTTATTCCCCCAGCGCATTTCACAAAGTACGTTTTTTAAAAAAAACACACAAGCGTCAGTTTTGGTTGTGTACTTGAGCAACCATTGTTCCAGCGTACAAGGGGAAGAAAGTTAAAAGTCAGAGTCAAGACGGTTAGAGTTGAGGTCACAAAGCGTTTCCTCACACAGGGAGTTGTGAAGATGTGGAACGCTCTATCCCAGAAAGCTGTAGAGGGGGAAAACAATAAGAATTCAGTGCCTTGAGACGTGAAAGGCACTATACAAATGTAATTTGTTGTTAAAGAGACGGACAGAGACTTGGGAAGTAGAGAGTTAAGGGACCACCAGCAGTTATTTGATATCAAGACCACAGAATAACCCTTGAACTCCATTGTTCTGTTAATAATCACATTTCTATCCTGCTTTTCAGGTTTTTTCTTGCTACAGAGCCAGAAGGAAATGTGGTGCAACTCGATGTACAAACTGTAAATACAGTCATTCAAAATAAATGGAAAGTGCAGCAATTTCACAAATCGAGTCTAGCGACCGAAGATTGAACTCCATCAAAAATTCAGCTCAGTGTGTATAACTGAACAGCAAACTCCAAGTGGTATTGCAATTGACATAAATCAGAAGGTTTGGCTTTCTGCACAAAGCTCACACGCAATGTTGTGTCAAGTGACATGACATGAATGGTGAACAGACATTGCATTGGAGAGTTGGATTTTATGCTGTCTGGTGGTGAGTAAAGGCATTACATTTTGTTGCATTGTGGCTGTAGGGCTATCTCCATTTTGTGGACTTGCTAATAATGTCCTTTGTAATGTGAATTACTTACCAGTTGGCCATTTGTTTTCATCATTTCACAGACAAAACAATCGTTCAAATTAATTTCTCAGCGTTTCTGCGAGTGGTTGGCAGGCTGAAAAATGGTGAAAACTCACATAATCTAGGCTGATGCTCCAACACAGTGCTGGGGGTGTGCTGTCAGATGAGAAGTTAAACCGAGGCCCCTGGAGACTTCAAATATCCCATGGCACAATTGGAGGTGGGTGCGTGGGTGGGGGGGAAACAAGTTTTTCCTGGTGTCTTGGCCAACAATCCCCATATAAAATTGGTCATTCACTTGCTATAATGCCTGTTTTCCCACAAAATACAGTCATTATATTTCAAAGTAAGTTTTGAGATGTCCTCCTGCCATGAAAGGCCCTGTATAAGTGCAAATTGTCTTGCATTTGGAGTGTTGAACCTTCAGCCCCAAAACTCTGGAACTCTCTCCCTCAATCCCTCCGCCTTGCCTCCTCCCTCCCCACTTTCAAATCCCTTCTAAAGACCTTCCTTTTTGATCATGCTTATGGTCACTTCCATCTCCCCCTGGCTCGGGGTCAGACTCTACCACTCTCAAGCGCTCCGAGATGCATTTACACAGCGCCCTTCGCACGGGGTAGCAAGTTGTTGATAAGCAAAGCAATAAGGGGTTTACAAAATGCTTTCAAAAATGAACATTAAGGGAGCATCCTATAGCTTTCCAAAGTTCCAGTAATTTGCCTCCCACTCCACATTTCCCTGCATAATACTCCTCTTTAGATATCTAGTATTCATCACATCTAGGCTCGACTATGCCAACTCCCTGCTTGTCGGCTTTCCCAACTCTTCCCTCCACAAGCTGCAGATCGTCCAGTCTCCCGCGCCAGACTCCGTGATGCCATCACCCCCATCCTCGTCCAGCTCCACTGGCTTCCCATCCCCCAGAGGATAGAGTTCAAAATCCTCGCCCTAGCTTTCAAGTATCTAGTTCCATATAACCCAATTTATATTTATGTAGCCCCTTTCACATTGAGAGGACATTCTGTTGAAAGCTAATATGGATCTTGCCTAAACAATTACATCCAACAGGGCATTCCACATCCTAGCAACTCTTCAGTGTTAAACAAAATTCCTCCTCATCAATCCTTTGCTTCTTTGGTAATTACTGTATCTTAAATTCGCCCAACAGTCACGGACGTCAGTCCTGTTGGAGAAGAATTAAACGCAGTGTCCTCCAAGATCCATTCCTCCACTATGGCCTCATCTTATTTAATAGACAATTGACATATTGTTAACTTGGCTAATTACTTTGGTATTGCCCTCAATGTTAATGAAATCAATCTATGATCCCATCACAAGATCAGCAGAGACACAAGGATGAAGAAGACCCTTCAGACCATTATATAAATAAATAATCCTTATATTTGATAGTATCAGCCTAGATGCTGTTCTCCCTACATGAAAGATGCTGTTATTAAACTCTGTACACCCATCACACCAGTGCTCGCCAGGCTCCACTAGCTTCCTATGCCAGAACGGATCGACTTCAAGATCCTCACACTCATCTACAAATACCTTCACACCTTGGCATCTCCATACCTCTCCGACCTGCTTACTCCCCGCTCCACCACAAGCTGCCTCTGCTCGGCTGGCTCGGATCTCTTGCTTGTCCCTTGTACCCTTCGCTTCACCATTGACGACCGTGCTTTCAGCCACTATGCTCTGAAACTTTGGAACTCTCTCCCCCAATCCCTCTGCCTTGCCCCCTCCTTCACTCTTTTCAGATCACATCTGAAGATCTTCCTCTTCAACCATGCTCTCTCCCCCCAGCTCAGCTTCAAGCTCAGTCTCTGTTAAGCGCTCTGAGACTCTATCCCGTGTGAAGTGTACTACATAAATGCAAGTTGTTGTTGTTGAAAGAATCTTTATGGAAAAAGATGGACCTGATGGAGAAATGCTCTATGCCTGCCTGAAGCCTTTACCTTGATTCTGTGAACAATGGTGATGCGTAACAGTAAACTAGTGAGGAAACGTGGCTTTGGTAGAAAGAGGGGTACATTGCTGTGTCTGTGCCCAGCATATGTTTCGGTCTATAATCTGAACAGAATTTAAATCTGCTCCCAGGCTCCCCTGCCAGAAGCAATCTCCGAGGTGCTTGGAGCTTTCCCCGGATTGTCGGTATCTGAGAGTTTCTCGGGTCTATCAGCCAGGCCCCACATTGTTCCAGGACACTGAACTGAGGCTGAAACTGCCAAGATTTGCCAAAAAATTAGAAACAGAAAAAATTACATTTGTCTGAAAGTGCTCTGAAATCAATTAGGCAATGCCTGACATGGGTCACCTCAATCTGGTTCATCGCCCCCGCTGGCCAATCTTTCTCAGGGTTGATGGATCAGATTGTGTGTCAGTCCTTGAGAAAGCAGATAAATATCACTCCACTGAGGGCTCGATTGTATTATATTTTTATATAGTAAGGCATTATCAGATTTCCACAGACGCCCCCAGTCACAGTTGACTTCAAGACGCTTTATGTTTTACGTGCATGTCCTGTAGCCAAAGCCGGAGCCAATTCAATTTATCTCTTGCCAGTAAAACGTAATCTCCGAGTGCCTTGCACGACAGATCTGAACTCAGGGGGAAATCAGATGATTGTCACAAGCTGCAAAAATTGAAACTCACTCACAGTTCACAGTGTCAACACAAAAATTCCAAAATCTGTCAAATTGCCTTGGACCCAAACTCTATCATTTAATATTGTGCATGATATAATAATACTTGCATTTCAGACTTATCACGTCATTGAGATGTCTCAAAGTGCTTGAATGGATTTTACTGTGATGTGTAGTGCCTGTATTAATAGTGTAGGTCAACAAGACTGAGGCTCTCCTGATTGGCTCCCGTCAGCACCTCCACACCTCAGGCGCTGACAGCATCACCCTCCATGGTTGCACACTCCACCTTACTAACCCAGTCCGGAAACTTGGGGTCTTGTTTGACCCTCAACTATCCTTTCTACCCCACATCTGCGCCATGACCAGCTCTGCCTTCCCCCACCTCTGCAACATCGCCCGGCTCCACCACTGTCTCACACCACAGGTGCTGAAACCCTCATACACGCTTTCAGTACAGCGAGGCTTGACTATGCAAACTCCCTGCTTGTCGGCCTCCCCAACTCCTCCCTCCACAGGCTGCAGATCATCCAGAATTCTGCAGCCCGTGTCATCTCCTGCACCAAACTCCGTGACCCTATCATCCCCATCCTCGCCCGACTCCACTGGCTTCCCATCACACAGAGGATACAGTTCAAAATCCTGGTCCTCACCTTCAAAGCCCTCCATGGTTTTGCTCCCCCCTACCTCTGCAACCTCCTAACCCCCTACCATCCTGCTCACCCCCTCTGCTCAGCGGGCTCCGGCCTGCTTCACATCTCCCGTCTCACTCTCCCCACTATTGGTGGGCAGGTCTTCTGCCATTTTTCCCCCACCCTCTGGAACTCCATCCCGCAGTCCCTCCGCCTCGCCCCCTCCCTTGTCCACTTCAAGACCTATCTCAAGACCTTACTCTTCGACTGTGCTTTTAATCACCCTGGTCCCCCACCCTCCCCGATTCCGACCCCCAGCTTGGGTCCGAGACTCTGACTGTCCAGCACCTTGGGACATCCCCCTGACATGAAAAGCACTATAGAAATGTAATTTTGTTGTTGTTGTACTGTACAGAGTACAGAAATACCAAAAATGAGCCTTCAAGACATTGTGAATTGTAACCAAATCAGAGTGGGCTTTAGATAAACTTAGTTTACTGGCACTTGTCAGATTGATGGGCATGGGCTACCTCTGTTAGACCATGGATTGTGGAATAACCAACCCATTTAGACTCTAATTTATGGGAGTGACATATAGGAGAGGGAAGGGCAGGCAAATACTGATATGAAATGATGTTCTGCTCCAGCTACCTATATTTCTATGTTATTTATTTCATAAATTGAGCTCCATTTATCAGAGAGCTCTCAAACCCTTCTCCAGCTGCCTGTTATTAAGGCTCCTTCCACGCAGGCTCTAGTTGGTAATGAGTGTTTGATTGGGTTATTGCTATCGCTAGCCATCCTGTTGCTCCTAAGTTTTGATGCTGTGAAAATCCAGATTGCTCAGCTCAGGAAATCCATTCATTCCCTTTCTCACTGTTAATAGCACTTCTTAACCTAATTTCCCCCTTTAACACCACTGCTTTGAATCGCTCGGCTGCTTCAATAAATTAAACTCTTGGGTAGAAAAGCCTGAAATTACTGAATTTCCAATCATTTCTGGGCACAATTGCTCAATCCTCTACACATCCAGATGTTCTTCCAATTTAATTTATACTCCTGCTGTTGGCACTTTTTTTTCAAAATGGGGTTTGGAAGTTTGGAACATTTCAGCAGTGTGTAATTACAGGGGTGTAATGTCATCTATTTAGGACATTTTCATATATATATATAACTAGACTGGACATTGCCACCATCCAAAACATTAAACCCCAAGAGAATGCAGTTAAGTGTAACTGTGAAATTACAGATTTATTACCTATAAATGTCAATGGAGTATTTACAAAGTACACTACCTACATCTAGTGGCAATAAACATGTATAGCATCCATGTAATACATTGCAGGACAATCATTCAGAAGCAGCAGAATGGCCTTGTAGGTGAGGATGAGGATCTTGAATTCGATCCTCTGGGGGATGGGGAGCCAGTGGGGGCGAGCGAGGGTGGGAGTGATGTGGGCGCGGTGTCTGGTGCGGGACAGTACACGAGCTGCAGAGTTCTGAATGACCTGCAGTGTGGAGGGAGGGCCGGGAAGGCCGGCGAGGAGAGAGTTCCCATAGTCCAGCCTTGAGGTGATAAAGGCGTGGACCAGTTTCAGCAGCGTGAGGGGTGAGGTAGTGCCGTAGTCTAGCGATATTCCGGAGGTGATGGAAGGCGGTGCCAGTTGTGGCGCTGATTATGAGGATGAAACGACAGCTCAGGATCGAACAGAACGCCAAGGTTCCAGTCTGGCTTTGAGAGGTGGAGAGTGCAGCCTTGGATGCTGTTACTGTCAGCGCCTGAGGTACATTCACATTCACATGTGAGGTCCTTCATCCTGTGTGGGAGATCAACAAAGTTTGGTTTGCCTCAAACCAGCTCCAAGCAACATGTACTCTCTTTTCACAAGATCATAAGAGATTTGGATGAAGAAGACTCTTTGGTCTATTTGATCTCATCCTTCCAGAACACCCGCTTACCATCATCCCATCACAGCATCGAGCCAGGCCAGTATTCTGGCTTTAACCACCCTTCATTGATACCCTCTGGTTCCATTAATTACCCTCAGGGTAAAAAGTTGCAATGCAGCAGTAATCATTTCATTGCAAGGACAGCTTCGGATATGCTGGTTTGACGTCTGAATCCTATTGAAATTTGGAAGAGAAGCATTGTGTATGTGTGTGAGTGGGATGAAAGCTGATATCATTGTGAGTGGGAAGAAGAAATGTTCCCATTTTCCCAGCTCTTTCCAATGTTACTATAGTGATCAGAATCAAATGGAAAACAAGTCACAGTCCAATTTTACAACAGAACTGTTTCTAGCACACTGCCTGTTCAGTGAGAATACTCCAGTGTTTGTGGTTCTGAGGACCAGATCGTGATCTCTCCTAGGAAGGCGTTGGCACCATCCCCACACAAGCATTCTTAAGGATTCCGCTGCTTATGTCACACCGTAGGAGAACACACACTTTCTAATGGCAAGCCTAGCTGCCAACCTTTTACAGAAACACTGGCTAATTGGATGGGATATAATGGGGCAACATTTGCGGTATTTCTTAATGTGTTCTTCGTTTTAATTAACATGAAAGATGCTTCGAATACTGCAGATTTTGCCCCTCTGGTTCTTTAAGGTTATATAAAAAAATATAACTCATAATGCAAAAGCCATTAATGATCTCAATTGTGTAGTTATGACAGTAATATTTAAAGGTGGGCAAAGCTGTGAAAAAAACCTAATGGGATTTATAAATAGGGATATAGAATATAAAGCCTAAGTGGTAATGCTTAACCTGGTACTTAGACCACAGTTAGAATATTGTGTCCAGTTTAAGTCACCCCACTTTAGGAAGGATGTCTGGGTCACAAAGAGGGTTAGAAGAGATTTACTGGGATGATACAGGGAAGGTTGAAGGAGACCTGATCAAGGTCTCCAAAATGATGTTTGATAGACTCGATGGGAAGAAATTATTTCCACTGCTCGGTGAGTCAGTGACTAGAGGACTTTAATTTAAAATAATTGGCAAGAGGGAACAAGTGGGAGGAGACCAGGAGGATTTTTTACATAGTTTTTAGGATGTGTAATACCTGCCGGTTGATAAAGGAAGAATCCATAGTAACTTTCAAGAAGGAACAAGTTAGATATCTAAAAGAAAAANTCATTTGTAGGGGTAATGGGGGAAAGGCAGGTCAATGGTACTGAATTGATTGTTCATTCAAAGACACAGCACAGACATGATGGGCCAAATGGCTATCTTCTGTGTTATACATTCCTATGGCTTTTTGGTTCTATTGACATATTTGCAAATTTTAAAAAGTCCAAGGACTTTAATTCATCCCTGGATTACATAGCCATTTGTTGAGAAGACAAGTCCTGAGCTACAGTCTGTAGCGCCTATAGTCAGTTCCCTTTTCTCCCCGACCTGGTCATAAACTACACCATTGCCCAGCCCTCTGAGACACTACCCAGTGTAAAGGACATTGTATAAATGCAAGTTGTTGAGCTTGTTAGGTCGAATTGGAACTGTGTGCATAAGTGTTTCTAAAGTCAGCGAGTTGGGTTCCAATCTTACCTCCAGTAATGTGAGCCAGCCATAATACATCCTTCAAAACCAAAATATTCAGGTTCCATTCATCTCAGTTTCAGTCTCCAGGTCTCCATTTCTATTGTAGTTCTCTATACGACCAACAGTGTCACTGCCTGACAAGGCAGAATTCATACTGCAAAGAGACATTCTACCTTACCAAAATAGGTTTTAATTTTATCAAAGGTAAAATATACTTGTTAAACTGCATTTCCATGCAAGGTGGATGATAATAATAATTATAATGATCCTTACATTTGAAACGGTGCCTTTCACCCCAAGGAGGATGTCTCAAAGCGCTTCACAGGATTTACTGTAAAATGGAGCAAATGTGTCTTTTGTAGGTGAAGAAATAAAATGATGAACAAATGGTAAAAGTGTGAAGAAAATAATAGTCTAATAACGTTAAAAAAAAACTGTTTACAAGGTATTCAATTCAGGGAATCATAGATTGGGGAACCAATTGATCAACTAAATCGTTTTGAATTCACAGGATTTCAGAATCGCAGAGTTCAGCTAGAAAATGGAAAAACGGAGTGAAGTTATATATATTTGGTTTCCAAAAAAAAGGCGTTGTTTGTTCGTGCGTTAGTTTAACATCTTTAGGGAGATATGAAATAAAACGAAAAGAAGGTTTGAAATCCGAAGCGGAAAGCCAAAAATAAACATGGAAGCAGGTCAATCATCACCTGGAGGAGAAAGTTAGGTCAACATGGCATTGCTGATCTTCAGAGTGGCCTAGATACAGAGCGGCGCTCATTTGGGTCTCCGGATGAGGGCTCCTCTGTTCCCTCTCAACTGTGGAGAAGTGAGTGGTGTGAGGCATCTTCAATAGGTGGAAAGGGAGAAAGGTATGAACGTCATTTGTTTTTTAAAAAAAAGCAACAAAATATTCTTGCCTACCTCAGGGCATTCATTGAAGAGAAGAGAAAATAAATTTTGCAGAGTTCTTCAGCGCATGTAAATGGACCAGCCCAGGGGGAACTTATTTGGTTCTGAAACTAAAGCATGAATTGGGGGCAGAGGAAGATCAGAGAGATTGTAGCAAGTAATGTAATTCATTTTGAAAATTAATGCCAAGGATAATAATACAGTGCTGCATTTGATACAGCGCCTCATTACATTGCCAAGACACCTCAAAGGACTTCACAGGATTTTACAGTAAAGTTCAGTGACTGTGTTGTAGGTGAAAGCAATAGCCAATTTGTGCACAGCAATATCCCACAAACATTGGAGTGAATGACCAATTTTATCTAGAGGATTGTTGACCAGGACACCAGGAGAAACTCCCTTCTCTTTTCCAATTGCGCCATGGGATCTTTAACATCCACCTGGACCTTGGTTTAATGTCACATCTCAATCCACGACTGTTTGTGGGACAGTGCTGTGCGCAATTGGCTGCTGCATTTCGCCCACAAAAGATACGGTCAGTTCACTTTACAGTATATTCTGTGAAGCACTTTGAGACATCTCAAAGACGTGATAAGTAGCTTTATCAAATACAAGGATTATTATTATTAAGGACGGCACTCCCCGAACACTGCATTGGAATAGCAACCTAGACAATAAGAGTTCCGCAAGATTGGAACATAAGAACATAAGAATTAGGAGAACATAAGAATTAGGAGCAGGAGTAGGCCATTCGGCCCCTCTAGCCTGCCCCGCCATTCAATAAAATCATGGCTGATCTATTCTAACTCCACCTGCCCGCCTTATACCCATATCCCTTAATCCCTTTATCTACAAGAAATCTATCAATCTCAGTCTTGAATATGTTCAAGGACTGAGCATCTACAGCCCTTTGGGGTAGAGAATTCCATAAATTCACTACCCCTGAGTGTAGAAGTTTTTCTTCAACTCAGTGCGAAAGGGCTTACCCCAACTTTTAAGACTGTCCCCTGGTTATAGTTTCTCCAAACGGGAAAAAGTCTCCCACTATCTATTCTGTTGTGCCCCTTAATAATGTTATAGGTTTCTGTAAGATCACCTCTCATTCTTCTATATTCTAAAGAATATAGGCCTAAATCGCTCAATCTATCCTCATAACTCATCCTCCTCATCCCTGGTACCAACCTAGTGAAACTACGTTGTACCCCTCCAAGGCGAGTACATCCTTTCTTAAATAAGGAGACGAAAACTGCACACAATACTCTAGGTGCGGTCTCACCAGGGCCCTATACAGTTGCAGCAAGACTTCCCTACTCTTATATTCTAACCCTTTTGTAACAAATGCCAACATACCGTTAGCCTTCCTAACTGTTTGCTGTACCTGCAAACTAACTTTTTGTGACTGGTGTACAAGGACACTCAAGTCCCTCTGAACGCTAACACTATCTTGTCTCTCCCCTTCTAAAAAATAATCTGCTCTACTGTTTTTGCCACCTAGGTGGATGACTTCACACTTCCCTATATTATACTTCACCTGCCCCCTATTTGCCCACTCCCCTAGCCTATCTATAGCTCATTGCATTTTTTTAATGTCATCCTCGGTGTTTACTCTCCCTCCTAGTTTAGTCTCATCTGCGAATTTGAATATATTAAGTTCGATGTCCTCATCTAGATCATTGATGTAGATAGTACAACAACAACAACAACAAGATTCCATTTATAGAGCGCCTTTCACGTCAGGAGGACGTCCCAAGGCGCTGCACAGTTGGGTCATGACCCGAGCAGGGGGGAAATGGTCAGGGTGAGGGAAGGGAAGGAAGGGAGAGAGGAGGGGGAAATGGTCAGGGTGAGGGAAGGGAAGGAAGGGAGCGAGGAGGAGGAAGAGAGTCGAGAGGGGAGCTGAAGGCACGGTCAAAGAGAAAGGTTTTGAGACCGGCCTTGAAGGAGGAAAGGGAGGAAGCAAGGCGAAGGCACTGGGGGATGGAGTTCCAGAGCCTCGGGGCTGAGAGGCTGAAGGCCCGACCACCGATAGTAGGGCGGTTGGGGCGGGGGACGTGGAGCAGACCGGAGCCAGAGGAACGGAGGGTACGGGCAGGTAGGTAGGGGGATAGTAGGTTGGAGAGGTAGGAGGGAGCAAGGCCGTGAATGGCCTTGTAGGTGAGGATGAGGATCTTGAAATCAATCCTCTGGGGGATGGGGAGCCAGTGGAGGCGAGCGAGGGTGGGAGTGATGTGGTCCCGAAGCCTGGTGCGGGACAGTACACGAGCTGCAGAGTTCTGAATGACCTGCAGCTTGTGGAGGGAGGTGGCGGGAAGGCCGGCGAGGAGAGAGTTCCCATAGTCCAGCCTTGAGGTGACAAAGGCGTGAACCAGGGTTTCAGCAGCGTGAGGGGTGAGGTAGTGCCGTAATCTGGCGATATTCCGGAGGTGATGGAAGGCGGTGCCAGTTGTGGTGCGGATGTGAGGGAGAAAGGACAGCTCAGGGTCGAACAAAACGCCGAGGTTCCTGACTGGCTTTGAGAGGTGGAGAGTGCAGCCTTGGATGCTGATGGTGTCAGCGCCTGAGGTGCGGAGGCGCTGACGTGAGCCAATCAGGAGGGCCTCGGTTTTTTGCACGTTGAGCTGAAGAAAGTTGTCTCTCGTCCAGGACTCGATGTCGGACAGGCAGGCTGTCAGGACATCGGTGGTCGTGGAGTTGAGAGTAGAGGAGGAAAGGTAGAGTTGGGTGTCATCCGCATACATGTGGAAGTTAACCCCATGTTTGCGGATGATGTCACCAAGGGGGAGCATATAGAGGGTGAAGAGGAGGGGACCGAGGACAGAGCCCTGAGGGACACCACATGAGACAGTACGGGGGGTGGAGGAGAAGCCATTCGTTGAGACGAAGTGAAGACGGTGAGAAAGGTACGACCTAAACCATTCAAGGACAGTGCCTTGAAGGTTGAGGTGGGAGGACAAGCGGTGGAGTAGGATAGTGTGGTCGACCGTATCGAATGCTGCCGATAGGTCGAGGAGGACGAGGAGACAGAGGGAGCCCTGGTCACAGATGGTCAGGATGTCATTGGTGACCTTGACCAGGGCAGTTTCTGTGCTATGAGCAGCACGGAAACCTGACTGAAGGGGTTCAAAAAGAGAATGGGTGGAGAGGAAAGAGCGCAGTTGGGAGGCGACAACTCTTTCCAAGACTTTGGAGAGAAAGGGGAGGTTGGAGATGGGCCGGTAGCTTGATAGTAAATAGTAGAGGCCCAAGCACTGACCCTTGTGGCTCTCCACTAGTCACATCCCGCCAATCTGAGAAGGACCCGTTTATCCCTACTCTTTGTTTTCTTCCCACAATTCCATGAACCCACAATTTTCTGAGTAAGAGGTTAGAACTGAGCCAGACTGACACACTGAGTCAGGCTTGCCAATACATGTCGAGAGACAATTCAATCATGTGTTAACTCTTTGGTCAGAAATTCTACTCATATTGCAGGAATTATCTGGGCTAATTGTTGCTGAAGGAATGTAGCAGCAATGTGTAGACCCTGTGGTGAGGTGATTCTCTCTGGCTTGACATCTCGGTGAGTAAAGCGGTCCAATATCCTCCTCCCCCTCACCACCCCAGAATCTTTTATAATAATAATAATCCTTGCATTTGATATAGCGCTTTTCACGTCGGGAGGACGTCCCAAAGCGCTTCACAGAACACACTGTAAAGTGAATTGACTGTATATTCGTGGGCGAACGCGGCAGCCAATTGCACACAGCAATGTCCCACAAACAGTCGTAGATTGAAAATGACCAATTTATTATTGTTTTTGGTTTTGGAGGGATTTTTATTGGGCGTGTGGAGTAAGGAAACTTGCCCAAGGTCTCTGACCAAAGAGTTTTGATCATCTCTAGTGTTTTTTGTGCCGTGCTTCACAGGACATCTGATGCTCAGCGTAGAAATCACAGTTGACATTTCAGAGGGTTTTCATTTCAAAATGTCACCATACTCACGTTCTCTGGAAACGAAGAAAACACAATAGTAATTAAAAACAGCAGGCTGCTGATAACACAGCCCAACAGGGGGTCATTCCACACCATTAGCAGATCACAGCTATACATGTCTGTCTGGACTGCAACAGGACACGCTCTTCATTCATTGTTCCCAGATTCTACTCAAGGTTTTCTCAAACACTCGACCCGCAAGCGAGAGGACCTGGGTTTGATTACCGGGCAGGGCGAAATGTTGGCCATGTTTCCTTACTCCACAAGCCTCTATTAATGGGATTAGAGTAGAGAGCTTCAGTGGCGAGCAAGCACAGATACGATGGGGAGAGAGCAGGGAATGAGTTTAAAGTAGAGAGCTCCACTAGGGAGCGAGCACCAGCACAGACATGATGGGCTGAACTGTCCTTTTTGTGCCAAATATTTTCTATTATTCTAGTTGGAAGAGACTTCCTGACTATCAGGCAGAGTTCCATACATCGTACTGGACATCAATTCAATGAGTATGCAGCAGACAAGATGGGAAGAGAGCAGTGAATGGGATTAGAGTAGAGACCTCCAGGGCGTAAGCAAGCTCGAGCTTGGCAAGCTTGCCTTGTAGTCATGAATTGATTTACGATCAAAATGTCTGCGTGCCCATCACACAAATTAACACCAAAGCAGGTTTCCGAGTGTGTAGAGCAAGATGATGGTAAGGCAAAAAAATAATAAAATAATTGCATTTGATACAGAATCTCATCACTCATCAAGTTAAAGCATTACATGGGATCTTATGTGAAGTGTTGTCACTTTGTATTCATAATAATAATTGCATTTGATATAGCGCCTTATCACGTTGTATTGTTGAGTGAATTGACTGCATATTTTGTGGGTAAAATTGACTGTATTTGTAGGCAAACACACGACTTAAACCTCTCAGCACAAGGTTCAACTGCAGCAAGGTTAATTCTGTGCAAAAAAATAAAATATCTCTTTATTGTTCTCTTAATGTTCAGTGCTTGTAAACTGTAAAGAGATTAAACACTGTAGACTCGGGAGAGCATACAATATAAGCAGAGTTAGCGAGAGAAACAAATGAAGGTTTAGTCCAAAATTAAATAGGTTTCAGAGCTAGATGAGGATGACATTTAGATTTAGTGGGTGAATGCTTCACTGCTGATAACGTTGGGATTAGGGGAGATACAGCTGAGCAGGAACATTGGCAGAATGTGCTGAATATAACTATTGCTATCTGTGTGTCAGCCTTGGTGCAGTGGTAGCTCTCTCACTTCTGAGTCAGAAGGTTGTGAGTTCAAGCCCTACGTTGGGACTTGGAATCACATATCCTAAGGCTGACACTCCAATGCCGTGGGGGTGGGGGGGGGTCAGAGGTGTCATCCTTCAGATGAGACATTAAATCAAGGTCCTGTCTGCCTCTTCAGGTGGAGGTGAAAGTTGCCGGTGCCCTGGTAAACAATCGCCCAAATAGAATAAAAAATAATCCTTGCATTTGATATAGCGCTTTTCATGTCTTCTCGATGTCTCAAAGCGTTTCACAGAATATACTGTAAAGTGAGTTGACTATGTTTTGTGGGCGAAATGCAATTATAAATATAAAAATAATATAAATTAATATAGATTAAAATATATATTTTATATATTTATATTATATATTTAAAGCAGCAGCCAAATGCACACAGGAGCATCCCACAAACAGTCGTGGATTGAAGTGACCAATTTTATTATTGTTTTTTTCTTGAGGGATTATTACCAGGCATTTAGAGTAAGGAAACTTGCCCAAGGGTTTGCCTTGCCGGAATCAAACCCAGCTCCTCTCGATTGCGAGGTGAGTGCTCTAATCACTGAGCTACAGGACTCCACAAATCAGTCACTCACTCCATTGCTGTTTGTGATTCATTGCTGTGTGCAAATTGCCTGTTGCTTTCAAGTACAAAACTCTAAATCCCAATGAATAATAAATGATAAAGAGAAACTTTGGCAAGGCAGAGAGAGTGATTGGCGATAACTTATTCTAGGTCTTCGAGTGACATGAACCACGAGATGGTAGTTAGTGAATCTAATCTGAAGCACTATCAAACGACACCTTGATTACTGTTGACCATCTCCCTCTTTACTTTTTGTTGCAATATCGATTTTAGTCCAAATGAAAACAAAGCATTGTTAATGACCGTGAGAATGAGACATTAAACTCGCCTGCCTGATCAGGTGGATGTTATCCCATGACACAAGTCGAAAAGAGAAGGGAATTTCTCCCGGTGTCCCGGCAAATAATAATAAAAATCCCTCCAAAACCAAAAACAATAATAAATTGGTCATTTTCAATCTACGACTGTTTGTGGGACATTGCTGTGCGCAATTGGCTGCCGCGTTCGCCCACAAATATACAGTCAATTCACTTTATAGTGTGTTCTGTGAAGCGCTTTGGGACGTCCTCCCGACGTGAAAAGCGCTATATCAAATGCAAGAATTATTATTATTATTATTATTGCAACTGCCCAAATAACATAATTCACTTCATGGCTATTTGTGGAACACTGCTGTGTACAAATTGGCTGTTGTGTTTGTCTACAAAATACAGAGTCACTTCATTTTACAGTGAACCCTGTAAAGCGCTTTGAGATGTCTCGATGATGTGATAAGGTGCTAAATCAACTACAAGAATTATTATTATAAGAAGCCATTTTACTTGTTGATTTGCACAGCATTCACCTGTATTCACTTTATATTATGTTATGGGTTAAATTTTCATTTCAATTCCACTCAAAACCAGATTTTAATTGGTACCACAGCAAAATGACAACTGCCATCCAATACAAGCCTCATCTTGTAATTTTACATTAGATTACATAGCCCCTTTATGGCAGCTTCTCTATGTGCTGTTCCCACTAACGCCCTGCCATCTTTAATAATAATCCTTGTGTTTGATATAGTGCCTTATCAAAATGTCTGAAAGTGCTTCATAGTATATATTGTAAAATACTGTGTATTTGTAAGCAAACGTGGCAGCAATACCCCCCAAACAGTGGGTTGAATGACTCATTTTATTTGTGGGTTGTTGGCCAGGACAGCATGAGAAACTCTTCTTCAACAGTGACGATAAGCTCCAATGATCTCTTTTTTAGGGGGCAGCTGGGTCTGACACGTGAAAACCCATCACCGTGCTTAAGAGTATCCAAACCTAACTGAGAATTCCATGCATCCCACCTACATGTGGAAATCCCAGAGATAGATTGTTGGAACGGAATGCCCACTCTCTCCCTGGAGGGATGTATCTTACATACCTAATTCCGGAAAGTATTAGGCGCAGGTTGGCAATAGTCAAGACTTGGGGACTCCAGAGTGTGTGTTGGGGTTTCTGCTGGTGTCTAACAGCTAAAACCGTATAGCTTGCCATTGACATTGTTGTCTGACAAGCTTTGAATGATCTCTTCATTAGTTCTGAGCTTCTAAATTAAGTTAGTCATAATGACTGTGACTAACCTATCTCTGGACCTCATTTCCTCTACAATTCACCTCTCAAACCCCAGGGTTCAAAATATATTTGGACTGCAATTCTGGTTTGCGGTGTTAATGATATTGATTGTGGATGGGATTTCCCATTGTAACTGCACATCACTGGATTTGCTCCATGTAACAGTGAGCGAAGTGTCTCTCTAGTTGCAGGCTCCAATCAACGATCGATGGGTTGAAATTCGGGACAGCTTTATGTGCAGCATCTTATAGCAGGGAAATCCCGGCAAAGTCCCAGATCCTCAAAGGTGCTTACGAGTAGGGCCAACTGGAATTTCAGCCCATCAAGTGCTCTGGGATGCTACCCCCCGTGAAGGGTGCTATATAAATGCAAGTTGTTGTTATTTTTATCTAAGACTGTTAGTGGTAAAACTGATAAGTAAAACCCAATGAATGACAGCCTTGAAAGATGTTGGGCAGTAAATTGTGAGTGCATATATTACATTAGAATATACAGCACAGATACAGGCCATTTGGCCTAACTGGTCTATGCTCCACATGAGCCTCCTCCAGCCCTTCCTCAACTAAGCCTTCAAGCATAACCTTCTATTCCTTTCTCCCTCATAGTACCTGTCTAGCTTCCCCTTAAATACATCTATGCTATTTGCCTCAACAACTCCTTGTGGTAGCATGTTCCACATTCCCACTCTGTATGAAGAAATTACTTCTAACTTCCCTATTTGATCTATTTGTGACTATTTTGCATTGATGGCCCCTAGTTTTGGACTCCCCCACCAGTGGAAACATCTTCCCGATATCTACCCCATCAAAACCTTTCATAGTTTTAAAGACCTCTGCCAGGTCACCCCTTACCCTCCTCCGGCCTGCTCCATGTCCCCCGACCCACCCACCCCATCATTGGCGGGAGAGCCTTCAGCCACTCTGCCCCCAACCTCTGGAATTCCATCCCCCAATCACTCCGCTTCGCCCCCTCCTCCAATCCCGCCTCAAAATCTTCCTCTTCGACCATGCCATCGGTCATCCCCCTTCCCCTCCCCTCCCTTCCTCTCCCCCCCGACCCCAGCTCAGGTCTGAAATGCTGTACACTGTCCAGTGCCTTGGGACGTCCCCCTGACGTGAAAGGCGCTATGCTAATGTAATGTTGTTGTTTTCAAGTGAAAAGTCCAAACATGTTCAGCCTTTCCTGATAGGTATAACCTCTCAGATCTGGGATCATCCTTGTAAATCTCCTTTACACCCTCTCCAGTGCCTCTACATCCCTTCTATAACATGGGAACCAGAACTGCACACAGTATTCTAGGTGTGGTCTAACTGAGGTTCTATAGAAGTTCACCATAACTTCCCTGCTTTTCATTTCTATCCCTCTAGAAATGAACCCCAATGCCTGGTTTGCCTTTATTATGGCCCCATTAACCCGCATTGCTACTTTTAGTGAATTGTGTATATATACCCCGAGATCCCTTTGCTTCTCTACCCTATTTAGGTTTTTATTTTCCAGGATATATGTGAGTTCCCTATTCCTTCTACCAAAATATACCACCTCACACTTTTCTACATTGAAATGCATTTGCCATTTAAATGCCCATTCAGCAAGTTTATTAATTACTTAATGTATAAAATTATCAATATCATTAAATATTTTATCAGTAATATTTGTGATTCTACAGAACCGTAGACTAAATACTGTACTTTGCACTGTAGCCTCGAGAGAGGTTCCAATGTATTAAATGCCTTCAGAATAATTTAATGATCTTTATAGGTTTTGTTACAATGCACAATCAATCTGAGGCTATACGGCAATCAATGACTTAAGCAGCTAAATCAATTAGAGCAATAGAACAAAGGTTACACAACTTGCTGATTTCCACTAAAACTTGGACACAATCCCAGTTTTCAATCTGCATCCCATTTATTTTAAACTATCCTTCAGCATGAGACCAGCCACAGAGAAAGCCCAAACAATTAATTCCCAAGTCCAGCACTGAAACACAAGGTACAATACATTACATCTTTCTACTGAAGGCAGACATTCGTCCCGCTCAGCTCCTGTTAACCTTACACTCAAAGTTCTAATGGACAGGGTGGTCTGAGCTGGAAACGCAGAGGGAAGCTTGCCTGTCAGTGCTCTCAGTGCCAAGCTGGTTTAATAATAATAATCAAAATAATTCATGCATTTATATAGTGCCTTATCACATCGTTGAGACGTCTCAAAGTGCTACACATTTTATACTGTAAAGTGAAATGACTGTGTATTTTGTGGGTGGATGCGGCAGCCGGTTGTGCACAGCAATGTCCTACAAACAGCCTTGGAGTGAGAGACCAATTTTTGTTTGGGGGGATTGTTGACCAGGACACTGGGAGGAGCTCCCTTCTCTTTTCCAATAGGGCCGTGGAATCTTTAATTTCTACCTGATCTGGCAGATGGGACCTCGGTTTAACGTCTCATTTGAAGCACGGCACCACCAACAATGCAGGGCACCCCATCACTGTGATTCCAAGTCCCGATGTGAGGCTTGAACCCACAACCTTCTGACTCAGAAGCGAGCGCATTAGTCAAGTCAAGTGTAGCAGTTACTCCAACAAAACTCTCAATCCTGTGAAGCACTTTGAGCAACTTCCCAATGCGAAAAGGCTCTGTATCAGATGTAAGGATAATTATTAATATTATTATAGTGCGGTCTCCAACACAAACTGTATAACCAGGGGAACAGAGTGAAGGCAAATGACCTAGGAAGATGTGCTAAGGCCTTGTTTTTTTTACACAAAACATCATTCATAAATGTTGCTACTGCTTCGGTTTTGGAGCTGATGGGAAAGTGGTACTCTCTCATTAATTCCCAGTGCCTGCAGCCAAATGACCAGAGCAGCTAACTGGAAAACAATACGTATTTTGCTCTCCTTCCCAATTATATGCCTGTGATTTATTATGCAGCATTATTATTCTGGAAAAAGAATGCAATGCACTTTTTTTTAACTGCTTTTGTGCAACCATGGGTCAAATTGGATTGAATATCAATAAGGCTTCATAGAGAAGATTGGCTTCAGGCCTGTTGTGGAGGTCCTCAGCACCCCCTCCCCCCCACACACCCCACCAGAGGAGGAGGAGGAGGAGGTGACATTTTGAGAGGTATGGAGGGGGTGGCAGATTCTGAAATTGCAAAGACAGGAGCCCTGAGGGAAACAGCTGAAGTACAAATAATTGGTGCACAGATATGCAAATACATTTAGAACTACCCGTGGTATGTTCTTCCATGACATTTCATTCCCATGCCTCGTGTCAATGATCTGCAACCTACTTTTATTATTTTGTATCGTCAGCAGCCTCTAGCAATGAATGGAAAGATGTATCATTCTGAGGGCTCAGTTGGCAGCGCTCTCATCTTTGGGTTGTGGATTGAAGCCCCACAGCAGAGTCTTTGAGCTCACAGTCCAGGCTGATGCTCCAGTGCAGCACTGGGGGAGTGGTGGTATTGCATTATTGGAGGTGCTGTGCTTCAGATGAGATGATAAACCGAGGCCCTGTCTGGACGTTAAAGATCCCACAACACTATTGGAAAAGAGAAGGGAGTTTCTCCCTGTGCAAATACCAGGACAGATCCTGGCCACCAAAAAACTGGGGTGCTTGTTTTGTTTGTAGGACATTGCTGTACACAAACTGGCTGCCTCCTTTACCTCCAGATACACAGTCACTACACTGGCCTACAATTCCCTGTGAAGAACCATGATTATTACTGGGTACGTGTGTGTGTAGATGGAGGGCAGGACACATGAGCCTCTGATGAGGTGTGATCAGCTCCAATGGCCACACAATAGGGTGACATTTTAGCACAGTTCCAGTGAATGGCAGAAAGCTGTACTTGGTGACTCACACAGCACTGTGATTCACACACAACATTGGGAAAGTGCTCAGAATTAGTCCACAGAGATGATGGCCTCAGATGCTATTTTTAATGGTGTTGATGCTGATCAGATTTGGGAGATTCTGCTGTTAAAGGGAAGTTAATCTCTTCATGGAAAGCATGGAGGAGACATTATTGGGTATGAAGGATGTGGTCGTCACAGACTTCGGTAGAGCACATTGGCAACTGACACCATCTCCAGATAGAGTCCTCCCACAATAAAGCTGCCAACAATTCTCAGGCCATGGTTGAGATGAGACCACCTTCGTAGTCAGTGCAAGGTTGCCCGCTTGCACCAATCTGCCCACTTCCTCAGCTCCAAGTCCTGTCCTGCCTGCTCCCACCGTCTGGAACTCCATCCCAGAGCCCCTCCGCCTCGTCCCTCCCTTGCCTCCTTCAAGGTCTGTCTCAAGACCTTCCCTTTTGACCTGTGTCTTCTGTCATCTTCCCTCCTCCACCTCCCTTGCCCTCAACTCCTCTGATCCCAACCTGCAGCTTGGGTGTAACACCCCTCACCTTGAAACATCCTCCTCATGTGAAAGATGTTATATAAATGCAATTTGTTGCTGCTGTTCCACTCAGTGGCTGATCACTCGCAGAATGATTGTTGTCAGAAGGTTCCTAAACCATCATAGATCATCACTCACTCAGACATCGGCTGAAGCAGTGGTCAGGATCCTTTCACAGGACGGGGACATATTCAGTCTTAGGACACCCGAGATCTGAAATTCCATCCAGTCGTTCCCTGTCATACCACTTCCAATTTCAAGCATTCAGAAGGTTATGCGTTCAAGACCCATGTTGGGACTTGGAATCACGTAATACAGTGTTGGGGTGATGGGTGTTGCACTATCGGAGGTGCCATCCTTTGGATAAGATGTCAAACTGTGGTCTCGCCTGCCTGTTCAGGTGGATGTTAAGGATCCCACAGCACTGTTTGAAAAGAGAAGAGAATTTCTCCCGGTGTCCTGGCCAACAAATCCCCCAAATAAACTTGGTCACTCACTCCATGACGGTTTGTGGGACATTGCGGTGTGGAAACAAGCTGCTGCGTTTCACCCACAAAATACACAATCAATCCACTTACAGTATATTCTACTTTGAGAGTCTTGACAACTTGATAAGGCGCTATATCAAATGCAAGATTATTGATTTATTTAATTTAAAATCACACCCAATTGAGAAGGAAATCTTCAACATTGGCTTAATTTGGAAGCTGGTTTCTTTTTAAAGAATGCAAAAAATAAACGGCTTCCAGTTAAGACTGGATTTAAGAATTTTAAACTTTAGGACAGAAGTGGTCTCGCAGGCTAAGACTTGGTGGAATTTCAGACCTCCTGGCGTGGTGTGAAAACCAGTGGTAACGATAACCAGAGCCGACAAGCACCATTTTGCAATCCAGTCTGTGGCCTGGGAAGCTATAGCGTGGTATTTCCCATAAAATTTAGTAGTCAATAAAGGTGTAAAGTCCCAACATAAAACATTAAATTGTTCATAATACTTCAACGGGACCCATATAAATATTTAATGTGGATTATGTCATTAGAATAATTGCCTAATTCTGAGCCTTCACGAAGAAAGCAGGCATCCTGCTGAGGATGATTTGCAGTATTGAGTCTGTGCTTATTGTAAGTGTTATTGGAATGACACCATTGATGTACAGGAAACAGCAGCTGTATTTGTATACTGGCAAAAACGTGATTAAGTTCCAGTGTAATTAACCCGAGCAATTTTGTGAGCAGAATGGTATCAGCATGTATAGTATTCCTTGTACCTTATCACATCAACAAGCTTCAATGGGATATTACTGCAAGTGTAGTGACCTAAATGTTTCTTAGGTAATTGCAGCAGCCATTTCTGCCGATGAGTTCCCACTGACAGTCATACGGTAAATGACGATCTCCTCTGTATCAGTCTGCATTAGAAAAAACTAACCACAGAGTGAAGGATCCACTGTGTCAGAGCGCACTACAGTAATGAATCAGCCTCCTTCTCCTCTCACCTTCATAATTAACAGAAGATCTGGCCAGCAATTCAATTAATTTTACTTACTTCTGTGGCTTTGACTCAGGCAGGTCCTTGGTCCTCAGTCTGTTCCAAACTTAGGCATGTTGCCACATACTACAGAAGGCATAGCCCGTGCCCACAGAACTTCTCTGCAGCTCTCAAAGGGTTAATAATATTTGCCGAAATACAGCTCAAATGACGCAAGAGCTTTTGTGAGAAAGTAGCACTTTTTAGTCAATTACAATTCTGCAGATCCGACTGATTTGCAATTTGAGCTTTCAACGAAATGGGATTTAAATGTTGCATTAATATTAACAGTATTAATGACATTGTGGGAGAAACAGCTGATTAGGATTCTCATTTTCTTTTCGGTTGAGGCATCGATCTTCATCAAGGCTCTGCCCTCCTCAAATCAAATTATTGATGGCCAGATGGCAACAATATTAATAACAATCCCAATGGCTCTCAACTCCTTTAGCGATGTATATGCAATGTATATTTAAGCAGTGTTCTTTCACATTGGGGGGACATCTCAAAGTGCTGGCTGAGCACCTGAGCCAGGGAAGGGGTTTGGAGGATGGGCGAGGGGAAAATTGTGGTCAGTGAGGTTCGTCATGAGGCAGTGAGAAGGGAGGGGGAATGAGTCCGAGGGGCTCTGGGCTGGACTTCCAGAGAGAGTGGGGAGGGGGCAGGGGCAGGGGACAGAAAGGCTGAAAGGATCCGCCCTCTGATGGTGGATCGGGGATGTGTGGGAACTTGGAAAACACTGATGAATAATCACAAACAAGATAAATGTCGACACAATAAAAGGTCACTAAAGAGAAAAGTTAGCTGAACTAATTAGCTGGGAAAATTGCCAACATGAGCATAAAGAGGAATAAATGGAGAGAATTTCACCTGGGTCTATTGATGTCAGGTTTCAGAGCATCCAGAATTTGGCAAAGAGTTGGATTCAGTCTTTAATTTGAAGTCGGCTTTCTGTAAATTCTTAAAATAGGAGCATTGAACGTGGGAGATCCTTCATCCTGTGTTGGAGATCAATTAAGTTTGGTTTTCAAATACTTGATTTCACAAGATCACAAGATCTATTTGGATAATGAAAGCCCTTTGGCCCATTAGATTTCCTCCCTCCAGCCAACCCCTCCCTACCATCCTCCCATCACAGTGTCAAGCTGCTTTTTAAATGCCCAACATCCTGGCCTCAACCACCTGATAACTTGTTCCAGTCGTTAAATTATGATCTGAGTAAAGATAAATTTTAGTGTCAACCATTTGCCATCTTGTTCTACTGTTGACTATTTTTTGCATCTTGAATTGATCTGGGTTTCCATTCTCAATCCCAGTTAAAACATTACACACCTCGATAAAATCCCCTCTGAATCGTCTTTTCTCAGCATCGAAGAGCCCGAGTTTGACTCATCGTTCCCGATAGCTCGGTTAGACAAGTGAAGTCCCATAGCATAGTGGTTGGCACGCCTGACTCACAAGTGAGAGGATTTTTGCAAGCGGATCCTGCAATAGGGTTCGATTCTCTGGAGGGATGAAACCTTAGGCACGTTTTTTCACACCACACGCCTTGGTTTACTTAGCAGTGAGGAAGAACCCAGTTGTTAGTGGATTGGTAGATCACTTTCTGGGGGTAATAATCCCTCCACAAAAAATTTGGTCACTCATTCCAAAACTGTTTGTGGAATACTACTGTGTGCAATTGGCTGCTGCATTTTGCACACAAAATACACAGTCAATCCACTTTACAATATATTTTGTGAAGCACTTTGAGACGTCTTAATGATATGATAAGAAGGCACTGTATCAAATGCAAGGATTATTATATTGTTTATTGCCCTTATCTACTGTTCTGATTCCAGCCACATTCAATCCTTATTCTCTCAAAGTTGTAAATCGATTTCTTCTCTCTTTTCTGTCCAAGAATGCCAGGTTACCAATCCCCACTGATATGATGGCAGGCGTCAGCTGGCACACCTCTGGAAATACAGCTGTTGAGCAATCTGTCCAGTGACACTTGCGAGTGGGTCTGGATTGATTTGCGAGAGACAAAAATGAGAGTTTGTTTTAACCTTTCATGATATGCAATTAGGTGGAAACGGTTGTATTATGGTCATCAAGCTCCATCAAGTTCTCTGCTCCTCTCCCTGACAACACAACGCAGGTCAGATGCAGCAAGACATCATCATGGGCAAAGATCAGAAAAGCTACCATCAGTGTGTGGGCAAATGCCTGCCGTGGTTTGCAGTCTGGATTTGCATGGAAATGGGGCAGGTTAAGGCATTTGGTACATGTGAAGGCAGTTCACAAACTCTACAGTTTTATTTTCCACATCTGTGAACATTTGTGTATACAAATATATACATTTTATAGTAATAATAATCGTCATGTTTCATATGGCACCTGTAAGGTCAAATGCAGCAGCCAATTTGCACATGGCAATGTCCCATAAACAGCCGTGGAGTGAGTGACCAATTTTCTCTGGGGATTGTTGGTTGGAACACTGGGAGAGAGAATCTCCCTTCTCTTTTCCAATAGTGCCAAGGGATCTTTAACATCCAGCTGAACAAGGCAAAGGTTTTTTTCTTTGTCTCTGTCAGGATTCTGAATTAAATATTATAATAATAGTCCTTGCATTTGATATAGTGCCTTATTACTTCTTCGAGACGATTCAAAGCGCTTCACAGAATATATTGTAAAGTGATTTGACTGTGTATTTTGCAGGCAAAACGCAGCAGCCAATTGCGCACAGGGGTATCCCTCAAACAGTCATGGATTGAGTCACCAATTTATTATTATTAATTTTTGAAGGACTTATTACCCCTGGAATAGTAATCCACCAATCGACTAACAGCCAGGTTCCTACTTAATGCTCGGTAAATAGAGGCATGTGGAATAACAAAACTTGTCCAAAGTTTCACCCTGCTGGGAATCGTACCCAGATCTCTCGCTTGTGAGGCGAGTGCTCTAACCACTGAGCTACAGGTCTCCACAATATTACTAATAGTATTTCCCTTCCCCGCACTCGGCAATATGAATGGACCAAAGTGGTCCCTGAGTAAACTTAGCTTGTTACGAACAATATTCTTGTGGATTTCTATGCAGATTTGAAGCCAGAAGAGATACATTTTGGCAAAATAATTAGAAAAGAATCTTATCCCAAATGAATTTTAACTGATTTCAAAAGCTATTAGTCTAGTATTGGTCTTTTTCTACTAATGAATGAAAATGAATGCAAACAAACAATTGACATTCATACAACACCTTCCATGTCAGGAGGATGTCTCAAAGTGCTTCACAAAGCTGCTGGAAGCTCCTCTCTGTAAATATTGTAGAGCTATCGATGTGCATGTAGCTGTGGTATTGAACCATGCGGTCACCAATTAATCTGTGGTTTGGGAAATATACTATTGAATTAAGTTTTCGTTGGCAGAATGACCAGGAATAGAATAATAATCCTTACATTTGGTTCAGCATCTTTCACATCGGGAGGACGTCTCAAAGTGATTCACAGGATATACAGCACTCCAAAGTGTAGTGACTGGGTATTTTGTAGATGAACGTGGCAGCCGGTTTGTGCACACCAACGTCCCGCAAACAGCCGTGTCGTGAGTGACCAATTGTTATCTGGGAGATTATCGGCCAGGACACTGGGAGAGAGAAACTCCGCTTTACCAATAGTGCCTTGGGATCTTTAACATCCACCTGAACATGCAGATAGGACCTAGTCTCATTTGAAGAATGGCACCTCCAACAATACATCACACCCTTCAGTACTGTATTGGTGTGTCATGGTTGGCAACACAATGTCAGAATGGAGCCAGCCCTCTGGGACAGTCTCTAGTCTGGATCCTGAGCAAGGCGGGTCTGCAGTATTCCAAGGCACTACTGATGCCAGCCCAGCCCAGCCTGGCTCGTCTGGAAGGGCAGACCAGTTACTGGGGACAGGGACTCCTCCCAATCAGCTCCTGTTAACCCTGCAAACCAAAGCCTTAACGAATATGATGGTCCTAGTTGGACAAACTATGTGGTTTTAGCCGGTTAGACTCCAGCAGTACCCCAACAACAACAACAACAAATTACATTTGTATAGCACCTTTCACATCAGTAACTGAGCAGGCTGGAGGGCACTCACATCTCATGTAGCTTAACTTGGACTCAGATTCGGTCAGAGCAGCTTCAGAGCCAGAGATGGATCAAGTGAGAGACGAAATGAGAATCACAGTCCGTGAGCTTCTGTATACCACAGCAAGATCAGAAAGCCACACCCACACAGACCTTGGTGCCAATGGAGAAAAAGATCGGGACCGGGCCTGAGTAGATCTGGAGCAAGGAATGACAGATGTAGCTAGGACCCACATCAGTTCCCATGGCGACAACTTTAATCTGGGTTTTTCCTTCTTTTGATCTCAACAGGAATAATACGTTAAGCACAAGTGTTTAAAATATGACAAACTTCCATGGCTGAAATAACTACCTGGAGTAAAAGAACACTGACTGATATTAAGTATTCCTATTTATGGCTGGAGGAATTTTACATGAACACATTTCTCTGTGCTCTAAATTAGAAGATTATAGGTTTCAAGTAGGGACTTGGAACCCGTATAGCCTATATTTGTACTCTAGTGCGGTGCTGGGGGAGTGCTGTATTGTCAGTGCTGCCGTCTTTCAGATATGACGTTAAACCCAGATCCTGTCCGCAGGTCTAAGTGGACATTAAAGATTTCACCACACTATTCAAAAAGAGAAGGAAATTTCGCTCTCCTGGTGTCCTGGCCAACAATCCCTCAAATAAAATTGGTCACTCACTCCTTGGCTGTTTGTGGGTTTCATTGCTGTGTGCAAATTAGCTGCCATTTCACTCCCAAAATTCACAGTCACTACACTTTGCCATATATCCTGTGAAGTGTTTCGGGACAATGTCTCCACGATGTATCGAATGCAAGGATTATTATAACCTTATTTAATCTCTTCCTATTGTTTTTCTATGTTAAAAAATGTTTCTCTTGCAAGAACTAGACTTCATGTGACTCCCCTCTAACTCCGAGGAGAAAAGATCCGTGAAGATGCTTTTCAATTCCCCAAAGATAATTCTTTAGAATATTTATCAATCTTCACACCTTCATTGTTCAGTGCTGAACAATGAAGGTGTTCAGCACTGTACACACCATTCAAAACAAGAATCCTTCCACTTTCACTTAGCCTGTAACCATCGCAAATAACCTCTAAACTTTTAACCCTATCATACTTGCATTTCATCTAGGACTTTGGCAAGGCAGATAGGGTTTCAGTTTAATGTCTCCTAACAGTAACAATCCAAAAGCGCTTCACAGAATATATATTGCAAAGTGTATATTTTGTGAGTGAAACAAGGCAGCAAGTGTCCCACAAACAACCTTGGATTGAGTGAGCAAAACTTTTTTTCTTTTTGTGGGATTATTACAACCGGGAAAGAAATCCGTACAGAATTAATTGTTATCAACATCTCCATTATTGTATCATGCAACTTCCAGGATGGTAGAAGGAGAACTAGATGGGCTTTTTTCATCCAGCAGTTCCTATGTTCCTCTGTCTCCACATTCTCAATAATAATAAGCCTTGCATTTGATATAGCGCCTTATCACGTTGTTGTGAGGTCTCAAAGCCTTGCCCCCAGATCACCTCTCACTTTCTGCAACCCCCACCGCCCCCCCCCATCAGCCCCTCTCTGAACGTCTTGGGACGTCCTCCCAACGTGAAACGTGCTATACAAATGTAATATTGTTGTTGTTGATGCTCTGAGCTTTGCCCAATTCTTGCCTGGCTCACACTCGTGATTGTCCTGATGCCAGGAAGTGATGGTGGATTTGTGGCTGAAACCGAAAGTCTTGAGAAGCTGAAAAATCAACAACCAGTAAAGCAGCGCGATGTGATCAGTGCAGTGAGGCATTACCAGGGAGAATATGTCCACTGTGTGTGTGTGTGTGTGTGTGAGAGAGAGAAAAAGAGAAAGAAATACAGTGAATTGTGCAAAAAAATGTGCAATGTGCAAAAAAACAATGTGCCAAATAATGGTGCAATGTGCAAAAACACACTGGAGCATAAACCAGGTTAAACAAAAATGGAATCAGACCAGGCACTAGTTTCTCCCTGGTGGAACAAAGAAAACGGAACAACTATTTATAAAAGAGTCTGTTTGCTTTCAGGACAAACCGAGAGGAGGTTTAATGAACCCTCTCACTCTCTCACCCTTTAAGGGTCGCAATTCATCTCACCGAGCTGCGGCTATAGTGTTTACCATTGCCCAGGATCCCAAACAAACCCAAACGCACCGAAGCCATCAACAGCAACAACAATTTAATCTCATTTAAATTTGGACATCAGCACTCCTCTTTTCAGTTGAGAGGGGAAGGGGGTGATTTCCACAAAAAGAAATAGCAGGCTGATTGTTTTATAGTCTCGCCACGCTTTGTGAGGCTCTGCAATTTATCACTGGTGCGAAAGCGTGTGGTGCTGAAATGACAGGCCACCCCCTCCCACACACACACCAGCTTAAAGGGGTCACTTCCCCATTCAAAAGCTCTCTTTCTCTGATTGTGTGTCTCTCTCTTTCTCTCTCTGTCTGTGTGCGTCTGTCTCTGTGTGTGTGTGTGTCTCTCTCTCTCTCTCTCTCTCTGTATCTGTGTCTCTCTCTCTCTCTCTGTCTGTCTGTCTCTCTCCCTCTGTGTGTATGTGTGTGTGTGTGTGCATCTGTCTCTTTCTCTAGGTGTGTGTGTCTCTCTCTGTGTCTGTGTGTGTATGGCTGTGTCTGTGACTGTGTGTGTGTGTCTGTCTGTATCTCTCCCTCTCTCTGTGTGTTTTTGTGTGTGTCTGTGACTGTGTGTGTCTCTTTTTGTTTGTGTATCTGTAACTATGTGTGTGTGTCTCTCTCTCTGACTGTGTGTGTGTGTTCACACTTGGGTTCACACTCACACACCCTCCGCCTGTATCAAACCATGACTATGCTAAACTCTGTGCCAAGAGGAGCTGAGCAGAGCCGAGTGGAGATGTGAAGCAGATTGGGTTTGGGGGTTGGTATTTATATCAATGATATTTTTCTTTGAAATATGGTGCCGTCGTGAAGCTGCCTGCTCAGTAACACACTGCATGTCTGTCGCCTTTAAATGTTCCTGAACCCCGGCAGATGGAGCTCAGATGCCTTTCAGCCCCTGTGTGTGTTCCTGTGTAAGGGAGCGAACGTGTGCACATTCCATCCCAACAATCTGTCTCTGGAATTTCCATGTGTAGGTGGGATACACGGAATTCTCAGTTTGGTTTGGATACTCTTAAGCACAGTGATGGGTTCAGATTACACACAAGTGGCTCATCCTGAAACTATATAACCAGCACTGTCCAGAGCCTCCACACGCACACACACACAGTCATAGAGAGAGAGAGACATACACAGTCACACACACAGACACAGACACACACACACTCACAGTCACAGAGAGAGAGACACATACACAGTCACAGAGACATGCACACAGACAACAACAACAACAGGATAATATTTGTATAGCGCCCTTCACGTCGGGAAGACGTCCCAAGGCACTGGACAGAGTACAGCATTTCAGACCCGAGTTGGGGTCAGGAGGGGGGAAGGGACGGGAGGGCAAGCTGGCCAATGGCATGGTCGAAGAAGAGGGTCTTGAGGCGGGACTTGAAGGAGGCTAGGGAGGGGGCGAGGCGGAGTGATTGGGGGATGGAATTCCAGAGGTTGGGGGCAGAGTAGCTAAAGGCTCTCCAACCAATGGTGGGGCGGGTGGGTCGGGGGACGTGGTGCAGCCAGAGCCGGCTGAGTGGAGGGAATGGGTGGGTTGGTAGGGGGTTAGGAGGTCACAGAGGTAGGGTCGGGCGAGACCATGGAGGGATTTGTAGGTGAGGACCAGGATCTTGAACTGGATCCTCTGAAGGATAGGGAGCTAATGGAGTCGGGGGAGAGTGGGGGAGATGGGGTCACGGAGTTTGGTGCGGGAGAGGACTCGAGCTGCAGAGTTCTGGATTATCTGTGGAGGGAGGAGTTGGGAAGACGAGCCTAGAGTGATGAAGGCATGAACAAGAGTTTCAACGGCCTGAGGGGTGAGGTAGTGGCGGAATCGGGTGATGTTACGGAGGTGAGGGAAGGCAGAGCGGGTCATGGCTTGGATGAGGGGGAGAAAAAACAGTTGAGGGTTGAACAAGACACCTCGGTTCCTGACTGGCTTTGGTGAGTTGTAGTGTGCAGAGGGAGATACACACACAGTCACAGACACACGTACACGCAGACGGAGAGAGACACACACACACACCCAGACGCACTACACATAGACATAAACAAACATGGGTACACATACACATACCCACTGACACAAACAGACAAACTACAACAAGCACAAACCAGAAGCTGTGAGCTGCCATACCTGTGATTAATGTGTTTGCCGTTTAATAACTGTGTCAGTGCCATTGAGGGAAATTGTGAGGTTTTAGAGCGCTGGTGGGATCTTCAGAGGAGAAGCAATACTGGTTATAATGAGAGGCTTATATAAAACACCATCACCCTGTTCTTATAAACCCCTCTCACCACCACCCCCTCACCTCCACTACCTCCCTAACCAAGTCACCAGCCTGAATGAGACAAACTGCAACCAATGTTAGGATAATAAAGCTCTGACTGTCTGGGTTTCGCTGCCGGGATCCTGGGACCTGGGGGAAAATAATTAGTAATTAAATAATAAGTAATTAAGAATTAATTAAATAAACGCAGAAACATGCTACACACCTCCACCACCGCTGCACACACACACACAAACAGACCTACACAGAACACTTCATTCAAAGACCTTTTTTTAACAAAAAAAAGACAGGTTATTGTAACCGGGAATTATTGATGAGATCCCAAAAGTAATTGCCAGTTAGTGCAGAGCAGCTTTTGCTATATTCACGATTCTATAAGTTTCCTTTTTTAATAAAAAAAAGGATTATTGGATTTAATGCAGGTAATCCTGAGTTAGTGCAGCAATAACAAATGAAGCACATTATAACACCCGTGATGAGTCAACAACAACTTGCATTTATCTAGTGCCTTTCATGTGGGGTAGTGTCCTAGAGCTCTTGACAGTGGTGGAGTGTATTTGCTAAGTAGGACTCGAGCCATGTGAGTGTGGTCCCACTAAGGTGGATGAGGGAGGAGAGACAGTAGAGGTGGATGGCGTGAATAGGGTGATCGGCCAAGGGAGGTTTGGGGGATGAGGATCACCGCACCACCCCGTTGATTGGGGTGCGGGGTGGTGAGAAGTATAACCAGGCGGGCAGGCTTTGACGAGAGGGGACAGGGTCACCAGGGGATAGCCAGGTTTTAGTGAGCCCGAAAATATCTACTTACTCTTCCAGGAATGAGTCGTGGATTACAAGAGCTTTATTTGAGGGGGAGCGGACATTTTGGAGCCCATTGTGAGTGGGGGCACAAACAGGTGAGGGTTTGGCGGTGGTTGCAGATTGTGGGGGTTGGGAGGAGCGACTGTCCAGTATGAGGGGGGGAGAGTTGGGAAGGATGTGGATGAGAGAAGGGGGTGTTTAGAGGAGGTGGGCCTTGCGGAGAAGATGGGCGATGGGGCAGTCGGGGTGGGGTGGCTGCTCTGGGACAACCATCACCGACTGCCTGGGTGAGGCTGGTGGAGGATGCCCAGGCTGGCACAGAGGGAGGCTGTGGGAAGGTCCAGGAGCCAGAGAAGGCGGGGAGGGCGGCACAGCAGGACTGAGTGGGAATGACGAAGGGTGGGGAGTAGAAGGGGGGGGGGGGGGGGGGTGAGGGGGGCATTTTGGGTGGGGGTGGCCTGGGTCAGGGGCACATCCAGACTGGGCAGACCGCACTGCTTAGTGCATTAGAATTGCTTTGCTATGAGAGAGAGAGATGGTGAGAGTTATGAACGTTGTGTATAATAGGAGCCTCGACCGCCAGGGGAGGGCTAGGCAGAGGGGTGTGTGTGTGTGTGGGGGGGCGGTGAGGTGTGTGGGGATGAGGTGTGTGGGGTGAGGTGTGTGGGGATGAGGTGTGTGGGGTGAGGTGTGTGTGTGGGGGTGAGGTGTGTGGGGTGAGGTGTGTGTGTGGGGTGAGGTGTGTGGGGGTGAGGTGTGTGGGGTGAGGTGTGTGTGTGGGGTGAGGTGTGTGGGGTGAGGTGTGGGGGGTGAGGTGTGTGTGTGGGGGTGAGGTGTATGGGGTGAGGTGTGTGGGGTGAGGTGTGTGTGGGGGGGTGAGGTGTGTGTGGGGGGGGTGAGGTGTGGGGGGTGAGGTGTGTGTGTGGGGGTGAGGTGTGTGGGGTGAGGTGTGTGGGGTGAGGTGTGTGTGGGGTGAGGTGTGTGGGGTGAGGTGTATGTGGGGGAGAGTGTGTGTGTGTGGGGTGAGGTGTGTGTGTGGGGGGTGAGGTGTGTGTGGGGGGTGAGGTGTGGGGGGGTTGAGTGTGTGTGTGGGGGAGTGAGGTGTGTGAGGTGTGTGGGGGGGTTGAGGTGTGTGTGGGGGGGTGAGGTGTGTGAGGTGTGTGTGGGGGGGTGAGGTGTGTATGGGGGGGTGAGGTGTGTGGGGTGAGGTGTGTGGGGGGGATGAGGTGTGTGGGGGGGATGAGGTTTGTTTGTGGGGTGAGGTGTGTGGGGTGAGGTGTGTGTGGGGGTGAGGTGTGTGTGTGGGGGTGAGGTGTGTGTGTGTGTGGGGGTGAGGTGTGTGTGTGTGTGGGTGAGGTGTGTGTGTGGGGTGAGGTGTGTGGGGTGAGGTGTGTGTGTGTGTGGGGTGAGGTGTGTGGGGTGAGGTGTGTGTGTGTGTGGGTGAGGTGTGTGTGGGGGGTGAGGTGTGTGGGGTGAGGTGTGTGGGGGTGAGGTGTGTGTGTGGGGTGAGGTGTGTGTGTGTGTGGGGTGAGGTGTGTGTGTGGGTGTGTGTGTGTGTGGGGTGAGGTGTGTGGGGGTGAGGTGTGTGGGGTGAGGTGTGTGTGGGGTGAGGTGTGTGGGGTGAGGTGTGTGGGTGTGTGTGTGTGGGGGGTGAGGTGTGTGGGGTGAGGTGTGTGTGGGGTGAGGTGTGTGGGGTGAGGTGTGTGGGTGTGTGTGTGTGTGTGGGGGTGTGTGTGGGGTGAGGTGTGTGGGGGGGTGTGTGTGTGGGGTGAGGTGTGTGGGGGTGTGTGTGTGTGGGGTGAGGTGTGTGGGTGTGTGTGTGTGTGGGGTGAGGTGTGTGGGTGTGTGTGTGGGGGGGTGAGGTGTGTGTGGGGGTGAGGTGTGTGTGTGTGGGTGTGTGTGTGGGGGGTGAGGTGTGTGTGTGGGGGTGAGGTGTGTGTGTGGGGGTGAGGTGTGTGGGGGTGTGTGTGTGTGGGGTGAGGTGTGTGGGTGTGTGTGTGTGTGGGGTGAGGTGTGTGGGTGTGTGTGTGTGTGGGGTGAGGTGTGTGGGGTGAGGTGTGTGGGGGTGTGTGTGTGTGGGGTGAGGTGTGTGGGGGTGTGTGTGTGTGGGGTGAGGTGTGTGGGTGTGTGTGTGTGTGGGGTGAGGTGTGTGGGTGTGTGTGTGGGGGGGTGAGGTGTGTGTGGGGGTGAGGTGTGTGTGTGTGGGTGTGTGTGTGTGGGGGGTGTGTGTGTGGGGGCGTGTGTGTGTGGGGTGAGGCGTGTGTGTGGGGGTGAGGTGTGTGTGTGGGGGTGAGGTGTGTGTGTGGGGAGAGGTGTGTGGGGTGTGTGTGTGTGGGGGTGAGGTGTGTGTGTGGGGTGAGGTGTGTGTGGGTGTGTGTGTGTGGGGTGAGGTGTGTGTGTGTGTGGGGGTGTGTGTGTGTGGGGGTGAGGTGTGTGTGTGTGGGGGTGTGTGTGTGTGTGGGTGTGTGTGTGGGGGTGAGGTGTATAGTGTATAAATCTGCTGACGTGACAACCGGTGTGATGTCGGGGAATGTCTGATCTGTACCGCTTTCCCTCTCACAGACCCCGAGTCTCTCTCTCTCTCTCCCCCACAGCAATCACACACCGCCCTCCCTCTCCCTCCTCTCCCCCCTCCACCCCTTCTTTCCCTCCCTCTCTCACACCCTCTCCCTCCTCTCTCCCCCTCCACCCCTTCTTTCCCTCCCTCTCTCACACCCTCTCCCTCCTCTCTCCCCTCCACCCCTTCTTTCCCTCCCTCTCTCACACCCTCTCCCTCCTCTCTCCCCTCCACCCCTTCTTTCCCTCCCTCTCTCACACCCTCTCCCTCCTCTCTCCCCTGTACCTCTCTGCCCCTCTGTCTCTCCCTCCTCCTTTCTGTCTCCCCCTTCCCTCCCCTCTCTCCCTCATCACTCTTCCCCCTCCTCCCCCTGTCCCCCTCCCCCCTCCTCTCTCTCTATCCCCCTCTCTCTGTGCTCAGGGGTCTGATGGCTGTACAGTGGAGGACTGCGGCAGAGCTCAGCCTGTCAGCCTCTCACACAGCAAACATCACCAGGAACAAGGCGACCCCCACCCCCCCCCCCCCACACACACCTCCCCCACCCCCCCCCCCCCCCACACACACCTCCCCCCCCACACCCCCCCCTCCCTCTGCAGCCTCACAACCCGGATATTTCCCAAAATTGGATGTAAGAAGACGTCACGAGGGGTTGAAACGGATGATTTATTTATAAACTGCATTTCTAAATATATACATCATATATATATATACATAAGGATTACGCAATCAAAAAAAAAGACTGTCAGAGACAAATCCACCAATAACACGAGCAATGTGATAAAATGGTATTGCTTTCGTACGCAGAGCTGCCAATAATGCGTTGGTCGGTTCGTTACAATCAGGGTAGAAAAATCAATGATTAAATCTCCTCTCCCCCCCCCCCCCCCCCACAGCTAACCTCACCACCAGATATTAAGCATTAAAGCGACGCAATAGGAGGGGGCAGTGGGGGGGACTGAACCAATGGATAAAGTCGAGTTGCAATAAATAGTCTTAAAAATCCGTCAGTCGCTGCCTAAAAAAAGACACCACAGTGTGTGTGAGTGTATATATATATATATGTATATGTGTGTGTGTGTCTCTTTGGTTTAGGATTCCGAGAGATCCCTGAGAGTGATGTGGGGAGAGTTGCAATGTGTTGGATCAAGAGAACGTGTGTTTTCTAGACGCAGCCTTTGATGTGTGTGTGGGGGGGGGGAGGGGGGGGGGGGGGAGGGGGGGGTTGGGTGTGGGGGGGGGGACACTGATTATTATCACGAGAGATTATTACCCTCTCTCCACTCAAAAAAAATCATCTTTCTACCCCTTCTCCCCCCCCCCAAATAAAATGCTGCTTATTTTGGGAAAAGGTTAAAATGAAGGAAAATCTGCATTTTTTTCGATTCGTTATAAAAATTGATCATCTGAAAACAAAAAGAATAAAGCCATTGAATCCGAGGGCTCACCGCGTAGTCGCTCGATCCGAGGTGTGAAATGGACAAGATCTTAGCGCTGAGATAGGCAGAGACACAGAGAGACAGAGACACAGAGACACAGAGAGACACAGACAGAGAGAGAGAGAGAGAGAGAGAGAGAGATAGGCAGAGACACAGAGACACAGAGACACAGAGAGACAGAGACACAGAGACAGAGACACAGACAGAGATAGAGAGGCAGAGACACAGAGAGAGAGACACACAGAGAAACAGAGACAGAGAGAGACAGAGACACAGAGAGAGAGAGAGAGAGGCAGAGACACAGAGAGAGAGAGAGAGGCAGAGACACAGAGAGACAGAGAGACAGAGACACAGAGAGAGAGAGAGAGAGAGGCAGAGACACACAGAGAGAGAGAGAGGCAGAGACACAGAGAGACAGAGACAGAGAGACAGAGAGACAGAGACAGAGAGAGAGAGAGAGAGAGAGGCAGAGACACAGAGAGAGAGACACACAGAGAAACAGAGACAGAGAGACAGAGACACAGAGAGAGAGACAGAGAGACAGAAACACAGAGACACACAGAGAGAGAGAGACAGAGAGAGACAAAGACACACAGAGAGAGAGAGAGAGAGAGACACAGAGAGAGAGACATAGACACAGAGAGAGAGAGAGAGACAGAGACACAGAGAGAGAGACACAGAGACACAGAGAGAGAGAGACAGAGAGACAGAGACACAGAGAGACAGACAGAGAGAGAGACAGACACAGAGAGACAAACTTAGACACAGAGAGAGACACACACACTGAGACAGACACACAGATACAGAGGGAGAGGGAGAGACAGAGAGAGGGAGACAGACACAGAGAGTGAAACAGACAGAGAGAGACAGACAGACACAGAGATACAGAGAGAGTGACATAGAGAGAAAGAGAGGGAGACAGACACAGAGAGTGAAACACAGAGAGAGACAGACAGAGAGAAGGGCGGATGTTGAAGTGAAAATGAATGAATGAAAGAGTGAGGGAGTGAGTGAGGGAGTGAATGACAGAGTATGAAAGAGCGAGTGAGAGATTGAATGAGTGAGTGAGTGAGTGAGAGTGAGTGAGTGAGAGTGAGTGAGTGAGTGAGGGGCTGTTTTGCGGATCTCGTGGTAATAAACGCTCAAACTTTGCTCTCTTGTTGGAGTGCGATTATCAAGTGGCATCGAAATGACGACTAAACCCGGAGTGATTGACAAACTGTCGGGATTGCTCCCCCCAACCCTTGTCTTTGATAGTAACAGATGCCCAATCTCCTGCTCCCCCGCGCCCCCCGGGGGAGGGCAGGGCAGGGGAGGGGAGGGGAGGGGGTTGGCTGCCTGGGTACCTGTGTGAGAGTGAGAGAGAGAGAGAGAGATCCGCAGTTGAGCGGAATCCAGGAGAGACCCGCAGTCTTGAGCGAAATGAACTTGATCCAAACCTCCCTCTCCTCTCTCTTCGCGTGGGATTGTGAGACACTGAATTCATTGTAAGACAATGTAAGGTTTATTTTGCGCTGTAAACTCTGTCTCTCTCTCTCTCTATCTCTCTCGGTGGCCACTACTCAGCACAGAAAGATAGATATATATAGAGAGAGAGATTGGCTTAAAATAAGCACAAACTGATTTTTTTTGGTGGGTGGGGAGGGAGGTCTCTGTGATCACACACACACACACTCCCTGTCTCTTGCTAACAGAAGCCGTTGTAATTCACATTGTCTCCATCAGGATGTGTTGCTGACTGATTCCTCCACCACAGAGCCACAGAGAGAGAGAGAGAGAGAGAACTTGGAAACCTTCGAGTCCAGTATTGCAGGGATTGAGGCAGATCGTGTGTCTGTGAATCTGCTGTTGTGCGATTGGGTTTTATATTTATCATTGAAGATTCGGTACCCAGAGCTCGGAGGGTCGGTCTCTCCTTCCTGGTCGCTACAAATGGGAATCATACACGCGTTCCGCCTCCTACAGTGAAAGCCCGAGGTTGGCTGGTGGCTTTGTGGAGATTGTTACATGGATTCGCTAACGAGAAGACCGACCACAGGCAATCATCCCTTCACAACGGTGGCAAATGGGCAAATATCACCACCACCACCACCACCATCACCATCCCGCAGCCTGAGTGTTGAGGTTAAGCACTGCAGCAATGTGGGGGAATGAGGCTGTGAGTATATTTCACATCGGTGTGTGTGTTTGCATTCGTGTATATATATGTCTGTGTGTGTGTGTATGTATGTGTGTGTTGGTGTCCATACGTGTGTGGTGTGTAGGTGTGCATACGTGTGTGTGTTATTTCACTCGTTATACTTTGCTCCCCGTAAACCCATTAATTGGAGACACAGGAAAGGAATCCACATGGAATCGTGTAACGTTGCAGGTTTTTTTGTTCGCATAGAGCATTGTGAGCCACGTCGTGTTATTTCAGATCCATCTGTCCTTACGCTACAATCAGCTTCTCGCGTCCCTGCCTCCTCTCTCTCTCTCTCTCTCTCCTCTCTATCCCTCTCTCCCCATCTCTTCTTCTCTTTTAATGCATAAAAGGACCGCTCCAGAATTACATGCCCTCCAAATTGGATTATTGGGAAGTCTAAAAAAACAGCGCAAAAAAAAAATGAATCCGGTTTAATTTTTTTTATTATTTAGAACAATATACATATATATTTAATGGGGCTGCCTGGGTCCCCCCAAATGTAGACCAAGTTTACATACTTTCATACTCCGTTAGTTCCTGGTCCAAGAGTCGCTGTTGAATAGAAAGAAGCTCAGGAGTGGAAGTTAGGAGAGGCTTTGTGTTGGGAGATGCAGCACTCGTCTGCCTTCCCCTTATGGGGCTCAAAGCCAAGTCAGGCACAGCTTCCCGACAATGCCAACCAGGACACGAGTTTCGTGACATTCAAGGTATGTCACATCAACATAACGTGCACATTAGCTGCTTTAACTGAGCGCTCTCCCTCTCTCTCTCTCTCTCTCTCCATCCTCTCTCTCTCTCTCATCAGCACCAATTGCCTGGCGCTGTGTGTGCGGGGGGGGGGGGGGGGGGCGGTAGGGGGCGCTGCTGCACCGTCATTTCACGCCTGGATGGACCCGAGTCCCCGTCAACTTCATGTCCACATCCCGCAGTCACTCCATCAATTCATCCCGTCGTTTTGTGCGTCTGTGCACAGAGCCTGAGATTCAGAAAAAAAGACAAGGGAGAGAGGGCGGTTATTGAGGAGGAACGGGTTTGGTGGATGTGGTCGATGTTTATTGTCAATCAATCAATAAATCAATCAATCAATCAATCAACCAATAATCAATCAATCAATCGATCACCCCCAATAGACCATTCCGTGGGGAAAAAAATGCCCCTTGTGGTAACGGTTGGGTGTGATCCGAACCGAGGGATGAGATGGTTCATATCATAAAATGTGTGAAAGCCATTTGTCTATTATATATATATATATATATACACTGTATTTATGTTAAAGAATCAATGTGGAATGTAAGTTGTAACCCCCAAACCCTCCACTGCGGTGGCACAGTAACTGGAAGGTTTCGCTGACCTCAGAAAAACTGCGTTAATGCGCTGCGCGTCCGTAGCGAAGGCATTCGCTCCTCACCGACCGGTGCGGATCAACCCGCGACTTGCGGACCCGGTGCGCATTCCGTTCACACACTGTGTGTGTCTCTGTCTACACACCGGAACATTTCCCGACAGCGCTCTCCCCTCAATCTCTACCCTGTGCTGCGGCGTGAAATGCGATTAAACGCCACGTTTCATACATGTTTGGGGCCGAGAAACACGGGGACCCCGAACAGCATAGAGTTAAACTGAGAGGTGGGGGGGGGCAGTGAGCCGACTCTGCCTTCTGGCTCTTTATTTTAACCGTATGTAAAACGTGTGTGAGTGTGTAACTGTGTGTGTAACTGTGTGTGAGTGTTGGGGGGTGAAAAGCACACTGACCAGATGTGGGGTCAGTGTGTGTGTGTGTGTGTGTGTGGTCAGATGTCCTGGGGGGTGGTGCCTGGGGGGTGAGTGAGCTTTCCCACACACATACACAGTGTTGCTATCTGACCCTCAATGGGGGGGGGGAGAGGGGGAGAGGGGGAGAGAGGGACAATGTGGTGCAATGTGTTGAGTTTCTGAATCTTCGCCCACAAAATACACAGTCACTACACTTCACAGCACATCCCGTGAAGCGCTTTGAGACGTCTCAATGACGTGATAAGGCGCTGAATCGAATACAATGCTGAATATTCTTCTTCTTCTCTTGGCCTTGCCTCGGCAGGGGATGGAAGGACGAAAGATGGGGCACCTTGGCTTCCTGACGGCGGTCTTTTTCCACGTGTTCGCCCTGCGGCTGGACGTGAGCGCGGTGCAGAAGGATTACCCGACGCTGAACATCGCGGTGATTCTGGGCCGCACCACCTACCTGGCGGACATCAGAGACACCTGGAGCAAGGAACTTCCCATCGATGTCAACGTGGTGATGATTGAGGTCAACCACACAGATCCCAAGAGCATCATCACCCACGTGTGTGACCTAATGTCCGGCACCAAGATCCACGGTGTGGTGTTTGCTGACGACACGGATCAGGAGGCCATCGCACAGATATTGGATTTTATATCGTCTCACACCTTCATCCCCATCCTGGGCATTCACGGAGGCTCCTCTATGATCATGGCAGACAAAGTAAGTCTCGCTCACTCGCTCGCTCATACGCCAGCTGTAAGAATTTATACGTGTGTGAAATCAGCCTCAGCAACCCTTACTTTTTCCCCTTTTCAATGGAGGGAAAAAAAACATGAATACTTTGTGATGAATAGAAACTTTGTTGGGTTTCCCTCTGTTGCACTGCTCTGATTTGAATTATTTTTGGGTTTCAACCTTTTTGTGGGTGCGATTGAGTTTGAGGGCACATCCACCCCCTCCCCTGACCCCCTCACTTGACCTCAATTTTAATGGCAACCAAACAAAGCAAGCAACACTCCCAAATAGCCCGAAACCTGCTGGCAACTAATATTATTTTTGACGAGTGTGCAGTCTTTCGAGGCTAGGAAATACGATAAGACTTAAATATCAATAGAAGATATGATGTATCTGAGGGGGTGAAGGCGATGTACAAAGCAATCCCGAACCGTGGAGTTTACCCTCTCTCTTTTTGTCCGGTTGTTGTTAGAGCTTTGGGTATTTCTGCACGTCATGAAAGATGTTAGAAAGGAAAACCCATCTTTGATTTGTGTGTTTGCTGCGATAGTGTCTTTTGGAGAGTCGTCATTTTACAACAATCGTGTGCAAAAAAAAGTGCACTTTTTTTTGCGAAAGTCACGCGTTTGCAGAGTGGGAACTCACGGGAGAGATTAATCGTACAGTTCCTTGCGATACGAGATGTGGGACTGAGGGAGTTTCACTGTGTGTGTGTGTATGTGAGTGAGGGGGGGGAAAACACAGAAAAACATTGTAGCAGAAATAACTGAGATGTGGAAGCAAATCTGATAGTAGTTTTCAAAAGGGAATTGGATATATACTTGAAAAGGAAAAATTTGCAGGGCTATGGGGTAAGGGTGGGCGAGTGGGACAAGTTGGACAGCTGTTTCAGAGAGCTGGCACAGACACGATGGGCTAAATGGCCTGTTTCTGTGCTGTAAGATTCTATGATTCTAGTTGGTGTCAAGGTGCCAGAGACCATGCTCTGTGCTGTGTAAACTCTGACCCTGAGTCAGGCTCGTCCTCCTATGCTTGGGACGAACGAGCATAGAACTTGCAACAATGAAATGCGGAACTGGACGTTTTAAATATTCGACCAACCCCCGGTGAAGGACATCGGTGACACAGAGGAACTGTGTCTTCACCTGACACACAGCCAGCTTGTTCCATACCCTAAAGGAACGTGCAAAAGGGGATTCAAAGCTCACACTCTCCTCAGTTGTTTTGCTGCCAAACAGAGAGGTGAGCAGGGCTATCCTAAAATAATAATAATAATCCTTGCATTTGGTATAGCGCTTTATCATGTCGTTGAGACATCTCAAAGCGCTTCACAGGATAAACTATAAAGTGGAGTGACTGGGTGTTTTGTGGGCAAAACGTGGCAGCCAATTGTGCACAGCAACATCCCACAAACAGCCATCGAGTAAGTGACTAATTTTATTTGGAGGATTGTTGGCCAGGACACCAGGAGAGAGAAACTCTCTTCTCTTGTTTGAATAGCGCCATGGGATCTTTAACATCCACCTGTCCAGGCAGACAGGACTTTGGCTTAACATCTCATCCAGAGGACGGCATCTCTGATAATGCAACCCCCACCCAGCGCTGCATTGGAGTGTCATCTTAGACTATGTGATCCCAAGTGCTGACGTGGGGATTAAAATGATAATATGTTGCATTCTGGAACGGAGGGGAAGGAATAAAGGAGGAATCAAATCATCTATCTGAAAGGAGATAATTTCTACTGTTAGAATGAACTGAAAATTATCGGCAGTTTAATTTGTGTTCTTCTTGGTGATGATGACACAATAGGATTTAACTCGATCTGTGAGGTTTAACGATGTTCCTAATCCCTGACTGTTCAGCACCTTGGGGCATCCTCCCTACGTGAAAGGCAATTTACAAATGTAATTTTGTATTGTACTTTCCCACGTGAGGTCGACAGTTGCAGCTGTAATTGGGTAGCACTACCGGATTCGCCGAGATGGTGCTATAAGCGAGAAAACATTTGAATGTCAGGAGAGAGCCGCTAATATCAATCTGATTCAGTAAAGGTCACTTTTAGCAATACATCCATTAAGCCTTTGAAGTGTATGAAATGACTCTCATCTCAGCTGGTTACATCCATTCTGATCAGACAACGGCTGTGTGCTAAATCTGCACTGCTTTGTAAAGTCAGACCCTAACCACGTACCTGGGCCATTTATTACCAGGTTTTATGAGTCACTGGGGGCAGGGAATCCTCCCACTCAGCTCTTGTTAACCCTGCAAGCCAAGGCTGTAATGCATTGGAATGGAAAATAATAATAATAATCTTTGCATTTGATATAGCGCTTTTCACGTCTTCCAGACGTCTCAAAGCGCTTCACAGAATGAATTGACCGCATATTTGTGGGCGAAAGCTTGCCTGACAGTGCTATCAATGGCAAGCTATGTGGTTTTAGCTGGTTAGACTCCAGCAGTTACTCCAACTCTGGGGTCCCCAAGCCTTGACTCTTGCCAACCTGCGCCTAATACTGTCCGGAATTAGATAATCAGGATCCATCCCTCCAGGGAGAGAGAGCGCATTCCATTCCAACAACCTCTCTCTGGGATTTGCATGTGTAGGTGGATGTACAGAATTCTCAGTTTGGATACTCTTAAGCACGGTGATGAGTTTCCGCATGTGTCATACACCCAGCGGATTATAACAAATTACTGAGGTTAGCTAAGGTGTGATACCAATGTGAACCCTTCACCTTTCATGTGGTGCAGGACTCGATTGGTTGCAATTCTAACTCTTGTGTTGCTATTGAAAGCCAAAGCAACTCTCAGGGACAGTGGTTCTCAAACCAAAATGTTTGGTGGCTTCGGTGTGTGGCTACTAACACTTACTGGTGGCCACAGTACTATTATTTCCAAAGAATACTTAGTTATTCACATGAAAAATAAAGGAAAAACTCTACAGACATTCACACATCTCATTTAAGTGCTCTGAGACGCCGTCCGGCGTGGAGGGCGCTATATAAATCCAAGTTGCTGTTATTTATTTCTGAACGTCCGAAAAAATGCATTTGAGAAATCTCTTTTTTCATAAAACCACAGACAGTAAGAACAGCATGATAAATGAAAACCAATTGAGATGTGCATAGAAACATTATTAGGGACTACAATTGTGATTGATTTATAATAATAATCCTTACATTTGATATTGCGCCTCATCACGTCGTTGAGACGTCTCAAAGCGCTTCACAGCATATAATATAATGTGCAGTGACAAGGGAGAGCCTTCAGCCACTCTGCCCCCAACCTCTGGAATTCCATCCCCCAGTCACTCTGCCTTGCCCCCCTCCTTAGCCTCCTTCAAGTCCCACCTCAAGACCCTCCTCTTCAAGCATGCCATCGGCCACCCCCCTTCCCCACCCCCCCCTTCCCCCCCTGACGTCCTCCCGACATGAAAGGTGCTATACAAATGTAATCTTGTTGTTGTTGTGTATTTTGTGGGTGAAACGCAGCAGCCAGTTGCGCACAGCAATATCTCACGAACAGCCATGGAGCGAGTGACCAATTTCATTTGGGGGATTGTTATTCCTGCAAACTATCTCTGCAATTTCCATGTGCAGTAGGCTGCATTAAATTCTCAGTTTGGTTTGGATTCTCTTAAGTATGGTGATGGGTTTCCGCATATGTCAGACACCTGGTGTATGGAACTGCTATATTTGGAAATGATGGAGGTGGTTCATTTCATTCGATATCATTGTACAGTTCCACTTGTCAATTGCTTTTGTCAAGATACCAGGTCAGTTGTACGGAATTGACATTTATGAGCCAAGTATTTCACGCAAATATTTGAACCAGAGCTGTCACACTTAGATTGTGTGGGAGCAGGTTAATGATGTTGACTCATTCAACAATGTGCCCAGGAATTATTATCTCATGAGTACATATAAGCTGAGTTATGAACTGTGACATCTGGGGAATAACATGATGTGCCAATCTATATTAATATTTTACTGTAATGAAAACAACCTCACTCATTTGTTCAGCCTTATTTCATCCTCAATTGCTTGAGTATTTGACTTGCAAACATCTGAATTGCTTGGGTCAACTTTACCCCTTTGCAGCTTGGTTAGGTGCAGGAGGTAAGCAAGGTCTAAATGGGGATAATTTACCTCTGGGGAGACAAACCCAAAGCAGGTATGTAATAATCCAGGTGTTGTGGAGATCTGGTGAAGTACTGTCTTGGTGGATAAGTTCTAATTCCCAACAAGCCAAAGGCGGTGTGGTCGTTATTGTAAAACACACTCAGAGTGTTCACAAAGTCCTGTTACTCCCATGCTTTCTGTGCATGTGTGTGTGCGCACCATCATTTTCATGGCATGTAATGATCCGTCATCATGTTTGGTGCCACAACTTCCGCAACATCGATGGAGTCAGGAGGAAGTTACTGGTATCAGACAATGTTACACTTGACGTGACTGCAACAGAAAATAAAAATTGATTGTAAGAAAAAGAAATGTGGGTTGGGTGTAACAGGACTTTGTGAACCCTGTAGGTTTGCAGAGCAATTAAAACTGAATCTGGTATGTGAAAATATGAGATCAGTTAACAGGTCAAAATGGACAAACGTCAACACTGCCTCACCACAATAACAACTTAAAATACAGGGAGCAAGACCTTAAAACAGTCTGAACACAAGATAGTTTCCCCTTGATTCCAGTGTGATCATTGACTGGATGAACTGCAAATAATGGATTAGAAGCTGAGAAACTGGAACACGACTCAAACTAAGAAGTCAGTAAAGGCAACTTTACTTAAAGTAAAGGAAAATTGCAGTGTTGAATGTTTTCAATCCTGTGAATTAAAATAGTTTTGTCAAGCTTGACAGGTGCAAATTACTTTCTTATAACATAGTGGTTAGAGCACTCTCCTCCTCGCAAGCGAGAGGACCTGGGTACGCTTCACGAGTGGGGCAAAACCTTAAACAAGTTTCCTTGTTCTCTGTTTACTTAGCAATATGTACGAATCTGGTTGTTAGTCAATTGGCAGATCGCTTTTCAGGGGTAAAAATATGGTCACTCAATCCATGACTGTTTGTGGGACACTGGTGTGCGCATTTCACCCACAAAATATAAAGTCAGTTCACTTTATAGTGTATTCAAAGCGCTTCACAGGATTTATTGTGAAATGCTGTGACTGTGTATTTGTAGGCAAATGTGGCAGCACAGTTGGCACAGGCAACGTCCCACAAACAGCCATGAAACGAGTGACCAATTTTATCTGGGGGATTGCAGGCCAGGGCACTGGGAGAGAGAAACTCCCTTACCTTTTCAAATAGTGCCATGGGATCTTTAACGTCCACATGAATAGACAAATGGGACCGAGGTTTAAAGTCATGTCCAAAGGATGGCACCTCTGACAATGCAACGTGCCTCTGACGTTGTATTGAAGTGCATCTTAGGCTATGTGAGTCCAAGTCCCGACATGGGATTTGAACCCACAAGCTTCTGACTCCGAGGCGAGAGTGCTATCACTGAGCTAGGCTAACACACCATTTAACCGCTCTTTCCCCCATACCTCTTAGTCCTTGGTCAGTTGGGTAGGAAGAATATCTGGGTGAGCCTTGCATTGGGCAGTGGATCGATCCACCAAAAGTTTGTTCAGGAGTTTCACAAACCCCAGCGATGTGTCTGGAGAACAGAGTATGGCAAAGGTGCCCCATTAGTCAAAAGAAGATTGAGAGACTAGCTGGGAAATTAAGGACTCGTTACCTTAACATCCACACTGGGGAGATGGCCCAATCTTTATATGGGGTGCTTCTGTCACACTGTAACGTGGAGAGCACTTCTCATAACACTTTCTAATAATACCTGCTTATGTGGGCAGATGAATAATGTAAGGAGGAGAAGAAGCAGGTAAGGGTGAGGTGATGTGTAGTGGGATAAGGAGCAGTGAGCACTGCGCTTAGTGAGGGGGTGTCTATTAATGGAGCTGAGAAGGAAAGGGATTTGGTAGGCAGTATTGATCACACACTGAGCGTCTCCAATGACTGTGAGCTGCAGTGCAATAACACCAATCAGGTTACGCAATGAGGTTGCATTTCAAAGACTTGCAAGCACAAGATGTAGGTTTAAAATTAAAGTGCATCAATGGAGAATTCAAATCTCTCTCCCTCCCCCACAGAAGAGTGGGTACCAGGAACTGACAACCAACATAAGCAGCTAATTAACTTGGATGATTAACAAGAGAAATCTCTGCTTGGCTACAGAATTGGATGGGTGCGGACTGACAGAACACACACTGCATGGGACAAAGTGGTGAAAGCCAGGCTTGCAGTTATATGGATGGCAAAATGTGTTCAGTTGACTGTTTTTGAGGATCTATGAGTATTTCTATAGAAGCTCTTCTGTACTGTGAATTTCTCTGTGCATCAATTTAAAATAATTTGCAAAGGGGGAAATGGAAGGATTGATTTTTACACAGAGGTCTTGTTAGGATGTGGAATGTTCAGCCAGGTGTAGTGGCTGAGGCAGGATCTCAGAGGGAACTAGGTAGAAAATAATAATCCTTGCATTTGACGTAACTCCTTATTACGTTATTGATACGCCTCAAAGCGATTTATTGTAAGGTGTAGTGACTCGATTTTGTAGGTGAAAGTGGCAGCCAATTTGCACATAGCCCCAGTGTTTTTTCTTTCTGGCTTTGTCCCCCATGCAAATAGTGTCCATAGCTTTATCTCCAGGGGAATAGAGTATAAAAGTAAGAGTTATGTTGCATTTATATAAAGCCCCGTTTAGACCACATTTGGAGGCATGTGTACAGTTATGTCTATATGACATGAAGGATATTATAGCGCTGGTGAAGGTTTAGTGTAGAATTACCAGTCTGTTACCAGGGATGATTGGATAGAGCAATCAACAAATACTGGACAGATCGGAGCTTGTCTCTCTAGAGTTGAGGCGATTGAGAGAGGACCTGATTGAGGGGTTGAAGATTATGAAAGGATTCAGTAAGGTTAGTAGGCTGATTCCACTTGTTGGTGAGCTCAAAACCAGAGAGTATAAATCGAAGCTCGTCAGTAGCAGATCTAGCAGGGAGTTTAGGAAGAACTTCTTCACCCAGAGGGTGGTGAGAATGTGGAACTCGCTGCTGGAAACTGCAAATAGCATTAATGTATTTCAGAGAAAACTCGATGCAGACATAATGGAGAAGACAATGGAGGGGTGTAAGAGAGCTGATTGGGAGAGGTGGGAGTTTGCGTGGAGTATAAACACTGGAACGGACTAGTTGGCCTGTTTCCTTGTTGATTCACTGTGTAACTATGTAAACAGCCTTGAGAGAATGACCACATTTCTGAGCATTGTCGTCCAGGACACGGGGAGAGAGAAACTCCCTTCTCTTTTCGAATTGTGCGTTGGGATCTTTAACATTCATCTGGACAGGCTGACAGGACCTCAGTTTAACATCTCATCCAAAGGACGGCACCCCCGCCTTTCAAAACCTGTGTAAAGACAATGTCTTTGATTGCACTTTTGGCCACTACCCTCTCCTCCCATCTCCCACCCAGCTCCACTTCCTATTCTACCTCTGTAATCAGGACGTCCTCCCGATGTGAAAAGCGCTTTACAAGTATAATTTGTTGTTGTAATGTGTTTTGAGATGTCCTCCTATGTGAAAGATGATTTATAAACCCAAACCATCATTGTTATTGATGGTACATTAACGTCTCTGTGCCAATCACGGTGATGAAGAGAGGTCTCACCGACACGACTGTTCCAAACTGGATGCTTCATAGCACTTCGCATCAACGACCCCTTCCCCCCACCCACCCTCTGTTACCCCTCAAGGACCCATTGTAAGATGAGATAAGCCGTTCAGTAAGCTAACCTGCTCAATTTTGTAAAAAGAAATTATAATTAAAGTATTACAGTAAGCATTATTTAAGTTTAAAAAGATTAAAATTTATTGTCGCATTAATGCAGTCAGTCAGGCTGTCATCCCACCTAATATTTGTCACGAATCAAAATGAAACGCTTGCCATTTCCAGAGTAAGATGAGATCTCATACATAAGTTACACATGTGAATAATGTTTAGCTGTCATTAATAATAAAAACTAGTAATCCTTGCCTTTGATATAGTGCTTTATCAAATCGTTGAGCAGTCTCAAAGTGCTTCACAGGATATATTGTAAAGTGCCGCCTTGGGTGAAATGCAGCAGCCAGTAAGTTGTCCACAGCAGTGTCCCACAAACAGTCGGGGCGTGAATCCAGGCTCATGTTTTAAAGCAATACATATATTAAGTGTAAAAGCTGCTTGTGACCTCTCTCTCTCTCTTTCTCTTGCTTGGCCCCGTTACTGTGAAGAGCTTAGAGACGTTGACCCTATGTGAAGGGCGCTGTATAAAATTGAGTTGTTGTTCTGAGTACCAGATCAATGTGAAGATTTCATGTTAAGCTTGTGATATGGTTGCGGTTACTCTGCTGTACTTAAGTCCTGGGAGAGCTTGTTAGTACCACCATGGTCTTTGCAGAAGCAAATTGCCCATTTTGTGTGGTGTGAGAGCATAAATGTCAGCTCAGACCCCAGTAATGAAACACAGTTGATGGTTACTTGACACAAGGTGAATGAATCACTTCTGTGCACTGATAGATGTTCCTGAGCCAGCCTTATTAAAACCCCTTTTTAACCAGGTTTTCTGAAAATAAACTTTTCACATCGAATGGGAGCTGAGAGCAAATCCACATAAATCACCATAAATGCTCTTCCACCGCTCTTACTACTTTAGATCGAATATCAAATTTATGCATTATCATTAAAAATGAACCAAAAATGGCTTTGAGAAATTGGTCTTCATGGTGCAGCGGATTATTGCATACTTTGTGGAGTTCCGTAGAGTAGTGGTAAGTAGGCGAGAGGACCAGGGTTCGATTCCTGCGTGGGGTGAAACCTTAGGCAAGTTTCCTTACTCCACATGCCTCTGTTTACCTAGCAGCAAGTAGGAACCTTATTTACTGCTGAGTTGAGGTACATGATCTTATCGAATGACGCACAGGGTTGAGGTACCTCAACTCCAGGTTTGAGGGGCTGAATGGCCTACTCCCGTTCCTATGTATCTAGGAATCCGGTTTTTAGTCGATTGGTAGATCGCTTTCCGAGGATAATAATCCCTCAAAAAAAATTGGGTCACTCAATCCACGACTGTTTGCAATTAGCTGGTGTAATACGTCCCCAAAATATACAGTCAATCCGTTTTACAATGTATTCTGTGAAGTGCTTTTAGACGTCTCAACGATGTGATAAGGCCTCATATCCAATGCCAGGATTATTATTATTTGTTTGCTCTCCATAGAGATTTGTTTCACTTCAAAGTAATGGATCAGACCAGTCCTGGAAATTTGTGTAGGATTGCGAGCTGGAATAAGTCATTGTAAGAGTGTCCGCGAGTGACACAAACACTCGCGGACACCATCCTGACGAGTGTGAAATGGAAAAATCTCAGGGAGAGGTGATTTGGTGGGTGGGTGGGGTGGGATTTGCGGTATTTCCTCAACCATTTCCTTGTGTTCATTAAATAATAATCCTTGCATTTTGATCCAGTGCCTTAATGCATTGCTGAGACGTCCCAAAGCACCTCACAGGCTTTGGGACTGTGTATTCTGCAAGCAAAGATACAATACAAAATTACATTTGTATAACGCCTTTCACATCGAGGGAGGTCCCAACTTGTGCACAGCATTGTCCCTCGAACAGCCATTGGAGTGAATTTTGTTTAATACCGTCCCTTTCATTCATTCCTGTGTTTTTGGATTTACTGTGTTTATAAAACTGATATTTACAGACTTGGTGCTCACGTCACCATAAATATATAACCTGGGACATATTCTTCTGGTTCCCTATCAGAACTGGATGTGCTGTGCAGCGCTCTGTAAATATAATGTACGTCGATTCCCAAGCTTTACATGGTGAGGTTAATAAAGTAATCACATTAACATCGAGCTAATCCTGAAGACATTGCTTTCTAAAGACATAAGCTTCGTAATACTCCCACCTCCATTTAACAATATTGCATTCAGTTCCTTCTCTGATTTGCTGGGGTTGGGGAGCTGGGGGATAGGGAGCTGACTGGGTGAGATTTCAGCCCCTCTAATCCCACTCTATCTTCCTCTGCCTCCCCCCTTGTTCTCTCCCTCCTTGCTCGCTCGCTAGCTCCCTCTTTCCCTCCCTCGCCCCCTCCCTCACTGTTTTCAAAACTGTCTTAAGACTACCTATTGACAATGCTTTCAGACACCTTCCTACTTCAGCCACCTCCCCTCTCCCCCACTCAACTAGAGCTGTTATTATTGTGCAACTTAATTGTTGTTTAACAAATGTCCGTGCCTCATCCTTTCAGAAAATCAAATGGGTTAATTGTATTTCTGAAACAAAAGGAGAATTTCATTTCTAGATGATTTTGATTAAAACCATCCTATTATTAATAGACAAATGCACCAAGTGTAAGTGGCCAAAATTTCAATTATTTCATTTGATGTTGTGTAAAGGTTAAGCCAATAATTTGCAAACTTTGCACTTTATAAGTGACCTATTATTTTTGAAGGAAACATGAGAATGTAAAACAATGTGCTTTTATAGCCTTTAATAACAATGTGCTTTTATAACATTAATAAATCTCAAAGTGCCTCACAGGTGTAAGTGTAAGTGTAGTGTAGTAGTTAGTTTACTTGCCTCGCAAGCAAGAGGACCTGGATTCAATTCCCAGACAGGGAAAAACCTAAGGCAAGTTTCTTTCCTTCACATTCCTCTGTTTACCTAGCAGTAAGTAGGATTAGCGGATCATTTTCCAAGGGTAATAATCCCACCCAAAAAAAAGTGATTGCTCAATCCACAACTGTTTGTAGAACAATTGTTGTGCCCAATTGATTGCCGTGTTTCGCCTACAAGATAGTCAATTCACTTTACAATATATCCTGTGAAGAGCTTTGGAATGTCTCAATGACATGCTAAGGTGTTATATCAAATGCAAGGATTATTATTAGACAAATGCAGCAGCTATTGTGCTAGTGTACATCTATGAGATAAATGACCAATTTTATCCGGGGGAATGCTTGGCTACAAGAGTGGGAGAAACACCACTCTCTTTTTGGTTCGTAGATAGACAGGACCTCAGATTAGCATCTCAACCCAAAAATATGCGGATGCAACTCTCTCCCAAAACTGCACTGGAGTGTCAGCCTGGACTGTGTGATAAGGCGGTTTATCAAATGCAAACATTATTGTAGCAGTTTCTCCTGTATTAAAACATGTTTCTATATAAGGGAATACCTAATATTTACATTTTATTTCTTATAAGAATCACTGCTTTGCTCATTAGCTGTCTTCAGTGGATATGGTTCTGAGGACCAGTAGGGGGCCTACTTTCATATCAGTGTCAGTCTGACTCAGTTGGGCGCATTCTGGCCTCTCAGTCAGAAGGTTTGGGGGGGTGTCCACATCGGAACTTTCAATTCGCGTAGTCGGGGCTGACACTCCTGTGCAGTGCTTGGGGTATGTTGTATTGCCAGAAGTGTTGTCCTTCAGATGAAACGTTAAACCAAGGGCTCCTGTCTGTGCCCTGTTCAGGTGGATGTTAAAGATCCCGCGGTGCTATTCGAAAAGAGAAGGGAATTTATTTCTGCCGGTGTCCTGGCCAACACACCTCCATATAAAGATGGTCACTCACTGCATGGCTGTTTGTGGGACACCGCTGTGCGCAAATAGGATGAGATTACATCCGGATGGGATGTGCCTTGCTGACTGTGATACGATACTGCGTAAATGTAATATGTTTTAAAAGGTATTACATTTAGGATAAAGACAGACGATTTGGGTTGGAATTCAATTAGAGAACTTGATAGAAACTCAGCAGTATTTATGGAATTCAGCTCACAGTTAATGGCTTTGGCAATGGATGTGACCGAGTGGCACAGAGTGTTTCTGGAGAAGGCAGTGAGATAAATGAACACTTCAGTATCATTACTGCAGAGTTATCAATAACATTTTCAAAGAGAGCGCCTCTCCTGGTTTAAAGCAGAGCTTTTCTTCCCCATCTCATCCCAATACATCCCCAACATCAACCCTTCTCCTCATCTCCTTGTGGGCCATCGCTGCCACAGATTAGCTGCCACGTTTGCTTATAAAACAAAATCCAGTTTATCTCTGGAATCTATTGGATTCTGTGAAGCGCTTTCCCTTTATGTGAAAAGAGCTGTATGAATGAGCGTTGCTTTTATCCGTAAAGAAGTGAAAGGGATTGAATAATAATCACAAAAAGTAATTAGTCACAAGGAAAATAACACGGCAAGTTTTGTCCCAAGCCTTTAACCTGGTAATGTCCAATTTCTAAGTACAACATTTCCATCAAATTGCTTATACCTTATAGTAGATTCTGTGAATCACTTTGAGATGTCCTCCTGACATGAAAGACGCTGCACCAAATGGGAGGTTTATTGTTACTGTGATAGGTGCTGTATATCAAGTATTATAATAGAGGACCCTTTTACACAAAATTGAAATAGTAACTTATCAATTCGCCAAGATGTCTGCTTACAGGATTTTTCTGAAATTGCGGTCTTTGTATATTTGTAGGTGAACACAGCAGTCAATTTTGTGCACAGCAGTATCCTACAAACAGCCATGATGCGAATAACAATTTTAACTGAAGGGATTGTTGGCCAGGACACCAGGACAGATACTCCCTTCTCTTTCTAAATAGTGCCATGGGATCTTTAAAATCCATCTGAACGGTTTAACTTGTCATCCCAAGGATGGCACCTCCAACAATGTAGTGCTCCCCCAGGAATGCATTAGCCTTGACTATGAGCTCAAGAACATCATTTTGGATGAGTTTTAAGATGAGATGTTTTTCAGATAAATGCCAACAAGCCCAAGGCTCTCCTGTTGGCTCCAGTTCCCAGTTTTCCTCATTGCACTCACTAACCACATCGATCTGAATGAATACTCACTCCGTGTCATGAAGCCAGTGCAGAATTTTGGGGGCTTGTTTGAACCCCAACTGTCCTCAAACCTACATCCAGGATCTCATTCACTTGGCTTCCAGGATCTCATTCACTTCACTTGACATTTATGTCTGCAACATTGTCCTCCTCCACCACTAACTCCACTCCATTGAAACTCTCAACCATACCTTCATCATATCCAGGACTGACTATCTGAATGCTCTGCTCACTGGACTCCTAGCTCCTCCCTATACAAGCTGCATACCATTCAGGGCTTTGCGACTTGTATCTTGTCCGCCTCCAGTTTCTGTGAGCCAGTCACCCCCGTCCTTGCTCAGCTCCACTGCCTCCCCAATCCCCAGGTGATCGATTTCGAGATTGTTGACCTCACTTTCAAATCCCTTCAGGGTCTCGCCCCCACCCTACCTCTGTGACCTTCTGCAACCTTGCACACCCTGGCCACTTCCTCCGCTCAGCTAACACCGACCTGCTTCATATCCCCTGATCTTCCAGCAATCCTGTCCCTGCTCTCTGGAACTCCAGCCCAGAGTGACTGTGCCTCTCTCCCTCCCGCTCTCCCTCCCTTCAAACCCTCAGTGATGTCTCTCAGTCTCTAATAACCTCAGTGATGTCATTCGCTGTTTGTGGGACGTTACTGTGCGTAAATCGGCTGCCGAGTTCTCCCACAAAACATGAAAGTCACTACACTTTACAATAAATCCTGTGAAGCATTTGAAGCATCTTCCCGATGTGAAGGCATTGTATCAAACGTAAGGATTGTGATTATTACAAAAAACGAGGCACCAGACAACGGGGAGAGTGGGAGCATTGCGTACAGTTGAAACAGAGCTGGGAGATGGTGCACTAATTATGAGACATCAGATGCACCAGGTAGAAACCTGCAATTACGTCCAGCTTAATTGTTCATTTAAAATTCTGTCTAATGTCAGTATTACAGTATTCAATCTTCATTAAACTTTAAACTGTGAGCGGAACGACTTATGGCAAGTCTAAATTAAATGGGAACAGTAATAGCTCTCGTGCCAGTGACGCTCACGGAGTGTTTTTTAAGATGTTCTCCTGGTGTGAAAGGTGCTGTATAAGAATGCAACGAAAACAACAAATTACATGTATTCAGCACCTGGAGGATGTCCCAAGGCGCTGGACAGCTAAGGGTTTGCACCCAAACTGGTGGTTGGAGAGTAGGGGGAGTGGGGGTGGGAGTGTGGCCAAAGGCACCGTCAAAGAGAATAGTCTTGAGACAGCTCTTGAAGGAGGTAAGGGAGGGGATGAGGTGGAGGGGCTCCAGGATTGAGTTCCAGAGGATGGAGGCAGAAAGGCTGAAGGTCCGACTGCCAGTAGTGGGGCGAGCATGGAGCAGGCCAATGCCCATCGAGCGGACAGGTTGGTAAGAGGTCGCAGAGGCAGGGAGGAGCATGACTGTGGAGGGCTCTAAGGAGTCCTCCTGACGTGAAAGGCGCTTTATAAATGGAATCTTGTTGTTGTTGTTGTTGTTGTTGTAAAAGCGAGGATGAGGATTTTGAACTCTATCCTCTGGGGGATGGGGAGCCAGTGAAGCCAAGCGAGGATGGGGGGTGATCAGTTCACGGAGCTCAGTGCAGGAGAGATTAAATTGTATTGTATTTGCATTGACCACACGAGAAATATCTTGCCTAAAGCATAGAACCATAGAAAATTTACAGCACAGAAGAAGGCAGCTATTCAACCCATCGTGTCTGTGCTGGCTCCTTTTAAAGCAATCCTTTCAGTCCCATTTCCCTGCCCCTTTCCCCACAAACGTGAAACAAAATCCCAGTGACATCTTCGTAAAGCTGAATGAATGAGCTCGAGTTATCTGTTCATTGAGTTCATATTTTACTTATTTCAGTAAGTAACTCTGGAGGTTAATTATCTCTAGTCTCACTGCCTCTGAGCCAAATTGTCTGTGAACCATCGGGAGCTGTGCATGTAGCTGGAGAGTTATAGCGGAGATTCAAAAAAATGAAATTAGCAGAACTGCAGTTTACCAAGATTTACAATGATCCTCACACCTGACACAGCGATCTTCATGTCGGGAGGCTGTCTCAAAGTGCTCTGCAGGAATTACTGCAAAGTGTAGTGACTGGGTGTTTCGGGGCGCGAGTGGCAGCCAATTTAAGCATCTTGCAGTCCCCGCAGAATCGTCTCACGGAGCTCACCCGCTCCTGCATTCTGAGTAAGCAGCTGTGTACTCTGATTTTCACTGAGAATAGGTTCAGACAGGTTATCTCGTGCATTGTACATGAGTAGCGTATGTGAGTAATTTGGGACACGACATATAGTAAGTGTAGTGTGGCTTGGACTAACTAAGCAACTTTAGATCTAAGGTTCTCAAAGCTTTCTAGACTAATCCATACAGAATTAATTGCTATCAACATCTCAATTATTGTAAAATGCGACTACCAGGATGGTAGAAGTTGAACTGGATGGACCATGGTTTTTTTTTCGTCCAGCAATAGCTATGTTCCTATTGTCATGTGTAGCTTTTAGCTTACTAGAGAGAGAGAGGAAATCTGTATTTACAGCCTGGCTCTTTGAACCAAAGAGAGATAAGGGAGTAGAATTGTAGATGTTCTGCAAATGAAAATTAATTTTAACCATTGTAGTCTGATCAGCATCGTTAAGCGACAGTGATCAAAAACTATACTATTCTGGAGGGTATTAACTGGAACAAACTAGCCTCAGAATTGAACACAGCAAACATAATAATCTTTGCATTGGATATAATAATCCTTGCATTTGAGATAGCGCCTTATTACATCTTCGAGATGTCTAGAAGTGGCTCAAAGTGACATAGATGTCAGTCTGGCTCAGTCGGTAGCACTTTCGTCAGAAGGTTGTGGGTTCTAGCTCTATGCTGGACTTGGAACCCATATGGTCTAAGCTGACCCTCCAGTGCAGCACTGGGGGAGCGTTGCATTGTTGGAGGTCTCGTCCTTCGGCCAAGACGTTAAACCGAGGTCCCATATGTCCAAGTGGACATTAAAGATCCCATGGCTCTATTCGAAAATAGAAGGGAGTTTCTCTCTCCAAGTATCCTGGCCAACAATCCCCCAGATAAAATTGGTCACTCACTCCATGCCTATCTGTAGGAAATTGCTGAGTGCAAATTGGCTGCCGATTTCACCTGCAAATGTCTGTGAACTGTTTTTCGACATGATAAGGCGCTACATCAAACGCAAAGATTATCATTATTAGCAGCAGAGGCAAGCAAAACCAGCAACTGTGCCTTTTTGTTCCAAAGCTACAAAACAAAGGGTAGGTGCGTGACGAGAAAACAAGCTTCACAGGCTGTTATGGCACTTTGTAAAACAATGAGAACAGAATGAGCTTTGCTTGTGTGTGTAGTGAAGGATTGTGTTTGTCTGTCTTCTCACTAATGTAATGCAGCAAACAGAATGGTTTGAAAGAAGGTTTTTGCAGGGCTCATTTATTTGTTTGGTTTGATGTACATCAGTGTGGTTTCTTTAGGAATCGCTGCCTTGCCAAATGATTGCCAAATGATCAACGTTTCACCTTGTGGAAAACAGAGGGAAGTGTGGCAGGTACCCACTTTGATCACTTGTCATCGTAGCTCTTGCCTCTGAGTCAGAAGGCTGTGGGTTCATATCCCATTTGGGGTCTTGAAAGTCAAATCTAGGCTGACACTCCTGGGCAGTGCTGGGGAACACTGCATTGTCGGGGGTGCCGTCCTTCGGATGAGGTGTCGAACTTAGGTGTCTGCCTGTTGGGATCCTGTGACACTATTCAAAAAGAGAATAGAATTCCTCTTGGGGTCCTGGCCAACAAATCCCTCCAGATAAAATCAGTTATTCGCTTTGTGGCTGTTTATGGGACATTGCTGTGTGCAAATTGGCTACCACATTCGCCTACAAAATACACAGTCACAACACTTGGCAATACATCCTGTGAAGTAGTTTTTTGACAATGTGAAAAGGAGCTGTAGCAAATACAAGGATAATTATTATTGCTGCGGAGTTGTGTTATCAGGAGCCAGTTTATCAGATGGTTCCACACACATTCTGGTCTGTTGCAAAGTGCGAGGCATAGTGCAGAAATAAAATAAGCCGGTCACAAATAGACGTTGCCATACTTGTTCGCCGAGTGTTTCTTCGCAGAAATCAACCTATAGAGTGTCCACAAGGACCCAACACCCCCATTTATTTCTACAGCATGCTGACCAACAACTGAAACATGTGGAAGAATGATGATCACTGTATTTAGAAGTGCTAAATTGTATTCAGTTACAAGCGTTTAACTGTATTTAGGCGTCCAGAGGATGAGTGTGAATGTGTGAAAGCCATCATTTTTATGGCAGATAATGAACTGTCGCCATGTTCGGTGCCACATCTTCTGTAACATGGATGGAGTGAGGAGGTGAAATGCATTTCTGACAGTTTGTTTCAGTTCCTCCATCGTCTCGTATGTTTTGTTATGGGGGGTAACAGCACTCTGTGGCCACCCTGAACAAACCAGTTATACAGTTACACAGTTACCTACTAGATAAACAGCGGTGTTCCTGAATATTTACCTTGTCTTAATTAACGGCAGGAACGGGTTAAGAAATATCTGTGATCTTTCCCCATAATGCCGTGTCTCAGGAGCTCAGCAAAGGGGGAAATTAGATTACAGGTAATGGAGGTCACCAGGGATCATGTGGATGTGTCACTTGGAAATTGTGTGCAGGTTGGAAGCGAGTTGTTTACAATGGAACAGCTATTTTATTGACGCTAGAAGCGATGACGTGGGATTTTTTTGTATGATGTTACTCTCCCTTCGCTCTTTATATAACAAATCGCTTACTTAGATCACATTTCAAGGCGATCAAACTCCCAGCCTCCCATTCCACCTGCAGTCGCCCCATCTTTAGTTTTTTTTTGGCTGAACTAACGAGGAGTGCAATTTCCCTTGACATACAGCCATAGTATTATTGTCTCGTCCCCTGTTGAGATTTGCTGGTGGTACGCTGAACACAACTGAATCTCACCCATAACTGGGGCCGTTTATGGGAAGGTTTGTGCTCTTGGCAATAGCTATGCTTTCGGCCCTCTGTTGGCTGGGATCGGCATTGCAGCACTTCCCTTGCGAGCAGTGTGATCTGCCCAATGCAGAGCTCACTTGAGCACTTGGTCAAGTCCCACCCAACCACCCTCAAACCCCACGGAAAATAATCCCCTTCAGTTAACATTGTCAACCTGTGGAAGAGGCTCCCTGGGTTGATGGTTGAAGCAGGAAGTGTTGATTTCTTTCAAACACAGATTAGATAGTTTTAGGAAATAACATTATGGGATATAGTACATAGGGAGTTCAGGACATATGTACATGCGACCGCCAGGAAGGTGGAAGGCGAAGTAGATGGACCGTGGCCTTTTTTCATCCCAGCATTTCTTATGTTCTTATTCTTTAACATTGATTCCCAAGTTCATTTTTTTTGATCAGGGTGTCTGACAGCCACAGAAACCCATCAGTGTGCTTACAATACACAACTTCAAGATCTTCACCCTTTCAAATCCCTCCACTCCTCTGCACCCCCCTACATCTCCTCTCTCCTCAAAACGGTGCCCGTTGTCTTTGTTCCTCCGGGTCTGGCCTCCTCCTCGTCCCCCAAGTCCTCCGCTCCACCCTCGGCTGCTGTGCCTTCAGTCACTATGCCCCGAGGCTCTGGAACTCTCTTCCTCACTCCCTTTGCCTCGCTCCCTCTCTTTCTATTTTCAGGTCTCTGCTGAAGACCTTTCTTTTCGACCACACCTTTGGTCACCTTCCCCCCCCTCCCCCTGGCTCCTTCCCCTCTCCCTCCCCCTGGCTCGGCCCTGGGATCCGTTACTGTAAAGCGCTCTGAGATGCCGTTCGGCGTGGAGGGCACTATATAAATCCAAGTTGTTGTTGTTACACATTTATATTTACATGGTGTCTTTGGTTGGGTCGGGAGGACTTTCCAAAATGTATCTACACTAGACTGAGAGTTCCATTTATGCCACCTACACATGGACATTCCCGTGTCTGGAATTGGAATGTACAATCTCACCCCGGAGTAACACACCTTGCTAACTGAATTCTGGAAAACATTAGGCGCAGGTTGGCAAGAGCTAAGGCTTGGGGACACTAATGTGTGCGTTGGGGCTACTTCTGGAGTCTAACCAGCTAAACCTGCGTAGCTTGCCATAGAGAGCACTGTCTGGCTTTCACACACATCGTATACATAGACTATACTTCGGAAAACATTTGCTGTACTGAGGACCTTGAGCGAATGCTGAGATTGTAGAAATACACTCATACAATCTGTACTGAGATAACATGCAACTGCTTAGAAAATGAAACCAAGGAGCTATAATGAGAAACAGTTTACTCTGTGGTTCAGTTCAATAGAATCTTTATTCCACGATGTTACAATAAAACGGCATATTTTAGTGGCTTCCGGTTCACGAGCTGGAGGACACAGATGTAGAGTGAGCAGCTTTAATCTCCTTGCTTTTGGCAAGTACCCGATCGGCCAGGCTTAATCCCCAGATTCAGCACCTGTCAGGATGGGTGAACAGATAATAATCATAATCCTTGCATTTGATATCACGTCATTGAGTCGTCTCAAAGCGCTTCACAGAATGTATTGTAAAGTGGATTGACTTTGTATTTTGTGGGCGAAACCATCCGACAGCCAATTATGCACAGCAGTGTCCCACAAACAGTTGTGGATTTGAATTACCAAATTTTTTTTTGTTTGTTTGAAGGGATTATTACACCCAGAAAGCGATCCGTCAACCGACTAACAATCAGGTTCCTACTTACTTGGGACGTCCTCCCGATGTGAAAGGTGCTATACAAATGTAATTGTGTTTGTGTACTGCTAGGTAAACAGAGGCATGTGGAATAGGAAGACTTTCCCTGCCTGGGAATCGAATCCGGGTCCTCTCGCTTGCAAGGCGAGTGAGCTAACTAGTACGTTTCAGGATTCCATGAGATTGACTCAGTGGTTGACTCTGATGGGGGGCGGTGCAGGGGGGAGGGAGAAGCACCTTGACTTTGAAAAAATGCACTGACTGATGTGGAGCATAAAGGCCGGGCATTTAATGCAAGTTTGATTTCACTGCAAAGGATATTAAAAAGGCCTGGCTTGGATCCAATTCCTAATGCGCCATTTCAGACCAGCAATTCATTGCTGATTGATGATGCCCATAAGTGTCCCTATTACTCTGAGAAGCTGGTTTATCTTTAGCCAGTAAAACTTAACAGTGTGACACCTGTTGGGACAACTGATAGGTTGACATGTGATCATTTAGAACATTTACAAATTATTTTCTCATCTGAATAAATCGGTGTTCTCCATTAGAAGATCCATTTCTGGGCCATAGAATCATAGAAATTTCATATAGCACCTTATCACATTGTGAGTGTCTTAAAGCGCTTCACAGAATATATTGTGAAGTGAATTGCCTGTATATTATGTGGACGCAATGCCTCGTTAGTTCAGCCACAAAGAAAGAGCTTAAGGTGGGATGGCTGCAAGTGGAATTTATTGTGCAGAAGGAGGCTATTACGTTTGAGCGAATTGTCCATTCAATCCCACTGCCTTCCTCATCCTCATTCTGCTTCAAGCTTCTATCCTTCATACACCTATCCACTTCCCTCTTGAAACCCACACTGGACTCTGCCTCTACCACCTTACTGGGAAGAGCATTCTATATCCCAATAACTCTCTCAGTGGGGAAAAAAATCATCCAAGTTCTCCTTATCTGGGGGATTGTTGGCCAGGATGGGGGGAGAAATTCCCTTTTCTTTTCTAGTATTGTCTCGGGATATTTAACGTCCTCCTGAACGGGTACTGATGGGACCTCGGTTTAACATCTCTTGCGAAACGTGGCACCACAACCAATGCAGCGCTCTCTCCCCCCCCACCCCCATTCTTGCATGCAAGGATTATTATTATTATTGGTGGGCCATTTAGCATCTTAAAAAAAGACATTTTGTCTCTGATCCAATTTGCAGAGATCACCTCCTCGTGCTGTGTATCAGTCATGTTGAGATATGGTCAGTCTGAAAACTACGGAATGTTAAGTAGTGAGTGCCCAAATATCTGCAAATCCCTGTCATCAGACTCACTCTGAACGCACTGATATTTGTCCTTTTGTCCACAGGCACTCAAGATGCCGATAGCAGAACTCAGGAGATTATAATTTAATGAAATCAACCCTGTAATTGGATTAAACTATGTATTAAAAATAGCAAGATAAGCAACGCGATTCTGTACCTGGAACCAAGCCACGGTGTGACTAGTCCCAATTATTTCTGCTGCTGCGTTCAACTCGCGTGTACCCAGTGCATTATGTGCATTCAATAGACCTCTCTTGGATAAAGTGCTTTCCCGAGGGACTGGGTATTACAGTGTCCGAGAATGTTGTGTTTCCATCGTGGATGAAAAGCTCTTTGGCAGCTAAGGAGGGAATGGGTATGAGCAATCATAGTATTAAACCTAATAATAAGTGCAATGACTGTGTGTTCTGTAGGTGAAACGCAGCAGCCGATTGCGCACAGCAGTGTCCCACAAACAGTCGTGGATTGAGTGACCACATTATTGTGGGGGGAGGGAATATTACTGGAAAGCGATCCGCTAATCAACTAACAACCGCATTTCTACTTACTGCTAGGCAAGCAGAGGCATTTGGAGTAAGGAAACATGCCTAAGGTTTCACCCCAGCCGGGAATCGAAACGGAATCCTCTCGCTTGTGACGAAAGCGCTCTATCTACTAAACTAATGAGCATTGTCTAGCACTAAATTAGCACTGGATTGATGGTCTTGTGCAACATTCAGATTTTTCGCTGTGGTGGGTAATTCAGGGAAGAAAACGTTCAATCGCTGGAGCGAGGAGGTCTTCTTCATACACGAGGGAGATAGGGATGGAGGGGAGGGGAGAGGGCGGTGGGAGGCTTATGTGGAGTATAAACACTGGTATAGACTAACCAGTCAAATGCCCTGTTTCTGTACTATACTATGTAATTCCTTCTTTTGCAAATGCCAGATAGTGCTTTTGTATTGCTGGACAAGCAGTGGGAAAGCTTGCCTGACAAGAACACTAATGGCAAGCTAAGTAGTTTTAGCTGGTTAAACTCCCAGCAGTTACCCCAACGCACACTCGGGTCCTCAAGTTTTGGCTCTTGCCAAACTGCGCCTAATACTCTCTGCAATTAAGTAAGCAGGACACGTCCCTCCAGGAAGAGAATGCGTAGATTCCAAAGATGAGAATTCCCATGTCTAGATGGTCTATGTGGATCTGGTGGTGGGGGGTGGAGGGAAACATCACTGGCAAAACAACGGGAAATTGATGTTTTTGTAGAATGGTTGAACCAGCTGTTTTGGAAGCATCGTCATTGTGCATGAAATTATCATAGAATCTTACAGCGCAGAAGGAGGCCAATCGACCCCTCGTGCCAGAGCTGGCTCTTTGAAAGAGTTATCCAACTAGTCCCACTCCCCTTTCTCTTTCCCCAGAGCTTTTGCAATTTTTTTCTTTTCAAGTATATGTCCAATTCCCTTTTGAAAGTTGTTATTCAATCTGCTTCCAACACCCTTTCAGGCAGTGCATTCCAGATCATAATAACTCGCTGCGTTTAAAAAAAAAGTCTCCTCATCACCCCATCTGGTCCTTCTACCAATTATCATAAATCTGTGTCCTCTGGTTACCAACCCACCTGCCAGTGGAAACAGTTTCTCTCTATTTACGCTGTCAAAACCCCTCATAATTTTGAACATCTCCATTAAATCTCCCTTAACCTTCTCTGTTCTAAGGAGAACGATCCCAGCTTCTCTCAGCTCTCCACATAACTGAAGTCCCTCATCCCTGGTATCATTCTGGTAAATTAGGAAGTAGAAAGATCGGGAATTGATGTCCCCACCCACCAGGCAATTTAGCTGAGGTGATTTATTGAAATGTGCTCTCCAGTTACTTACTGCAGGAGGTACGAGTAATAGCTCACACATTGGATTCAGTGGACTGAGAATGACTCATTGCTTCAGCTGGTGCTAATGAAGCCTCACTGGGTCTGATGCAAAGTTTTTACTTGTGTTTTATTGTCTGAAAACGAAAGGGAATGCAAAAACCTCTCCAGGGGAGGATAGAGACTGTGGGAGCTCAGTGACCTGATCTGGCAATGGTTGATCTATTTGCACTCCCATGGGGTACTTCATGCATGGATGATTCCTAGACTGATTAAGTGAAAATTGCTGTGTCCCTGGTGATATGAAAGGCAAAAAAAATCTGTGGCGGTCTTGGTAGTCCGGTTCCTGAGCTAGGTGGGTTTGCAGTACTCCAAGGCACTGAGTATTGACTCACCACAGGACTTGGAAGGGCAGACCAGTCACTAGAGGCAGGGAATCATCCCACTCAGCTCCTGTGAACCCTGCAAGCTAAAGCCCTAACGGGCAGGGTGATCCCAGCTGGATGAGCAGTGGGAAAGCTTACCAGACGATTATATGAATGGTAAACTGAGCGGATTTAGCTGGTTAGACTCCAGCCATTACCCCAACGCATACTCTGGGGTCCCCAAGCCTTGGCTGTTGCCAACCTGCGCCTAATACTTTCCATAATTAGGTAAGCAGGGAACGTTCCTCCAAGGAGAGAGTCCACATTGCATCCCAACAATCTCTCTTTAGAATTTCGAGGTCTAGGTGGGATGCATGGAATTCTCATTTTGGTTTGGATACTCTTAAGCATGGCGATGGGTTTCTGCATGTATCAGACCAAAAACAAATATAAAACAGTTTCTCCCCCACGGACTTCATTTTCCTCCTGAAATCATCTCCTGCGCTCAGCCTCACGGATTCATTAGAGAATTTGTGTCCTCACATCAAGGCCTATTGAGGAGCAATGAATCCACACGGTCCCATTGTTAGTTTAACTTCTGATTCCCAGCTGAGAAGCTTCAGAATTGGAGTTCAGGTGACTGTGGGTGAGAGAAGGTGACGGGTTAACTGATGGCTTTGTCCAACATGAACTCAGTTTGAGAGGGCATTGGATTTCATAGCCTTTACAGAAATCCCAGAGCGAGTAATGGTGCAATTTGTTTTTACTGATGTGGCTGCAACCAACCTGGACATAAATGGGATTGGAACATAGTGCTCTTTGGTCAGACCTGCAGCTTAAATGAATGAAGTATTGATTAGAAACAAAGGGGGAGTGAGACAAGTGTCAATGTTGAAGCTTGAATAAGAATAATCCTTGCATTTGGTATACAGCCTTACCACGTCATTCAGACGTTCTCAAAGAGCTTCACTGGATATCCGGTAAAGTGTAATGACTCTAAATTTTGTAGGTGAAAGCAGAGGCCAGTTGCACACAGCAATGTCGCACAAATAGCAATGGAATGAGTGACTCATTTTATTTATTTGAGAAACTCTCTTCTGTTTTCGAATTGTGCACGGGATCTTTAACGTTCACCTGAACAGGCAGACGGGACCTTGATTTAACGCCTCATCAAAGGACAGCACCTTCGACAATGCAGCACATCCCCTGTGCTGCTCTGGAGTGTCAGCCTAGAATATGTGATTCCAAGTCCCGACTTGGGGCTTGAACCCATAATCTTTCGACTCGGAGGTGAGAGTGCTACTACTGAGCCAGGCCGAATGAAAGAAACACCATGGTAGGAAAGATTGTGGAAGCAAAATGCAATTCCAGGCATTCTTGAGGAAAAACCGAAGACAACAATAAAAACAACTTGTGTTTATATAGTGCTCTTGAAAAGCTAATATCAGAATGAAGAGGAATGTGATGCTGAACACAGCTGTGTAAATGTAATAACAATAATTCTTACATTTGATAACAGCAACTACAACAAAGTTACATTTATAGAGCGCCTTTCACGTCGGGAGGACGTCCCAAAGCACTGAACAGTCAGGTGTCGGGGCCCGAGCATGGGGGAGGGGTGGTGTAGGGGTGAGGGAAGGCAGAGTGGTGGGAGGGGACCGAAGGCACGGTCGAAGAGAAAGGTCTTGAGACCGGCCTTGAAGGAGGCGAGGGAGGAAGCGAGGCGAAGGGACCGTGGGATGGAGTTCCAGAGTACGGGGGCAGACCACCAGAGTACGGTGGTAGGACGGGTCGGGCGGGAGATATGGAGCAGCCTGGAGCCTGATGAACGGAAGAACGGGCAGGTTGAATACAGATACAATATATAATAAATAATATAATAAAAGAATAAGCTACAGCACCTTATCAAGTCATTGGAAATCTCAAAGCCCTTCACAGGATTTTACTGTAAGGTGCATTGACTGTATAATTTATAGGTGAACTGCGTGCTTTGCCCTGAGAAGGGGCGGAACCTATCCTCGTTTCGCCCATAAAATACACAGTCAATCCACTTTACAATACAATATACTCTGAAGGGAATAGGCTTTAACCTCCGAGGGACGTCTCACAGCATATTTCACGGCTGACTCGGCCCCTGAACTGGGGGGAGGGAGAAGAAATGAGGAGAGGATGGGTAGGAAAGATGATAAAAAAGCACGGTCACAAAGATGGGCCTTAGATAGTCCTCCCCCCAGTGACACATTATCAACATCGTTGTCTGACGATCAGAGATCTCTTTCAATATAAGGCTGTGACAAACTGAGAGATTGAGCCTCAGTGATCAGCCTCATTGATCACATCATCGCTCATATCTGTCCATCTTCACTCACGTCAATGCTCCAACACACAATCAGATCAGCAATTGTCCCCGGAAACAACTTAATCTTAACAGAATAATAATAATCCTTGCATTTGATATAGCGCCTTCTCATGTCTTTGAGACTGTCAACAAGATCAAAGAGGAAAGTCTTGAGGAGACAACATTTTGGAGTTTTTTTGGGGGAAAAAAAAGTAGATTTAAAAAGAATTGCACCAGCCAGCAACACTATCTGAATCTCCAGCAGATTTAATAAGATATATCAGAGCAAAATTAGAAATTATAACCTCCCGATAATTTCCGAAGGGCTGTAACAGAGTACCTGCTGTCACCGCTGAGCACAGCTACACGTTTGCATTATCTCTGCTCCAGAAAGCAACCAGTGTTGCTGTTTTATATCGGTTCCTTGAGCCTTTAAACTGACTTCAATAAAGGTGAAAGAGCTCCCAGGTCGCTTAATTTATATCTTTGTTGCAAAAACTCCTCACGTCCCAACAAATCTGCCCCTTTTTTGTGTGCCAGAGAAACCTCTTCAATTACATCTCCGTTCAAAGCCGTGCTGAGCCAGTGGAAATCCGCGGCTCTGTGTCTCGCAATCAGCCCGAGATTGATTTATCAACAAAATAATAAGGCCAGAACCCTGTCATGAACCAGCGGGTTTTAGTAAAAGAATATGTCTTGGCCACAACAGGACTTTCCATCGATCTCTTTATTAATGTATTCCTAAAATGCAGTAACAATAAAATAAATAAGCTTTGCGTTTGATATAGTGCCCAACTTCTGCGACTCCCTGCCTCTCCCCCACCGTTTTGCCCCCCCCATAACTAGCTAACTAGCTAACTAACTAACTAACTAACTAACTAACTAACTAACTAACTAACTAACTAACTAACTAACTAACTAACTAACTAACTAACTAACTAACCAACCAACCAACCAACCAGCTACCTAACTACCTAACTCGCGATCTATCCATCGAGCCCGCCGAGACGGAAGCATGCATTAAGGGCGCTGTATAAATGCAAGTTGTTGTTTCACACCAGGAGGACGTTCTTCCCGGGTTAAATTGTAAAGTGTAGTAACTGTGTATCTTATCCCTCAGAAAAAAAATGGTCATTCACTTTCGACCCGTTCGTGGGACTTTGCTCTGCGTAAAATGACTGCTTCGTTCACCTGCAAAATACATAGTCACTACAGGTTACATTAACACCTGCAAAGCACTTTGAGACGTCCAGACAATGTGATGAGGCACTGCAGTAAATGCAAACAATAATAATTCCCGAATTGAAGAATCCTTCTTGGATTGAATGGATGCCAGTCTCTACCATCTGAAAGCTTCAGATATCTTCGATGTAGGAGAGTAAATCCTATATTAATTACTAGAGCAGGTGGGAGGCTGTGTCTGAAGGCATTCCTGGGTTATTGGCTCAGGGTTAGTGTTGGTTGCTGTCTCTCCTGGCCTGCTGTGCTGGTAATCACTATTTAATAAGTCTGTTAACCTAAAATCTTAAATTTACATCACACAGAACCTGGTGTAGTAATGTCATCACGCTGACAGCCAACTGTAATCTAATAGGACAATTTAATTAAACAGCCTTAAAAGATGGCATCTGGGTAAGGGGTTATAACTGTGTCAAATAGGATCAGGCGCCTGGAATTTTAAGCTGTGTCTGTTTGAAACCTGATGTCAGCTTGGCTCAAGCAGCAGCACCTTTGCCTTTGAGTCAGAAGGTTGTAGTTTAAGCCCTGTGTCAGGGGCGTTGAGCTCACAATCCAGGCTGAATTTCAGCCCAGTTTCAGTACCTTGGGATGTCCTCCTGACGTAAAAAGGCGCTATATAAATGCAATTTGTTGTTTTTGTTCTTGTTGATGTTCCAGTTCAGTGCTGGGGGGAATGCTGTATTTTTGGAGTTGTTGTTCTTGGGATAAGATGTTAAACAGAGATCTGTGCCTGTTCAGGTGATGTTAAAGATCCCATGGCACTATTGGAAAAGGGAAGGGAGTTCCTCCTGGTGTCCTGGCCAAGAATCACTCCAAATAAAATTGGTCACTCACTCCACGGCTGTTTATGGGAACAATACTGTGTGCAAGTTGGCTGCCTCACAAAATACACAGTCACTACACTTTACAGTAAATCCTATGAAGCACCTTAAGAAGTCTCAATGACACGATAAGGCGCTGTATCAAATGCAAGGACTATTATTAAAACTGTTGGCATAACAGCAATTTCAAATGAGGAATTTTTAATTCACTTTAGGGAGAAAGCGATGCAATATGATTGTCTTTCAGAAAGCTTCTGTCCCTCATCCCATTTCTGATTTGCATCAGAATATGAATGTAAATGATTGCTTCTGGGTTGAAAATTCTTACTGCAACATTCCTTTTTGATCATCCATAATAACGGCCTGAAATTCTGGCTTCTGTGAACTCTCCCTCTGAAGCCGAATGATCTTATCTTGTGGAAAAAATGTTTAATTGTACCGGAGAAGAGAGATCACATCAGATGCTGATTTCTCAACAGCCGGAAAATAAACAGCAAACCACCCTGCTCGCAGGCAACCTAGTCCAGAGACGCCTGAAATGTCACCTAGTTTTATATAAATTTATTTATTTTTATTTATTTTAATAAAAATGTATTTGCATAACGTGCAAAGTCGATCTGCTTTACAATATATATTCTGCGAAGTGCTTTTGAGACGTCTCAACCACGTGATAAGGCGCTATACCAAATGCAAGGATTGTTGTTGTTATTTCAGTTTTAGATTTAATGTTGGCACAGAATTGTGGAAACCTCTTCAGTTAAGGCTCAGTTCAGAAGCCGGTTTCTCTTTTAAAAAAACTGCAGAAAGCGTATAAATGCACAGTCACTACACTCAGCGCTGAAATCCTGCGAAGAGCTTTGACGATGTGAAAGGCCGCTTTATCGAACGCAAGGATTATTATGATTGAAACTGTCTTCCAATAATAATTTCCCACAATTCGGCACGATCTTAACATTTAACACAAAATGGTCCACTGGCTAGGATAAGACGGAATTTCAGGCTTTATTTTCCCAGCTGAGAAGAGGGGAGCCAGTGGAGCCGGGCGAAGGTGGGTGTGATGGGGGAGAAAGGACAGTTGAGGGTCGAACAAGATGCCTAGGTCTTGTATCAAATACAATACAATTTGCATTTATACAGCACCTTTCACGTTGGGAGGACGTCTCAAAGCGCTTCACGGGATACACTGTAAAGTGTTACAATATCTTTTGTAAACAGATGTGGCAGCCAATTTGCACACAGCAATATCCTGCAAACAGCCATGAAGTGTGTGATCAATTTTATCCATGGGAATGTTGGCCAGGACATTGGGAGTGAGAAACGCCCTTCTCTTTTCGAATGATGCCACAACATATTTAACCTGAACCTAAGGCACGGTTTAATGTCTCACCCGAAGGACGGCACCTCCGACAATGCAGCTCTCCCCCACTGCACTGGAGTGTCAGCCTGGACTGTGAGCTTAAAATCCCAACATGGGGCTTCAACCCACAACCTTCTGACTCAAAGACGGGTAGGCTATTGATTGAGCCAGGTTGACACGTAATAATAATAATAATGTGTCTTACTTAACACACAGATAAAATAAGAGAAAACTGAAATTGTTTTGATTATTTTTCACAACAGGAGAAGTGAAGGAAGATATCCTCGTCCTTCCTTCATCACACAACCAGTCCTGAGGGGTTCGTCTACAAAACACAGTCACTACACTTTACAGTAAAATCCTGTAAAGGACTTTGAGACGTCCTTCTGAAAGGCACTGTATGAAATGCTAGGTTTATTACTATTAACGATTAAGGTGTGCATTGAAGATGGACTCTTCTCAAGAGCACTCTTGGCAATTGCATGAGAGGAGCGCTTAGGTCCTTTTCACATGTCTCACCTTCACATTTTTACCTTTGCTCGCTCTCGTTCCCCCCACCTCTATAATTCACAACCCAAAATTAAACAGCAGTGTCTAATTGTCGATCTGCCCCCACCCTTTAAAACTCCTTCCCACATTCCTTCACCTCAGCCTCTCCCTTGCCTCTTTCAAGGCTCGTCTCAAGACCATCTTCTTCGACTGCGCCTTCGGTCACCCTCCTACTCCCACTCTCCCGGACTTCATGGTTCCAATCCCCAGATGGGGTCCAAATCCTTAACTGTCGAGCGCCTTAGGACGTCCTTCCCATGTGAAAGGCGTTATACAAATGTAACTTCTTGTTGTGGATTCTCTTTGCCATTTACTGTCCTGCAGTGGAGTCCTATAGCTCAGTGGTTAGAGCACCCAACTCACAAGCGAGAGACCTGGGTTCAATTCCCGGCAGGGCAAAATGTTGGACAAGTTTCCTTATTCCATACACCTTATTCCGCAAAATATGCAGTCAATTCACTTTGCAGTGTATACTGTGAAGCGCTTTGAGATGTCTCAAAGACATGATAAGGCGCTATATCAAATGCAACGATTATTATTACTGTATTATTGTATCTATTATTACTGGCGTGTTGTGGGGTGTTGGGGTGTTGTGGGGTGTTGCTGGCTTTTGTGGGGTGTGATGAGCTTTTGTGGGGTGTGCTGTTAGGTGTTGTCAGGTTTTGCGGAGATGTGAGGTTTTGGTGTGATGCGAGGCTTTGTTGGGTGTTTTTTGGGGGGAATGTTCCAGGGTGTTGTGGGGATTTGTGAGCTACTGTGACGTGTTGAGATGTTGTGGGGTATTGGGGTGTTGTGGGGGTTTCAAGGGTTTTGGGGTCATGTGAGGTGTTGTATGATGTCGGAGGGGGTGGGTTACTTGGGCTTATTGAGAGGTGTTGTGGGCTATTGGGGGTTTGTGGATGTTTGGAGGTATTGTGGAGGTTGGGATATTGTTGAGTGTCGTGGCATGTTTTGGGGTGTTGTGTGGTGTTGTATTGTGTTGCCTGGTGTTGGGGTTTGTGGTTGTTGTGGGATGTTTTATTGTGTTGTAGGGTGTTGTTGGGTTGTGTGGTGTTGTATTGTGTTGGTGTGTTGAGAGGTGCTACGGGGTGTTTTTTTGCGGTGTTCCGGGGTGTTGTGGGGTGTTTATTGTGTTGCCGGGTGTTGGGGTTTTGTGGGTGTTGTGTTTTGCCGGATGTTGGGGTTTGTGGGTGTTGTGGGATGACACTGCCACCGTCACCTTCAACGACCTCATTGTCGATGGAAACATTGACATTCTCGCCTCACAGAAGCTTGGATCACCGCAGGCTACTCCTTCCACACCCAGTCACCTGTGACGTACCCCAGGGCTCCATCATTGGCCCCCTCCTATTCCTCGTCCACATGCTTCCTCTCGGTAATGGCATCCACAGACATGGGGCAAACCGTTCCCCCCCCGCTCCACTATCCACAAAATCCAGTTAATCCAGAATTCCGCTCTCTGCATATTCAACCGCATTAAACTCCGTCCCCCCATCACACCAGTCCTCGCCAGGACTCCGCTTGACTGGCTCCAGCCTCCTGTTTGTCCCTCATGCCCTGTGTTCCTCCATCAGCAGGCAAACTGTCAGACACTATACCCCAAAACTCTGGAACACACTACCTCAATCCCTCCACCTTCACCCCTCCTTCCCCATCTTCAGGTTGCGCCTGAAGACCTTCCTCCTTGACTGTGCTTAAGGCCATCTCCCCCGCACCCCCTGGCTCGGCGTCATGCTTTGCCACCGATATGCGCTGATATGCTGCCCTGAATGAATGGCACTAAAATGCAAGTTATTGTTGTTGTGCGTTGTTGTGGAGTGTTGGGGTGTGTTGTGGGGTGTTGGGGTGTGTGTGGCATGTTGTGGCGTGTTGGGGTGTGTTTGTGGCGTGTTGGGGTGTGTTGTGGCGTGTTGGGATGTGTGTGGCGTGTTGGGGTGTGTTGTGTGTGGCAGCGTGTTGCGGGGTGTTGTAGCGTGTTGCGGAGTGTTGCTCATGTTGCTCATGTTGGGGCGTATTGTGGCATGTTACGGGATGTTGTGGAGCATTGCTGAGTGTTGTGGGCTGTTGTGGCATGTTGGAGCATGTTGGGGTGTGTTGGGGTGTGTTGTGGGGTGTTGGGGTGTGTGTGGCGTGTTGGGGTGTGTGTGGCGTGTTGGGGTGTGTTGTGGCATGTTGGGGTGTGTGTGACGTGTTGTGGCGTGTTGGGGTGTGTTGGGGTGTTGGGTGTGTTGTGGCATGTTGGGTGTGGGGCGTGTTGGGGTGTGTGGGGCGTGTTGGGGTGTGTTGTGGCGTGTTGGGGTATGTTGTGGCATGTTGGGGTGTGTGGGGCGTGTTGGGGTGTGTGGGGCGTGTTGGGGTGTGTTGTGGCGTGTTGGGGTATGTTGTGGCATGTTGGGGTGTGTTGTGGCATGTGGCGGCGTGTTGCGGGGTGTTGTAGCGTGTTGCGGAGTGTTGCTCATGTTGGGGCGTATTGTGGCATGTTGCGGGATGTTGTGGAGCATTGCTGAGTGTTGTGGCGTGTTGTGGCGTGTTGCACTCTCGAGCGCCCGTGCTGCCTTGTGGAGCGCTGTGAGGCGTCCCCCTGATGATAAAGGATCACCTGTTTAGTTTGAGGTTTGAGCTGAAGCACTGAGACTGACAGTTGCATCTGTCCCGTGCGATAAATTCTGGCCTCAGCACTTTTATGCAAAGCTCATCAATAAGCAGCAGCCGACGGCTTTCTGTACGCCAGTAATTTCCACTGATGCCTCACATCTTGCTCTCCGCAGTGCAATTCCTCCGCACTGCCTCCAGCCAGCAATGTTCTGCCACATCAAGGTTATCTCAATAGCCGGCTTTGCTTTTACCAGAGAAAAAGGGTTCGCTTCCTAATTTATTCCTTCTCTCTTTTATCGCTTCTTTTTCTCTTCATCTATTTCAAGGCAGCGTAAAGAAACATGCAGCCTTAGGAATATATGACAATGGTTGTGGTTTCTCTTTAACCCGCTCCTTGTGCTAATTCAAGGGCAGTCTGGCTCAGTCATTCGCGCTCTCGCCTCTGAGACAGAAGGTTGTGGGTTCAAATCCCACGACAGGACTTTGATCTTCAGAGTCTTGCCTCTCACAGTCATACGCTTCGACCTTGCCCGCTGTTTTCTCCCCAACTCGGCGTCAAACTCGGCCATTGTTAAGTGCTCTGACGCACTATCCTGCCTGATGGTGTTTTATAAATGCAAGTTGTTGTGGGAGGCCGGCACTCCAATGCAGTGCTGGGGCGAGTGCTGCATTTTGGGAGGTGCCGTCCTTCGGATGAGACGTTTAAACTGAGGTCTCGTCTGTGCTCGTTCGGGTGGACGTTAAAGATCACGCGCCACTGGTCTAAACGAGAAGGGAGTTTCTCTTTCCGATGTCCTGGCTAGCAATCCCCCAAATCAAATTGGTCTCTCAGTTGATGGCTGTTTGTGCAACACCTCGTGCACAAATTGGCTGCCGCAGTTCACCCACAGTTACTGCACTTGATAGCAATCCCATGTGGGGCACTTTGAGACATTTCAAGGTTAGAAACGAGGGGTCAAATGCAAAGAATCACCGTAATATAGTTTTCTCTGGCACCTCACGCCAACAGAAGCTTTGACACGATGATCACGAAGTTCATGGCGATGATTAATGGTTGTAATTCTTGGCTGCAGACTCCTTCACGTGCCTGACAGGAAAAAATTGCAGGACGGGATCAGACAGATTATCTGCAGAGCCACAGTCATTTGTCTCCTGAGACTCACACTGTCCAGCAGGAATTTAAAAAAAAGTTATGAAATAAGATTGACTCTTTCAGTGAGCTTTTATACTCTTTGCTTGGAAATTAAGTTCCAGCTTTGTAAGCGTTCACTGCTTGATCTCGCTGTACTCACTGAGGAGAGGCTGGCAGTTCATTTCTCTGTCTTGTACCGCTGCAACATCAAGCATCTGTTACTGTGTCAGCAAAAACATTAACTGCATGAATTAACAATAATAAAAATGCTTACACTTTTTTAACACAGCGCCTTTCATGTCAGGAGGAAATCTCAAAGCGCTTCACAGGGTTTATTGCAAAGTTTAATGACTCTGTGTTTTGTGAGCAAATGCAGCAGCTAACAATGTCTCGCAAGTAGCCAAGAAACAAATTTTATTTGGGGGCCAGGACATCAGGAGAGAGGAACTCCCTTCTCTTTTCCAATATTGCTGTGTGGTCTTTAACATCCACCTGAACAGGTCTTGGATTAACATCTCATCAGAAGGATGATAATCTCTGGCAATGCAGCACACCACCAACACTGCATAGGAATGTCATCTTAGACTTAGCCTGGCTCAGTGGTAGCACTCTCACCTCTGAGTCAGAAGGTTGTGGTTCAAACCCCACATTGGGTCTTTGAGCTCAACAGTCCAGGCTGATGCTGTGGTGTAATGCTGGGCGAGTGCTGCATTGTTACAGGTGCCGTCCTTCGGATGAAACTGATATGAAAAGTGCTACATCAAAGGCAAGGATTATTAAATCCTTTGAGAAGCGTTTAAGATGACTCGATGATGTGATAAAGCCTGATATCAAATGCAAGGTTTATTATTCAGGCAAGGGTCCGAAATATTGATTAGCCAGTGCTTTAGGACGTCCTCCCGATGTGAAAGGCGCTATATTATTGTTGTATTCCCTTAAATTAAAAATTATCTTAAGTAAAACCAAATGGTCGCGACAGGCTAGGAGGAGATGGTATTTCAGTCTTAGTAAAGGAGCCCTTGGTCAGGGGTGGACTGCCTATATAATAATTATAATGATCCTTGTGTTTGATATCGAGCCTCATCACGTCTTCATCTCAACGCAGTGCTCTAACTACTGAGCTACAGGACTGCACGCTATGTGGGAAATCAGGAAATTTCCTGAGCATCCCTGTGATTGGATCCCGATATTTCCAATCCCAGTGTCCACCCTTCCTGATGAGTGACAGCCAGGATAGCCAATTACAATAGGAACATAGGAACTGTTAAACGAGAAAAGATCCATCTAGTTCACCTTCTACCATCCTGGTAGTTGCATGTTGATAGCAATTAATTCTATATGGATTATTCTACAACAGAGTGGAAAGCTTTGGGAACCTTAGATGCAAAGTTACCTGGTTCTTCCAAACATACTAAACTTAACTATGTGTCATGTCTCAAATTATTCTAACCTCAAATATTAGTTTCTAAACGAAATCTATCTAATTTGCACTTGAACGAATCAACATTTTCTGCTTCCACCGTCTCCCTAGAGAGCCTGTTTCATATATTTGCTACTCGTTCACTGAAATAGTGTTTCTGCAGATTGGTTTTGAATTTACTCCCCTTCAATCGCAGGCCGTGTCCTCTGAATCTACTGTTCTGGACAAAATGAAACAGCTTGTCATGGTCTTCTTTATCCAGTCCCTTTAGAATCTTAAAAACAGCAATCATATCACCTCTCAACCTTCTCTTCTCCAGGCCAGTTTACTTAATCGCTCCTCATAGTCCAGGCCCTCCATCCCTTCAATCAATCTGGTTGTTCTTTTCTGTAGATTCTCAATCGCTGTAATATCCGTTTTGTACTGTGGTGACCAGAACTGCACACAGTGTTCCAAGTGCGGTCGCACCAATGATTTATAAAGTGGCAGGATTACCCCTCTATTTCGGCTCAATATTCACCTTTTGATACATCCCAACATCTGGTTTGCTTTACTCAGTGCCACCGAGCATTGTTGCGATAGCTTCAATTTGTCAAACAGGACCCGGAGGTCCTTTTGATTTACCACACATATTGTTTGCTTTCCATTCAAATAATAGTCCCTTCCTGGATTTTTTTGCCCCATGTGAAGCATTTTACATTTCTCTACATTGAATTTCATCTGCCATTGGTCTGCCCAGTTCCCATGTAAGTTCAAATCCTCCTGTAACCTCTCCTGTTCATCTTAGCGATCTACCACTTCCATTAGCTTTGTCTCATCTGCAAATTTAGCCATGTGCTTGTGACTCCTAGCGCCAGATCATTTATGAAGATATTAAACAAAAGAGGTTCCAAATCAGACCTCTGTGGAACACCACTGGTAATTTTCTACCAGCCTGAGTACCCTCTGGGTTTGATCGGTCAGCCAATTATGTATCCATTGTAAGATACTTCCTCTGATTCCTACTTTCTTTATTTTCAGTACCAGCCTTTCAAGAGGAAGTGTATCATTGGCCTTCACTGAAATCCAGACACACAACATCAAAATTATAAAGCAAATTTGTCACACAGTCATAAGAACATAACATATTTCCTAAAAGAATAAGAACACAATCAAAGAAAACTGGTGAATTTGATCAAGACTTCCCCTTCACGAACCCATATCGACTGTTTTTTACGATTTTACGATCTTACAATTTACGATTTTATTTCTGTCCAGATGCTCCGTGACCTTATATTTAATAAAGGTGGTTGTAACTTTATCCACAATGCACATCAAACCCACTGGTCTGGTTCACTCTTGCTACATTTTTTTAAAAAAATAGTAGTAATATCTGCCTTTCTTCAGTCCCCAGGCACCTCTCCAGTATCCAATGATTTCTGAAGGATTTGTGCCAGAGTTCCTGCAAATTCCTCTCTTAGTTCCTTAAGGATCCTTGGATGTAATTTATCCAGCCCTGAGTTTACCTTACGTTTGCACAGTTGTTCATCAACCATGCTGGTAATGATGTGAATTGTGTTACAACTTACTTCTGTAACACCTTTGAGCTCTCTTTCCAGATCAGATCAGTGATCTGTCCTCCTGTTTAAGCCTGACAAAGTTTTTGAATGCGTGAGTTTTCCTGCTGAATCGGAGTCCTGATAAAATGCCCTCCCACGAATCCCCACCTCCCCAGTTGTAGCTGGAAATCCTCAAAACCCTTTCAGGGAGCCAGTCCACCGCTGACTTTGCTGATCTTTTCTCCATCTGACACATGTGAACTGCAGCCCGGCCATGTAATAACTGGTGTGAAATCAGCCACGACACGTAGCTTGCTGGTGACATTCATAATACCAGTGGCAGCTCTAACGTGACAAGCTTCCAGTGCAACTGTATACGATCTGGATTTGAACCACGCACCACATTGAGAAGCATCTCTACATACCAGACTCAGTGGAAGCACGCTTGCCTCTGAGTGAGTGCGAAGGTTGTAGGTTCAAGCCCCACTGTCAGGACTTAGAACTCACATAGTCTAAGCTGACACTCCAATGCAGTGCTGGTTGCCTTGTCGGAAGTACGGTGCTTTGGATGAGACATTAAACCGAGGTCCTGTCTGCCTATTCAGGTGGATGTTAAAGATCCCATTGCACTATTCAAAAAGAGAAGGGAGTTTCTCTTTCCTGGTGTCCTGGACAACACTCCACCAAATAAATTTGATCACTCACTCCATGGCTGTTTACCGGATATTGGTGTATGCAAATTGGTTGCAGGTGTTCACCTACAAAATACTCAGTTACTCCACTTCATAGTAGATCCTGTGAAGCACTTTGAGATGTAGTCACGACATGAAAGGCGCTATATAAATGTAAGGATTATTATTACTGTATTATCAGTAGACACCATGCTCACTTTACAGATTTCTACCGCTTCGGTAAGTTAAAGTAGGGTCAAGACTTATAAATTACATGACTGCAGACTATTCTGTGAGGATTTAGACCCATCAGAATTTTTTGAATCCCGGGAACAACAACAATTTGCATTTATCTAGCATTTTTCATGTCAGGAACAAATCCCAAGGCGTTGGATAGTGAAGGATTTGCACCCGAGCTGGGGGCTGGAATCGAGGGGTGAAGGGCAGGGAGGATGGGGGTGGGTAAGGTGACTGAACTGGCGGTTGAAGAGGAATGTCTTAAAATGGGCCTTAAATGAGGCAAGAAAGGGGACAAGGCAAAAAAGAGGCCATCATTGCCAGAGACAATCAACACATGTTGCCTACAATGGCAACCGTTGCCTGTGTTAGACCATTCATGTCTCAGTTTGGTTGGGATACTCTTCAGCGCAATGTCACACCTTCTCCTTGCCCCGTTGCTTGGCGTTCGACCCCACACCTGTGAAGCTCTGAGAGACGTTATCCTCCACGAAGGGCGCTGTATAAATAAATTGAACTCGGTGTGAGCAATTTCACCTCCCTTTTCATTTGCCTTTGGCAAAGCCAGTTTTAAAGGAAATGGCTTCCTGCCTCCAGTCTATTTTCGCCGCATTGTAAATTAACTCACACTGAGCACAGTCGAGCAAAATAGCCAAAGAGTTATTCCGTTGTGCCGTCTGACAGGACAGATGGCATGGTGGAAAGTGACACACAAAAGGCAGACTGCTGTACTTTGCTTTAGTAAAATCTTCAGTCTTGTGGTTTTGACAATCTCTTCATCAATTTGCTGACTGTTCAATTCACTTTGATGCAGCAAATCGGCGTTTACCGCAATAATCACTAATTATTATTTATAATTGTTTCATAATTTCAAAAAGCATTTACTATTATTATTATCAGCATTATTGTAGATAAGCTTCTTAAAAAAAACCTTTAAAAAAATGATACGCTCAGCAAACAGTAGTGACAAAGCACTAAAATATTCTCCCAGTGTCCTGACCATCAAACCGGTCATTCACATCATGGCTGTTTGCAGCACGTTACTGTGTCAAATTATAACTGCCGCTACAAAATACACAGTCACTATACTTTACAGCGTATGCTGCGAAGCGCTTTTTTAATGGCCTCCTGACGTGAAAAACGCTGTATCAAATGCAATCGTGGGCATAATGGTCTCCCAGGCGAAAAGCAAATGGGATATGGGGTGCATGTGTTAATGTACCCCTATATGTACTGCTTGTTAAAATCATCAATGAGGATAAATGAGGCCGAAAGGTCTCAGTGCTGGGTGCACGATCATAAGCAGATCGTGCTCATTAAAATCCAGGGAGATAAATGTCTTTAGGTAACGTTCTCAGTTTCACACATCCAATCTTGGTTGATAGCCATTGATCATCACAGATGTGTTTCTTTGAGGCCACTTATTAAGCGCCGGCAATTGCGTTGCTGGTGAGTGAGGTTTTTTTCTGAGAGCGGGCTCGGTGCTGTGTGAATTTGGAGCAGTCTTAAGAGGAAGCGACAGCGCATTTCAGGGGGAACATCACATTCGTGAAAGATTCAATGCATCAACCGAGACTCTTGTCTTGTCAAAGGTGCTGAGATGAACTTCTCAGAGCTTGCTCAGTGATGGCTGTCAGTCAGACACACGGACAATGAGTTTAAGTCGTTCTGAGCTGGATCCTAACATGAAATGCTGAGATGAACTGACCAAAGTAAGTGTTGATGGTACCCACTGATCCAAGGAGGAGAAATGGCTTTGAGAGTTACAGGTAAAACAATCTTCCAAGTGACCACCTCCCGAGGCTGCAAAAATATAACGTGACCATAAGCGAACAGTAACACTGACTGATCCAGAAATGGTTAGTGTAGTAGCAGCCTAGCACAGTCGATAGCACTCTCGCCTCTGAGTCAGAAGGTTGTAGATTCAAGCCCTACGTCAGGACTTTGAGCTCACAGTCTAGGCTGATACTCCAGTCCAGTGCTGGGGGTGTGATGCTTTGTCAGAGGTGCTGTCTTTTGGATTAAATGTTAAACCGAGGTCTGGCCTGTGCAAGTGGATGTTAAAAATCCAATAGCGCTATTTGAAGAGAAGGGAGTTTCTCTGTTCCGGTGTCTTGGCCAACAATCTCCTAAATAAATTCAATCATTCACTTTAAAGTTGTTTGCGGAGCATTGCTGTGTGCAGAATTGCTGCCGCATTTGCCCATAAAATACACAGCCATTACACAGTAATCCCCGTGAAGTGTTTTGAGGCTTGTTTGGAGTATAAACACCGGCACGTGACTAGTTGGGCCAAACAGCCAGTTCCTGTAACTCTCTGTAAACCTGAATATATATATAGAGAGAGAGAGCCTTATCATGTCAATGTCAAAGAGCTTGACAGGTAATGACTGTCATGTATTAGGGATGGTTTCTTGGAGGCAAGCACAGGTTCCAGTCAGCCTTCCAGTGGGCAATTGTAAGTTTCCTGCTGATTCGCTGGGTTAGTGGTCCCAGACTCCACACCGCAAAGCAGCTGTTTGCTAGTGTGTATGTTGGACTCCCACAGAGTGAGTACAACCAGACCATCTGTGGGTGGAAGTTAGTCAAGTGCTGCCCTGCCACGCAAGAGAGAGAGAGACAGAACGAGAAAGAGAACGAGAGAGAGACAGAGAGAGACAGAAAATGAGGGAGAGCGGGAAAATGCGAGCGAGACAGATAGATGTAGAGATAAGAGAGAAATAGAGAGGTAGATAGAAAGATATATATACAGAGAGAGAGAGAATGAAGTAGATAGAGAGACAAAGAGAAAGATATATATAGAGAGAGAGAGAGAGAGAGAGACAGCGAGAGAATCAGGACCTGAATGAACTATCACACATGTGAATTATTGGTCAAGAGGAAGGCTGGAACCCTATGATGAGTGTCACTGATAACGGTGGTGCAGAGAGGAGCTGTAGAGGGCAAGGAGTGACTGTAACTTGGAAACATGTTTTACAGGGAACAACCTGACATGTTGAACACATGCAGCGTGGTTCAGCCATCCACCTCTCTGGGAGGGTTGGTCACTGGCAGCAGAACTCAAGCATCTAAAACGTTGGGAGGCACTGATGTGTTTTGCCAACTTTGCAGAGAACCAAGCAAGCTTTCTCAGAGCCGGGGCTGGTTTGGTCAACAGCAACAACAACTTGTATTCACGCAGCACACTTCACGTGGGGTAGCCATTTTGGAGAGCTTAGTTGAGGAGTTGGGGAGCGGAGGGCATGAGGGACAAGCAGGAGGCCGGAGCCAGCCAAGCCGAGTTGGTGGGTAGTGGAGTGGGGTAGGTCGGAGAGGCAGAGAGGTTCCAGGGATCTTGGGGATCTTGAAGTCAATCCGTTCTGTGATAGGGCAATGTGACGGAGGTGGAGGAAAGCGGTTCTGATCAGGGACCGGATGTGGGGGAGGAAGGACAGATGGGGATCAAACCTGACGCCTAGGTCATGTATCGGTTCAGTAAGTCTTAAGGGTAGGCCAGGGAGGTTGAGGTCAGAGCCACAGGAGAGGAGATGTTGACAGGAACCAGCAGTGGGTTTGACGCTGAGCAAGGAGGGAATGGAGGTGACCATAGCCGCAATTGAAGAGGTTGGTTTTAAGGTGGAATTTAAAGCTGGATAGAGAGGAAGGCTTCTGGAACTTGGAATTGTAATGGCTAAAGGCTTGGACTCCGATGGTGGTGCGGAGCGGGTTGGGCTGTGCCAGCCCTGAGGGTAGAGCAGTGCGGCGTGAGAAGGTCAACAACATCAACATAATGCCCAAACACTTTCCCAACTATCCCAAAGTCGTAGCCTGCCTGAGGTTCGAATATCCAATCTAAATTTCTAATCCAGTGGTTCACTTCACAACTGTTTTTTGTGTTATTACCCCAGGAAAGCGATCCTCCAATCGATTAGTAGCTGGGTTCCTACTTACTGCTGGGTAAACAGAGGGGCGTGGAGTAAGGAAACTTGCCTAAGGTTTCGCCCTGCCTGGGAATCGAACTCGAGTCCTCTCGCCTGCGAGGCGAGTGTGCTAACCATTACGCTATGGACTCCACATTGATAACCTTAAACAAGAGCAATTCCATGAGATTTGTTTTACATGAGTCACCGCTCAGGAAAAGATCAGCTTCCACGATGGTTTTACTCCGTCTGTACTCAGACTCCAGCAGAGAAGCTGACATGGAAATTACTGACTTGGTTTCCATTATCCTACTAGAAATTGAGCGCTGATGTGGACACAGTTTGCAGATTACTTTGCTAGCAATGGAGGGCTATAGAACCTTGCTTATTTTCTATAGTAATGACTTATTACTTTAAAAGGCTCCTGTCTGATGTTGACATGTGTTTTGGTTCATATCACTGAAGTGACGTCCAGTGCTGGCAGTCTGTTAGTGTGCATTCAGGCAAACCTGTGTAGAAGCAAATAGTTATGTAATAATAATAATCGTAAGTATACTTATCACATCGGGAGGGCATCCAAAAATGCTTCACAGGATTTGCTGTTAAGTGTGGTGACTGTATTTTATTGGAGAATGTGGCAGACAATTTGCACATGGCAATGTCCCACTAACAGCTGTGAATTGAATGACCAGTTTTATCTGGGGGATTGTTAGACAGGATACTGTGAGAGAAAAACTCCCTTCTATTAAGTGTCATTGCATCTTTAATGTCAACTTAGGCAGACAGATGGGACCTTGGTTTAATGTCTCATCTGAAGGACGGGATGTCTAACATTGCCTCGCACCCCCAACACTGGTCTGGAACATCAGCCTAGACTGGAAAGTGGGATCTCTTATCAATAAGGATGTCAAAACAATATTACATATTCTTATAATGTGTTGTAGACTGTCTAATCCAGCTAAATGTTCAAACACTTTGCATGGCCTTCTGCTCTGCTGCCCCCATTCTGACCTGAACCAAACTCCATACCCACATCCCACCAGTTCTGGCCAGGCTCCACTGGCTCCCCATCACCGAACGGATCGATTTGAAAGATCTTCACACTCTCGTGTTCAAATCCATTCACTCCCTGGCACTTCCCTACCTCTCCAACCTCCTCACTCATCCAATCCACCACCTGGCACCTCCGCTCGACTGGCACCAGCCTCCTGCTCGCCCCTCACACCCTCCGCCCCACCATCGGAGGTCGCGCTTTCAGCCACTATGCCCCAAAACTGTGGAACACTCTCCCTCAATACCTTCGCCTTGCCCCCTCTCTCCCCTATTTCAAGTCCTGCCTGAAGACTTTCCTGTTCGACCGTGTTTACAGACACCTCCCCCCCAGCTCGGAGTCAGGCTCTGCCACTGTTAAGCGCTCTGAGACACTACCCTGTGTGGAGGGCGCTATATAAGTGCAAGTTGTTGTTGGTCATTGCAATGCAAAAAATCCATCTCAGCAAACAAATCAACCACTTCCCCTCTTTAACGATACAAAAATCAGAATTAAGTTGGGGTGGAAGGCAACATTTGCATTGTTCCCTAAAATGTTTGTCATGCTGGTTAAGATGAGGAACATGTTAAGGAATACTCCAAATTCCTTCAAAAGACTGGCGGGGGATACAGGTTCTTATTTGAGGCTGAATTGAAACTAAGTCTAGGTGGAATTTCAGGCAGATTTGCCTCAAGGGACTCATTAAAGATCTGCAGCTCTCCAGAAAACACTAATGGAGTTGGAGCAAAGTGTAAGTTGAACAGGCCTGGTGGCTGTGCTCGGAGCAGATTTAATGCAAGGTTCTCCTCCTCTGTGGCTTTACTCATTGCTCTGTGCTGGTTACTTTACAATTGTGAATTATTTATTTATTTAACAAAGTTATTGAAATGGGAACATGATTCAGAGCTTTGGATTGATCCTGCGTAACTGGGTAGACCTCAATGGGGGAGCACATCTGAGATTACTGTGATAAAAGTCTCTCTCTCTCTCTCTCTAATGACTACCAATATCTTACATGAATTGGGTTTGGACAATCAGAACCATAGGCACAAGCCTGCAGCACAGAACATGCACTTTAATTGACATCTCAGTGATGCTGTGACTAGACCTGCTGAGGTGTAAGGAAAAGCCTGTTATACTGGCTGGTGTGAGGCCAGATTTGGGAACAAATTCGAACCAGGTCCAGGTTGTCTATTGATGTAGGATTTCCGAGCGTCCAGAATTTGATACATTTCTTAAACTCGGGTTAGATTTTGAAGCCCGTTTTCTGTAAGTTTCTTTCGACAGTCTGCGGAAGAAAATGAATAGAGACATCAATAGAGACATTCTACAGGGTGAGTGACCAAAAAAGTCGTGATATCTACCCTATTATCTAAAAAAAACCAAAATATCATAATTTCTTTAAGACCTATTAGACTTTGTAATGGTATCATGACTTTTTGGTGACTGTATAGATCCCGACAGGATTTTAGTACCAATTGGAGAGAATTAGTGCCTTATTCTATATCTAACCCATGTGTTTGTTACTGATATTTCATTCCCTAGCACTAACCTCCTTCATTTAATAGGCACATTTCAAAACCCTCCCTCCCCCCCCACACACGCATAAACACTCAAGTGCTACACTATTAAATGTAATCACTGTTATTAACTATGTTATTTTACTAACATGAAGCCACTGAAGGTTTAAGTTTCTTCAGTAAAGAGTTTTGGCAAGCTGAGCTTTCTGCCAATGTTTTATAAGCCACTCGAAGGCTGTTTGTGGGATGTTGTTGTACACAAATTGACTGATGCGATCGCCCACAAAATACTCAGGGTCACATCGCTTTACAGTACAGTATATCCTGTGAAGCACTTTGAGACCTCTCAATAACGTGATAAGGCACTATATCAAATGTAATGATTATTATTATTATAAGAGACCTGAAATTTCGATGACTCTCAGTCTATGAAACCATTTAGTGTTGAAACTTCAGGTGGTGCAGAATTATAGAAAATCCTCACATCTGCGCTTAATTTTTAAGCGGTTTCGTTTTAAGAAAACGTTCCAAAGGAAGACTGAATTTGAGAATTTTCTGCAATTCCATCTGAAATTTCGTGATATACTCTCGCAGGCTAGGATTCTGAGATGGTGATTTCATTATTCAGCTGTTGAAGCCTGTTCATTTAACAGTTCAACCGAAAAGGCCAAGTCCCCTTTGTACAAAATGTCAGCCGTATATTAGTTTAACATTTAGAGCTCTGTTCCTTTTTGAATTGGACTTTGATTAGCTCTCGGTCTTACGCCACAAATAAAAAGCAATTCAATTTATTTAACAATTGCCTTGAACTTTGAAAAAAAAATGCTTTTTTTCTTTCAGTAACAATGTTCATTTATAACATTCAGCTCCGGGAACTAGAACTCTCACATCTGAGTCCGAAGATTGTTGGTCGAAGCCCCAAGTCGGGAATTTGTACTCAAAAATCTACACTTACACCCCCGCCACTGTAGTGTTTCTGCAGTAAATCCTGTGAGGGATTTTGAGATGTCCTCGTGAATGAAAGGCACTAGATCAAACCAAGCATTATTATTGTTTTCATTAAACGTCAATGTTCATTAAGGAGCATTAATGAGGTCAATTGAACTGAGTGGCTCCAATCTGTTTCTCTTTATTCTAACCTTCCTTTGCACGCTCAAAGTTTAAATTGATATTACTGTTTCTTTGTTCCTCTGGACATTCTTCTCCTACTTATTCTTTCCCGTGATCGTGACGCTACATTTCCTCATTCCCATCAATCTTCGTCCTGCAACTGTCTGGCTAACTTCGAAAATGAGCCTCACCCAATGAAAGTTAATTAATAATTTAATTAAACTAATTGATAATAATCCTTGCATGTGATACAGTGCCTTTCACCTCAGGAGGACACCTCAAAGCTCTTCACGGGAAATACAATAGCCAATTTGCACACAGCAGTGTCCCACATACAGTCACGCACTGAGTGACCCATTTTATCTGGGGAATTGTTGGCCAGGACACAAGGAGAGAGAAATTCCCTTCTCTTTTCCAATAATGTCATGGGCTCCTTAATGTTCACTTGAACAGACAGACGGGACCTCGGTGTAACATCTCATCCGAACGACGGCACCTCCAACAATGCAGCACACCAGCACTGCATGGGAGTGACATGCAGCTGGTACTGAAAGGTGCAACACCATCATGATAACATTGTCCACATTCGTTCACTCAATCAGAGTTTTACATCGACCAATTGTTCAATAACAGCTTTCAAAAGGGAAAGAGTGGGGGTAGTGGGACTGATATGATAGCTCTTCCAAAGGGCCAGCACAGGCACGATGGGCTGAATGGCCTCCTTCTGTGCTTAAATAATTATATTCTATAATTCAATCAAAGCTGTTTCAGTGATAAAATCAGCTTGACTTTTTTTTGTAAAGGTAAATAAATTTACAAGGGTTATAATGATTTTTACAGAATGAGCAGGATTGAAAGATCAGAATCGAGATGTGACTTTTAATGGGAATATACAGCCTGATCCTTTTCACTACCATGAGAGACGAAAGCTCTAACGAGACGTGAGATGGTTTTTGAGATGAAGGGCTTTGCAATGGGATCTGTCACTTTACTTATTTAAGCAAATGTGCCTGAAAGGGATATAATAATATGAGAGCTGTTATCAGTTTAAAATAACAGCAGGAGTCAAATTAGTTCTGCTCTTTCCAGTGTGCTACACATTTAATCTGCTACAATAAACCCAGCCTTATTCTGGTGGCAGTAATGCAGCCTGATTCTGGGCAGTAACGCAACCTAGTTGTAAGCAGCAACAATGCAACATTTCTAAACCATTATTTCATGCTTGACTACAAAATACAACTTCATTGGGGAAGAGGCGAGGGAGGGCTGGGGGGGAAGGTGTGGGGGTTGTGCAAGTTTGCAAGTGCAGAACATCACTGTGCGGCCTGAGATTCCAGCTAGTCTTAGCCCGCGAGACCGTTTATCTTCAATTTTTAATCACGACAGGTTCTTGAAATGGGTTTTAATTTGGAAGCCGATCTCTGTTCAGGAACCGCAGGAAAAGCGACTTCCACATCAAGACTGAGTTGAAGAATTTTACATAATTTTGCGCGATGATAACTTTTAAGAAAGAACATCTTACAGGCTACAGCACTTACCCCGGAGCTTCAAAGGCCTGCAGGACCTTAAAAGTTAAGATTGCGCAGAATTTTTAAAAAAATTCTTAGACGTATATTCCCTGCGGTGTTGTGTGGAGTGAAAAGAAATGCAATGTGTTTTACCAGAGTTTACAATAATTGCCCTGGGATAAACTCAGTTAATACATTATTTCCTGAAGGGTTTTGAGCGCCTTGTTTTTATCATAATGGATTGTCAAAAAAAAACTGTTCCCCTAGGGCCGTCTGCCTGTGTATTTGGCTTACAGCATCCACTCGCTTTATATTCACAATAAAAATCAATATTTAATTTTTTGACATTTTAAAAAATATTCACGCAGGATGTGAATTTCTGTCCTGAGCCTGCGAACACATTCTGCATTCTCACTCCCTAAGCAGAAAGCAGTTCCTCCTAAATGCCCTTTTACATAATCATAGTTAAATTATTACATGATAATAATTATTATTATAATTTTTACATCAACCCCAGTTCAGGTGCCAAGTCTTGATTGTTAAGCACCTTGGGACGTGCTCCGAATGTGAAAGGCGCTGTATAACTATAAATTTGTATTGTAATAATATTCCTTGTCTTTGATATGGTGCTTTATCACATCGTTGAGACATTTCAAAACACTTCACAGGATTTACTGCAATATGTTGTGACTATGTATTTCACAGGCGTATGCGCCCGCCAATTTGTGAACAGAATGTCCCACAAACAGTATGCAGTTCCTGAGTGGGTCCGCAGTGCTCCAGGGCACTACTGATGACAGCACAGCCCAGCCTGGCTCAACGGCAGGACTTGGAAGGGCAGGCTAGTCATTCGGGGCAGGGAGGTATCCCATTCAGCTCCTGTTAACCGTGCAAGATGAAGCCCTAACCGGTAGGGTGGCCCTAACTGGACAAGCAGCAGGAGAGCTTGCCAGAGAATGCTATCAACAGAATAATAATAATCCTTGCATTTGATATACCACCTTATCACGTTGTGGAGAGATGCCAAAGCGTTTCACAGAATAGATTGTAAAGTGGATTATGATTGTGGTGTGATGTTAGAGCAATGTTAGCCCAGATGCCTTGCTGTAGCGTCTTTATGCTGATTGTAATCGATGGCTATATATTCATTGAAGCTCATTAACCTCGCTCGTTGCTCTCCCCTTTTCACAGGATCTGAAATCCACCTTCTTCCAGTTTGGTGCCTCCATCCAGCAGCAGGTTATGGTGATGCTGAACATCATGGAGGAGTATGACTGGCACATCTTTTCCATTGTAACCAGCACCTTCCCGGGCTACGGCGAGTTTATTAGTATCTTGAAAAACACAGTGGAGAACAGCTTTGTTGGCTGGGAGCTGGTCAACACCATCACAGTCGATGCCACCGAAGGCGACTCAAAGGCTCAGATCCAACTGAAGAAGATTCAGTCTTCAGTCATTCTCTTGTACTGCGCCAAAGATGAAGCTGTCTTCATTCTGGAGGAAGCTCGCTCTCTGGGCCTCACTGACTACGGTTTTGTCTGGATTGTGCCCAGCCTGGTCACCGGCAACACGGAGATCATTCCCAGTGAATTCCCGGCCGGGATAATCTCGGTCTCCTACGACGAGTGGGACTACTTGCTTCAGGAGAGAGTGCGTGATGGTCTGGGGATAATAACGACCGCTGCTTCCGCAATGATGGACGAATACGGCTACATTCCTGAAGCCAAAACCAGCTGCTACGGGCAACTGGAAACGAATGTTCTTCCTTTTAACAGCATCCACAGGTGAGCCACCTCAGTTTCCTACCCGTGTGCTTCACAGTGCACTTCAAATCTACCAGTGTGTTCACATCCCTGTTAACCCCATTTATTTATTATTCATTTCTACAGCGCACTGACCAACAAATGCGACATGTCTAAGAATGATGACCATTGTGTTTAGAAGTAGTTATTCAGTACAAGTGTTTACCTGTATTTAGGTGTCCAGAGGATCTGTGTGAGTGAGTAAGTGAGTGAGGGAGGGAGGGAGGGAGGGAGGGAGCGAGCGCCATCATTTTTACGGCAGATAAAGATCCGTCACCACGTTCGGTGCCACATCTTCTGTTACGTGGATGGAGTCGGTGAGGAGGAAGTTACTGGTGTCAGACATTGTTACACTCCGCTCATCTGCAATGGAAACTAAACATTCATTGTAAGAAAAACGCAAGGGTATGGGCGGCAGGGGGGGGGAAGTTGGGTTGGGGTAACAGGACTTTGTGAACACCTTGTACATCATAGTGATCAGCAACTCTGGCCTCCACGTCGGGTTCTCTGACTCACAGTCCAGACTGACGCTCCAGTGTAGCCTGTCTTAATTTGGAAGCCGGTCAAAATTAAAATATGCTGCTCTTCCCCACACCGACCTTGAGGAAAATAATAGATCTATATTGATGAAGTTAAGGATATCAGTTTGTTTTGGATAGCTATGGCCCTGTGGTGGGGTCTAACCTCTCTCATTGTTTGCTGGTCTTTGGAAGAGGAGTGGATTCTCATGTCTGCTTTCTGGTGTGACCGGCAACAAAGGCAAATAGTTCATCCTTCACAGAACACATGTCATTGTGTCTCAGTCTGGCTTAGCTGGTTACATCAACCCCCTTGGAGACCCTGTTCTGCTACCTCCCCCCCCCATACCCCAGGAGTCTCCCTCCAGCTCACCCCCGCCACCACCAAGGAGACCTCAAAATGTTCTCCCGGCATCTTTGCCAGTGGTGTTGATCACAAAGCCTGGGAGAAAGTGGTGGTGTCCTGTAGTGTAGTGCTTAGCATGTTTGCCTTGAATTCCTGGGCGGGGTGAAACCTTAGGCAAGTTTCCTTACTCCACACACCTCTGTTTACTTAGCAGTAAGCAGGTACCCGGTTGTTAGTAATTCGCAGATCTCTCTCCGGGGGTAATAATCCCTCCAAAATGTTTTTAAAAATTGGTCACTCAATCCACGGCTGTTTGTGGGTCACTGCTCTGCGCAATTGGCTGCCATGTTCGCCCACGAAATGCACAGTAAATCCTGTGAAGCGCTTTGAGACGTCTCAATGATGTGACAAGGCGCTGTATCAAATGTAAGGATTATTATTTTTATTAGGATTTAGTCCCAGGGAGTTTATTGGGGAGAGGAATCCCACCGGGTTTGAGTGATTCTGTTATCTCAGTATTTCAATGTCCAGAATTTTATTCTTAGACCCAGTAAAAACTGTAAGAATCCAACAAGTCTAAAGTTATACAGTTTCTGATCCAACGCCCCAGGAACTGGTGTGAAGGGATCAGCAGTGTGAGAGACCAGTAGTGCGAGGGGGCTAATAGTGAGAGGGGGCCAGTAGTGCGAGGTGCCTCTGTGCTCGCTGGAACATTACCATTTGCACAAGGAGTGTAGGGTGGGAATGGATCCAGGCTGCCGGGCTACAGGCCAGGTGAGCACTCTGTGCTGCAGCAGATGACACTGCCAGTCCTGCCCCCGCACTGTCACTCGCTCACTCTCACTGCCACATCCCAACGACTCTCTGTGTAAACACATTGCTGCTAATTTGCCCCCTTCACTCCTTTGCTAGAAGCTTGCAATCACACAGTCTAAGCTGACACTTCAGTGCAGAACGGGAGTGCATGTTGCATTGTCGGAGGTGTCGTCCTTCCGATGAGACGTTAAGCCGAGGTCCCGTCTGCACGTTTAGGTGGACATTAAAGATCTCTCGGTGCTATTCGAAAAGAGAAAGGAGTTTCTCTCTCCCGGTGTCCTGGCCGACAATCCTCCAGCTCGCTTCCTTTCCCAACAACCAGGGAGGACGATATCGCTTTAAGGAGCGACGAGCAGGCTGCCGGGTTTTGCTGGCCCTCGGAACGCACGCAGGGAATCGGGTGCAGCGCGTCACTCATGCAGTGAAACACTGGCCAAGATTTTGCAGTGATGTAATATTTAAGAGGCCTGTGCTGTGGTAATGAGTTGTGTACAGAGAGAGCCTGCTACTCGCTTTAGAGATCTGGGTTTCAGTGCCTGCTTTGTGATTCAGGTCGACTTGAAGGGGTTTCGCTGCTATCAGAAACGTGGAGTTTTTCTCCCTTCCTCATTTAAACCGATCAACCGCTCATCTCCTCGTTGGATGCAGCCGGTGATCTCAGCTACCGCGTTCGCCTGCATTGACGACCCTCCCTTCCTCTCCCCCCCAAACACTCCTGATCGATTACAGCGCCTCAAGAGGGTGATAGCTGGAAGGAGTGTGTAAATGCGAGCTGTCATTTAGATGTCATTGCTTTATTTCTTTTGATTCGTTTTTCAGATAAACCTGAGTGAGAAAACATAAATAACAACAATAATAATATGTGCATTTGATACAGCGCCTCATCACATCGTCAAGAGCGCTTCATAATATTTACTGTAAAGTATAGCGACCATGGTATTTTATAAGCGAACACAGCAGCCCATTTGTGCACAGCAACGTCCCACTGACAGCTACAGAGTGAACGGCTGATTACATGAGCAGTGTATTGCAGCCATGGTTGACTGGGCTGATGAAGGTTTGGGGGGTTGTTGCAGTCCGGGCATTCTGACAATCAGCAGTATGAGAGCGTGCGAGTGGAGCTGAGCTGCTGAGCGTTGCTGCCTAACTCTTCCCTCAACCCGCCATTCCAAGCCCGGCATCAATGTCGGGGGAGAGTTAATGCGTAACACCTTTGGCAGTGTGTCGCTGCATGGGGACATTCCATTTGAGACCAGTCACTGGGTGCAGGGAATCCTCCCACTCAGCTTCTGTTAAACCTGCAAGCCAAATCCCTACAGGGTAGGGTGGTCCTAGCTGGACAAGCAGCGGGAAAGCTTGCCAGACAGTGGTATCAATGGCAAGCTGTGTGGTTTTAGTTGGTTAGACTCTTAATAGTTACCCCAACGCATACTCTGGGGTCCCCAAGCCTTGGCTCTTGCCAACCTGCGCCTAATACCTTCCGGAATTATGTAAACAGGGAGCGTCCCTCCAGGGATAGAGAGAGCATTCCATTCCAACAATCTATCTCTGGGATTTCCACGTGTAGGTGGGATGCACGGAATTTTCAGTTTGGTTTGGATACTCTTAAGCACAGTGATGGGTTTCCGCACGTGTCAGACTCCCGGCTGACCCCATCCCAAAAAAGAGGTCATGATTCCCAGAGACAATCGATGCGTGTTGCGCCCAATGGAATTGTGGCCCTTCCCTGTGTTGGACCGTTCCAGTGGTGGAGCCCCTTTTGCCTGAGTAAGGAAATGCACAGAAGGAAAAGGAAAGGAAAAGTTGCGTGACCGCGATAACCATCTCGCGTTCCGCAGGTTACCCCCGCGATGGTCACTCTCCACTGAACATCTAGGCTCACGCATTTCACCGTCTGTCACGCATTTCGTTGCACCAACTCACACTTGAGAGGGGTGAGTTATTCTATCAAAGCCACACACATAACCACTAAGTGTGCTGTGACTATCAGAAGAGAGGAAAAAAAAGGGGGGGTTTTCTCTCCCGGTGTTGTCCTGGCCAAGAATCCTCCAGATAAAATCGAACATTCACTTCCTGTCCGTCTGTGGGTCGTTGCTGTGTGGAAATTGGCTGCTGCGTTTGCCTACGAAATACAGTTAATACATTATACATTAAATCCTATGAAGCACTTTGATGATATGATATGATATGATATAATAAGGTGCCGCGTCAAATGCAAACATTATTACGTCAAATGCAAACATTATTATAATCCACCTCTTTCTCTGTCTCCTGGAGGGGAGGTTGGGGCAAAGAGATGGAAGATTTGTAAATTCACCAAGTCACACAGGATGATATCTCTCATCAGTTGTGAATGAAGCCGTATCCCTGCTGAGAGTTACAGAGGCGATTCAACATCAATTATTATCATTTTACATTAAATTAATCTTCATTAGACTAATAATAATAATGATAATAATAATGCTTGCACTTTGTAAGCGCTTTTCATGTCAGGAGGACATCTCACAGCACGGCACAGGGTTTACTGTAAAGTGTGTAGTGACTGGGTATTTGTAGGCGAACGCGGCAGCCAATTTGCATACAGCATTGTCCTACAAATAGCCATGAAGTGAGCGATCGATTTATCTGGAGGACTGTTGGGAGAGAGAAACTCCCTTCTCTTTTTGAACAGTGGTAAGCCATCTTTAACGTCCACTTGAACAGGCAGACAGGGCCTCGGTTTAACGCTGCATTCGAAAGACGGTATCTCTTGACAATATAGCACTCTCCTGTCACTCACTGGAGCGTCAGCCTAGACCGTGAGCTCAAAATTTCTGATGTAAAGCTTAAACCGACAACCTTCAGACTCACGGGTGAGAGGACTACACACAGATGCAGACTGACACCTGTTATTCTCACTGCTCCAGGGCTATCTGCTGGCAGAAACCAGTTTTATCTAACAATTGACCTTCAGCCTCGACCACAAGGCTCTCATTTCTGTGTGGTTTGAGGTTTATGACGGTGAAATGTAAAACATAATTGTATTTTTTTTAACATATATTCAGAAATATTGGAGTCTAATGGGGTGTTCCTTGTGTCAATTAGCACAAGGAGGGGGTTGGAACACACCAAAGGTTTGACAGCTTTTTGTGGATCGACGCGTGGCCTCATTCCTGGTTCATAGCATTGGAATCGCCATAGGGTCCCTGCAAATAACATACATTACAATACAAGATTACATTTATAAAATGCCTTTCAGGTTGGGAGGACGATGAGCGGTGGGGGTGGGGGGAGTTGGGATCAGGGAGGATGGAGGGCAGAGAGGGTGGCCGAAGGCACGGTCGAAGAGGAGGGTCTTGATGTGTGTCTTGAAGGAGCCAAGGGAGACAGTGAGGTAAAGGGAATGTGGGATGGAGTTCCAGAAGGTGGGGGTAGAGAGGCTGAAGGTACGACTGCCAATGTTGTTGCGGGCTGGGCAGGGGACTTGGAGCAGGCCGGGATGATGGGTGACTGAGCCTAGTGCGGGAGAGGGCACGAGTTGCAGAATTCTGGATGATATGCATCTTGTGGCGGGAAGAGTTGGGAAGGCCGACAAGCAGGGTGTTAGCAAAGTCGAGCCTGGTGGTAATAAGGCATGTATGAGGGTTTCGGCAGTCTGAAGGGTGAGGCAGTGGTGGAGTCGGGCAATGTTGTGGAGGTGAGGGAAGGTAGAGCGGGTCATGGCACAGATTTGGGGGAGAAAGGACAGTTGACGCCCAGTTTCCTGACTGGCTTACTAAGGTGGAGTGTGCATCCATAGATGCTAATGCTGCCAGTGCCTGCGGTGCGGAGGTGCTGGGCGAGCCAATCAGGAGAGCCTCGATCTTGCAACCATAATATACATGCTCTTAACCTTAAATGTTAAGAAAGCAATGATCTCCGGCAATAAAAGTTCTTTGATTGCACAACACAATCAATAGTGCAACAAAATAAATAAAATCTGCTCAATAAAACCCTAAAAAAGTCACAGGGCCTTTATTTATAAATAGCTGTGTCTCAAATAGATTGTAAACCAAGAGCTAGTCCCAGTCTATACATACTATTTTCAATTGATTTATTAATGGGAAGAAACTGACAGCTGTTAAATCTTTAACATTGGGCTTCTATCCCAACCCTTCCTTGTTTGAGCTTCGTCACCTCATCTTAAACCTGGAATAATTCTCGCTCACATTAATAGTCTGAACCGTCATAATATGAGTGCCACAAGTGCATTTCATTCACAATATCGCACGATTGATTTTGATCTCATCCCTCCCTATAACACCCACCCTTCCGTCCCCCCATCACATCATCAAGCTACTTTTTAAATGAGTCCCAGTGTCCTCGCCTCAACCACCCTTAATAATAATAATAATAATAATAATCCTTGTATATGATAGAGTGCCTTTTCACAGTGTGGATATATATCAAATCGCAACCCAGGATTTTCTGTGAATTGGAGCGACTGTGTATTTTATAGAGTAATTCATTTTTTTCAGTTAAATGTCTCACCTGAAGTACGGCACCTCGGTGACAATGCAGTGCTTCCCCAGCCCTGCACTGGAACGGCTCGACTGGACTGTGAGGTCAAAGCCTCTTTCCCTGGTAACCCAATCCCAGTCGTAAATTGTGTTAATAAATACTCCCTGGTGACTGTCCTCATGTCATCTTGAGGCTGAACCTGTGCCCTTGTTGGTCTGTTCTGGGTTCACTTCCACAGTCCCGTTGAAGATCTTGTGTACGACAACAAATTTAGAGTGTTTGGCAGCAACATGAAAGGTCATCGCAATTATGGGTGTTTCAAAGCAGGGATTATCATTAATAAAAGAGCTTCTGAGCTGACTGCACTTCCCTATTTACAATGTCGATGAATCGATTTGAATGGTTCCCGAGGTAGAGCACAAAATAAATAAAATAATAATTTTTAAAAAAATAGCACCTTTTATTGTCGCCACATTAATTGTTCGTACCCGTGCCAGCGCGGAGTTTTAATAATAAACCTTTCATTGGATATAGCGCCTCATCATCTCGTTTCATAGGACGTACTGTAAAGACTGTGTATTTTGTGGGTGAAACACAGTCGCCAATTGTGCCAAGGCTGACACACAGTTATTAAAATACCGTTAATTATTTTTCAGGGCCTGAGAAGCTTCGAGTGGAGTGGTTTATAGTGTCCGGTCTGGCGTTAGTTAGCAATGTTTCTGTGCTCTCACTGACCGCACGCTGATCTCTGCTGCTCTCCAGGTTTATGATGAACATTTCCTGGGACGGGCGAGATCTCTCCTTCACCCGTGATGGTTATCAGGCCAACCCCAAGCTCGTGGTCATCGTCTTGAACAAAGAACGCACCTGGGAAAAGGTTGGTGAAGCAGTCTGTTCCTCCCTGCCCGCAACCCCTGCGCACACACACAACTTCCCCTTTCGTTGAGACGTCACAAAGCGCTTCACAGTATATACCGTAAAGCGAATTGACTGCATTTTGTGAGTGAACTCGGCAGCCAGTTTGCTCACAGCAATGTCCCACAAACGAACATCAGGACACTGGGAGACAGAAACTCACCATTCTGGATAACTCGTCACTGAGCCTTTGCTCCCTGGAGCGATGAGTTATCAGGAGTTTACTGTATTGTCATGGGATCTTTAACCTCAACCTTAGTCAAAGGACGGCAGCTCTGACAGGGCAGCGCTCCCCCCCCGAGCAGGCGAATCTCAACAATGGGATACCATTTCTCTAAAGCACAGAGCTCGCTCAGTGAGAGCGCCATCGAAACACTTGCATCAAACAAAAAAACACTTTCCGCTCTCCACGTTCAGTTATTTATCAATCCTGAGGCTGATTGCTGTCAGCCTCACTTGTGGGTGATGTCAAGGCCATTGCTTCTTATATAATTAACCAATACAATGCAACACAATTTACATTTATATAGCGCCTCTCACATCAGGGAGACATCTCAAAGCTCAAACCAAGTGAAGCGATTAAGCAAATGTGCTCAGATGAGTCAGACAGCTCTTGTAAGAGTCATTTCTGTTTATGTTTATTTCACAACATTGGGAAAATAAGTGGATTTAATAGGCTGTTTTCACTTGTGGATGAGCCCAAAACAAGAGGACACAAATATGAACCAGCCAGTCACAGATATAATAATAATAATAATCCTTGCATTTGATATAGTGTCTTATCACGTCTTCAAGACATCTCAAAGCCCTTCACGGAATATACTGTAAAGTGAATTGACTGTATATTTTGTGGGCGAAATGCAGCAGCCAATTGTGCACAGCAGTGTCCCACAGTCGTGGATTGAAATTACCGATTCATTATTATTATTTTTTTGAAGGGATTATTACCCCTGGAAAAGCAATTGACTAAAGCCTGGGTTCTTACTTACTGCTAGGTAAGCAGAGACGTATGGAATAAGGAAACTTGCCCAGTGTTTCGCCCTGCCGGGAATCAAACCCAGGTCTCTCGCTTGTGAGGCGAGTGCTCTAACCACTGAGCTACAGGACTCTTGAATAGGGCGTTCAGGAGGCTCGACAGACATATGTGAGATTATACATTTTGGGAAGAAGAACATGGAGAACAAGTATATGTTGGGGTGGTAAAATATTAAAAGGAATGGAAGAGCAGGGGAACTTGGCGTCACCTGATAGAGGTCTTTAAAATGATGAGGGGTTTGATAGTCAATAGAGAGAAACTATTTCCACTGGCTGGTAATTCAGTAGCTAGAGGGTATTAATTTAAGATAGTAAAACGAGCAAATGGGGAGGTTACGGGAAATGTTTTCTTACACAGAATGGTTAGGACATGGAATGGCCTGAAGGATAGACTGAAAGGATTGCTCTTGAGGGAGCTGGCACAGACACGATGGGCCAAATAAATTTTTATTTATTTTGTGCCATAAATTTCTACGTACCTAGAAAGTGGGAAAATGGGGGAGTGGGATTGATTTGGAAGCTCTTTTCAAAGAGCAGGCACAGACACGATGGGCCGAATGACCTCCTTTCTGTGCTGTATAATTCTACATGGGAGTGGGAGGAGTGGAGAACTTGTGTAGAGTATAAACACAGATATCGGACTGGTTGGGCCAAGTGACCTGTTTCTGTGCTATGTAATTGGATTTGGATGGACAAAATGGAAGGAAACTTTGTATTTATTATTAAATAATACCCGCAATTTGGATTTTAAACAATTGTTTCCCATATTACAGTTCAACAATCAATAGTTATACAGAGAGCATTGAAGCACTATCACGAGACGCCATAAATTAGTAGCAACCAAGTCTCAGAAGATGCTGCTGACTTGCTGCGTGTTCCCAGCGACTTCTGTTTTTATTTTAGAGGATAAGTATTGATCCCTAGGAGAGCAGCTGGGAGTCCGTCAGATCTGCATCAGATTGTTTTTGACTGAACTATCCATTTTCTGTGTAAAGCCCAGACTAATCAAGGAGTTCGAACACCCTTTGTGTTTAAAGCTCATAGGCCTGGTGCTTTAGGGAATGTTTACCAGCAGTTATCAGACCACCAAGTGTGCATGTGATGGATACCAACTAAAATATTTCCTTCCAAATGTTTTTTTTCCAATTCTCCTTATCAGAAGGCACATTCCTGGTAAACAGAGTCAAGGTCACGGTGTTTGTCAGTATGGTGTTCACATTTTATTTTAACTCTTTCCTTACAAAAGAATGGAAAGGAATGACAGTGCCCGATGTGGAAGGTGCCTGGTTGTTTAGTGTGAAATCAGAGTCACCGCAGTGACCATTCAGTCACTGGACCTTTGCTGTATGAATGTAGAAAAGCAAGGAAAGCTTTTGTTAGTGGTAATCTGATCAGACGGTGTCCAGCTGTAAGTCAACAAACTACCGAGAGACTATTGTGAGTGTGAATATCCTAGGGTCCGGAATGGAGTGTGCACTCTTGTGCCCGTTCCAGACATTGGGACTCCATCCCAGACACTGGAACTCCATCCCAGACACTGGAACTCCATCCCAGACACTGGAACTCCATCCCAGACACTGGAACTCCATCCCAGACACTGGAACTCCATCCCAGACACTGGAACTCCATCCCAGACACTGGAACTCCATCCCAGACACTGGAACTCCATCTCAGACACTGGAACTCCATCCCAGACACTGGAACTCCATCCCAGACACTGGAACTCCATCTCAGACACTGGAACTCCATCCCAGACACTGGAACTCCATCCCAGACACTGGAACTCCATCCCAGACACTGGAACTCCATCCCAGACACTGGAACTCCATCCCAGACACTGGAACTCCATCCCAGATACTGGAACTCCATCCCAGACACTGGAACTCCATCCCAGATACTGGAACTCCATCCCAGACACTGGAACTCCAGGCCAGTCACTGGAACTCCATTCACCACTGCTCACCTAAAGTACAGAGAACAGATTAGTGAGAGCCAAGGATTGGGGGTCCCCACAGTGTGCGTTGTGGGATAACCGTTGGAGAATAATCATCTTGCCCTTTGGAGCATTGTCATAGTCAATAGATTGTGCAAGACCTAAAGCCAGATTTGCAGATTATATACAGTAGAAGAGTTTCCAAGAGAGAATAAGATACTGTGTCAGATTTCTGTGTGTTCTTTTTAAGATTATCCATTTCAATAGCAGATACTGTCATAATAAAAAATAATCCTTTGATATTTGATACAGCGCCTTATCATGTTGTCAAGACATCTCGAAGCGCTTCACGGCATTTACTGTAAAGTGTAGTGACTGTGTACTTAGTAGGTGGACGCGACAGCCAATTTGCGCACAGCAACATTCCGCAAAGAGTGAGCATGTCAATTGGTATGTTTTTGAACACTGAGCTTAAGGCTATTATTTGGCATAGTTTCATCCCTTCGTCTCTCCCAGAACTTGATTCTGTTTCACAGCAGAGTTGCAGCAAAGCGACAGTTCTGGATCGGTGAGTGCCCATCTGGTTCTGGTTCCTGACATTAACTGTGCGCTCACGGCAGGCAGGAACTGATGTTGGAGACAACCATTTTGTTACATTATGCCTGATTATAGGGAAACAAATCCATAATGTCCGTTACAAATGGGGAGCGATTATATAAAGTAAGAAGGAATTTGGGGGCAGAGGGCTGAAGAGAGAGGAAATAGACCTTCTGACCATCAGATTTCCGAACCAGTTGAACAGATCGTAGGAGGAAGGAAGGTTTTGCTGTAAGAAAGCAGAGAGACAAGTTATATTCAGTGTCTGTGGACACACTCAGGCGGCTCCGTTTATTACTGCACCAAGTGCCATATCCTCTCGATTGAAGGTGACAGAGTGAGGCAGAGCATGAGAGAGAATTACATACAAGGTTGAGATGCTCAGAGCACAGCACAGAAGCCCTTCACTACCACTATCCTCTGGCGGGCCCTGGGGATGCTGCCTGTAAAATGGGACACTTTGTTAGAATTAGGATCCTCAAGCTGAATCTTGAAAGTCCATTTTTATGCTCTCTGCTCTCTGTCCAAGATCCGTGAGTGAAAATCACTGTGTGGCGTGGAGGAAAGCTTTGACGATTCACTCTAATAGCCGGGGCTTGAGACTGTATTCTTTATACACGGCACGTTCGAACCGCTAACAGCAATGTTACATCTTGTAATAATAATAATACTCCTTGCATTTGATGTATCATAGAATCATAGAATTATACAGCAAAGAAAGAGGCCATTTGTCCCATCATGTCTGCCGGCTTTTTGAAAAAAGCTATCCAATTCAATCCCACTCCTCCACTCGCTCCCATAGCCCTGCAAACTTGTCCTCCCCAAATTATTATCTACTTGTCTCTTAAAAGCTGTTATCGAATCGGCTTCCACCAGCCTTTCAGGCAAACTGAGACTGATAGATTCTTGAAAAATAGAGGGATTAGGGGATATGGGGATAGGGCAGGTAATCAGAGTTAGGTGAGAAGATCAGCCATGATCTTATTGAATGGCGGAGCAGGCACGAAGGGCCGAATGGCCTACTCCTGCTCCTAATTCTTATGTTCTTATGTTCTTATATAGTGCGTTATCATGTTGTTGAGACGTCTCAAAGCGCTTCACAGAATATATTATTAGGCGGATTGACTGTTTATTTATGGGTGAACTGCGGCAGCCAATTGCACACAGCAGTGGTCCCACAAACAGCCGTGAATTGAGTGACCCAATTTTTTTGTGGAGGGCTTATTATCCTAGAAAGCGATTCACTAACCAACTAACAACCAGAATCCTACTTAATGCTAGGTAAACAGAGGTGTATGGAGTAAGGAAACTTGCCTAAGGTTTCGCTCTGCCCAGGAATCTCACCCGTGTCAACAACAACTTGCACTTATATAGTGCTCTCCATACAACTATGCTACAGGGCTTCACTACAGTGCCTTTCACGTTGGGAGGACATCTCGAAGGGTCACAGAGACAACTGAGAGCCTGAGCTGGAGGTGGGGGAGGGGAGAGCTGAGGAAAGTAGGGGAGTGGGGGAAGGGGGGGTGGCAGGTGAGATGACCAAAAGCCCAGTCAAACAGGAAGGCCTTCAGTGCCTTAAAGGCAAGAAAGGAGGTGAACTCCAGGGAGTGGGGACGGGATGGCTGTAAACTTGTCCGCCGACACGTCAGGGAGGGTGGGTGGGGGTCATGGCGCAGGCCGGTGCTCGCTGAGGGTGGGAGAGTTGAAGGAGGTCACAGAGGCAGGTTGAGGGTGAGGCCCAGGAGGGGTTTGTGGATGAGCTTGGGGATCTTGGTGAGGAAGGGCAGCCGGTGGAGCCGGGTGAGGAGAGGCGGGGGTGACCCAGATTTTGTTCCAAATCAAAGTACAACTGGTGGGGTTTCCAAACCACCATTTTTACTGCGACTCCTTTGCCTTCTCACCACCCCAGTGCCTCGAAGCATTTCACGGGACATAATGTAAACCATTTACAATCATTGTGCGGAAATTGAGGTTTTAATTTTAAAAGTTGAAAGATACCTCAAATCAATTTGAGAAAAAGGAACGACGTTCAAAGTTATTTTGTTTTGTAATCAAGCACTGCCCACTGCCCCCTGCCCCCTGCCCACTGCCCACTGCCCCTTGCCCCCTGCCTCCTGGCCCCTGCCTCCTGCCCTCCACTCTCGGCACCCGGCCAGTCATCTCTGATGTGATTAAATGCTCGCTGGGCGCGCAAAGGAGCACTTCGGACCCAGTCAATAAAAGATTTACCTCTGGAAGCCAAGAGGAGGTCACGGCAAGTCTCTCTGAGACTCGGTGAATAATTCACAGCCATTTTATTAAAATATTGTATGAAATTCCATGTCTGCAAAAAAAAACGCAACTTCATCTAATTGGTGTGGAATGGGAAATCTTTGTGCTGTCAGTACGATGGCCTGTGTTACGGAATCCACTCCCTTGCAGAGTTATTGCTCCCAGCCACTGTGACAGAGAGAGTTACAACACATTCCAGCCTCACAAACCCGAATCATCTCTCCAGGTGGCTGTACTTGTGGGTAAGGAGACTTGCAGAAGGGTGATGTGAAGGCCTCAGAGAATAGTCTCCTCGTCCCCCGAGTCCTCCGCTCCTTCGGTCACTGTGCCCCGAGGCTCTGGAACTCCCTTCCTCACTCCCTTCGTCTCCCTCCCTCCCCATTTTCAGGTCTATGCTGAAGACCTTTCTTTTCGACTGCTTCTTTGGTCACCTTCCTCCCCCTCCCCCTGGCTCGGTCCCGGGATCCGTTACTGTAAAGCGCTCTGAGACGCCGTCCGGCGTGGAGGGCACGATATAAATCCAAGTTATTGTTGTTGTCGCTTCCCATCTCATATCGGCCTCAAAGCCATCTTCAGTCCAACACAGCTTCTCTCCAAAGATCTTTTGTAGGATTGAGACAATTAATGTATCATTATAAAACGTAGGCTGTTTCCATTCGTTGGTGAGCCCAAAACTAGAAGGCATAAAATCTAAGCTAGACACGAACAAATCTAACAGGGAGGTTCTGAGGAACCTCTTCACACTGAGGGTGCTGAGAATGTGGAACTCACTGCTGAAAGCTGTTGTTGAAGCAGAAAGCATCAACATATTTAAGAGGAAAATTGTCGCAGAACCTCCATTCTCTTTTCGAGTAGCACCATGGGATCTTTAACGTCCACCTGAACAGGCAGATTGGGCTTTGGTTTAATGTCTCTCCGAAGGATGGCACCTCTGACAATGCAGCACTCCCCCAGCACTGCAGTGGAGCATCAAACGAGATTGACTCAAATTATGGGGATTGACCCCACTCCCTTCTGATCCCGAGGCGAGCGAGTGAGTGAGTGAGTGACGGAGCCAGGCTGACACGTGTCATGAACAAACAGCTTGGCTGTTTTCTTCCACAAATTGATGTAAAACAGGCAAACGTTTCAGCAGAAGAGATAAGGCTGCCAGCAACACGGCTTTGTAACCTCAATCAGCCAAGTCTCAGCCCGTGAATATGTCATTGACAGGAGCGGAGAAAGAGCTTCAACTTAAACACGTCCGACGCTGATGGTGTGATTTACCTGTGAGTGGGGAGGGTGGTGGGGAGACTGGTGGAGATGCCATGGTTGTTAATCCGAGTTTAGGGTTTCATTCTCAAACCTCTCGTAAAGAACGCTGACAGGTATATACATGTGGAGTCCTGTAGCTCAGTGGTTAGAGCACTCGCTTTGCAAGCGAAAGACCTGGGTTCAATTCCAGGCAGAGGGCGAAACCTTGGGCAAGTTTTCTTACTCCACACAGAGCCTAATAATATTCCCTCCAAAACAAAACAATAATAAATTGGTCATTTTCAATCCACGACTGTTTGTGGGACATTGCTGTGCGCAATTGGCTGCCGCGTTTCGCCCACAAACATACAGTCAATTCACTTTACAGTCTATTCTGTGAAGCGCTTTGAGACGTCGAGAAGACGTGAAAAAACGCTATATCAAATGCAAGGATTATTATTATTATTACCTGTAAGAGCATCACTAAAGTGACTGTTCAATAAAGCTGAGAAAGGGACAGCTCACGCCCGCGAGAGAGAGAGAGAGAACGAGAGAGAGAGCAGGAGGGAAACATAGAGAGAGAGCCCGAGAGAAAGAGCACAAGAGAAAGTGAGAGCCCGAAAGAGAGAGAGTGCAAGATAGAGTGAGATGGAGTGAGAGAGCGAGAGCAAGTAGAGAGAGCATGAGAGTGCGAGGAAGAACAAGTGTGAAAGAGAGCGAGAAAGCAAAAGAGAACGAGAGAGAAAGAGAGAGAGCTCAGCATGTCCCTGTGACGTTCTTCAGCCTCAAAAATGGACGAGGCACCAGATGGAGTTTTATGTTTCCCCAAATAGATATCACCTCACTGCTGTGATGTGCTGGACCTCTCGCTCACTCACTCTCTAATTCGCTCTCTCTCTCTCTCTCCCTTGCTCTCTCGCTTTTTCTGTTTCTGTCTCTCAATCTCTTGCTCTCTCTCGCGCGCTCTCTTGCTCTTTTTTTCTGTTTCTCTCTCCCTCATGCAAAATGTGTACGTGTGAGAGAGAGTGAGAGAAAGAGAGAGGGCTGTGGCTGGCAATGGGGTGCACCTGTGAATTAGATGTTACTGATCTGACTTGACTGGCTTGAACCCTCTGGACTTGATCTTTCTTCCCTCCCCCCCATTGCTCCACTCCTGATTTTGTAATAGTTTGTTTCTCCTCTATGGCACTGTATGCCATCGTCACAGGAGACTAGGCAGCGGTATGGATCCACAGACCAGCTGGGATCTGCCGTAGATTTCTCCGCTGCCTTTCATCCCATTGTAATGGATCATTAATCCAACAGAGGTCACAGTCTTGCTCTCTGGAGATAAGCTGATTGAGAGGGGAACCTATGAAGGTGTTTAACACAATGAAATGACTCAATAAATGGATGTTAATAATTGGCTGTTTCCATTTGTTGGCGAGTCCACAACTCGTTTAAATATAAGCGAGTCAGTAATGAATCTAACAGGGTGTTTAGGAGGGACTTCACACAGAAGCTGATGAGAATGTGGACCTCACTGCTGGAAACTGTGGTTGAAGCAGAAAGGAATAACATATTTAAGATGCGAGGGAGAAGGGAATAGAGGATAATACGAGGGGTGGGGGCTCGTGTGGAGTATAAACACCTGCACTGACTAGTTGGGTCAATTGGCCTGTTTCAGTGCTGTAATTCTATTTAATCCATCAATCATACGATTTGTCTGGTTTGACCTTACAGTTCTACATTAATCGAGCCAACACTTGCCCAAAATAAAATTGGTCACTCACTTCACGGCTGTTTGTGGGATGTTGCTCTGTGCAAATTGGCAGCCGTGTTTGTTTAAAAGTTGAAAAATCACTTTTACCACTTCATGGTAAAATCGTATGAAGTGCTTTGGGACGTCCCAGCGAGGTAATAAGGTGCTGTATTGGGTGCTGCGAAGATTATTATTAACCTGTTGCTGGCTGAGGCACTATACTTGACCTGTTGGCAATACTGCGCAAAATTAGGCAACGATTGAATCGCAAATCAAAAGGGGATGTACGGTCAACTCCTGATAACTCGATCCTGGCTTAATTTGCCACTACCTCTTAAATCATCATGCTATCAATATCCCAGCCGCATTTATTTATGTATTTATACATATGCCTAACTCACCGGCAGGGATAACTCATCACTCAGCTCTTTTTCCTTGAAGCGATGGGCTATCAGGAGTTTACTGTATAATACAGCATTGCTGCATGTTTAACGAGGTGAAAGGCACTGTATGAATGTAAAATATAATTGCATTCCTTTTGTTGCACATACAACAACAACAACCACCACTTGCTCTTTAGCTTTCAGGGCCATTTCACACCCTGGGCTGAAAGTAGGAATTTGCAGTTAATCACTAATTTCACGGAATCACCTTTATTTAATGAAGAAATATGACACTCCTTTGTGTCCTTTTGAAACTCCCCTCCGATCGCTTCAGTGAAAGCAGGTTTAGGTGTGAGTTTTACCCACTTACTTAAAGCCATCGGTGTTGACTGGGGGAGGTCAAGTTTGCAGGGCTATGGGGAGAGCGCGGGGGAGTGGGATTGAATTGGATAGCTCTTTTCAAAGAGCCGACACAGACGAGATGGGCCGAATGGCCTCTTTCTGTACTGTATCACTCTATGATTCTATGATGAGTGATCTTTTGACTCCAGACAAGGTAGTTGTAGCACCTGGGAATCGCTCTGAGTTGCATCTTTAGTGCGCGTTAATTTTCCTTGCACCACAGTTTCTCCCGACACAATACAAACCTCTTCCATTTAATCATCAGGAACCATGTCACTGCGACAAGGTTTAAAGTAAGGCTGCTCTGGTGATGACATTCAATAAGAATAATCCTCGAGTTTAACACAGCGTTTTTCATGCTGGGAGGATGTCTCAAAGTGCTTCACAGGACATACCGTAAAGTGTAGTGACTGTATTTTATGAACTATTTGCGCACATCTACAATAATTCTTGCATTAAAACATCTCAAAGCGCTTCGCAAGCAATTGCTCTCACCAGCAGTGACCGTGAATGTGTATTTTTGAAGTTAATGTGTATTGTGAGGTGCGAGACACTTGGGTTCAATTCCAGGCAAAGTGAAACCTTGGGCAAGTTTCCTTACTCCACACGCCTAATGATAATCCCTCCAAAACAAAACAATAATAAATTGGTCATTTTTAATCCACGACTGCTTGTGGGGACGCTGCTGTGCGCAATTAGCTGCCACATTTCGCCCAAAAATATACGGTCAATTCACTTTACAGTCTATTCTGTGAAGCGCTTTGAGATGTCGAGAAGACGTGAAAAGCACTATATCAAATGCAAGGATTAAATTAAAAATTAACCTGTTTCATTGCCTTTCAATAATGTTTCCCACAAAACCTATTTATTGCTTCTCATGATTTACCATGAAGTGGAGTGACTGTATTGTGTGGGCGAAACCGACAACCAATTTGCACACGCTGACATCCCACAAACAGCCCGGAGGTGAAAAAGAAATGCTCTCTGGGACTGTCTGAGACTCTCTGAAACTCTGGTAGTGTCCGGTGGAGACCTGTAGGATAGCAGTTAGTGCGTTCGCCTAGCAAGTGAGGGACCTGGGTTCGATTCCCGGGCAGGGCAAAATTTAGGCAAGTTTTCTTACTCAACATGCCTCTGTTTATCTAGCTGTATGTGGAGTCCTGTAGCTCAGTGGTTAGAGCACTCGCTTTGCAAGTGAGAGACCTGAGTTCAATTCCAGGCAGGGCGAAACCTTGGGCAAGTTTCCTTACTCCACACAGAGCCTAATAATAATCCCTCCAAAACTAAAAACAATAATTAAATTGGTCATTTTCAATCTACGACTGTTTGTGGGACATTGCTGTGCGCAATTGGCTGCCGCGTTCGCCCACAAATATACAGTCAATTCACTTTACAGTGTGTTCTGTGAAGCGCTTTGGGACGTCCTCCCGACGTGAAAAGCGCTATATCAAATGCAAGGATTATTATTATTATTATGTAGGAACCTGGTTGTTAGTCAATTGCTGGCAATAATCCCTCCAAAAACAAAAAGAATCTGGTCACTCAATCACAACTGTTTGTGCGAAATTGGGTGCGCGTTTCGCCCACAAAATACGAGGTTAATCCGCTTGATAATATATTCTGTGAAGTGCTTTGAAACGTCTCAACAACGTGATGAGGCGCTAGGTCAACTGCAAGGATTCTTCTTCTTATATTATTCCCGCTATTCTGGTGAAGGGTGTCTGCGCTGTGCTGAACGGCTTGGAGCTTGTTTTTTGCCCTGGAAAAGCCCAGTGACTGAGTTTTTGGATCTTCATCGTTGCAGGTTGGGAAGTGGGAGAACTCGAGCCTGAATCTGAAGTACCCTGTCTGGCCCAGGTTTAGTTCCTTTGCCGACAGCGAAGTGGACGATAACCACTTGACCATCGTCACTCTGGAGGAAGCGCCCTTCGTCATCGTGGAGAACGTGGATGCACTGACCGGGACGTGCGTGAGGAACAATGTGCCGTGTAGAAAGCACATCAAAACCTCGTAAGTCCAGCGCTGCTCGCCTGGCGCGGTGTGTCTCTGTCCGTCGCGCACCTTTTAAAACGTGAAGAACATCTCCCTGGTCTTGGTGTGAGATGTCTTAGTCCTTTGCATGCAATACAGTAATACAGTTTAAATTAAGTGCTGGGTTGGCATCCGGGCTGGGACTGGGGGCCGAGTGGGGGTGGGGAAAGATGACTGAAAGCAGGTCAAAGAGATACATTTCGAGACGTGCCTTGAAAGAGAGCGGGGAAGCAGATTGTCTCTCTGCAAGGCCTCTGGTTTCTTGGCTGTATTTTCCCCGTGATTTCATAAAGGATGTTTTGGAGGTGGGAAACGTGCGTGAATTTCACACCAGAAACATGGTGTTTATAACAATAATTATAACAACAACACTGCTGTAATAAAGGTTATTATTACACGTAATGTTTGAACATTTTGACTGTAAATCAGCCACTGTGTCATTGAAATGTCAGCAGCTCTCCAAGACACTGAGTGGACTCCCAATAATTGCCCTTTGCTTTGAGGGAGGGGGTGTGGGGGAGTTCAGTTGGGTGTCTGATGTGTGCGGAAATCCATCACATGCTTAAGAGTATTCAAACCAAGCTGAGAATTCCATGCATCCCACCTCTACATGGAAATCCCAGAGATAGATTGTTGGAATGGAATCCGCACTCTCTCCCTGGAGGGACGTATCCTGCTTACCTAATTCCGGACATTAATAGGCGCAGGTTGGCAAGAATACAGGCTTGGGGACCCCAGAGTGTGCGTTGGGGTAACTGCTGGAGTCTAACCAGCTAAAACCACACAGCTTGCCATTGATAGGACTGCCTGGCAAACTTTCCCGCTGCTTGTTCAGCTAGGACCACGTAAGGGCTTTGGTTTGCGGGGTTAACAGGAGCTGCGTGGGAAGAGTCCCTGCCCTCAGTGACTGGTCTGCCCTATCAAGTCCTGCCAATGAGCCAGGCTGGGCTGTGCTATCATCAGCTGACAGCCCAGTAAAGAGCTCGGCTGTAAACTGAGGGAGTGGGTGAGGGGAGGCGGTGATGGAGTGGGTGAAAATGACACTGACCCAGTTATCTGAGCACACTGTAAGAGACACTGAGAGACAGTGAGAGATGACCATTTAGCGTTGGATGAGTCTTGCCAGAGGAATCCAGGTTAATTACACACCCCAGCCTGAGCTGTGCTGAGGGTCCATCTCATGTCATTGCTGTGTTCAGTGACAGCAACTCAACTCACACTGTCTCCTAATGCTTGACCTTCAACAGAACATCTTGAAATTAAGGCACAAAAAAAGGTCTGTAAGTGCTATTCCTTACTGTAATCTTACTCTCCTGCACTAAGCGTCATGAACCCTTCAACCCCATCCTCACCCGGCTTCACTGGCTCCCCATTCCCCGGAGGATAGAGTTCAAAATTCTTGTCCTTGCCTTTAAAGCCCTTTGCGGTTTTGTTCCTCACTAGTTCTGCGACTTACTAATCCTTTACCAACCTGTTCGTTCCCTCCACTTGGCGGGCACTGGCCAGCTCCACAACCCCCGCCCTGTTGGCTCAACCATCGGAAGTCAGACCTTCAGCCTTTGTGCCCCCATCCTCTGGAACTCCATCGGCCTCGCCCCCTCCCTCGCTGCATTCCTTGCAACCTTCAAGGCCCGTCTCAAGACCTTCCTCTTCGACCATGCCTTCGGTCATCTTTCAGCTTTCCCCCCGCATCCCCACCCTCCCTGCCCTCCACCGCTCCCTGATCCCAACCCACGCCTCGGGTGCAAACCCTTCATTGTCCTCCTGAGGAGTGTTAGGTGCAGGTTGAAGAGCCAAGGCTTGAGGAACCCAAGGCAGAGAGGAGAAGGGGAGAGACAGTGAAGGGGTGGAGAGTGAGAGAGTGAGACGGGTGGGCGAGAGGGGTTTAAAATGGGCGAAGAAACCTATAGTGAGGGAGTTGGGGGGAGGAGGTTTGAGAAAGGGGGTGAAGGAGGGCGTGAAGGAGGTGTAGGGTGAGGGAGTAGAAGGGAGAAAGAGCAGGATTACGAGGGAGAGAGAGGGATGAGAGAGGGGAGGTGAAGAGGGACACTTTCCTATTCTTGCTCTCATTGAAAATTGTGTATGTAAAATAAGAATGAGCTTGAGCTGTGAGTTTATGGCATAAAGAGTAAAACAAGTGACCCTTAAACATTTGTCTCGAGCCCCTGACTGTCAAAGATCAGGCACACTACTCCCAGTTGTGAAAACGAATCCATTTAGGATATTGAAATCATTTTGTACAGTTCAATAATCCCCAGAGGGAATTCAGTAACTAGCAACTTAAAAGCATTGATCGATCAGAGCTGATCCAGTGTCAAATAGCACGACCTGATTGTTTCAATAAAACTACTATATTAATAGGTTTGCCCTCTGCAGAGCCTCTGTATAAGGCTCAGTCCAGCTAACATTGGAGCAGCTTTTGAAATGCATCTACATTATAAATTTATCACAAATTATAATAACAGCAACGTAATAATCCAAGCATTTGATACTGCGTCTAACCTCAAATCAAAATGCTTCCCAGGCTGTTGCTCTCAAGCATAGTGACTTTTTTTTGTCAGCGAAGGGTAGCAGATTTGTATGCAGTAATGTTCAAGAGGGGATCTAATAGAGTTGTTTAAAATGATAAAAGGGTTCAATAAGGTTATCATAAATAGGTTGTTTCCATTGGTTGGAGAATTTAACCGGGGGGATACAAGTATGAGATAGCGACAAGGGGATCTAAAAGAGAATTTAGAGGGAACTACTTCACACAGAGGGTAGTGAAAATGTGGAACTCGCTGCCTGAAGCGGTGGTTTAATCAGATAGTGTAGATGCATTCAAGAGGAAATTAGACCTTCACATGAGGGAGAGGGGAATAGAAGGGCATAATAATAGTAATAATAATAATCCATGCATTTTATATAGCGCCTTATCATGTCGTTAAGCCTTCTCAGAGCTCTTCACAGAATATACTGTAAAGTGGATATGGAAGGGAGGGAGGGAGGGAGGAGCGGGGGGAGATTTGTGTAGAGTATTAACACCGGCATGGACTGGTTGTGTGCCAAGTGGCCTGTTCCCATGCTGTACGTTCTTTGTCATTTCTTTCTAAAACCCAAACGACAGTACTTAGTCAAAGGAATGCTCCCCTGGCACTGCACTGGAGCATCAGCTGGGACTCTGAGCTTCCCCGTGGGGCTTGAACCCACATCTGCCTGACCCAGAGGCGAGAGCATTACAGACTCAGCTGGGCTGACACCATAGCAGTCGACGAAATTTGCAGTAATAATACATTGCAGCTAATTCCCGGCGATAATAATATGGGAAAAACAGTGCTGTGACAGCACGAATATGTGTTAAAACCAGACCACTGTAATCCACATTAAAATAACAATTACTGCTCACAGTGGGAACCACAAAATTACAGGGATACGAGGACACGCTTTGCTTGTGTTGCTGTTTGTTTTCGGAGCTGCAAATTACAGGGATCCTTCATGCTGGGGGCGGTGGGAGCTGGGAGCATGGGCTGTGATGTCCTCAAATCTATTTAAAACTGTGCAAGAAATTACACAGGACACTTACAAGATAACAACAAAAGCAATCAGTGTTGCGGCTTGCTGGTCTATGTACACTGCACTTGCGATCCCATGGTCTAGGCTGACGCTCCAGTGAAGTGCTGGGGGCTGTGCATTGTCGGATGCTATGTTAAACCGACATCCCGTCGGCCTATTCAGGTGGATGTTAAAGATCCCGTGATGCTGTTCGAAAAGAGAAGTGAGTTTCTCTCTCCCAGTGTCCTGACCAACAATTCCCCCAAATAAATGTGGTCAACCGCTCCATTGCTGTTTGTGGGATATCGCTTAGTGCGAACTTGCTGCCGTGTTTTGCTGACAAAATTACAGTCACTCCACTTTACACTATATCAGTGTTGAGACGCCTCGAGGACCCGATAAGGCGCTATATCGAATGCAAGGATTATTATTATTTACAAACAACCATGGAGCTAGTAACCAATCTTATTTGGGGGATTGTTGGCCAGGACAGAGAGAGAAACTCCCTTGTCTTTTAGAATAGCGCCATGGGATCTTTAACATCCACCTGAACAGGCAGACGCGACTGGTTTAATGTCTCATTTGAAGGCCGGCACCTCCGACAATGCAGGATGCCCCAGCACTGCATTGGATTGGGAATTTAGACTATGTGATTCCAAGTCTTGACATGTGGCTTGAACCAACAACCTTCTGCCTCAGAGGCGAGAGCGCTGCACACTGGGCCAAGCTGACTCCTGTGATCTTGTGACTAGTTGCTTGCATGTGTAACAGTTGCTCTCTCTTTACAAGTGTCTTTTTGCCATCTCTCACCAGCAATGCCACCAACCACAAGGGTACGTACGTTAAAAAGTGCTGCAAAGGTTTCTGCATTGACATTCTGAAGAAACTGTCCAGGACCGTGAAGTTCACGTATGATCTGTACCTGGTGACAAACGGAAAACATGGCAAGAAGATCCATGGCGTTTGGAATGGGATGGTCGGGGATGTAAGTTGACTTGGGTTATATACAGTTTAGTTATCCTCACACACTGGCACCTCCCTAGCTCTCCGAACTCCTTCTCTACTACTCCACTGCTTGTCTCCCTCTCCCCCACCCCCTCCCCACTCCTGCCCTTACAATTGGATAACTCGCTATGCCCCTAATCTCTGGAACTTCCTCTCTCGACCCCTTCCTTCCCCCACTCCTCCTCTATGTGTCTTCAAATCCTGCTTCAAAATGTACCTCTTTGACTGTGCCTGTGATCACCTTCTTCCTGCCCCCTCCCCGCCATTGTAAAGTGCTCCAAGACATTATTCTGTGTGAAAGATGCTGTAGAAATACAGGTTGTTCTTGTTAACTTCAAAGCATCGGATTTTTTTAAAAAAAAAGTCCTTGAAAATATTTGGTATTAGACCAAATTCTGTGTTCTCTTCAAAACCGGGTTAGATTAGAGCTGTCAGAAAGCTGTTCAGCTTTGGTTACGAAGTGATATTTCTGAGCAGGATTTAAACACAGCCACTTGTTAACATAATAATGCTTATAGTTTAATCTGGTGCCGTTCACGTTGAGAGGGTATCTCTAAGTGATGCACAGGATTTACTGTAAAGTATAGTAGCTGTATTTTGTAGGTGAATATGGCAGCCAATTTGCACACAGCGATGTTCCACAAACAGCCATTGAGTGAGTGACCAATTTTATTTGGAAGATTTTTGGCCAAGACTCAGGGAGAGAAAAACTCCTTTCTCTTTTTGAATAGTGCAATGGGATCTTTAAAGTCTACTTGTGTATGAAATGTTAAATAGGATTGAAAATGGAAACCCTGATTAATACTTTAGGATGCAACAATACAGTAGAACAAGAGGCCACTGGGTTAGAGCTGCAAAGGGAAATTTGGGGGAGATACCAGGAAGATTTTCTTCACCCAGAGGGTAATTGACGGCTAGAACAGGTTGCCAGGTTGGGACCAGGACAGTGGGACACATTTATAAAGCAGCTTGGTGCTGTGAGTGGGGGGACGGTACGGTGGGTGTTCTGGATGATGAGATCAGATCAGATGGTCCGAAGGACCTTCTTCATCCAAATCGATCTTGTGATCTTGTAATATAGCCTGATAATAATAATAATAATCCTTGCATTTGATATAGCGCTTTTAAAGTCTTCTAGACATCCCAAAGCGCTTCACAGAATATACTGTGAAGTGAATTGACTGTATATTTGTGGGCGAACGCGGCAGCCAATTGCGCACATCAGTGTCCCACAAACAGTCGTGGATTGAAAATGACCAATTTATTATTGTTTTGTTTTTTTGGAGGGATTATCATTAGGCGTGTGGAGTAAGGAAATTTGCCCAAGGTTTCGCCCTCTGCCTGGAACTGAACTCAGGTGATGTTAGTGGTGAGCAATTTAAAAACTATTCTGAGGAATAGTTGCAGTGACAGAATGAACCATGTTTGTAAATTGCGTTCTCCCGGGAATAACGTAAGAACCCTCCTGCATTGTGTTACACCGTCTGAGCTAACCCAACACCTCTCAGGCCATCACGGCTGGTTTTGGGGCGAGGAGGGAATTTTGTGGGAAAAAGATGATTGGAAAAAAGGGACTTCAAGATATACTCCGTGGAGACATTTAAAAAAAAACGCAGATGTGTTAATTAACAAATGTGTTAATGAACACATCACCACACCATTAGGAGGTGTGTTTTTATATCCTCGGTGTGCTGTAAACTGCTGAGTGGCTGTTTGTGAATGAAACAGAATTTCAAGAGAGCTTAAGAGAAAGAGAGAGAGAGAGAGAGAAAGTGAGAGAAAGAGAGAAATTTACATGCTGTGGATTATTCATCATCATAATAGGACTCTTCAGAAATGGCTTGACAAAATACCTGGCGAACAAAATATAAATTTCTTGCAAAAAACAGCTATTTTAGGAAGCTCAAATATACTAAGAAAAGTAACATGTGTAACATGGCAGTGTCGACCTTCACTGCAAACCATTTACCTCTGCAGAGTGATTTAAACTGTAATAACATAATAATAATAATAACCCTTGCATTTGGTATAGCACCTTATCATCTCTTTAAAATGGCTCAAAGCACTTCACTTCACAGAGTTTTACTGTAAAGTGCAGTGACTGTGTATTTTGTGGGTGAACTTGGCAGTCAGTTTGCGCACAGCGACGCCCACACAAAATAATAATAATCCTTGCATTTGATATAGCGCCTTATCACGTCTTTGAGACGTCTCAAATCGCTTCACGGAATATACTGCAAAGTGAATTGACTGTATATTTTGTGGGCAAAACACAGTGGTGATCCTGGGTTAATTGTGGCTTTTCCCGTTGCAGGTGGTTTACGAGAGGGCACACATGGCTGTTGGCTCATTGACCATCAATGAAGAACGCTCTGAAGTTATTGACTTCTCCGTTCCATTTGTGGAAACTGGAATCAGTGTCATGGTGTCTCGGAGCAATGGCACTGTTTCACCCTCTGCATTTTTAGGTAAAGGTTTGGGGTACCCCAGCCTGGCCTGGCCTGGCCTGGCCGTGGTGGGGGGAGATTCTCGCTCTGTCTGGGTCGCCCAGTTTGTCGTTTGCTTCTCATCCATGGCCCAGTCACGGCTGGTGTAGACCCTCAGGGGCTGAGGGGTGAAACCTGGTTTCACTGCACAGTCGGGTAATGCGGATTGGATTCCAGCGCCTGAAATCCCACATTAACACTGCTGCCAAAACAGCCCAGGGCACAGACCAACACCCGGCCAGTGGGAGCAAGTGCCGTGGTTCAGGTAATCCATTCAATCCCGTTGACCCATCTCTCCTCCCCTCCCCTCCACATGCCTACAGAATGTCGCAGTCTTTCTCAGCATCCTCTTGGGTGTAATCCATTGAATTGGTGAAACTGCTCTTTTAACCAGAGAGGGTTCTGTACAGAGAGGGGGGTTTGTAACATACAGGGTGGCCTGAATTTGGATTCTCTACCTCAAACCGTAGTGGAGGAAGTGTCTATAAATTTGTTTGTTGGGTGTTAGAGAGGTTAGAGAGATTGTAGAATCATAAAATCTTACAGCATAGAAGGAGGCCATTCAGTCCATCGTTCCTGTGACGACTCTTTGAAAGAGCTACCAACTAGTCCCACTCTCCCGCTCTAGACCCCATAGCCCTACAAATATTTCCGTTTTAAGATATTTGAGAAAAAGTAATTAAAGGGCATGGGGAGTGACAGGAAGGTGAATAAGACATGGTGGCTCATGTCCATTCAATCGATATAAGTTAAGGAGCAAAGGGGAAGAATAGAAGGATTTGTTTTTACACAGGAAGTTGTTGGGATGTGGAATGTCTTCCTTGGTCCCGTGGTTGAGGCAGGATCCACATTAGCTTTTCAGAAGGAAGCAGATAGATTTATCTAAAGAGGAGTCATCTGTTAGGGTGTGGAGGGGAGGAGAGGCAGGTCAATGGGACTGAATGGATTGTTCTTTTAAAGCACATGGGCTGAATGATTACGTGCTGAGCTGTAGGCAAAACGCACTCGGACAGACTTGCTAGGCCAAATGACCCATTTCTATGCTGTACCATTCCTCAATGATGTGATGTTCGCCTTGGAGGGCTGTGTATGTACTCGTGTGAAGACAGTGGCAGTTCTGGACAGGTCCTTACTTGGCAGAGTTGAGAGATGATAATCTCTGAATATTTCAAAACTGTCAGGAGCTACTGTGTGCAGGATATGGTTTGAAACCCGCTGACATTTACAAACCCTGTACAATAAGATTGCTCTTTGAAATCAGTGCTACCATGAGATGGCCTTTCTCAAAGCCTTTTGTTGGGTTCCTTCAACGCATGATCCATTGACCTCCTGCCTTGTGTTCTTTTGCAGAGCCTTTCAGTGCTGCAGTCTGGGTGATGATGTTTGTCACTCTTCTCATGGTGTCCGCCGTGGCTGTCTTTTTGTTTGAGTACTTTAGCCCTCTTGGATACAACAGAAATTTAGCGCAAGGGAAAAGTAAGTCATCTCATTCTTAAACCACGCATTACTTCTCTCGTTACTGATCTGCATTGGCACGTATTCCAAACACACCGCCAACAGTTACTGTGTCCAATTACATATTGCAATTACATATCAGCGCATTACATATTGCAACATCATAATAATTCTTGCATTTGATACAGTGCCTTATCACGTCGTTGAGACGTTTCAAAACGCCTCACAGGATTTTACTGATTCACAGGATTGTAAAACGCTGCCATGTTTTGCCCAGAAAACATACAGTTGTTTCACTTTACTGTCCTGTGAAACGCTTTGAGACGTCTCAACGATGTGATAAGGTGCTATATCAAATACAAGGGTTATTATTATGATTTCAATAGCGCCCTAGGTAGTGTCTCGTAAATTGAAGTGACTATATTTTGTACCGAACACCTGCAGATACGAAGCACTTTTAGTCAGGTGGTAAGTCTGCCAGGGATTAAAGCTCTATTCGCTGACCCAATGGGAGGAAGATAATGGCTGGTATCTTAATTGCTGCACAAGATATTTCCGAATGATTGTTGTATCCTCTTGTGCAGGCATTTTCTGAGGAGTTTATTATGATATTCAAGAGTCAAATTAGCCCCTTGCTCCCATCAATTGCCGATTATGCACGAGTTGCTGTCTGTCTCAGTAATGAAGCACAAGTGCTTTTCACTAAATGACAAGCATCTTAAAGAGATACTTACACCTCACCAAAGCTCTGTGCCTAGGCTTCTAATGACTCTGACAGAAGATGCTGATTTTCTTTAATTCTATTGGAACCGTATTCCAAGGAGAGAATAGGCAAACTGGAGCTTGAAATAGAGGGGATTGGAGGGTGATGTGATTGAGCTGTTTATGACACTAGTCCTGTACCGTAGTGGTTAGCGCGCTCGCCTCGCAAGCGAGAGAACCCGGGTTTGTTTCCCGGGCAGAGTGAAACCTTAGGTAAGTTTCCTTACTACACACTCCTCTGTTTACCTAGCAGTGAGTTGGAACCCGGTTGTTGATTAATGGATCGCTTTCCGGGGGTAATAATCCCATATAAAAAAAATTGGTAACTCAATCCATGGGTTTATGGGACACTGCTGTGCACGATTGGCTGCCGTGTTTCTCCCACAAAATACACACTTAATCTACTTTACGGTATATGCTGTGAAGCATTTTGAGACGTCTCAACGATGTGATAAGGCACTTCCCCCGCCCTGCCTGCCCCACCATTCAGCTTTTCTGCCTCAACCTTTGGAACTCCATCCCACAGGCCCTTTGCCTCGCCCCCTCCCTTGCCTCCTTCAAGACCTGTCTCAAGACCTTCCTCTTCGACCACGCCTTTGCCCACCCTCCTACTGCTACCCTCCTCGTCCTCCAACCCTCATTATCCCAACCCCCAGCTCGTGTCCAAATCCCTGATTGCCCAGCGCGTTGGGACGTCGTCCTGACGTGAAAGGCGCTATACAAATGTAATTTGTTGTTGTTCTTCTTATTGATTGATGTGGGTGTCAGTGAGTATGGAGTAAAGGCAGGCGAATGGGACTGGGTTACAGATAAGCCACGATTTAAGAAAATAGTGGAGCAGGCCGATGGGCTGAATGGCCTCCCTGTCCCTATCCCTGTGTTCCTACATTAAGCTCAGGTGATAAATATTGCAAATGAAATACTTAGTACAAAACAATAACCTGTTGCCATCTGTGCAGTTTATGACTTAATAAGAGCTTTATTCTGACACAGACACTGTGACAATATTAAATCTTTTTAAGTGCATGTCTCATGGCACACATTGTCTTTGAGAACTGCACTCTCTTCAGGTCATTAACTAGATATCAACATCTCTGGTGGTCAAACACAGTGATTACAGTAATGTGGTGTGAGAGTGACCAAGCGTTGTAAATTAGACCCAGAGGTCCTGCTAAACATCTCCTACAAACCTGAGAAAACTTCTAATTTGCTAGTGATGTTGTCTTTGGATTTAATCTTTTTCCTGATTGCTGTGAGGAACTTTATTCCCAAAGTCACTAAGAGAAAAGATTATTATTTTTATATAGTTCAGCTGAATCCCAGCATGAGACCACTTTGCCACAATTCTGAACAATCACACATTTTAAGAGGAATTCTTAATTTGGCAATCTGTTTTCTGCCGTTCTTCAAAAAAAAGACCCGTCCAAATGATAATAAACACTTATAATCCTTGCATTGGATATACAGTAGCTCATTTCACATCAGGAGGACTTCTCAAAGCACTTCACAGGATTTACTGTAAAGTGTAGTGACTGTCCACACAGCAATGTCCCACAAACAGCCATGAAGTGAATGACCAATTTTTTGGGGGGATGTTGAGGGATTATACCCCCGGAAAGTGATCCACCTAACAATCTACATACTGCCAGGTAAACACAGGCGTGTGGAGCAAGAAAACTTGCCTAAGGTTTCGCCCTGCCCGGGAATTAAACCCGGATCCTCTCGCTTGCAAGGCAAGCGTGCTACACTATGGGATTCCTATTCTTCAAAACAGAGGAATTCTCCCCCTTTTCCCCTGGCACAGTTACTGGCCGTAGCCACAGATTCATCCACTGGGTGTGATGGGCACAAACCCATGTCGTGTTAATGCACAATCCACCATGTTCTCAGATTCAACTGGTTTGGAACCATCAACCAGGGAGAAATGAACTCTCCAATTGAGTACCATCGCAGGTAGACTGCCAAGCCACTAGTGCTCTCTTCACAGGTATCTCGATAACCTCTGCATGTTAACTTAACAAAAACCAAGAAACCTCACAAGACTAACAAAAGGACAACCTCATTCATTGACTGGCTTGTCAGTGGATCATGGCACCTAGGATTGGGAACACAGAGTTTCACAGAAAAAAACACATGCAAGGACCCCATGTGATGGCTCCTGGTTATAGAATCCTCCAAATAAAGGAGTCTGATCATAGCAGACGTCTAACAACCCTGATCTAGAAAGTTGGAACTAACTTTCATTTTATTTAAAAAAAACACTCCTTGGGAAATATTTTGCTCCCGGTGGTGGGGGGGATAAAAAAACACACCTTGGAAAATGTTAAAGTGGGAAGAATATTTACTCACTTTGGATGTTCTTTGCTCACAGATCCTCACGGTCCATCCTTCACTATTGGCAAAGCAATATGGCTGCTGTGGGGTCTTGTCTTCAACAACTCTGTGCCCGTGCAAAATCCCAAAGGAACCACCAGTAAAATCATAGTCTCAGTCTGGGCCTTCTTTGCTGTCATCTTTCTGGCCAGCTACACGGCCAATCTGGCAGCCTTCATGATCCAGGAAGAGTTTGTGGACCAAGTGACTGGACTCAGTGACAACAAGGTAAGGCTCTGCCTCCCTTCACCATTTAGTAAATTATTATAATAATATTAGTGTTAACGATCCTTGAGTTTCATACAACACCTTATCATATTGATGATGATAATAATCACTACATTTGAAATGGCGCCTTATCACCAGTTGAGACGTCTCAAAAGTGCTTCACAGGATATGTGGAGTCCTGTAGCTCAGTGGATAGAGCACTCGCTTTGCAAGTGAGAGACCTGAGTTCAATCCCAGGCAGAGGGCCAAACCTTGGGCAAGTTTCCTTACTCCACACAGAGCCTAATAATAATCCCTCCAAAACCAAAAACAATAACAAATTGGTCATTTTCAATCTACGACTGTATGTGGGACATTGCTGTGCGCAATTGGCTGCCGCGTTCGCCCACAAATATACAGTCAATTCACTTTACAGTGTGTTCTGTGAAGCGCTTTGGGACGTCCTCCCGACGTGAAAAGCGCGATATCAAATGCAAGGATTATTATTATATCGTAAAGTGGATTGACTGTGTATTTTGTGGGCGAAACACAGAAGGATTATTTAGGATATACTGTTAAAGTGTAGTGACTGTGCATAGTTTGTTGGCGATCGCGAACGCAGCAGCCAATTTACGCACAGAATTGACCCACAAACAGCCATGGAGTGAGTGACCAATTTTATTTGGGAGATTGTTGGTCAGGACACCAGGAGAGAGAAACTCCCTTCTCTTTTCAAATAGTGCCGTGGGATCTTTAATGTTCACCTGAACAGGCAGTACCTCAGCTTTAGATGTTGTCTGAAGGACTCTTATGCTAATCTGGTATGGACGTTACATATGGATACGTTTCATTCGGAACACAGCAGAAACGGTAGAACTGTTGAGAAGGTTGCACAGACAGACCCAGCACACATTTGAATGGACCAGAGACTACGAGAAGACCTTTGAGAAGATAAAGTGACAGAATCACCTGTATTAAGGTTTGAGAATACGACAGAACGATTGACACTGTCTGTAGCAGGGAGTACACAGGGAAAAGGAGCTGCACTTGTACAAAATGGATCTCCTGTGGCCACTAAGACCAACGATACACACAATGGGAAGGAGCGCGTGGAGAGACCAGAGACACTGAGAATGAGGACAAGCCCTTACAGCTTATATCAGAAAGAACATGGCTGACACATCTCCGTGGCGACGGAGAATGAGGACCTGCCTGGAAAACATAACCTGAGACTGAGGTACAAGTAGGTTAATCAGCGAGATACCGCCCATACTCATCAGAATGGCGTCTGACAGGAACCAACTGGAGACAACAAACTCCCTAAAGAAATAGAGATTCAGGCAGCACAAGGGACACGTTTGAGGAAGCGATAACTGAGTGCAAAACAACAACAAGATTATAGCGCCTTTCAAGTTAGGAGGACGTCCCAAGGTGCTGCCTTCCTTGGGATGAGACGTTAAACCGAGTTCCCTGTCTGGTGGATATTAAAGATTCCGCGACGCTATTCGAAAGAGAAGGAAGTTTCTCTTTCCTGGTGTCCTGGCCAACAACCCCCCACCAAAACAAAATTGATCACTCATTTCATGGCTGTTTATGGGGCATTGCTATGTGCAACTTGGCTGACATGTTTGTCTACAAATACAGTCACTACATTTCATAGGACAAACTCCTGTGAAGCACTTTGGGATGTCCTCTCGATGAGAAAGGCACAATATCAAATACAAGGATTATTACTATTAAAACAACTCAGGTTCAGTGTGGAACAGACAGCAAAGGGGACTAATAGGAAGTGTCCTGATAGAAAGGACTAGAAGTAACTACTGGAGGGGATATTACAGAACAGGTCCACTGGTGGATTTGATATTTGACTGCTAATAAAATACTTAACAGTAGTTATTCCTGACTCGGCTGATGTCACAACTATCCCAAGGTGGATTGTTCTACTTGTAATTTTACGTTACATTTAATTTAGTTTACATCCCGGAGTCCTTTTGACTCACCCCCTCCCTCACCTTGTTCAATGTTTGTCTCAAGACCTGCTTCTTTGCCCACGCCTTTGGTCATCTTTCACCTCTCCAACCCCCTCAGTTCCCACATCCCGTTCAGGTACCCACCCAGGATGTTAAGTGCCTTGTGACGTCCTCCCAACCTGAAATTTGTATTGTATTGTATACTGTATTATATTGTATTGTGTTTTGTGGAATTGAGAGCTTTTGCTAACTCCCATCACTTGAAGCTCAGTCTTCAGTCCTTTATTGGTGTGCGGAATCTGCCGCTTGCTGTGTGCCTTCTCCGCAGTATTTAATCATCCTGTGGCACGATTCTGACATTTCTGACATTCCAGTTTAAGCGCGGGGCACTGGGCAGATATAGCTTTGCCTATTGTGCTGTGCACTCGCCTCCAATTTCCTGCAGTGGTAGTGATTAATCGCTACGGTCAGGCAGTGCAATTTAATAGCAGCACTCTTTTTATTAAAAAATATCTCATCACTGAAAGATACCCCACTGAATCGATTTTTTTTCCACTATGTGGATAGTTAGCACGTTTGAGAGATAAAACCCTGCGTGTTACATATTGAATGGGGCTCTGATAACTATTCTCCTTGGGGAGGGAGGTAAGTGGGGTCTCCTTTGTGTTGAACTAGCTCCAAGCTGACGGAATATCGGAATTGAGCCAGCCCTCTGTGGCGGACTCGGTAGTCCGGTTTCTGAGCCAGGTGGGTCCACAGTATTCCAGGGCACTGCTGATGACAGCACAGCCAGCACAGACAGGCACTCTTCACACTCAGATCCTGTTAACCCTGCAAGCCAAAGCCTTAACAGATAGGGTGGTCCTAGCTGGACAATCAGAGGGAAAGCTTGCCAGACAATGCTCTCAATGGCAAGCTATTTGTTTTTAGCTGGTTACCCCAGACTCCAGCAGTGACCCCAATGCACATTCTGGGGTCCCCGAGTCTTGGCTTTCACCAACTTGAACCTAATGCTCTCTAAGAGTAGTTAACCAGGGTGCATCTCCACATAGTTTTTACTGTGAAGTGGTAGTGACTGTGTATTTGGAGGCTAACAATAGGTCGAATGGCCTCCTTCTGCTCTGTAAAATGTTGGTGGAGGCTCAGGAGTGATGCTCCTCAGTGACATTTGGGTTCTTTAAGGACGGAAGCGATTTAGTGGAATGGAAAGGCACATTTCTGAGTGAACATTTGAGCGTCAATTGATTGTTTCAAAATTCCTAACGTCCAATTTTTTCTTCCAGTTCCAGAGACCCTATGATTATTCCCCTCCGTTTCGGTTTGGCACAGTGCCGAACGGCAGCACGGAGAGAAACATCAGGAATAACTACCCCGACATGCACGCTTATTTGTCCAAGTATAACCTGAAAGGAGTGCAGGATGCCCTCATGAACTTGAAGGCTGGGTAAGCTTTTGACGGGAATAATTTACCTTCATCACACAGAGGATACATTTCAAGATCCTAGTCCTCACCTTCCAAGAACTTCATGGCCTTGCTCCCCCCTACCTCTGCCAACCTTCCCGCTCCCTCAGCTTAGTGGGCTCCGACCTGCTTTACGTCCCCGCCTCACCTGTCCCACCATTCTGCCAATCTGCCCCCACCCTGTGGAACTCCATCCTGCAGTCCCTCCACCTCACTCCCTCCCTTGCCTCCTTCAAGATTCGTCTCAAAACCTTATTCTTCAACCGTGCCTTCGATCACTCTCCTTCCCCTCCTGCCCTCCACCCTTCCTGATCCTGACCCCCAGCTCAGGTCCGAAACACTGATTGTCCAGCGCCTTGGGACGTCCTCCCCATGTGAAAGGCGCTTTACAAATGTAGTTGTGTTGTTGTTGTTCATCTACCATCTGATTCAGGCAGTTCTTGCTTGTTCCCTGATTATAACCAAGTGAAATATTCTTGAATTTTGAGTTAAACATTGAAAGTCTCATGTCGCTATTTGGTGCGTTTTATTTCTGAAATCGTTCAACTTTGCTGGCTTCCCCCCAATCCCTGCCCCCCACCAACTCACACTCCCAGTCATCGGTGTGAAGCACTTTGAGACATCTTCCCAAAGTGAAAGGTGTTTGTGTAAATGTAAATTGTTGCTGTTGTAGACTCGGTCTATCAGACCACCTTAGAATTTGAGATGAGGCACAATTGGTGAACAGTCCTCAGTGAAGCCTTCATTTGGAATCTGTATCCCCTAGTTCTTAAATTATCCATTGCACATCTCTTCCCTGATGATTCCCGAGCTGTGCTGAAGGTCTGTCTTCACCAATCAGCCAACCTGTATTGTAGACCATTTCCTCACAGTCCACAGTGCAATAATACAGTTTTACCAAACATATCTCTTTTCCCCTCAATATAAAGTGCCATTAGACCACAGTATATTGATGGAGTTGTACATTGGCGAATGGTATTTTATATTGGGAGTGAGATGTTTAAAGATACTGTAGCACTGTATTTGGAGTGAGTGACCAATTTTATTTTGGGGATTGTTGGCCAGGACACTAGGAGAGAGAAACTCCCTTCTCTTTTCGAATAGTCCATAGGATATTTAACGTCCACCTGAAAAGACAGACGGGACTTTGGTTTAACTTTGGACAGAGAACGCCACCTCCGATTATGGAGCTCTCCCCCCAATCCCCAGCACTGCACTGGAGTATCCGATTCTACAGCTACTGACTGAGCCAGGCTGACACCAGTTACAGTGGAATGATGTGAATGAATAGTTCTTTCACATTAGTAAGATTGTTATCTCTGTTCGAAAAGTATTGAATATTTTATGATTTTTTAAAATTATTCTGGAAGACAAAAACCTAAATGAGTTAATTATTGAGAAGAGTGCGAGCTCCTAATTATTGCACTCTCCCAATCTTCCGTCTCGTTTTAAAGGGAAAATTAATCAAGTTGATAACAGGCCTGGGCAATCGCAGCACCTGCAAGCTTGAGTAACCGTTCTCTATCAACCCCGCTCACTATATTAGGTTCTCAAGCCTCCGATTCTCTTTAAATATTAATATCATTAAAATGACGTCCGGTGTGGCTGTGCTGTCTTCTCATCAGTTCACAGGAGATCACTAAATTGGTCTGGATGAAGAAGGCCCATCTGATGTCATCCCTCTAGAAAATTCGCCCTACCGTTCCCCCACCACAACATCAAGCTACTTTTTAATCGAGTCCCAGTGTCCTGGTCCCAACCTGGCAACCCTGTTCCAGTCATTAATTACCCTGAAATGACCATCACAACTCTAAACCTGTGTCTCGGTGCTTCTGAAAGTGTTGATCTGGGTTTACTTTTTCAATCCCACTTAAAACTTTATACACCTCCATAAGGTCCCCTTCTCAATCTCTCTTTGGGCTGATCCAATTTAGTGTGCTGTGGATCAGTGATTTAACATCATTATAGTGTAGACATTCCATTTTACACTGGGAGATTTCCACCAGTGCATATCGCACGCAGCAGATGACAGGAGGAGGCCATTCAGCCCATTTAGCCTGTTCCACAGACACTGAATAACACAATGGATGTAATGATCATCATGCCTGCATTTGATACAGCACCTTTCATGTCAGGAGGACAGCTCAATGTGCTTTACAGAATTTACTGTAAAGTGTAGTGACTGGGTATTTTGTTAGTGAATGGAGCAGTTAATTTGCACAGAGCGATATCCCACAAACATTCAGGAAGTGAATGACCTATTTCATCTGAGGGATTGTCGGCCTGGACACTAGAGGAACTCCCTAACCTATTTGAATGGAGACACAGGATCTTTAATGTCCATCTGAACAAGTGCAGACGGTACTTTGGGTTTAACGTCTCACCCGAAGGATGGCATCGCCCATAATACAGAGCTCCCCCAACACTGCTCTGGAGGTCAGCCGAGACTGTGAGCTCAAAACCCTGATGTGGGATTTGAAACCTTCACTCTGACCCAGAGACGATCGACTGAGCCAGACTGACACCCTAATATCCTGCTGATATTCCTATTTAAGAACAATGACTTATCATCCAATTGAAAAATCTTTTCCCAGTTTTTTCTTTAAGATGCGTGACAGTTTAAACATTTTTTTTTCGCGTGTGTTTAAACCATTGCGCAAGATTCACCCACTTGCTTCATTGGCAGGTTGCGAATCAGGGTAACTGAGGTCTGACATTCCACCTGGTCACAGCCTGCGAGGCTGCTCAGTCTTAAAATTGGCAGACAATTGTGGAGGTGTCTTCAATCTTCAAGCTCGTTTCTTCTTAAGAAGTGGGGGAAACCCAGAGCAGTGCAGAGCTTTATACAACAACAACAAATTACACTTGTATAGCGCCCTTCAGGATAGAAAAACGTCCCAGGGCGCTGGACAGTCGGGGGCTTTTGGGCCCTCCCCTCCAGTCGGGGAGCGGCGGCAGGACAGCGCGGGGAGGAGCCTGGGCCAACTGACCCAGGTACTTAAACTCGACGCCGGAGCGAGTGCAGCTAGGCAGTGGAGGGAGGTGTGGGGGCGGAGCGGGGGAACTGCGACGTCATAGATTAGTTTTCAGGTGAGTGCGCGCGCACAAAAAAAAAAAAAAAAAAAAAAAAAAAAACCCTCTGCGCCCCCCCCCCACCCCCCCAGGGCTCACATCAGAGCCCACTATGGTCCTGTTGGGTTCGATGCCCCAATCTGCGGGATAATGCCATCCACCTGACCGCTCGCTCCCGGTCCCCGCGTGCGCACTATGGCTGCCGCTTTGACCCGAGCCCCCTCACCCCCTCCCTCCCTCCCCCCTCCTCTCTCCCCCCAAACCCTCCCCCTCTGCATCTCTCCCGCTCTCTCCTCCTCTCTCTCCGTCCCTCTCGTCTTCTATCCCCACTTGACCCTCCCACAACCTCCCTCTGTTCCAGTCTGGGAATCCTCCGCCGGGCTCACCGCGGCACTCGGCGTTGGCTGTCCAGCAGCAGCCACACCGACTGCCCCATTCCCCACCACTCTCGCCAGCCACCCCGGACACAGACCCGGGGAGTCAACCTCTCCTCCCTCATCCCCATCTCCCCCACCCCTGCCTCACAACCTGGACCCCCCTCCCCTCCCACACACCCTTCTGTCAACCGCTCCCTCCACATCGGACTGCAAAATGTCCGCTCCCTCTGCAACAAGGCCCTGGTCATCAACGATCTCATCCTTGATGAGAACGTTGATATCATGGCCTTGACAGAAACGTGGCTCACCCCAGGCGACACCTTCCCCCTCACGGAGGCCACGCCACCCGGCTACACCTCCCACCACATCCCCCGCCCCAACCGCCGTGGCGGTGGTGTTGCCCTTATCTCAAGGACACCACTTGCCCTATCCCCCTACTCCACTGGCTCTTTCCCCTCCTTCGAGCACCTCACCCTCTCCCACCCCTCATTCCTCTCCCTTAAAATCCTCCTCCTCTACCGGCCCCCTAAAACCTCTCCCACCTTCATCTCTGACATTTCAACACTCCTCACATCTCTTTGCCTCTGCTCCGATCGCCTCATCATCCTGGGCGACTTTAACCTACACTTCACCCCCTCCTGCTCCATCTCCACAGACTTCTCTTCCCTGCTCTCCTCACTCAACCTTTCCCTACACATAAACTCCCCCACTCACAGTCACGGCCACCCACTCGATTTGGTGATCACCCGGGGCCTCAGTGTCTCGGATGTCACTATTACCGACAAGGCCATCTCCGACCACTACTTCATCTCCTTCACCACCTCCACCCCCCTCCCCACCTCCACCAGACCCACCACCATCTTCTACCGCCCTTGGAAGAAGTTACCCCCACAATCCCTAACCGATGCCTTGGAGTCCTCTGAACTCCTCTCCCTCTGGCCTTCAACCCTCACCGACCCCTCTTCTCCTCTCTCCCTCCTCCACAATATCCTCTCCTCCACACTCGATACTCTTGCCCCCATCACTTCCCGCACTGTCTCCTACTCCCGCTCCTCCCCCTGGTACACCACCCACCTCCGCTCACTGAAATGCCAGGTGCGGGCTGCTGAGCGCACCTTTGTCAAATCCGGCTTAACGGTCCACCGACAAATCTGGCTGGACCTCCTCAAAATTTACCGCTCCACTCTAGCCTCGGCCAAGTCGTCCTTCTACTCCAGGATAATCCTGGAGGCGAAGAACAACCCCAGGCTACTGTTTTCCACCACATCCCGACTCCTCCGTCCCCCCGCCACCCCGCGCAGGTCATCTCCTCCAACCTTCACTGCGAGGAGATGCTGGATTTCCTTGAATCCAAGATCAAGGGAATCCGCTCCGCGGTCACTTCCCCTCCAACTTCCACCCACCACCCACCCCTTCCCTCCCACACTCCGACTCCTACCCATCCTCCCCTACACACCTTCGTACCCGTTTCCCCACCCTCTGTCACTGAACTCATCCTATCCCTAAAACCAACCACCTGCTCCCTTGACCCCATCCCCACTCCACTCCTTATCTCCCAGCTCCATTTTCTTGTCCCACACATCACTGACATCATAAACCTGTCCCTCTCCTCTGGCTCTGTCCCCATTCCATTAAAAACTGCCATCATCACGCCCACCCTGAAAAAACCCTCCCTTGATGCGTCGCAGCTATCAAGCTACCGGCCCATCTCCAACCTCCCCTTTCTCTCCAAGGTCTTGGAAAGAGTTGTCGCCTCCCAACTGCGCTCTTTCCTCTCCACCCATTCTCTTTTTGAACCCCTTCAGTCAGGTTTCCGTGCTGCTCATAGCACAGAAACTGCCCTGGTCAAGGTCACCAATGACATCCTGACCATCTGTGACCAGGGCTCCCTCTGTCTCCTCGTCCTCCTCGACCTATCGGCAGCATTCGATACGGTCGACCACACTATCCTACTCCACCGCTTGTCCTCCCACCTCAACTTTCAAGGCACTGTCCTTGAATGGTTTAGGTCGTACCTTTCTCACCGTCTTCACTTCGTCTCAACGAATGGCTTCTCCTCCACCCCCCGTACTGTCTCATGTGGTGTCCCTCAGGGCTCTGTCCTCGGTCCCCTCCTCTTCACCCTCTATATGCTCCCCCTTGGTGACATCATCCGCAAACATGGGGTTAACTTCCACATGTATGCGGATGACACCCAACTCTACCTTTCCTCCTCTACTCTCAACTCCACGACCACCGATGTCCTGACAGCCTGCCTGTCCGACATCGAGTCCTGGACGAGAGACAACTTTCTTCAGCTCAACGTGCAAAAAACCGAGGCCCTCCTGATTGGCTCACGTCAGCGCCTCCGCACCTCAGGCGCTGACACCATCAGCATCCAAGGCTGCACTCTCCACCTCTCAAAGCCAGTCAGGAACCTCGGCGTTTTGTTCGACCCTGAGCTGTCCTTTCTCCCTCACATCCGCACCACAACTGGCACCGCCTTCCATCACCTCCGGAATATCGCCAGATTACGGCACTACCTCACCCCTCACGCTGCTGAAACCCTGGTTCACGCCTTTGTCACCTCAAGGCTGGACTATGGGAACTCTCTCCTCGCCGGCCTTCCCGCCACCTCCCTCCACAAGCTGCAGGTCATTCAGAACTCTGCAGCTCGTGTACTGTCCCGCACCAGGCTTCGGGACCACATCACTCCCACCCTCGCTCGCCTCCACTGGCTCCCCATCCCCCAGAGGATTGATTTCAAGATCCTCATCCTCACCTACAAGGCCATTCACGGCCTTGCTCCCTCCTACCTCTCCAACCTACTATCCCCCTACCTACCTGCCCGTACCCTCCGTTCCTCTGGCTCCGGTCTGCTCCACGTCCCCGCCAAACGCCCTACTATCGGTGGTCGGGCCTTCAGCCTCTCAGCCCCGAGGCTCTGGAACTCCATCCCCCAGTGCCTTCGCCTTGCTTCCTCCCTTTCCTCCTTCAAGGCCGGTCTCAAAACCTTTCTCTTTGACCGTGCCTTCAGCTCCCCTCTCGACTCTCTTCCTCCTCCTCGCTCCCTCCCTTCCCTCCCCTCACCCTGACCATTTCCCCCTCCTCTCTCCCTCCCTTCCCTCCCCTCACCCTGACCATTTCCCCCCTGCTCGGGTCATGACCCAACTGTGCAGCGCCTTGGGACGTCCTCCTGACGTGAAAGGCGCTCTATAAATGGAATCTTGTTGTTGTTGTTGTTGTTCTTGTTGTTGTTGTTGTAGCTACAATGGGACGTCTGAGCGTAATGCCTTTGCTGGCCCGGCTGCTTCAGGGATTTTCTTTCTCTTATTGCAGAAAGTTGGACGCTTTCATATACGACGCGGCTGTGCTGAACTACATGGCGGGCAGAGACGAGGGCTGCAAACTGGTGACTATCGGGAGCGGATATGTCTTCTCCACCACAGGTTACGGGATAGCCTTGCAGAAAGGGTCGCCATGGAAGCGGCAGATTGACCTGGCTCTGCTGCAGTTTGTTGGCGACGGTATGGGCTGCTTCGTATTACTCACTCACTGTCTAGGAGTTTCCTGCCCGCCCGCTATTCACCGTCTCACAACAGGTGTTGCGAGGGGTTGGAGGGGGTTCACTGCTGAGTGTTGTTGTTGCTATTTTGTTATTACGGTTTAAATCCCTCTGTCAAGGTAGTTTCTAAGTGATTTTCAGTGATGCTCAGCCAGACCAGTAACACTGCCACTAGACATATAATTGGATGTTACTTTTCTTAATATATTTAAGCTTCCTAAAATGGCTACTTTTTGCAGGAGGTTGACATTTTGTTCACCAGGTATTTTGTCAAGCCATTTCTGAATAGCACTTCAAGAAAGCACTTCAAAAGGGGGCTACTGTCAAGAGTAGTGACTGTGTATTTTGTGGGCGAAATGCAGCAGTGAAGTTATGCACAGCAGGGTCCCACAAACAGCCATGGAGTTAATGATGAATTTTATTGGGAGATTGTAGGCCAGAACTCCGGGAGAGGGAAACTCCCTGCTTTTTTGCATTAGTGCCATGGGATTTTTAACATCCACCTGAACAGGACCTCGGATTAACGTCTCATTCAAAGGACAGCGTCTCTGACAATGCCACACACCTCAGCATTGCATTGGAGTGGTAGGTTGAAGCCTTGGACTCACAACCTTCTGACCCAGAGGCGAGAGTTCGACAGGCTGAGCCAGGCTGACACCTATTATTTATTCACTTAGATAATATTGAATTACTCTAGGTTCCTTAAATAACTATTGTGCTCGTGTGATATGATGTCTCTTATGCTATCTGAAATATACAGAGATGCTTCACTCTATTGAAATAAGGAGTGTGCTAGGGCATACAATACACTTTATACAGTGACCTGTATAAAGAACTCTCCTCCAGGCTCTCTCAAGCTTTGCTTAAGAGCACTTTCTGCACTCAAGCTTTCTTTTCCCTGTTCATTTATTTATCCCTGGTTTTGAAGCAAGCTGCTATTCTTAGCAATTGATTTTTCCCTCACCGCAAACTGACATCAATGAAATTAGCCTTTTGTCTGAGCATTTCAATAGAATTTTAATTGAATTTGCCATAGCTTGTTCCTGAAAGTTGGATTTTTGTACTTTAGAGGTCACATACAGTGCATAATTGCTCCCCACTCCCCCCTCCCCCTTGCTCTCCCTCCCCCACTCCCTCACTCCCCACTCCCCCTGGTAGGGTAGCTGTGTAGCTAAACCTCATCACTGCCAGCAATTGTGCAATTGCTGTGCGGAATTGGCTGCCCCGTTTGACCTACAAGTTATACGGTCAATTCACTTTACAGTATATTTTGTGAAGCGTTTTGAGACGTCTCAAAGATGTGATAAGGTGCTATATTAAATGCAAAGATTATTATTATTATTATAAGTTCCCCACTCCCCCACCCCTGTTCCCACTCTCTCCCTCCCTCACTCCCCAACCCCATCCTTCCCTGCTCTTCCACCCACGCTCCCCCTCTCTCACTCCCCACTCCCCCTGTAGGCGAGCTGTGTAGCTAATACCTTATCACTGCCAGCATTCCAATCATAAGAACATAAGAATTAGGAGCAGGAGTAGGCCGTTCGGCCCCTCGAGCCCTGCCCCGCCATCCGATAAGATCATGGCTGATCTTCAGACCTAACTCTAATTACCTGCTCTATCCCCATATACCCCAATCCCTCTATTTTTTAAAAAATCTATCAATCTCAGCCTTGAAGATGTTCAAGGACTGAGCATCTACAGTCTTCTGGGGTAGTGAATTCCATAAATTCACTACCCTCTGAGTGAAGAAATGTTTCCTCAACACTGTTCTAAAAGGCTGACCCTTAATTTTAAGACTGAGCCCTGGTTATAGATTCTCCTACCGGGGAAACAGACCCTCAGTGTCTACTTTATCAGCGCTTTAAGGAGATATGTTTCAATAAGATCTCCTCTAATTCTTCTGTACTCTAGAGAATACAGCCCTAGTTTATTCAGCCTTTCCTCATAGGTCAGTCCCCTCATCCCAGGAACTAACCGAGTGAATCTACACTGCACCCCCTCTAGGGCAAGTATGTCCTTTTTTAAATAAGGAGACCAAAACTGCACAAAATACTCTAGGTGTGGTCTCACCAAGGCCCTATACAGTTGCAGCAAGACTTCCCTACTCTTGTACTCTAAACCTTTTGCAATAAACTCTAACATACCGTTCGCCTTCTTAGTTGCTGCTGCACCTGCAAACTAACTTTTTGAGACTGGTATACAAGGACACCCAAATCCCTCTGAACACTAACACTATCTAATCTCTCCCCCTCTAGAAAATAATCTGTTTTCTATTTTTGCTACCTAGGTGAATAACTTCACACTTCCCCACATTAAATTCCATCTGCCACCTACTCGCCCATTCCCCTATCCTATCTATATCCCGTTGCAATCTTTTTGCATCATCCTCAGAGCTTACTCTCCCACTTAGTTTAGTGTCATCCGCGGATTTAGATACGTTACATTCAACGTCCTCGTCCAGATCATTGATGTAAATTGTAAATAGCTGAGGCCCAGCACTGATCCTTGTGGCGCTCCACTAGTCACATCCTGCCAATTCGAGAATGACCCGTTTATCCCTACTCTCTGGTTTCTACCCGTTTTCTTCAATCCATGCTAATATGTTCCCATTAATCCCATGGGCCTTAACCTTGTGCAATAGCCTTTTGTGTGGCACTTTGTCAAATGCCTTTTTAAAATCTAAATATACTACATCTACTGGTTCCCCCCTCTCTAACCTGCAGATACATCTTCAAAAAACTCTAAAAGATTAGTTGAGCATGACTTCCCTTTTGTAAAGCCATGTTGACTCCGCCTAATCTTGTTACGGTCTTCCAGGAATCCCATAACGACATCTTTGATTAAGGACTCAAGAATTTTCCCTATCACTGATGTCAGACTAACTGGTCTATAATTCCCCATCTTTTCTCTCCCACCCTTCTTAAATAGTGGTGTTACGTTTGCGATCTTCCAATCAGTGGGAACCGTTCCAGAATCCAGAGAATTTTGGAAGATCAAAGACAAGCCATCCACTATCTCAGTAGCTACCTCTTTTAAAACCCTAGGATGTAGGCCATCAGGTCCAGGAGATTTATCAGTTTTAAGACCGGATAATTTACCTAAAACCATTTCTTTACATCATGTTCTATGAGAGGAGCTTAAATATCTTTCGGATATTTATACAGATAAGATGGCAAAACAGGAGGAGGCCATTCACCCTGTTCCACTAGTTTATTAGATCTCTATAATTCTTTTAATCCCAATGACTCGCCCTTCCCTCACACCCCTTAATCCCTCTACTACCCATGTCTCTGACTGTCTATTAAACATCACTATTGATCCCACCTCTACAGCTTTCTGGGGCCGATCGTTCCACATCTTCACAGCCCCCTGTGTGAGGAAACGCTGCCTGACCTCAGCTCTAACTGCCCTGGCTCTGAGTTTAAGGCTCTACCCCTTGTACTGATTCCTCTACCGGTGGGAAGAGTCGTCCACTATCTAACCTGTCAATATCTTATTATTTTACACACCTCAATCACATCAAGCCTTTAGATCCTGTAATGGAATATACCCACAGTGTATTCACAGCTTCTCAGCATAGCTCAGTGTACATTAGTTGAACTCTCTGTCCTTTACCCAAAATAGCTGCTTCTCTGCAGGTCCACTCCTCCTCATACACTTTATGTTTCCATTTGATTAGTGATGTTTTTGAAGGACGACATTGATGAGCTTGAAATTGCTTTAACAAAAATCACAATGAATCATTTCCTACGACCTGAAGCTTCTGTGTTTTAATATAAAGGTGTCACAACAAAGATTGATATGCAACTAAATCGGGGCTTGGAACTCACAGTCTAGGCTGATGCTCCAGTGCAGTGCTGGGGGCAGCATTGCATTGTTGGAGGTGCCGTCCTTCAAATGAAATGTTAAACCAAGGCCCTGTCTGCCAGTTCAGGTGGATGTTAAAGCACTACCGAAAAAGAGAAGGGAGTTTCTCCCCAGCCGACAATCCTCCAGATAAGATCATTCGTTCACTTCATGGCAGTTTGTGGGACATTGCTGTGTGCAAATTGACTGCTGTGTTTGCCTAAAAATACACGTTCATTTCACTTGACATTGATTCCCTGTGAAGCACTTTGAGATGTTTGTATCGCTGTTGTATCGAACACATGGCCTAGAAAGGGAAGGATCTGTGCTGTCGTTAGGGAATAGAGAGCCTAAGGCACCATATGTGTTAATCAGACTCCAATACAATGTAGAGCTTAGCGCAAGAATCGTCATCACCTCATCTCATACCAAACCTTTTACACTGAGAGCTGCAGTACAGCCAAAGTGGAGTGAAAACTCAGCGAGCACCTGGCTATGTTCCCCGTCCTATCTGTCCTACCATCGGCAGGTGGACTTTCATCAGCCTTGTTACCACCATTCTCTAAAAACTCCATCCGGAATCCCTCCTTGTTCAAAGTCTGTCTCGAGGCCTACCTCTTTGACCGCGCTTTCGGTTATCTTTACTCTCCCCACCTCCCCTCCCACCCACCTTGAGTGCCAAACCAAACTGGGACGTTTCTGGCAAGTTACATCTTTTTAGCTGGTTAGACTCCAGCAATACCTATCAAACACTCTGTGGTCCCCCAGTCTTGGCTCTTGCCATCCTGCGCCTAATACTTTCTGGAATTAGGTAAGCAAGAAGCGTCCCTCCAGGGAGAGAGTGCGCATTCCATTCCAACAATTTGTCTCTGGAATTTCCACATGTAGGTGGGATGCATGGAATTCTTGGCTTGGTTTGGGTACTCTTAAGCACGGTGATGGGTTTCCGCATGTGTCAGATACGCCTGCTGACCGAAAAAAAGATTCAGCGCCTTGGGATGTCCTTGGGAAGTGATGGGCACTGTATAAATGTAAACGTGTATTGTGTTGTAAAGTGGGGTGTGTGCGGGAACCTGATGTGGTTCCACTGCTGTGCTGAGTGAGTACTAAATGGAAACAATGGTGTGGTTCTCTTGTTGTGCAGGCGAGATGGAGGAGCTGGAGGCCCTCTGGCTGACTGGCATCTGCCACAATGAGAAGAACGAAGTGATGAGCAGCCAACTGGACGTGGATAACATGGCTGGAGTGTTTTACATGCTGGCTGCAGCCATGGCCCTGAGTCTGATCACCTTTGTGTGGGAGCACTGGTTTTACTGGAATCTCAGGCACTGCTTTGTGGGCAACTGCACCGGGAAACCAGGAATTCTCTTCTCAATAAGCAGAGTGAGTAACGAAAGCTCTCCCGAGTCTCTCCGCGTCTCGCTCCCCTGCTCGAAAAGGCATTTTAATTGTTTTCTGCTCAATGAGGATTTTTATTTTAACTCGCGCTGAGAGTGTGGACCGAATGAACTCACTTCGGAACGTACCTGTAACCCCATCAAAGTAAAAACGTACTTTAATGGTCTCTTAGTTGACATCAGCACGGTGCGGTTTTTTGCGAGTGTAAACCACGCAGTGTTACATAGCGCCCCTCATGCTGGGTAGTGTCTCAAAACACTTTGAGACGCTACCCAGCACGAGGGGCGCAATATAAATGCAAGATGTTGTTATTGTTGACCTGCAGATATCACAATGGAGATAATCAATTGTCACGTAAACTCTGTGCCAGAACAAGTGAGTTTAAGGGGAAACATCCTCAAGCAGAGGGTGGTGAGAGTGTGGAACTCACCGACAGAAACTGGTGGAAGCAGAAAGTATCAAGAGGAAATTTAACGCAGGCCTGAGGGAGAGGGGAATTGAGGGGGGACAGGAGAGAGGTGGAGGTCTGTGTGGAGTGTAAAGATCGCACCGATGGGTTGGGCCAATTGGCCTGTTTCGGTGCTGTTACGTTTGTTGGGCCTCTGTGCAATAACTGTCGGAGTTTTGTATCAGAGAAGAGAAGCCCAGCGTTACCTGTTCCAAGTCCCCGCTGGCTGCGGCCCCAGCACATCAGGCGTCTGCCAGCGAACGACAGAAGTGCTTCAATGATCTCAGCCTCTGGCAAGAAAGCACTCGCTTAGGCTTGGCTGGGAGCGATCACAGCAGGGACGCCTCTCCACTATGCACGTCCCCTGCTCTGCCTGCTCCCATCTGACCCATAAAAAATCTGTGGGGCGAAAAGACCTGCTAATATGTAATAAATGGTGGAAGAGGCTCAATCATCTAAAAAGCCTCTTCCTGTTCATGTATTCCTATCCCCCTATCACCGTTGTTGGGTTAGGCTCAGAATTCATCCATCAGATGAAACGTTTAAACCAAGGTCTGCCTGTTCAGATGAATGTTACTTCCTCCCGACGTGAAAGGCGCTCTACAAATGTAATCTTGTTGTTGTTAATAGGTCCCAAGGCCCTGTTCGAAAGGAGAAGGGAGTTTCTCCCGGTGTCCTGACCAACAATTCCACAATACAAATTGGTCGTTTCATGGCTGCTTGTGGGACATTGCTGCAGTCACTTGGGCTGCTGCGTTTGCCTACAAATATACAGTCACTTCAGTTTTGCTCTGAAGAGCTCTGAGACATCGTTCCGACATGATAAGGCGCTATACCAGATGCAAGGATAATTGTTATATTATTGACTGTAGCATGGTCACTGGACCCTTCAGTTTAAGTGTTTTTTTCCCTGTATCAGCGTCCCTGCTGTGATCGCTCCCGGCCAAGCCTAAGCGAGTGCTTTCTTGCCAGAGGCTGAGATCATTGAAGCACTTCCGTGGTTCGCTGGCAGCCGCCTGATGTGCTGGGGCCGCAGCCAGCGACAGCTCAGAGATGGATGGGCTGTAAAAAGCACAGAGATGATATATTTTAATGGAGTAAAGGCTAACTGTCTGGAAAGCACTCCACCATGAGTTTTATAGGTTCCCTGCGTGCTTTGTTTGTAGATAGGACTGGAGAGGAGACCAAAACAGCATTAGACTCATACAGATTATATGGGGAGTTGGACAGAGACTCGCACAGATTATGTAGGGTAGAGTGCATGTCACACAGTGAGTGCCGTATAGTCTGTGTGTCACAGTGTGTGCTGTGTGTGTAACTTGGGTGTAGTGTGTGTTTGCGTGAGACACACAGTATTATATGCTGTGTTAAATAGAGTCAGTCCCTTTGTGCATGTTTCCTCTATAACCTTTTAGCTGGAAGGTTTGAGAGATGGTCCTGCCTGGCACTTTCCAAGCTGTGTGAGGAAACAACTGCTGCATATAGGGCAAACTTACAGCCTTAAACTGGAGAGTAAATATGACTGATCATTTCATTTCTCATTTACTTAATTAACAGCGAATGAATCCCGGCAACACAATGTGGTTGGAAAATGAGAACATTTAAAATATCCGCACTATATTTAGCTGCTTTTTGAGAGCACCATCATTTTCACAGGCTCAATTAAATTTTAATACATTCCAAATCATTTAAGAGGAACTAGGTAGAAGTTGCATTGGGGAACTGGGCTTGAAAGGTTTTGACCTCTTGAGGTGTTCAATATTCAAAGGTGTTATTTTTGGCCCTCCGAAGGTTTATTTAACAAACAACATCTCCTGATGACTGTAGCATCTCAAGGCATGCTTAAGAGACTATTAACAACTCTTGAAGATCAGTGTTAACTCAAAGCTTAAGAGGCATGGACGGTTGTGGCTCAATTTACGTCCATCTATCTCTCGTGTCTCAGGGATTCAGCTGAGTACTCAGCTCCTGTTAACCCTGCAAGCCAAAGTCCTAACGGCTAGGATGGTCCTAGCTGGACAAGCAGCGGGAAAGCTTGCCAGACAGTTTTCTCAATGGGCAAGCTATGTGGTTTTATCTGCTCAGATGCCAGCAGTTACCCCAATGCCCATGCTGGGCTCCCCAAGCCTTGTGTCTTGCCAACCTGCACCTAATATTCTCTGGAATTAGGTAAGCAGGGTGCGTCACTCCAGGGTGACCGTGCGCAATACATCCCAGACATGGAGACATTTCAGTGGGTAGGTGGCATATGTATAATAATCCTTACATTTGATACAGCGCCTTATCACGTCGTTCAGACATCTCAAAGCACTTTGCAGGATATACTGTAAAGTGGAGTGACTGTTTTATGGGCAAAATATACATATGTAGAACTCTGTCTGGTTTGGACACACTGTTAAGGCACGGAGATGGGTTTCTGCGTGTATCAGACACCCAGCTGACCAAAACAAAATGATTTTCATTGGTTATTGGTACATATGGTTAAAGCCTGAAGGTCAGAGAATTGGTGAGGGGAATGGAGTCACAGGACAAGATGAGATATAACTTGCTGACAGTGCCATCAAAAGAGATACGAGACAAAAGATAGGCAATTATCTAGATTACAGCAGATGGACTAGAAAGTGAGAGGAAGTATCAGGATTGCAGCTTCCATTGATCTTCTCATTTCCACTTATATTTAATCCACTAATTACTTGTGCCAGTGTCCATTAAACATGCTGGAGTAGGTGGTAAATTATTGCAAAGAGTGAGCTTGTCCATTATCAAAGTATCCACAGAATCTGTCTTGAATTCTCTCAGAGCCAGGGATTTTTTTTAGAGATCACTGAAAACAAGAGCTAGCCAGCCTCCCTGCTATTCAAGATAGTCCGAGATGCTCAGTGACCTGAGTTACACATATTGCAATGAAATGATGTGTTACAGATCACCGGATTCCACTCCTCCGACCCCACTACCTCCCCCACCCCCCCAATAACTTGGACCTACTTTCTGTCGTCATTCCCCCACCCCGTCCCCTCCACACCTCACCCAATACCCCCGGCCCCACCATTGGCAAACGAGCTCTGATCATAGAATCACAGAATTATACAGCACAGAAGGAGGCCATTCGGCCCATTGTGTCTGTGCCGGCTCTTTGAAAAGAGCTTCCAAATCAATCCCACTCCCCCGCGCTCTCCCCATAGCCCTGCAAACTTGTCCTCCCAAAATAATTATCTCTCTTAAAAGTTGTTATCGAATTGGCTTACACCATCCTTTCAGGCAATGCATTCCAGATCCCAACAACTCGCTGTGTGAAAACATTTCTCCTCCCCTTCCCTCTGTTTCTTTTAACAGCTATTTTAAATCGGTGCCCACGGGTTACCGACCCACCCGCTAGTGGAAATAGTTTCTCCTTTTTCACCCTATTTACCCCCTCATAATTTTGAAAATTTCTATTAAATCTTCTCTTAACCATCTCTGCTCCAAGGAGAATAATCCCAGCTTCTCCAGCCTCTCCTCATAACTGAAGTCCCCCATTCCTGATACCATCTCGTTTGCACCCTCTCCAAAGCCTTGACGTCCTTCCTAAAATGTGGGGCCCAGAACTGAACACCACCTTCCTGCTCTCTGTGGAGTTCCCTCGGCCTCACTCCCTCCTTCGCTCGTTTGTAAACCTTTCTGAAAACCTACCTCTTCGTCCATGCCTTTGGTTGTTTCCTCCCATTTCCCACCTAGGTCTGGTTTTCTCTCTGTCTCTTCAAAGCACTTTGAGACGTTAATCTACGAGAAAGACGAGATGCGATCAGTTCATTTGAGGTTCCATCCCATTGACATTCCCTATATTTTCCTATCGTTCCAGTAACAAGCGTTCCGAGACGCTGCTCCTCATGAAGGGTGCTATATAAATGCAAGTTGTTGTTGCTGTTGTAACTTAACAGCACCAATGTGTTTGGGACGATATGTTGTTGGAGGTGTTGCCCTTCAGATACCATGTTAAACCAAGCTGCCGTACACCTGTTATTTAGAGATATTTGGTGCTACATGTTTGTGTTTAGTGGGTAACCCAACCAGTGAACTCACACCTGAGAAAGCTCTTACTGATTAGATCACAATTGTTTTTCCTGCTGTGGAATTTGCATGAACATGTCGTGTTGTTGTAGCTGCTGTCTATTAAGGCAACTAAAAAGGTGACCTAAACAGAACAGTGCCCCATTAACTGCTGTAGTTAGACTGCATGTTTAACAGTGTAACATGGGGTTGAGTCAGCCTACAGCACAACATAGCCCAGGATTAAAACACCAGAGGGAGAATGTTTCAGTGCTCAATGCCACACCAGCAATTTATACCAGCATAGCTGATGTTACAATAACATAACATACCATGTAGGAGCAGGAGTAGGCCATTCGGCGCTTCGAGCCTGCCCCGCCATTCAATCATGGCTGATCTTCTAATCTAACTCCAGCTAATAACCTAACTCTGCCTTATCCCCATATCCCTTAATCCCTTTTGCAATAAGATATCTATCTATCTCAGTCTTGAATATGTTCAAGGACTGAGCATCAACAGCCCTTTGGGGTAGTGAGTTCCATACAGTCACCACCCTTTGAGTGAAGAAGTCCTTCCTCAACTCAGTGTGAAAGGGCTGCCTCTGATTTTAGGGTTGTGACCCCTGGTTTTAGTTTCTCCAACTGGGGAAACAATCTCCCACTATCCACTATCTACTCTCTCATGCCCTTTGATGATCTTATAGTTTTCTATAAAATCCCCTCTAATTCTTCTATATTCTAGAGAATATAAGCCCAAATTGATCAGCCTCTCCTCGTAACTCAACCCCTTCACCCCCTGTACTAACCTAGTAAATCTACGCTGCACCCCCTCCAAGGCAAGTACATCCTTCCTTAAATGAGGAGACCAAAACTGGACACAGTATTCCAGGTGTGGTCTCACCAGGGCCCTATACAGTTGCAGCAAGACTTCCCTACTCTTATACTCTAATCCTTTCATAATGAATGCTAACGTACCGTTCGCCTTCCTAATTGCTGCTGCACCTGCAGACTAACTTTCTGTGATTGGTGTACAAGGACACCCAAGTCCCTTTGGACACTAACACATTCCAATCTCTCCCCTTCTAAAAAATAACCCGCTCTACTGTTTTTGCTCCCGAGGTGGATGACTTTGCACTTCCCTACATTATACGTCATCGGCCACCTACCTGCCCAATCACCTAACCTATCTATGTCTCGCTGCATTTTTTTAATGTCGTCCTCTGTGTTGACATTTCCTCCTAGTTTTGTATCATCTGCGAATTTAGATATATTAACTTCGATGTCCTCATCTAGATCGTTGATGTAGATGGTAAATAGCTGAGGCCCAAGGACTGATCCTTGTGGCACTCCACTAGTCACACCCCACCAATCTGTAAAGGACAATAGTGTAACAGGAGCTCAGAGGAGACAATACAGTTTATAACAGGAGATCAGCAAACTGTCCTCCCGATGGGAAAGAGGCTATATAAATGCAATTTGTTGCTATTGTTTCTTTTTGACATTGTGGCACTGAGTCAATCTCTATAAATGGCAGTTAGCAGGAAAATGCCCTGATTTACATGGAGACTATTTATGATCACTGCTTATGTTGGCTATTAGCTGTGAGATATTTATTGATGTATTTATTTCTGGTCTCTCTTTGTTCTACTGTAAAATACAGCAGTCAAGCTGAGTGCTCAGAACAAGTGGAAGATAAATGTAAAAATGTGCCTTTCATATCGAGCTTAATATCCAAAAACTGGTGATCTGACCTCTCACTCTGAAAAGTTTATTGCTAAAAAAAAACTCCTGAGGTTCACGAGTGTTTAAAGCTGAACCATCTTCAACAATCAACCAATTACTACTAAACAAACCATTAACGCAACCAGCCCATCCTCTTTAAACAAATACATCTTTGCTAACCAACCCACCCTCAGTGATCAATTTTCACCAACCAACCCACGGACGTGCACACTGCCCAACCCATTGACACTACCCATCATCACTCAGTTGAATTGATCTCATCTCCCTCTGTGCATGTCTGTGTGAAATCATTGCAGTATTTAAATCATCGAGGCAAGGTGATGTCTCCGATGGGGCACCTTCCTATGAATACAATGAGTGTTAAGTTTCTCATTGTGACATGTTAATTCCAGTTGCAGACGATTGCTGCACTAGCCTGTAATAAGACCTGACCTCTTCTGGTCACTTTGCACTAGCTATTCTGGTTACACATCTGGAAAAATCTGCCAGTGAATATATAATAATTCTTTAATTTGATATAGCGCCTTAACACATCTTTGAGATGTTACTGTACAGAATATACTGTAAATTCGAGTGGCTGTTTATATTGTGGGCGAAACACGGCAGCCAATTGCGCACAGCAGTGTCTCACAAACAGTTGTGGATTGAGTGCCCAAATTATTATTATTAATTAATAATCATTATTCTGAACTGATTATTATCTAAGTTAACGCAGAATTGCAGAAAATTCTTAAATTCTGGAGCCAGTTTTTTTGTACGAACTGTGAAAAACCAAGACCAAATGAAAGAATTGTTCCACCTTTCTAAGTTGAACACGGTGGTTTCACTGATGGGGTTTCAGACCTTGGGGGAGTTGGGGGTGATTAAGAGTGCTTTATCGGGTTTTGGTCTGGTTCTGGTCTGTGGCAACACAGTGAGAAAGGTGAGGGATCTCCAAACTACAGTATGATGCAAAGCTTTTTGTCCTTGAAGGGTGTTTCTAAGGCTGGGATACCCATAAGCAGAGGATAGCTCTTGGTCTGTTGTTCACAATAGCGCACCAGGTCCGCCGAAGCCTTTGAAATCTTTACTCTTTCAATACTGGCCTCTGTTCTGAGCTGCTGTACAGTCCTCCTCAGCTTGCAGCAGGTTGTTTGTGCTTGTCATTTTCCTATTAGACAACAGTATTGTGCTGTAGCCCAATATTAATCTACAAAACATGGGCACTAATTCCTTCCTCTGCTTTGTTTTGTTTTGTTTTGTAGGAGATATGGAGCTGTATACATGGAGTGCCTAGTGAGGAGAAGAAGAAATCCCCTAACTTGGATTTAGGCAGTCCTCAAACCAATATTCTGAGGCTTTTTAATACTTCCAAAACCATGGCCAATATCTCAAACCTAAATACTTCAAGATCTGACTCCCCCAAGAGAACTTCCAATTTCATTCAAAGAGGCTCTTTACTCCTGGATGTGGTTGACCACAAAGGGAATTTCTTTTACTCGGACAATAGGCCCTACCAACCCAAGGAGACTGTGTTCGCTGACAACACCAGTGAGATGCTGACGTTTAGCGCTAACCGGCACAAAGACAACCGCAACAACTACATGCTTCAAGCGCAGCATCCCCTGACGCTGAACGATGCCAATCCCAACAGCGTGGAGGTCGCCGTCAGCTCAGACAATCCCAAGGCTAACTCCAGGCCGAGGCAACTGTGGAAAAAGTCCGTGGAGACTCTGCGTCAGAACCCGAGTACGGTGATGGAGGGCGCTCCCCCGGAACCCAAGCAAGGGGTGAAAAACCAGAGGTACCTCCCGGAAGAGGTAGTCCATTCCGATGTGTCCGATTGCTCCAGCCGCACCACCTCTTACAAGGACCCCGACAACAACCAGAAGCACCACAAACACAAGGAGACGTTCAAAAAGAAGCTGTCCATGGCCAAGTACCCAAGGGACTGCAGCGAGATCGAGCTGTCTTATCTCAAAGCCAAAGAGGGCCAGCAAGCTCACCGGGACAAGATCTACACCATTGATCCAGATCGAGAGTCCAACTACCACAGTGACCAGCACCATTACAGAGAGAGCGTGATCATTCCCGAAGACATGGACTTCTCGCCTGGGTACCATGACCAGAATGAGAATTACAGGCAACAGGAGACAGTTCTGCACCTAAACAGGACTCCTCAGCATAACGAGGACAACCTTAGCAATGCTGAGAACAAATACAGTCTCTATAACAAGCACTACAGCTTGAAAGAGAAAAACATTTCCCCCGTAGAACTCAATGAGAGGTACAAGCACCTGTCCACGCACTGCAGAAGCTGCCTGTCGAAGCTGCCCAATTACACCACCCACTATTCGGTCAGGTCTCCCTACAACAGGTGCGACGCTTGTGTCCATACCGGGAACTTGTATGACATCAGCGAAGATTACATGCTGCAGGAGCCAGTCAGCCCCATGCAGCCCGAGGAATCGTTCGCCCATCACTGGGCAGCGAGCGAAGCCTGCAACATGCAGAAGGTGAACAGGCTGAGGATCAGCAGGCAGCACTCCTACGACAATATCCTGGAGAAGCCCAAAGAGATCGATCTGGGAAGACCGGCCCGAAGCGTGAGCCTGAAGGAAAAGGACAGGTTTCAGGACGACAACCCGTACGCACACGTGTTCAATATAAAGCCCGACAAACTCTATAGCGCCAAGGTCTCTGTGTTTGACCACAACCTGGAGGAGAGCAAGCGGAGCAAGTCGTTGTATCCGGACCACGTCTCCGAGAATCCCTTCTGGCACTCGTTCCGGGAGGACCAGCACTTGATGCACGGCCGAAGCTCCACTGACATATATAAACAATCAACTGCAACAAAGGCACGGCATGATAATCACTTTAGATCATCGGTTAAGTCCACCGCATCGTACTGCTCCAGAGATGGACGGGTTCCTAATGAAGTGTACATTACAGAACATATTATGCCTTATGTATCAAGCAAGAATAGTATTTACTCTGCTCCCAGGGTTTTGAATTACTCCAGCAATAGACGTGTGTACAAAAAAATGCCTAGTATTGAATCAGATGTTTGACTCATAATTTCTATCTCTAAAAAAAATACCACGTTAATGACATTCGTTTGATGTAGCTAGTTTCGTACATAGTTGCCAACGTTCTGAAATGGGAATTTAGGAGACATTAAGAAGCAGCTTTGACAGATAGTGGTTGCTAACATTGTGTTCTTTCTCCTATTTTCTGCTAGATAGGGATGACTGGCCTTTCCTACTATCTGATGGAAAAGGAGCAGCTGAAAAGAGATACATGTTGATGATCATACCAACTGGTTAGCTTTGCTGAAACTGAAGACTGCCTAGTGGGATTTATGGCACCTTTAACAGTGCATTAATCTATAGTAAACCACTCTAGACAGCCCAGAGAAACCATCTGTAGGACAAACCCGGTTATTGTAAAGGCAGCACCAAATAGATGACGTGCTCAACACTGCTGCGTAAGTTTAGGGAGTTGGCAACTATGCTCTTATCTCTGTATTCTAACTCTTGTCTTTGCTGATGTTGCCTGAACTGGGCTGTGTGTTTTGAGTGAGACCCTGAGCTAAAATAGCTGGTAGCATAATTTATGAATACTGACAACAAATGGGTTCCCAACTAAAGCCATTAACTTTAAAGAAAAAAAATACAAAGTCCTGAATGCATGTATTGTACAGTACTTAACAAACCATGTTGCTTCTCAATTGTTTGAATTAATCCAATGTGTGAACACCAGTGGAACAGATTGCAGTGAGAAGTCACAAGCCCGATTTATTTTGTGACATTGAAACGATCCATATATTACTTTAACCGTACCTTCAGCAAAACCATGGTACGTTATTTTAAAAAAAAGCTCTTTGCCAGCAATTACCACACTCTGTCTCTCACTCTGGAGTGACACTCTCCTCTCTCTCTCTCTCTGTGCTCCCCACAGATATCTGTTCAACTGGTGCCCCATCGCGGGTTAGCAGTGCAGTTGAGACACTGGCGTTCAAATTAGTTTTCTCATTTAAACATGAGGCATGAAAAAGTTCAGGAGTTTTGCCGTTCTGGACATTATAGATTTTTAAGAGCCTCGTTAGCCGCTAAATGTAATATACATGCTGTTATCTTGGGAGATTCATTTTGACTGAATTGTTTTAAGTCTTTCTCAAACCTGATAAGCCTCCACATATAAATTTGTGAAAAGTCTATCTCTTTGCAGTATATTCCCTCTAGTATTATATATATTTAGGCTTGTACTTATTATTTTGACTATGGAAGCAGGGATATATAGTACAGTATATGCCTGTAATCTGGCAACATTTTAGAATGTCACTAATCCATTTAGAAAAAAAACAAAGAATATAATTCTTAGATCTAGAAATACGTGAGTATAATTCATTTAACTGTAGACTTCTACCAGTGCTGCATTTTGCTGCTTGATAACTGAGACATGGATAAGCTTTGGATAAGAGCCGCAACTTTTAAATGCTAAGATGTTGTGGGTATTTGTATGTTCAAAGGGCTTGGAACTGCAATTTCAAGTACCAGTGATGTGCTTAGTTCATCATTAGACCATTCACCCATTGAATATATCCATTTAAGACACCGCAAGTACCTGTTTTTCTCTGATGTGCCATTTCTTTTTTCATAATATCATGTGTAATGAACGAATGATCTTGAACGCTGGGGCCGCAACTTCAGAACCGCTTTCCATCTCCATCTTCAGTCTCCGACACGCCAACGGGCGGGGGCGGGGGTGGGGGTGTGGGGGGGTGAATTGCTGGTGCCCATTGTGTGTTGGCGCTGCCAGCTGTGTGTGCTTCTGTTCGTTTCCGTGCAGGTTTAACACCAGCTTAACTGTTTCATCCGACAAACATCCCGAACTCTGTGGGGGCCTTTGGGGGCAAAACTTTGCATCGCTCCTTATTTAACGCCGGCGTTAAATTAAATTAATACTAGTGCCAAAAATATTAAAACGAAGGAATTCCTGATTGTTTATTAATAACAAGCGCTAAAAACAGTTACAATGTGTCATTAGTAAAATTGATTCAAATCGTTAACTCAAATGTAGAATCCTTAGAGCTTCCATGGACTTAGGATTCATTGGGTCTGTTGAGACTGTTCCCAGCACCAAACATAACATCTTTCCCACAAGTCAGCAAATGGAGTTGGCAATGAGCCAATCTCATAGATTGCTGCAGTGCTCTCACCGCTCCCAGCAGTGATGACTTGGTTTAGATGGGAGGGGGCGCGGGGGTTAGGTGGCTAGGGTGGAATCCCAGAGTCACTGCTCTTTACCTCCAGATATCTAGGGCTGTGGACACGTAGTAGAACCTCATCCCGATTCCAAGAGGTTCATGGTTGAATGATTAGAAAATTGCCTGGTGCGAATGATGTGGGGTTGGAGCCAATGTCAAGGGTGACCAGTGATGCCCTGTCTGACCCATGCTGTCCCCTGTCTGACTAGTGCTGTAACCTGACTGTGACTGTGTCAGCCTTTGCTCCTGATAAAGAAGCAACCCTCCGTTCCCCCACCCCACCCCACCACGCACTTACCGAGCCCTTAAGTAATAAGTGTTAGACCTGACGAGGAGGTGAATGTCACTAAATGTGGGTGAACATTTATTAATAATCGATTCCACTCTGTTTCAAATGGGATGCAGTGGCCAGGAATTGCCGTGCGTTCAGTAAACAAGCACACCAGCATATGTTAAATAGCATCAAACCTACCCCCTGTCCCGTCCCATCAGAGGATCCTCCAATATAATACAAGCAGACCCTTAGCACAGGAAAATTAGCATTAGATCTTTGTGACAATGCGTTTAGCAGTGCAAAGAAGAACACTGAATCGTGTCTTCCACACCAATAGGTCACTTCCATTGGGTCAGGTATGAATTATAACCCATATTCCATTAGGAAGTAGCTTTAGCAATTCCTCCACTCAGCCAGTGAGCAAGCTACAGTTAGTGAAAGCCATTCATTTGCCCTTTGCAAGCCCTAGTTTTTAGATAGCCTGCAGTTTAATGGTACTGTACTCTCTTATGATCGAATAACAAAGGGAGGTGAGGTGCTTCCAGTGCTTAAAACTAACTTGGTTAGTTAAATCATTTGAGCCCTTGTGCCAAAATGTTCGCCTACACAATACACAGTTACAACACTTTACAGCAAATCCTGTGAAGCACTTTAAGATGTCCTCCTGATGTGAAAGGCGCTAGATCTTAGGTTACTATTAATATTATTATTTAAGTGAGAGAGTAAATGAGCTGCTAAAGGAAGATTATTTTATCATTGTCTAAACACTTTTTATACAAGTTAAAACCGCTCGTCATCTTTCAGCTGTAAATTATAGCAAGCTTCCGTACTATAGTAATGAATAAGACTAGTTAGTGAAAATATAAACTATTTGTTTGCATAACAGGTTAAACGAAAGCAATACCGCTAGTTAAAGCAATGTAAGCAGCCACAGGACATTTCAACTGCAACAAGGCAGTTAGTGATTCCTCAGCCCAAACCACGGTCATTAATTCTCCACCCTGAACCTTCACCACCTGCAACTCGCTTTAAAATCCCGTGTTGTATATTTAGTGAAGCGATTTCTTGTGTTTCCCATTTTATCAGCTTTGCTTCCTTTTATTTGGGATAAACGCTACAAGCGGTAAAGGGAGTGACATGATATTGTGGAAACCTCATTGCCACAGCATGTTTTAAAATGAACAACAGATATTTTGGCTAGCGTGATTACAGTTCCTGGTTTGCAAATAAGACTGGCTTGATTGGAATGGGTGAGGAGATGGGGGGGGGGGCGGGCCCGGGGGGGGGGGGAGGATCGGGAGAACGCAAGACAATGAGTAGGGTCAAGCCATGATGTGAGTGAGGTACCTGAACCGTCCTCACACATAGCAGCCCACAGAAATGGTTCAGTTAAAGCGAAGGGATCATGCGTTCATTTCAGAAGTGAATAACTCAATATTGGAGGGAGGGAAAAAACAAGAGTCTAGGGAAAAGATTAGTAACAGACACGTTATTGCGTTATTAAAGGGATTTGCACAAACGCATTAATAAAAGTGCACACATTTTTGGGCGGGGAGAGAACGTCAATTTAAATGTGTAGACTTTGCAAGCCAGGATCACAATCAATGCTAGCAACCAAAATTAGGGCTGAACTGTTCTCTGCATGCACGTTGTTCTCAACCCACATTGTATGTGTTAAGCTGCCCAGTTTACATTTGTGTGCAATTCTACAGTGAAAGCATGGCAACAGACCGACTCAACATCCACAATGATGCTTATTTTGATTATTGGTACTAAAGTAATTGTTTCCTACCTATTCCTTGGATTAGATGAGGAAAAAAAACTAATTATTCCTTTGTGATAATATAGATTTCAAACATATCCGCTCTAGAAGCCTGTATTTATATTTGTTTTGAATCTTTCTATGAAATCTTAACTGTAATATTTTCCAAGGTTGTCTTTAAAACTGTAATCAGTGTTTTCTTTATTTTCCCCTTTTCTGTTTCTGGTTTAGATATGTAGAGATTTAAGATTGGAATGGACAATTAGAATGTTCAAAGTATTTCCACAACAGCATTTAATGTAAATAAGTTGTCAATTGTGCCAGGAAATCAGATGTAAAAATGTAAATAAGTAAAAGTATCATTTTTCTAAGGAAGACTATTTCTGCCACTTTATATTAAAATTAAAACTATTGTCACTTAACTCTCTGGGGAACTGTGGTTATTTCTCTCAACCTCCCGTGTTAAAAAAGAGTTCTGTTGTTTTTTATTTCCACATTGCACGTTCCTCAAACACAAGGGCAGAAATGCAGTCTTTCACAATGGACATAGATTGATTGATATTCTGGATTATAAAATATCTACCTGGGGAGGGGAGAGAGGAGACGGAAAGAGATGAAACGGGGGGAGGAGGTAAGCAGGGTCTCTTTAATGCTAAATTGGCTTCCAGTTGACCTGTCTGGCAATGTACGATTAGAATTGACCCTCTGTGGTGATCTTGGTTCCTAAGCCAGACGAGTCCAGGCACTCGTTGACAGTCCCATCACTAGGAGCAGGGATTCTCTCGACTCCTGATAACCCTGCAAATTAAAGCTCTAATGGGTTGGGTGGTCCTGGCTGAAGAAACAGCTCAAAGCTTACCATAGCTCTGCATGGCAAGCTGCACGGTTTTATCTGGTTAAACTCCAGCAGTTCCCCAATGCACAGTTCCTTGGCACCAGCCAACCTGGGCTTAACTCTCTGGGTTTGGATAAACGGGGCATCTGTCTGGGGAAAAAGTGTGCATTCCATTCCAGACACGGAAGTTTCCATACGTACGTGCACGCTCAGTAGTTGGTTGAGAAGACTCGTTGGCATAGTGTTGGGTTTCTGTGTGTACCAGACATCTGTCTGGAAAAAAAGTTTTCAATAATTTATATTAATTTACATTAATATATTGCCTTTCTCATTGGGAGGACAACACATAGCACTTCACACGTCTAACTAGAAGCCCGAGGTTTAGCTTTGGGGTGGGGTAGGAGAAGTTAGGAGGTGGCTGACAATGCAGTACTTGAGGTAGGTCTCGAGTCAGGTTTTCAAGATAGGGAGGGAGCACAAGGTAGGGTCATAGGGAGGGGGCATGGAGAATGGGGTCCCAGAGAGCGGGTACAGAACGGCTGAAAGTTCACACAACAGGGTGGTGGACATCGAAGCAGACCAGTGTTTGCTGAGCGAAGGAAGCAACCAGGGTAGTAGTTAGAAGCCTAACAGGTTACACTGTTACATTTAATATTCCCCCTTTGCAGATTGTAGTAGGTTTCATGAGCTGAACTCTTGGTTGGTTTCCAATGTGGAAACTCCACCACCTACACTTGACTCTCTTGTGGCCACTTTGGTTTGAGGCTCATAACGGCATGAGATGTGCAACATTTTACAATGTATTTGACGTGATAATTAACACATGAAACACTGACAATGATACGGATGTGGACACTCTTTCTAAAAATACACGATATACTGGCCTGTGACTGGTGTCTGTGGCTCAGAGATCAAAAGATTAAAGAGTTTACAATGGCGCGGGGAAGGGAAAGGAGAGAGATTCCACTTGGGTCTAGACTTACATTGTTTTCTGATCATGCGAAACATGTAAAATTTGTCAATTAAAATGAGTCTTATTTTTGCCCCAGGTTTTCTGTAGATTAATTACCCAGGTGAAAATCCTCACATCAGGATTATGATTTCTGAGATATCGAATGCCTTGACAACTCAAAGCACCACCATAAGAATCACTGAAATTACTGAGATTTCTCGGCAAATCTCGGTCTACCCTTCTCGGGGTACCATAATTATGTTCTGGAACACTGACGGTGTGTGGCTGTGAGTGCACCTCAAGACAGTTTCCTATTGAACAGCTTTATGAGGGCAGCTCCAAGGTGAGTTGATGGTTCCTGGCATTGATCTGTAAGACCCTCACCATTCTCTCGCTCCCTCCCTCTCACCCCCCCTCCCCCAGAGCAGGAACTCGGAGTCCTCAGAGCATTCAGACCTTTAATCTACCTTCCTCCAACTCTGTATGGAGGCTAATTGTGTGCTACAAAATTATTAATTTCTGGATCATGAGCGCTCATCCCACCCTCCCACAGGGTGCAGTGACTGTTTGTACACACACAGACTGACTCTCCCTAACCTTGATCTGTTAACCTACCAGTTAAGTAGGAACATGGTTGTTAGTCAATTGGCGGATCGCTTTCCGGGGGTAATCCTCCAAAAAAAAATAAAAAGAATAATAATTTGGTCACTCAATCTACGACTGTTTGTGGGACACTGCTGTGTGCAAATGGCTGCCACGTTTTGCCCACAAAATACACAAATCAATTCACTTTACAATGTATTCTGTGAAGTACTTTGAGACGTCTCGAAGATGTGATAAGGCGCTATATCAAATGCAAGGATTATTATTATAATTATCAAGCCCCATCGTTTGTTACTTCCTGTGAAGTACTGTTGATCAGATCCTTCTGATAACATGAGAAGCCAATCATACATAGTGACTGTATAAAGCATTGACCCCACCCCATTACAACACTGTTTGGACACGTCTCCTCCCTCTTCAACTGCAGTCTTATAACTCCACTAGTAACTATTAACTATAGATACTATAACAGTAACCATTCCTAAATGGTTTAGTTGGGAGTAGCAGTCTTTACAACACTGCAAAGTGCAGAGCTTTTTATTAGCTTGAAGAATACCTTTGCAACTGGTGAAGATGAAGACGTCTGGTTTTGAAGGTACTTTGCTCGTTTTTTTCTCTTATTCCCCCTGTATCTTCCCAATCTGCCCCCATGTTTTTCCTCCTGTGCCCTGCCTGAATCACACACAACAGTAGGTAAGTTTATTGGCTTCCTGCGGGCTTCAAAAATAAGGCCGACTTCTAGTTGATCAGGTCACCATAACTATCACTTCTTACCTAGGAAGTGACATCAGACTGCTTGCTGGTCATCTACCTGCGGAAGGTGCGTGTGAACTTTCCGATGCCGTATTCCCTCCGATGTACCTCCCACCCTCAGGGTTGCCACCTCCGGGTGAACCCAGGGTGTGACCTTCTAGATGCACAACAGCAACAATAACAACTTGCATTTATACAGTGCCCCTCAAGTAGGGTATCGTCCCAGAGCGGTATAGCCACCCAAACAAAATGGCCACCAACTCAAAACGCCTCCTCGCAAGCCCGTCACGGCCATTTGGACACAATTTACTGGGTGCTGTTGACAACTACCACCTCTCCCCTCAGGACTTTCCCCACTTATTTCCTTGAGCGCTGCTATATGTGGTTATTTGAGAATTGAAATGAAATACATACACAGTAAAAAGAACCTGTGTATAGAGAGACATTCAGGGGGGAAGGAAATTTCTAACATTAACTTGCAATACAGTACGAAATTACATTTGTGCAGCCCCTATCACGTCGAGAGGACGTCCCAAGACGTTGTACGGTCAGGGATCTGAACTTGAGCTCAGGGTTGGGATCAGGAAGGGGTGGAGGGTAGGAGGGCGGTCAAAGGCGCGGTCGAAGAGGAGGATCTTGAGATGTGCCATGAAGGTGGCAACTTACCTTTAATTGGCTTCACCGAAGAGCTTCACACCCATAAACTGCGCCCGCGCTCTCACCCTCGCTCTCTCTGTGACACACACACATGCTCACATCTCAGCACCGTAAAAAAACAGCACATTGAATCTTTTTCTCAGCAACTGGCAAGGCAGTACAAAAACCGTCCAGGCTGGTTAAAAGCTAGCCACTCCTCACCCGCCTGGTAAGGGAACAGCAACAACAAATTACATTTATACAGCGCCTTTCACCTTGGAAGGATATCCCAAGGTGCTGGACACTGGGAGCCGTCTAGTCAGCACGTGGCTGATCCAGAACTCAGCCATGTGTGCCCATCGCTCTCCGGTACGTCACCGTGCCACAGGACAGAAGTCGAGCTGTACACACCACTTCTCTTCCTTTTCAACATTGCATTTCAAGATGATAAGACTCAATTGTGTCAATTTATTTTTGATGAATTGTCAGCCTTGCTCAGCCTCCGAGTCAGAAGGTTTGTGGGTTCAAGCCCCATGTAGGTACTCTGAGCTCACAGTCTAGGCTGACTCTCCAGTGCAGTGCTGGGAGAGCGTTGTGTTGTCCAAAATGCCGTCTCTGATAAAACATTGAACCGAGGCACGGTCTGCCTGTTTGGGTGGACATTAGAGATCTCATGGCGCGAATCGAAAAGAGAAGAGAGTTTCTCTTGGTGTCCACCTCCCAGGATAAAATTAGTCGTTTGCTTCATGGCTGTTTATGGGACATTGCTGCATGCAAATTGGCTGCTTCATTTGCCTACAAAATACACAGTTACTACACTTTATAGTAAAAGCGCTTTGAGATGTACTGATGTGATGAGGCGCTGTATCAAATGCAAGCATTATTACACATTCCTATCAATGATCCCCAATCCAGGCTTTCGACTTGCATTCCAATAGCCCTTATGGCCAATTGATTTATTTCCTTCGATGAATCTATCTGCTAATAGTATGCAGTGTGGTCTCCAGCTGCTGGCAATGAGAGCTGTCAGCATTTATTAAAGTTCCTTTTGCTCCGTGTTCTCAATAGCATTGTCAAACGCTGACACCACATATAAAGGAATTGATTTATGGTAACCACAGGCTAAAATACCTTCATTTCTTCCAAGTGATGTATCTGCTTTTAGCCAGAACCAAACAAATGACTGCAGAACAGAGGCTCATTTGGACCCGGTGACCATCCTATCCTTCACATTTCTCTTTGTTGAGAGTTGTTTTTTTTGGTTGTCCCATCAATTTTAGCTGCCATCTGCCTGTTGCAATTTCAAAGAATCGTATTATCAAATTATTTTTGGTGGAGTTTCTCTCCCTGTTTATCCAGGCCTTAACATTCCCTTGATGGATCCACCAACTCCACCAAAGGAATTGGGGATGGTGAGAAAAGGTTATGACCATGAATCCTCAGCACAATATAATCTGTCTGGAGGTGGAACAATAGGGATGTTTAATAGACAGACAGAGACTTGGGTAGTTGAGGGATTTAGAGGTGTGGTGAAAGGGCAGGGCATGAGAAATAAAATATCTGACGAGATCTAATAAACTGGTGGAACAGGCTCAGTGGGCTGAATGGCCTTCTCCTGTCCCTGTGATTGTAAACAAGGTGGGTCTTAGTAATAACCATTATACATTGTGTGGGTTTCTCAAATTTCTAACTTGGAAGCAGACAGTAATTTTAACAATAATAATAATAATAATACTTACATTCGATACAGAGCCTTATCGTGTTCAATTTTATTTGAGGGATTGTCGAGCAAGATACCAGAGAGAGAAACTCCCTCCTCTTTTCTACTCACGACGTGAGGTCCTTTGAAGCCATAAGTTGCACAATAAGCCCCAAATTCCATCTGGTCTCAGTCTGCCGCCTCCTGAAATCCTGTGCAACAAACCACCTGCTCCATATTCCATTGATTAACTTTTGCACAGTAATGGGACAGTGAGGTCGCAACACAATTGAATATTGCCAGGCATCACCATTCATCGCCTTCGATGGGATTTAGTTAGTAATTTATAACAAGTAGGGCACGTCCAGATAGAAGAGTATTGGGGAATATTTTGAATGGATGCTCAGGAGCCAAGTTTGGAAATACATGATGATAATAATAATAATAATCCTTGCATTTGGTACAGTGCCTTATCACGTCATTCAGACATCTCAAAGCCCAAAGAATATCCCTTAAAGCGAATTGACTGTGTATTTTGTGGGGGAAACACAGCAGCCAATTGCGCACAGCAGTGTCCCACAAACAGTCGTGGATTGAGTGACCAATTTTTTTGAGGTAAGGCTCACTTGCGTTTAATTGTTCAGTCTGATCGCAAGTTCTTGCACTCATTAAAATTCCTTTATTTGTCCGCAGTTCATAACACAGCTGTTGTTTAATGCAGTTAAATTAGGTAGAAAACAACGAAACGGCAAGTCTATGATTTTGCTATTTGGTTCAGTGACGTCAGTAATGCTTTCTGAGTCGTGAGTCCAAATGCCACACGGCCAAAAGAGACATCTGTTATAGCTTCTCTTTCAGGCTTTGCTGCCTTGGTTGGGGGTAGTTGTGATTATTCGCTGGGTGACTTTAGATGGAGCGTTCTCCAGGCCAGCAATGTGGGAGAATTCATTCAGCCAAGTACACACAGGCATCTTCGCTGGGCTGTTTCTGAGCTTCAATCAGCCACACGCTTGTTTCTGTGTCCGTGAAAAGAAGATTGTCCTATCTTCTCTCTCCACTTACCGTAACCTTCTCCACTGATCCCAGCCCTTGACTCCTGCACTAGATTTATTGCCGACCCGTTAAGAACATAGGAATAGAAGTAGTCCATTCAGCCCCTCGAGCCATTCCGCCATTCTGCCATTCCGCCAGATCATGGCTGATCTGTACCTCAAGTCCAATTATCCATTCTTGCCCTATTTCCTTTAATACCCTAATGTAACAAAAATCTATCCACCTCAATCTTGAAAATTGAATTGATCTAGCATCCACAGACTTTTGGGGGAGAGAGTTCCATATTTCCACTACTCTTTGTGTGAAACATTGTAAAGTCATTAGCCGTCAGCTGAACTGGCTTCAAGGTAACATATTTGGCAATGGAATGTCAGAATCGAGCCAGTCCTCTGTGGCGGTCTCTAGTCCGGTTCCTGAGCCAGTATTCCAGGGCACTGCTGATGACAGCACAGCCCAGCTCAGCTTGACTCATCTGTAGGACCTGGAAGGGCAGCCAGTCACTGGGGTCAGGGAATCCTCCCACACAGCTCCTGATAATCTTGCAAGACTAAGCATTAATGAATAGGGTGGTCCTAGCTGGACAGACAGTGGGAAAGCATGCCAGATGGAGATATCAATGGCAAGCTATGCGGTTTTTTTAAGCCCCATGTCAGGACTTTGAACTCATAGGCCAGGCTGCCAGTGCTGAAGGAGGGGTAAGTGCTGCATTGTTGGAGGTGCCATCCTTCAGATGAAACGTGAACTTAGGTCCCGTCTGCCTGATGGACGTTAAAGATCTTATGACATTACAGTTTACAGTAAATCTTGTGAAGTGATTGAGGCGTCTTGACAATGTGATAAGACCCTATATGAAATGCAAGGATTATTATTGTAACCATTATATATTGGATGAGCAGTATGGGTTTCTGTTGGTTCTGAGATATAACAGGGCTGCTCTTGGATTCTGGAAGCAATTGTAAAGCACTCATTTGGTGAAAGGTTCAGGTGATGCCGTAAGCCTCAATGCCAAAATTCAAGAAGCCTATAGCTGAATGGTCGCCTGTGAGACCCTCTCCCCCTGCCCTGCCTTCTTCCCCGCTCCCTCCCTGTTGCCCCTACCCCATATTCACTCACGAACCCTCCATGTGCTGTGACGTGATTTTATTCTGATCAGGATATGTTGTGTTTGGAGAGCCAATGGTGTGAACCTTACTTGGTGAGGAGCAAAGGGACAATGTAGATCAGTGGGAATCACTGCCCCAGGCACAGGACACTCACCACCTTCCTGCACACTAGTTGATTCTGAAGTCCCGTAGTGTAGTGGTTAGCACGCTCGACTCTCAAGCGAGAGGACCAGCGTTTGATTCCCAGGCAGATCCCATAGGCAAGTTTCCTTAATCCACACATCTCTGTTTACCTAGCAGTAAGCAGGAACCCGGTTGTTGGTCAATTGGTGGATTACTTTTCTGGGAGGGTAATAAACTTTTTCAAAAAATTTTTTAAAAAAATTTGGTCACTCAATCCATGGCTGTTTGAGGAAGTATCATCCCTAATAAGTGTTAAAGAAATGATGATTTTGTTTTGGTGATAGGGTAGCTGAAAAATAAGAATTTTTGCTCACCAAAAACGTCAAACGGTAAAAGTTGAAAGGAGTGAAAAAGCAGAGAGACCCAGGGGTTAAGGTACAAGTGTGTATTTATAGGTGAGCTCGACAGCCAATATGTCACAGTGAGGTTATTTGTATGATTTTCACTCTGGTAATCATAGAAAAAGCGCTTCATTGTCAAAGTGTGCTGGTCAGTGTTCCATCTGGAACTATGTTTCAAAAACATATAAAATATAAAATATTTTATAAGCACATAAAGAAAAAAGGTTAGTTAAAGGTAGGGTGGGGCCAATCAAAGGCAATGACGGCAATCTTGTTGTGGAGGCAGAGGCCGTGGCTGATGTACTAAACGAGTACTTTGCATCTGTCTTCACAACGGAAACGGATGCCCCAAATGCCACAGTATTGGATGACAGGGTAGAGGACATAGATCAGATTACTATAGACAGAGAGGAAGTTCTGAAAAGATTGACTGGGCTCAAAATTGATAAGTCACCAGGACCAGATGGGTTTCACCCAAGGTTGCTGTGGGAGATACGGGTTCAAATAGCGGAGGCTTTGGCCATTATATTTCAATCGTCATTGGACACAGGAGTGGTGCCAAGAGACTGGAGAGTGGCTAATGTTACCCCCTCTACAAAAAGGGGCAGAAAGACAAGCCCGGAAATTACAGGCCAGTCAGCCTAACTTCGGTAATAGGAAAGCTACTGGAGACCGTAATCCGGGACAAAATAAATCTCTACTTAGAGGAACACGAGGTAATTAGAGACCCCCAACATGGATTTGTTAAAGGCAAATCTTGCCTAACAAATCTAATAGAATTTTTTGAAGAGGTGACTGCGAGGGTTGATGAGGGAAATGCGGTGGACATTATTTACATGGATTTTAAAAAGGCTTTTGACACAGTACCGCATAAGAGGTTAATAAAAAAACTGGAGGCCCACGGTATTAAGGGGACAGTAGCCATTTGGATTAGGAACTGGCTGAGTGACAGAATGCAGAGGGTGGTGGTTAATGGGTGTTTCTCGCAATGGAAGGAGGTGTGCAGCGGTGTCCCCCAGGGATCGGTATTGGGACCACTGCTCTTTCTAATATATATTAATGATCTGGACTTGGGCATAGGGAGCACTATTTCCAAGTTTGCAGATGATACCAAGTTAGGTAGGGTAGTAAATAGTGAAGAAGATTGTGACGGACTGCAGGCAGACATACACAGAATGGTGGAATGGGCTGACATGTGGCAGATGGATTTCAATGTAGATAAGTGTGAGGTGATACACTTAGGTAGGAAAAATGATAGGAGGCAATATAGACTTGGTAGCTCAATCTTAAGGGGGTGAACGTACAGAGAGATCTGGGCGTTCAAGTAAGCGATTCATTGAAGGTGGCAGAGCAGGTAGATAGGGCAGTAAAAAGGGCATTTGGTGTACTGAGCTTCATTAGTAGGGGCATAGAGTATAAGAGAAGGAAGTTATGCTTAATCTGTACAAAACACTGGTTAGGCCTCAGCTGGAGTACTGCGTCCAGTTCTGGGCACCTTACCTCAGGAAGGATATTAAGGCACTGGAAAGGGTGCAGAGGAGATTCACGAGAATGATACCAGGAATGGGGAACCTTAGCTATGAGGACAGGCTGGAGAAGTTAGGACTTTTCCCATTAGAGCAGAGAAGGTTACGCTGGGACCTGATAGAGGTCTTCAAGATCATGAAAGGTTTCGACAGGCGAGATAGGGAAAAGCTGTTTCCGCTGGTAGGTGTGTCTGTGACCCGTGGTCACAGTCTTAAGATATCTACCAAAAGAAGCAGAGGGGAGGTTAGAAGAAATTTTTCACTCAGCGAGTTGTTAGAATTTGGAATGATCTGCCCGAAAGGGCAGTGAAGTCTGATTCGATAACAGCTTTTAAGAGAGAACTGGATAGGTATCTGGAGAAGACAGGTTTGCAGGGTTATGGGGAGAAAGCTGGTGAGTGGGGTGAATAAAAGTCAGTTGCTCTGTTAAAGAGCCGCACAGACTCGATGGGCCGAATGGCCTCCTTCTGTGCCGTAACATTCTATGATTCTATGATTCTATGTTCAAGTCTCCAGTGAACACTTGGCACCAAACAAACACTGCAGGTAAGATCAGAGGTTTATAAATTGAACGGCCTGCCAATACAATCCAAATAAAGACTGGCAGATGATTTATGTGCTTTGCTTAGATTAATAATGTACTGAACCAATGCAAAGCAAGCTAACCGCATCTGGAGTATAACACAATTCCAGGGCCATTCCAGCTTCTTTTCCACTTAAATTGTGAATCTAATTTTTCAGTCTGTATAATTTAAAGGGATGGGGATCAGAGTAGAATTTCAGAACCAAAATGTGTTCAGTACGAAAAAGTTTATTTTTTTCAATCTCGCTGCCCTCAGTTGTTTCCAAAACTGGAGAAATATAAATGGGCTATTATACAACAGGTCTGTGGAGTCCTGGAGAGCAGTGGTTAGAGCACTCGCCTCGCAAGCAAGAAGACCCGGGTTGATTCCTGGGAGGGGAGAAACCATAGGCAAGTTTCCTTACTCCACGCACCTCTGTTGACCTAGCAGTAAGTAGGAACCCACTTGTTAGATGACATGACCCAACTGTGCAGCGCCTTGGGACGTCCTCCTGACGTGAAAGGCGCTTTATAAATGGAATCTTGTTGTTGTTGTGTTGTTGATTGGCAGATCATTTCCAGTGGTAATAATCCCTCCCCCAAAAATGTGGTTACTCAATCCATGACTGTTCGTGGGACACTGCTGTGCGCACTTGGCTATGGCGTTTCGCTCAAAATACACAGTCACTCCACTTTACAATATATTCTGTGAAGCACTTTGAGACGTCTCAACGATGTGATAAGGCTGTATACCAAATACAAGGATTATTATTGCAGTTATTATTATTAACTGGTCACTGGCAAGGGTTGGGTTGGTGAGTTGATGACTATTGGAGAGAAGGTGCCTTCTGCAACATAAGAACATAAGAATTAGGAGCAGGAGTAGGCCATTCGGCCCCTCGAGCCTGTGCCCCGCCATTCGATAAGATACATGTTAATGATGGTCAAATTCTATTGTCCTCACTTGTTTGTAATGAATATTATAACAATATTTTTCTTTTAAAAGGGCCTCTGGTGATCACACAGGTAATCCTTGTTATCAGTGAGAAAGTCTTGGATGTGATTGTTCATATTCAAACTAACAACAACAACAGCTTGCATTTATATAGCGCCCTTCATGCAGGAGAGTGTCCCGGAGTGCTTAACCAATGGTTGAGATGTCTGTTCCAAGACAGTTGCAAGTGGTATTGATCTGATCACACAGATTGTGCCAACTAGGACTAATTCCAACTGGTAATCAAAGGGTTTGGGTGATGTTAAAAACAGAGGAAGTAGAGCAATTAACCACCCAACCCTCGATGAGATTTCTAGCTCAGTGTCAGTCACAGATTTCCCTCCATTGTGTTAAGGGATCCTGTGAAGTGCTTTGAGATGTCTCAACTATCAAATGCAAGGTTTATTATATTATTAATTACCGGAAACAATACAGGTAATATTGACATTGCTGCATCTGTACATTGCCGTACATTAAAGCTATGTCAGGAGTGACTGGTAGGTTGTCCACTTCCTGTTTCTCGGTCACTACATGGAACAAAATACATCAACCATAGAACCATGGGAATTCACAGCACAGAAGGCAATGATTCAGTGTCTGTGCTGGCTCTTAAAGAGCAATCCTTTCAGTCCCATTTACCTGCCTTTTCCCCATCCCCTGTAGTTCACTTCTGTTTTGATATCTATCTATTTTGAGCATCTGCTCGTTCTTTTATGTTTTACTGAAAATTGTAATCCAAGCTGGTTCCCATTAACAGATGCTTAATATAAGCACCCAACAGCAGCATTTAAAGAGGGAACTGGAGGGATAATTAGAGAAAAATATTAAAGAGCTTAGAGAAGGAACAGGGGAATGGAATTCGAAAAGATGGTGTCGATAGGGGAGTTAGAATCTGCACAGGGAACATGGGGGGTGGATAGCTTCCTTCTGTGCTGTAAACATTGTCTGAATTGTGTACTGTTTGTTTGCTCATTGCTGTGATGAATAGGGGAGAGTTTGTCACCAGATTTGGATTAAACCTCAAAGAGGAGCCAACGACTTCAATGTTCTTTAATGAATCATTTCTCTGGTTGATGCGTGCCGCACTGTTGATTATTGTGCAGGTGGGACTGTGAAACAACCGTCTCTCAGACAAAGGTTTCTTCGATTTGTTTTTCTTTTGTAGTAAACATTTCGTGCTGAATGTATATTTACCTGTGAGTTTTAAAGATTTATATTTAGCCTGTTGTCAGCCTGGCTCAGCTGATAGCACTCTCATCTCTGAGCCAGAATATTGTGGGTTCAAGCCTCACATCGGGGTCTTTGAACTCACCATCGAGGTTGATGCTCCATTGCGATGCTGGGGATGTGTTGCACTGTATCATCTTTCGGATGAGACATTGACCAAGGTACCATCTGTCTATTCAGGTGCACGTTAAAGATTCCATGGCACTATTCAAGAAGAGAAAGGAGTTTCTCTCTCCCGGTGTCCTGGCCAACAATTCTCCTGATAAAATTGTTCATTCATTTCATGGCTGTCTTGGGGATATTGCTTTGGGCAAATTGTCTGTTTTGCATTTGCCTAATCGCATTTCATACAGCGCCTTATCACGTCATTTGAGATGTTTCAAAGTGCTTCACTGTAAAGTGAATTGACTATCTTGTGGGCGAAATGCAGCAGCCAATTGTGCACAGCAGGGTCCCACAAACAGTCGTGGATTGATTACAAATGCATAGTGTCTTCATTTAATAGTAAAATCCTATGAAGCGTTTTGAGATGTTTCAACGACATGATGAGGGGTTATATGAAACGCAAGGCTTATTAGTTTTAATAACTGGAATTGATCATTGGTTGGAATCACAGGGTTTATTCACAATCGTAAAAGGAATAATCTACAAATTGGAGGAGAAAAGTTGACAAGAGAAATAAAAAAAACTAAAATGATTGATGTCAAAAGAATCCAAAAATTACATTTACAACTTCAAAGCTGAGATCCCTTGTGTAGAAATAGATTGATTTTAGATGTGGTTGGAATGCAGTATTGCAGATATTTCTGTGCTACCAGTGGCTGCTCATCATTGATATGCAATAACCTTCGTATAAGAGGATGACTAATTTTGGTTGGTTGACTTTGAGATTCCCCCCCCCTCCCCCTCCCCACCATTGTCCACCATCATTTTAGGAACACAGAGTGTGATTGGGAGCAGGAACACTGTTTGGTTATTCTCCTCTCCCCAACCCAGGCAGACATCCAATCCATCAAGCCTGTTTTGACATGCCCTGTATGCGTTGAGGATACAGCCACAAACCATGAGATCTGGATGACTTCCTCATATCTGAAGAGTATCTTTCTGTATGAGTCACGGAGCTTGTCTATTACATTAACACCAGTAACTTGGGTGATTCAAGTAATTCAACGAACTGAAGCTTAAACTGTCCTGGGCGATTGAAATCACTGAGATCTTAAGGTGAAAAACTGCTCAATGAATCAACCTTAAATGACTTGCTTGCTATCTTCAGTCTGCTCCGTAGATCATTATCTTCAAATCTATTCACTTATACTTGAGTGATGATGCGCTTCTAGCAAGTTTAGTGTTCAGTTAAGGGCAGCAAAGGTGTGGTGGAGAATGTTTCAGGGTGTGATCAATTGTGAAGGGGAGTCTTGACCAATATTTTGGGTTTTGTGGCTGTGAAACAAACGTCTGTACTTGTTTTGATCCTCAGATGGTGATTTGTGGTGTTCTGTCACTGACTGTTGCTATCAGGTCTGTCTTGGTGTCTGAGCTGTGCCAACAGAACCTCTTCACAACAGTATGAGAAAGATGGAGCACATCAACTATTTTGATTTGGATTCAGTCATTTAAGTCATCATCTGTTCTCTTAAACTTTTATATTTCTCTTTATATTACTCTCTGGAATTCCATCCAAGAGACCCTCTGACTCCCTCCCTCCCCTCTTCCAAGGCACAAATCTCAAAATGTCTTGGATGGGCCTTGGAGAAGGTGAGGAGGAGGGGCTCCGAGATGGAATTCCAGAGGGTGTGAGCGGAAAGCCTGAAGGGACATGGAGCAGGCCAGTGCCAGCCGAGCGTAAGTAGAGACAGGTAGGTAAGGTGTTAGTCGGGAATAGGGGTTGGAGTAGACAGCTTTACTGAGGATCAAACCCCAACACAAATGCAAGAGGTCAATTGGCCTCCTCAGTAGCTTCTCTTTATGTTAAAAATATGTTATGTTCTAAATTGGGGTAGGATCAAGGTCCACAGTGATGTTCTTCCTAAAGTTAGTTTTCCTTTCTTTTTTTAAAAAAATGTAGGAACAGCTTTGACAAGTGAATTGATAACTGTCGTCAACTCTCTGATTTCTCTCCACATTGTTTGCTAACCTGGTGAATTGTTTTAGAGGGTACCTAGATGTCCCTTTAAGCTGTGACTTTGCCGAATATTCTCCCTCCAAAGTTCAGCAATCCCTTGTGAGTAGATTAGTTATTTTCGCTGGTGGCGAGGGCTGCCTTTGTGAGTGTCAATGCTAATGCATTGGTGACCTGACAGGACTCTTAAAGGGGCACTTCAATCTTAAACAGGGTACTGGTGATCAGAGTTGATGGGGGTTGGAAGTCATGAGGCCAAAGGTCAAACAGATAGATTGAAGAGCTGGAAATAATAATAATAAATCCTTGCATTTGATACAGCACCTTATCACATTATTGAGGTATCTCAAACATGCCATCGAGTCTGCGACTGGCCCTGATCCAGCGGGAGCTTTTGACTCCTCAATTGTAAAGACTTTTCTTATTTTTAATTTTTTCTGAAAGTTCTAAAATGTTTAACTTGGGTTATTCTGGGAACCGGTTCGCTGGGCTTCTTTAATAGTAATCTGTGCATTTGATAGAGCTCCATCGCATCGTCACAACATCTCAAAGCAAATTGGCTGATATGTTCACCTACAAAACCCACAGTCACTGCAATTCCCCGTGAGGGACTTTGAGATGTTTGAATGTTCTGGACTCTGTATCAAATGCAATTAATCTATACGATCATCTTGCCACTGGTATCCCGTCCATATTGTTATGTGCTGATTATTAAACATAGTTCCTAACTTTACCCCTTTAAGGCAATTCTAGGGTAAATAACCTTTGTATCTCTTTTCTCACATCTTGTAATGGATTGAAATTGTGTTTCCTGTGTTGTGTATAATGACAGATAGAGGCCACTCCTAAAATAGGAGCGCTCTTTTAAGCACGAGGGCATAATGATACCTACTGAGTCCTTAGAGAAAGTGGAACAGGAGCTCGCAATCACTGCCTTTCTCAAGGACACCGGCTACGGATGGTGAAGCCATAACCAGACAGTCTCCCACTGCCCTGGGAGTGACGTGCCTCTCAACTGGAGAGCCATACGTTCCCAACACTTCCCACAATCTCCCTCTCGCAGCTTCCAGTGGCTGTATCATAATAAGGTGGCCGGTCTTACAGGGTGGCGAGGGAGAGAGAAGAGAGAGAGAGAGAGGGGGAATGCCCCTCTCCATAATATGTGTTAAAGCATGCTCACAGACACACACATACACACACGCGCGATTCAATGCCAGCAAACAAAATCAGAAACAGAAAACAGCCCTTCTCTTTTTGAATAGTGCTATGGGTTCTTTACATTTAGACACCTGGACAGGCAAGTGGGACCTCGGTTTAATGTCTCATCCAAAGGACAGCTCCTCGAATAATGCAACACACTCCAGTAACCTATTAGAGAGTCAGCTTAGACTATATGATGCCAAGTTCCAATGTGGGGCTTGAACCTACAACCGTCTGACTCAGAGGTGAGAGCGCTACCACTGCCCCAGGTTGCAGTTAATGTCACGCATGTGGAATTCAACCTATGTAATTTGGAAACTAAAGACTGGAGTGCTCAGTCTGTGCTTGTGTGAGTGTGTGCGTCCGTGCCCACAAGTGTGTGTGTGAGTGTGAGTGTGCTGGGTGTGATTGGTGTGTGTGATGGGGGGAGGTGAAAGGTTGTTAGTGTTTCAACTCTCTGCCACTCTGTCCCCCCTCCACCCCCCCCACACACACACAGTTGGGCTCACAGACAGATCTCTGAAGTGCTGTGAGATGTCCTCCTGATGTGAATGGCGCGAATATAAATTGTTGTTTGTGTGAGAATCATGGATAGTCACAGCACAGAATAATAATAATAATAATAATAATAATAATAATAATAATAATCCTTGCATTTGATATAGCGCTTTTCACGTCGGGAGGACGTCCCAAAGCGCTTCACAGAACACACTGTAAAGTGAATTGATTGTATATTTGTGGGCGAACGCGGCAGCCAATTGCGCACAGCAATGTCCCACAAACAGTCGTAGATTGAAAATGACCAATTTATTATTGTTTTGGTTTTTTGGAGGGATTATTATTAGGCGTGTGGAGTAAGGAAACTTGCCCAAGGTTTCGCCCTGCCTGGAAGGTAGTGTCCCAAGACATTGGGAGAGAAGGTCATTGAGTGCACCGACTTTCAGATCAAGCTCCCCATTAAATCCCACTGCCCTATCCCCAAACCTCTTCAACCCTCTATCCTTCATATACCTGTGTACTTAACGTCTCATCCAAAGGATATTTCGCCCACAGTATATTCTGTGAAGCGCTTTGAGGCTCTCAAAGATGTGATAAGGTGCTATATCAAATGCAAGGATTATTATTATTATTACTTCCCTCTTGAAACCCAATCTACCACCTGATTTCACCGGGTGTTCTGCATTCCAACAGCTTTGAGTGAAAACATTTCTGTCTTTAAGCAGAAAGCACCTCCAGAAATAGTTCGAGCTTTGATCTTGGTTTGTCAATGTTTAAGAATATTCCAGACCCACACATTCAACTATCAAACACCAAACTAAAAGCACTTGTTCCCACAGAGAGCAGCTTTGGCCATTCGGTGCTGAGTTAACGTCACCTGTAAAGTGTCTCGTCACCAATGTTCTTCTCAAAAAGAGCTCTGAGCAGCTCTGCTGAGAGGCCTGGCAGCGCATTGCCTGTCATTGCCTTGCCTGGCAGTGCTCTCCCAACCCGCCACAGTCTGTTCGGTTCAGGCTGCTTTTGAAGCATTTCAAACCTTGAAGGAACTGGGTGGGCGCAGTGGGTTTGAACAATTCCCTTTCATCTCGGGGATCATTGGCTGGAGGCCAGAGCAGACTGACGCCATCAAAGGCTTCTTTGCTTTTCCAACTGGAAGAGCTCCAAGTGGAGTAAGCAACTCAGTAGCTAAAGAAACAAGCCTCGCGTTTGTTGCAGCATCTTTCACATTAAGGGAGACGTATCAAAGCGCTTCACAGGATTTTACTGTGAAGTTCGGTGACTTTGTACTTTGTTGGCAAATGCGGCAGCCAGTTTTGTGCACAGCAACGTCCCACAAACAGCCATGATCGATTTTATCTGGGGAATTGTCGGCCAAGACACCGGGAGAGAGAAACTAGATGTGGGTCCAGGGCATTGACCTGGCCAGAGCTGATGAGAAACTGAGACTAAATGGAAAATCCCGGGGCACAAGAATATCTGGAAAGCAAAGTGTTGCATGATGCCCGACTGAAGTTGCCAACATGCCAAGACTCCCTGCTTCCCCTGAGCCGCACTGCTCAATGTTGACAATCGCTGTTGATTGCGTTGAGCAGAAAATTTCACCTGAATGAATAACGGGATCATTAGAACTGGAGGAGGCCATGCAGCGTGACACACAGATTATTAGATCATTGTTATTTCTTCTCATCCCATTGTGGCATACACTTCAAATCCCATTACAGCGTCATTCACCTCCCAGCTTATCTCTGTGACCTCCAACAACCCTCCCGACCCCGCCACACCCTGCACTCAATGATCAGCCTATTTCTCGTACCCCACCATCAGCAGGCAAGCTTTCAGATACTCTGAAACTCCATCACAGAGTCCCTCTGCTTGGCTGAATAGCCTGTTTCACTCTAAATATCACTGACCTAGGGGGTTCTTTAAAGGAACCTATATTCACACCAAGCTCTGTGTGATATACAAGTAGGCCATTTCACTCTGGCTTTTATTTCTGGTAAACCCCTGATCTCTCACATCCTGTACTGGATGAAGATCTATTACCAGTTTAGGCCATCACTGACTTAACATAGGTGCTTGAGCAACTGGTTAATTGTTGGAGAGAAAGAGAGAGAGAACTGACTGGATACCAACCTAAGCTCTCACGAGAGAGGCTGTTAACAACAACAACACAAACAACAAAATTACATTTGTGTAGCGCCTTTCATGTTGGGAGGACGTCCCAAGGCCCTGGATAATCAGTGTTTGGTAGCATTCTCATCTCTGAGTCAGAAGGTTGTGAGTTCAAGCCCAGTGCCACGGCTTTGAACTTGCACAGTTTAGGCTGACACGCGGTCAAGGCGCTGGGGGAGAGCACCTGTCCTTCATGAGACGTTCACTCTGGGCTTCGGTTTAACATCTCATCTGAAGCACAGCGTCTCCTAAACCGCAGCGCACCCCCAGCACTACACTGGAGCACCATCTTACTTCCAGATCCTGATGTGGATCTTGAACCCGCAACCTTGGAGGTGAACTTGTGTCGAATTCAGCCAGACCTGAGGCTGACCCACGGCCTGTGATATGCATTGAGCCATCCTCGCGAGGTGAAAAGCGGTGCATCAAGTGTACAAGTTATTATGATAATAATAAAACGCTGGGGCGATGTGAATGACGAGCCCAGCTTTGCCATCGTGCATAGTAATAGTACTGGTGTCCGCCACCCTGTAAGAGGGTGACATTGCGTTATATTTAGCAGTTTGCAGAACTGGAGTGCTCTGGGCAACTGTGCAATGGGCATCTCGCTGCTCTGAGATGGTACCCAATAATTGCACACTTCAAACCCAGCGTATATAAATAAAAATCTCGAGGCCAAATAAAAATGATGAACGTATATAAACTGCTCTTTCCTCTAAAACAGACCCTTCGGCTTCAATTGCATTTCCCACATCATGAGATTCGTTCATTCTAACCTGACATATTGCTACAGATTGGAGTAAAAGTCCCGTGAAGCTACTCACTGGCTTGCCTTCAGGACATTGGCAATAATAGCAGCACGAATAAAAATAATAAAATAATAATAACTTGGTCTATGTTGCTTGGAGACCGAGCCTTGTGTCCAGCGAGAGACACATGAGAGATTTAAAACTCACTTTCTCTAAACATGCACTGTACTTAATTTATTGGTCAGTCAGCGAGCTGCTGCTCTTGAAAGTCATTGCTCCTTCTTCGTCACGTCAGCCGTTCTCCTTCGATTTGTGTTCCCATCACTCGGAGGGTCACATTTAACCTACAATAACAAAATACACAGTCAATCCACTTTACAGTATATCCTGTGAAGCGCTTTGAGACGTCTCAGCGATGCGTTGAGGTGCTACATCAAATACAAGGGTTATTATGATTACAACTTTGGACTGAGATACTCTTCCCCCAAAGACGCCATCCATCCTAGTCCTAATTCCAATTCCTTGCTCTTTTCCCTGTTAGTACAATTGACTCTGTTGTCCCAGTGCTGCTCTGGAGGGTCAGATTAGACTATATGAGGTCAAAGTCCCTGATGTGGGGTTTGAGCTCACAAACATGTGACTCGGAGATGACACCGCTGCCAGATTTAACATCAAAAAGTTAATACCATGAAATTGAATTTGGAGACAATAATAATACTCGCATCTGATACAGTGCCGATCGTGTCTGGAGGATGTCTCGCAGCAGCTCACAAGATTTCCTGTAAAGTGGAGAGTGTGGCTTGCAGGTGAATGGAATTGGTACTCGGTAAGAACGATGCCCTTCATTAACCAACGAGCTGTTCCGCACTTGGCCATCCATTGAGAATTGTTGATAGGTTTGCTATTTGAGAGATAAATGTATGTGCCTGAACGCTCTTTGCTTCCTGCAATGCCCCAGTTTTCACATGACTGACGTAATGAGATGATAATAGGCCACCAGGACACATCTCTCTCCCATTCTCTCTCGCCCTCTCTCTCTCTCTCTCTCTCTCTCTTTCGCTTTCTATCTCTTTCTCTCTCTCTTGCCCTCTCATTCTTTCACGCTCCCTTTCTCTCTTGTAAATCACAAACTTTCCTTTCATTCTTTTTCTCAATCCTTGCGGCTCACTTCGTTTCACAGGCTATTAAAGTAGGTTATATGGTAATAAATATTGAAAAATAAATATTAGAAGGTTGAGTGGTAGGGAGCGCTGCAATGTTGGGGGTGCCATCCATCGGATGAGGCGTTAAACCATCCTGTTCAGTTGGATATTAAAGATCCTGTGGCAGTATTCTAAAAGAGAAGTGAATTTTTCCCTGTGTCCTGACCAACGATCCCCAGATACAATCAATGCTGTGTGTAACTTGGCGCCTTCAAAATACACAGTCACTACACTTCACAATAAACCCCGTGAAGCAGTCTGAGGTGTCCTCCTGACATGAAAGTCTGTCTGTCTGTCTGACTGTCTATAAATACTGATAAAACACTTGTCTGCACTTCAAGAAGGATCTCAATAATCAACTGACATAGAGACATGATTTATACCCCACCAGAAAGGCCTTGCATTTTGGAGTGACATGGGCATATTTGTTTTTGGGTATCTACAACGATCATGAGTTATTTTCAGTTTTGTGTTTTTCGCTGCAATTAGACCTGGTGACCCCCGAGTCAAAGTGGTGACGTGACATCCTCCATCACAAGGCATGCACGTAGCCAAGTGGCGGGAACAAAATAAAGAACACAGACGAAGCTAGGCCGAGGCAACAACAAAATTTTATTCTTAAAGCGCTGAGTCCTCCCACTGAGTGCTCCCACAGGAGTCCTCCCAGATGAGTATAGATAAAGATGAAATATGTGTCTGTCTGTGTGTCAATCTACATTCCATATTGGATGCTTTTGTTGCAAGTGAAGCTGCAACGGGTATAATTAGTATTATTATAAACTGACAGCAGAAAGGGAGGCCTTTCATGATGTGTGTGTCTTGAATTCCAAAACAGTGTTTTGCTCAACACCAAAAGACATTTGCCATATCTGATCACCTTTTTAATCTGAAAGGGGAATTTATTTATTTGTGCAAATTGGCTGCTCCGTAAGGCCACAAAATGCACAATCTATAATAATAACTAGCCCTTGCATTTGATATCGCACCTTATCAGGTCTTTGAGACGTCTCAAAGTGCTTCACTGTAAAGTGAATTGACTGTATATTTCTGTGGGCGAAACTATACAGTCTCTTCACTTTACAGTATTAAGTGACCTGTTCCTCAGAACTGAACCTGTACGTAACCTAACCCTAACCCTAATCGACATCCAACTGTCCTTCCTTCCTCATGTCCAGTACCTCACCAGGACTGCTTTCCTCCACCTCCGACCGTTACCTCACACCCGATGCAGCTGAAACCTTCATCCAAGCATTCAACATCTCCCATGAAGCATTTTGGGACGTTCTCTGACACGAAAGGATCTATAGCAAATGGCAGAATTAATATAATTCGACAGTTTTATTTACTCCAAATGAGAGAGAGAAAGAGAGTGAGAGAGAGACGGAGAAAACGGATGCTAATGAGAGTTTTAGTGTTGAATGCCAATAACGCGAGAATATCTCCACACACACATTGGGATGACAGATGTGCTTGCTGTAATGAGCCCTGCGCCCCACGTTCATTGTCAACACGGAGTTTAATTGGGAAACAAATGAAGTCGGAAGGATGAGCCCGACACAGCTGTTACCCCTCTGGCAATTGGCAGACCGATGCCCTTGTGTGTGAGTGTGTGTGTTGTGTGTGTGTATGTGGCTTTCTGTGTTAAATCAGAGGGATTCACAGCTCCTTTGTGGTTTATATTTTGGGTTGCAAAATAAATCGCAAACAGCAAGATTCAGAATCCTCTGGGGAAATGGTGCAGTTTTATTTTCTGTCCCGGTGAGCAGGACCTGCTGACATGAATCCAGTCTGTTTTGCCCACTTGTAAACAGGAATGATCAAATCCTCTGTCTGTCCTGGCGGACGTTAAAGATCCTGTGTCAGGATTGAAAAAGAGAAGGAAGTTTTTCTCTCCCGGTGTCCTGGCCAACAATCCCCCAGACAAAATCGGTCACTCACTCCATGGCTGTTTGTGGGGTGTTGCTGTGCAACAATTGGCTGCCGTGTTCACCTTGAAATACACAGTCACTGCACTTTACAGTAAATCATGTGAGACTCTTTGACATGTTAAACCACAGTAAAAATCCAAGTTCTTCCTTTTTCTCTAGTGATTAGTACAGGGGTCAATTGCACAGGCCTAGAGTGGAAATAAATGATAGTTTTCCCTGCTGTTTCCTCCTGTTATGTTCCTGAGGAGAGATTCTCCTATTAACCTGATTGAATAAGGATGTGTAAGATTTTAGTTAGTCATATTTCTCATAAGAAACACTGTGCTAATTTACCTTGCACCTAAATCACACTGATGTGATGGGTATAATTAAACTCCAAAGTGACATCCGTTTGTCACTTGTTCTAATCAGCTTCCTATCTTTACCTCTGGGGCCCTTTAAATATAGGAGTCAGATCCGCAGCATCACTTGTGCTAATTAGCACAAGGAACAAGTTAAGGAATACCTTAATTTTGTATGTTGATTTTGAATGGAGATGTGAATTGAAGTTGGGTTGAGAGGAGACAGTGTCATCAGATTAGCAATGAGTAACAGCATTGCACATATTACCAGTTTAAACAGCTATGAGTATTCCGATGAGCGAATATATAAAAACATACCACAGAGTGATAAACCAGCCAGATTGCCTGGGTTGATTATTTCAGTGGTATCTCAACAATCATGTCTATTGATTTCATTACCTTAAAAAACAATAATCCTTGCATTTGATACAGTGTCTTTCACATTGGGAGGACGTCTCAAAGCGCTTCACAGGATTTACTATTTCTGATCACTGCAGCATGTTACATAAACAGAGTAAATTTGTTTCGCCCACAAAATACACAGTCAAAACACTTTACAATATATCCTGTGATGCATTTTGAGATGTCTCAACAAGGTAATAATGCTTTATATCAAATGCAAAGATTATTATTATTATAAACGGAGTAAATCTAGTCCCTGGTGGGATTTCTCCCCACAGATAACCTGCATAGGAAGGATGAGCCGAATGGCCTCCTGAAAGATTCTCTGGTTCTACATTGGGATGTCCTTGGGTTGGGTTGAGTTGAAGTGGGTTTACAAAAATGATAAAGAATTTACAGCATGGAAACAGGCCACTCGGCCCAACTAGTCTGTGCCAGCGGTCATAAGGATGCGGTTGGGTTGGGACATGGTTGGGATATAATTAAAGTGGCTTATGTTTCTCATGGTGCTTAGACTCACTGGCAGTAAATCTCCGTTCTTTATTTTGGTCGCCCCAGTGTTTGACACAAGTAGTAACCCATCATCATGGCTGAATGCCTCCAATTATTCTTCTGGGCACTGGAATAGCTCACTGGCCTGTCAGTGGAGCCTCTGCTCTGTCCGCAGGATTTTCTATATGGAGCGTGGCAGACTCCTGTAGGAATGTTGGTTGAACGGTTGGTGGTCCTGGACTCTTCCTGAGTGAGCTCTATCACTGAGTCGAAGGTCAGAGGATTGATGGCAGACACAGTTGAAGGGCACCATGTCTCAGACCTTGGCACATGCCATTGGTTCATGGCTACCAGTTATAGCCAAATTATGTGAAGCCCTTTGAGATGTCTCACCGATGTGACAAGGTGCTGATACAAACCTTATTATGAAGTACAACAGCAGTAGATTTGGATAACAATGGAGTTCACCGTCCCTCAAACAGACCTGAGTTCAATTCCAGGCAGAGGGCGAAACCTTGGGCAAGTTGCCTTACTCCACACGCCTAATGATAATCCCTCCAAAAAAACCAAAAACAATAATAAATTGGTCATTTTCAATCTACGGCTGTTTGTGGGACATTGCTGTGCACAATTGGCTGCCGCGTTCGTCCACAAATATACAGTCAATTCACTTTACAGTGTGTTCTGTGAAGCGCTTTGGGACGTCCTCCCGACGTGAAAAGCGCTATATCAAATGCAAGGATTATTATTATATGGAGTCAATGAACAATTTTATCTGGGTGCGAGAGAGACTCCCTTCTCTTTTTGAACAGTGCCATGGGAGCTTTAACATCCACCTGGCAGACATGACCTTGGTTTAACATCTCATCCAAAGGACAGCATCTCTGACAATGCAGTGCTCCCCCAGTGCTCTGTTGCAATGTCAGCCTAGCCTAGTTGGGTTCTTAGTCCCAACAAGGGCCTTGAACCCACAACTTTCTGATTCGGAGGCGAGAGTGCTGCCAACTGAGTCAGGCTGACTTACTGTTTTTCCCTGTAATCAGCTGGTTTTCTGTGGATCTGTGAGAGCAGTCAGCTTCCAGCTGGTCATTCTGTTCTTTGGTGCTGGCACTTGGTGCAGGTGACCAGGTGGAGTCCTGTAGCTCAGTGGTTAGAGCACTCGCTTTGCAAGTGAAAGACCTGAGTTCAATTCCAGGCAGAGGGCGAAACCTTGGGCAAGTTTCCTTACTCCACACAGAGCCTAATAATAATCCCTCCAAAACAAAACAATAATAAATTGGTCATTTTCAATCTACGACTGTTTGTGGGACATTGCTGTGCGCAATTGGCTGCCGCGTTCGCCCACAAATATACAGTCAATTCACTTTACAGTGTGTTCTGTGAAGTGCTTTGGGACGTCCTCCCGACGTGAAAAGCGCTATATCAAATGCAAGGATTATTATTATTATTATTATTGTTTTCCGGTGGACGTGACTGAGGATAAAACCATTCAGAACTCTCTACATTTGAATGTGTTTTCTTTTGCTAAATATTATTAAACAGACTTTGAATTAAAACCATAGAATTTCCAAGGTTGGAGGCCAACCAACCCACCATGTCTGTGCTGTACAGTGCTATCGACTCAGCCTCTGGCTCAGTGGGCAGCACCCAACCTCTGAGTCAGAAGGTGGTGGGTTCAAATCCCACATCTGGACGTTAAGCTCATAGTCTAGGCTCACGGTGCAGTGCTGGAGAAAGAGTCATGTTGTCGGAGGTGCTGTCCTTCAGTGTTCTCAATGGCAAGCTGTGCGGTTTTAGCTGGTGCATCACAACAACAACAACACCACCACCACAACAACACCACTAGTGTGACGTGCATCTGTCAGACGTTCGGATACAACCCTGGCAAGGGCATGGCAGTGAGACCAAACCCTTTCAAGCCTGAGTAAATAAAATAGTTATTCATTTCTCTGTTGCCTACACGAGAGACTTGGTTAGCTGCCCAGTGAATGCTGCTGCACTGAAAAAATTAATTGAAAGGCAGATAAACTATTCACTGCCCCCGTCAATATTTAATGCATGAAGCAGCAGAGTAAATGTGCTTCAAGCAGGTTGAGCGCAATTGGAGCAAACATCAATTATTCTGACTTTTCCTTTTCCCTAAGTGGAAGTTGTGGTCTTTCTGGGCACCAATCCGGTCAGGCTTGCTCTCTGCAAGAGCTCTCGTCTCAGTGAGCCTGCCACATGGTCAGCCACTGGCTCACAGTCCATAATTAAGCATTTAGTTAATCTCACGTAAATCTCACTGCACGATCAATAGCTCTGAGAACAAAATCAGCACAAATTAGATTGCAGAGGATGGGACGCTTGGAGCAATGCACACTTAACCCATGGACATACAACAATAACTTAGATTGATATATCGCCCTTCGAGTTGGCTAACATAGTGCTTCACATTGACGGGGTTTGAACGTCGAGCAAGGAAGAAGTGGGAGGTGGGGATGATCACAGGTGCAGTCAAAGAGACACGTCTTCAAGGGAGCTTTAAAGATAGATAAAGAGGGAGCGAGGTGGAGGGCTTGAGGTGAGGAGTTCCAGAAGTTGGAGGCTGGTGGCTGAAGGCATGTCACCGATAGTGGCACGGAGGGGTCAGGGACGTTCAGTTAGTGTCAGTTGGGCCTGTGTTAGTTAGTGGAGGGAGTGGGCAGAGGAGTGGGGTACAATCAGGTCAGAAAGGTAGGGAGATGCTGGGGCATTAAATGATTTGTATGTGAGGGTGAGGAGCTTGAAGTTGATGCATCGGGAGCCAGTGGAGCCTAGCGAGGATTGGGTGACGGGGGACCTCCAACACCCCCGACAAAACAGCACTCCCCCGGGCACTGCAAATATACAACTGTCGGGAAACAACAACAAGTTACAGACAAAAAACAACAAAAGAAAGATTGGGTTTGATGGGTTGGAGCTTTTCTGTTTGGAGTTGAGATGAATGAGAGGGGACCTGATAGAGGTGTTTGAAATTATGGAAGGATTTGATAAGGTGAAGATTAATGGGCAGTTTCCACTTGTTAGTGAGTCCAAAACACAGTGACATAAATATAAGCTAGCCAGTAACAGATCTAAAATAGAGTTTAGGAGGAACTTCTAACAGTGGTGAGAGTGTGCAAGTTATTGGCTGAAGCCACAGTTTGAATCAGAAACATCAATTATTTAAGAGGAAACTTGATGCATACAACAACAACAAAATTATATTTGTATAGCCCCTTTCACGTTGGGAGGACATCCCAAGGCCCTGGACAGACAGAGTTACGGACCCGAGCTGAGGGTCGGGGTGGGGGAGGGTGGAGGGCAGGGGAGGAAAGCAGGGAGATCGAAAGCACGGCCGAAGAGGAGGGTCTTGAGGTGGATCTTGAAGGTGGCGAAGGAGGGGGTGAGACGGAGGGACTGCGGGATGGAGTTTCAGAGGGTGGGTGCAGAGTGGCGAAGACCCGCCTGCCAATAAGTGGGGCGAGCAAAGCGGGGGACATGAAGCAGGCTGGAGCCCGTTGAGCGGAGGGAGCGGACAGGGTGGTATGGGTTTAGGAGGTCGGAGAGGTAGGAGGGAGCAAGACCGTGGAGGGCTTTGGAGGTGAGGACCAGGATCTTGAACTTACACTTAAACTTATTAGAACTGTATCCCCTGTGTGATGGGAAGCCAGTGGAGTTGGGCAAGGATGGGGGTGATAGGGTCACGGAGCCTAGTGAGGGAGAGGACACGGGCTGCAGATGATCTGCAGCCTGTGGAGGGAGGAGTTGGGGAGGCCGACAAGCAGTGAGTTTGCATAGTCGAGCCTTGATGTAATGAAGGCATGTATGAGGGTTTCGACGGCCTGCGGTGTGAGACAGTGTCGGAGCCGGACGACGTTGCGGAGGTGGGGGAAGGCAGAATGGGTCATAGCACAGATGTGGGTTAGAAAGGATAGTTGAGGGTCAAACAAGACCCCAAGGTTCTGGACTGGCTTGGCAAGATGGAGTGTGCAACCATGGATGGTGATGCTGTCAGCGTCTGAGGTGTGGTGGCGCTGACGGGAGCCAATCAGGAGAGCCTCGGTCTTATTGACGTTCAACTGAAGAAAGTTGCTCTCATCCAGGACTTGATGTCTGACAGACATTCTGTCAGCACAGCAATGGTCCTGGAGTCGAGGGTGGAGGCAGAGAGGTAGAGTTGGGTATCATCCGTACAGATGTGGAAGTTGACCCCATGTCTGCGGATGATATCACCAAGAGGGAGCATATAGCTGTTGAAGGGGATGGGACCAAGGACACAGTCCTGAGGAACACCGTACAAGATGGTCCGGGAGGCTAGAGGAGAAGCCGTTTGAGGAGATGAAGTGCAGGCGGTGTGAAAGGTACAATCTGAACCAATCAAGGACAGTGCATGGAGGTTGAGTTGAGAGGAGAGGCGGTTGATGAGGATAGAGTGCTCGACGGTGTCGAAAGCAGCAGAGAGATCAAAGAGAACGAGGAGGCAGAGGGAGCCCTGGTCGCAGATGGACTGAATGCCAGTTGTCACTTTGACCATGAGGTACCCTCTCCTTCTTGGTCACACAAAATGATGGTGCTCAAACCCTCAGAGGTAGAAACCTTTTACATGGTGCCACCTTCTGATTCCTTAAAAACTCATTCCTTAAATATGGTAAGGAATGCTTTCAGGAATACCGCAAATTTACCCCCATTTTTCTTGATATTACTTCAAGAGCTTTATATGTATAGATTTCACAATGTCTCATCAAACATTCACCCTTTATAAGCTGTGACATTTAATTAACATCAAACTTTATTCAATCAACATTGTGTACCCCGGAGCAGAAAGCTATCAGCATCTCCTGATTCCTAAATTATCAGAACAAATAAAAATAATTATTGTATTTGATCAGCGCCTACTGATCAAACGCAAGAATTAAAGATAATCAAAACATTTTAACGCACTTCAGAGATAATCACGGTAAAGTGCAGTGATTGTGTACTCTGCAGGCAAATGCAACAATTAGTTTGTGCACAGCAATGTCCCACAAAGAGCCATGAAGGGATTGATCAATCTTATTTGGGGGTTTGTTGACCAGGATACCGGGAGAAACTCCTTTCTTTTTTTGAATAGTGCCATGAGATCTTTAACATCCACCTGACTAGGCAGATGGAATATCGTTTAATGTTTCACCTGAAAGACACTTCCGACAATGTAATGAACCCCCCAGCACTACACTGGAGTGTCAGCCTAGTTATTCCTCAGATCAAGTGGCTAAGATTTCTTCAGATATCTTTCTGGATGTAATGATGATTCCCCTATCGATTTATTTTTCCAGTTAAGTAGTTACAAAGAACTTCAATTAACTTAACCATCCTTTCATTTGTCTTCCTTCCCATTAATCCTTTTAAATACTTATGTTTAAGTAGTGACCTGTTGGTATCAAGTTATGATGAATTGCTTAACCGATGAGTACTTCAGTGGTTTATTGATAAACCCGATGGTCAATAACACAAGATGGCTTGATTGCTAATACTGAGGAATTCTGAAAGGGACTTATTAAAAGACCTATTAGGATTTATATAGAATCGTAGAATCATAGAATTATACAGCAGAGAAGGAGGCCATTCGGCCTATCTTGCCTGTGCCGGCTCTTTTAAAAGAGCTATCCAATTCAATTCCACTTCCTCGCTCTCCCCATAGCCCTGCAAACTTGTTCTCCCCAAATAATTATCTACTCCTCTCTTAAAAGTTGTTATCGAATTGGCTTCCACCAGCCTTTCAGGCAATGCATTCCAGATCCCAACAACTCGCTGTGTGAAAAAATTTCTCCTCACCTCCCCTCTGTTTCTTTTAACAACTATTTTAAATCTGTGTCCTCGGGTTACCGACCCACCCGCCAGTGGAAATAATTTCTTCTTGTTCACCCTATCGAATCCCCTCATAATTTTGAAAACTTCTATTAAGTCTCCTCTTAACCTTCTCTGCTCCAAGGAGAATAATCCGAGCTTCTCCAGCCTCTCCTGATAACTGAAGTCCCTCATTCCTGGTACCATTCTGGTCAATCTCCTTTGCACCCTCTCCAATGCCTTGACATCCTTCCTAAAGTGTGGGGCCCAGAACTGAATACAGTCTCTCGCTGAGGTCTAAAGGTTTATCATAACTTGCTGACTTTTGTATTCTATGTCCCTATTTATAAAGCCAAGTATCCCGTATGCTTTTTTTTTAACAGCTTTATCTATCTTGTCCTGCCACCTTCAAAGATTTATTTATATGAAGCTCCAGGACTCTCTGTTCCTTCACCCCCTTTAAGATTGTACCATCAGCTTATATTGCCTCTCCTCATTCTTCCTGCCAAAGTGCATCACTTTGCATTTCTCCACATTAAACTTCATCTGCCACGTGTCTGCCCATTTTACCAGTCTGTCTATGTCCTCTTGCAGTCTGTTACTATCCTCCTCACTGTTTACTACTTTTCCAGCTTAGTATCATCTGCATACTTGGAGATTTTACTCCCTATACCCAAGTCCAGGTCATTTATATAGATCAAAAACAGCAGTGGTCCCAATACTGATCCCTGGGGGACACCACTGCACACTTCCCTCTCTGTCTCCCAGTCAGTTCTGTATCCACTGCCACTGTCCCTTTAATACCGTGGGCTTCTAGTTTGCTTACAAGTCTCTTATGTGGCACTTTATCAAACGCCTTTTGAAAATCCATCGAAACTACATCAACTGCACTAACTTCATCCACCCTCTCCTTTATGTCATCAAAAAACTTTATCAGGTTTGTTAGACATGATTTGCCTTTAACAAATCCGTGTTGGCTGTCCTTTATTAACCCATATTTTTCTAAGTGCAAATTTATTTTGTCCCGGATTATAGTCTCTAGAAGTTTCCCCACTACTGATGTTAGGCTGACTGGCCTGTAGTTCCCAATTTATCCTTCTACCCCTTTTTGTACAGGGAGTAACATTTGCAACCCTCCAGTCCTCTGGCACCACCCCTGTGTCCAAAGAGGATTGAAAGATTGTGGCCAGAGCTTCCGTTACTTTCACCCTTACTTCCCTCAGTTATCAATAAGAGCAACCACACTTTCCATCAACTTTCTATTTATATAGCCCCTTTCATGTTGGGAGACGTCCCAAGGTGCTGGACAGTTAAGTGCTCTGAGATGTTCTCCCGATGTGAAAGGTGCTATGCAAATATAAAATGGAGTTGACATTCAGAAGTCATTATGCAAAACTGTCCCTTGAATAAACTGGAAAATCTTCTGAAACACTTTATAGATCTATAAACTTTGTTTTATTCTGTGAAATAAAGCTCCAGTCACATTGCAGTCAGTGTGAGGTGCAGAGCGAGCAAGCAGACAGGGTGCTCACTGCAGTACATTCACACTTCGTGTGAATAGGCCTGTTTAGTGTTAATGATGCACGCAGAGAATTGGCATGAGATTTGCTGAGCGTAGCAGTCTGAGGAGGTGAATTAATGCATGGAATGTAGAGGACAAGGTCACTGCAGTCCACTGAGTAAACGCCTGTGTTGCCACAGATCAGACCCGAGTTAAACAGGTGATTTTTGATGTGAGTCGGGTTCCTATTATTCTGCCTCTCAGTAAACGTGTCTCTTCAACTCACAGCCATTAAGGCTAGTTTATTATTGTTGAGGGTATTTATTCACATGCAAAGTGGGTATCCTGAGATCTGTTAACATTGGGTGTATTTGAGTTTATACAGCCCCCTCCTCCCCAGCATTGTGTGATTTTCACAAACCTTCTTTGGCAGGTAAATGTAAACTGCACATTTAACTCCCCTCACTTTCAGTTGTCTGGCACAAGACAAGCTGCCCTTCTACACCCATCCGATTTGTTTTAGCAATCGTCACATGTTAATCAGCAGTGTGTGTGTATGGGGTGAGGGAGGGACACAATCTTGCCAAAGAACAATTTCTTTCCCTGAAAGGCAAATTCTATTGGAATTTTTACTAGTTGCAGAAAAGGTTAGCATCTGAGCTGTGGGTGGGAAGATAATGGCAATGCTCTCACGCATTTCATGCTGAGCTGTGTTGCATATCAGGAAGCTCATAGGGAGTTCCTACCATCTATCTACCATTGGCTCAAACCTGTCAAATTACCAACTGGTGACGATCCTCCGTGGTAGAGGAAGTAAGTAGGGTCTCCTCAGAGCTAAATTGGCTCCAAGGTGACATGCTTGGAAACAGAATATTGGAATTGAGCCAGCCCTCAGTGAGGGTCTCTAGTCAGGTTCCTTAGTCAGGCGGTTCCGCAGTTTTCCAGGGTACTGCTGATGCCAACCCAGCCTGGCTCACTGACAGGATTTCGAAGGACAGACATAATGACTGGGGGCAGGGACTCTTCCCACGCAGCTCCCATTAACCTGCAAGCAAAAGCCCTAACTGGTAGGGTGGTCCTAGCTGGACAAGCAGTGGGAAAGCTTGCCAGACAGTGCTCCCAATGGCATATTAAGTTGTTTCAACTAGTTAGACTCCCACAGTTACCCCAGTGCACATTCTGGGGTCCCCAAGCCTTGACTCCTGCCAACCTTCACCTAATAATCTCCAGAATTAGGTAAGCAGAATGTATCCCTCCAGGGAAAGAGTGCACATTCCATTCCAATAAATATCTCTGGGATTTCCATGTGTAGGTGGGATGCATAGAATTCTCAGTTGGGTTTGGATACTCTTAACTATTGTGATAGGTTTCTACATGTGTCAAACACCCAGCCATTCATTACAAAATACAGAGTCAGTGTTTCCAGGTGTAATGTGTTTCCAGGTTTTTCTTTATGGCATAAAGCAAGAAACATTCAATCAAGAAAATTTATTTTGTTGGCTGACCCTAAAAAATTGGTCACCACTAGCCTAGGCAGTCATACAAACAATCAATGAATCATAGATCAACTCCCCCCATTCCCACCCCCCAACTCCATGGAGCTTCCACTGCATCTCATTTGCAGTACAATAGATATTTATACAGTGCCTTTCATGATGGGAGGATGTCTCCTCTCTATAGCAGTAAATAAGTTGTTGTTCCTGCACCATTTTTTGAACACTCCCTAACTCCAGAGCGGCAACAACAACAACTTGCATTTATACAGCACCCTTCACATCGGGTAATGTCTCAAAGCGCTGAACAGTGATGCTGAGCCGGGGGAAAGTGAACGTAAGCGTAAAGGGGAAGGTCTTCGGGTGTGATCTCAACATGGACAAGGAGGTGGTCAAGGCAGAGGGATTGAGAGAGAGAGTTCCACAGCTTTGGAGTGTAGTGGCTGAAAGCTCGGCCGCCGACGGTGGAGTGCAAGGGGACGAGGGATGTGCAGGATGCGGGAGCCAGCCGAGCGGAGGTGGAGCGGGGTGTAAACAAGCCAGAGAGGTAGGAAGGTGCCAGGGTGTGAAACGGCTTGTACGCGTGCATGAGAGTCTTGAAATCAAAGAGCTGTCAGTCACCTGGTCTCACAGCGAGAGACAACTTGCTTGTACTGAGCACAGGCTTTCCAGAAATTAAAAGGAGAGAGTGCGGCAAGACCTCTGATGTGGGCAGCCACAGGTCCAATCAAATATTCTTCCCAAACTCAATTAAACAAAGAGGATTTACTGTTTCGGGAGGAAACCACATCCTGGCACTTTGCCATCCTTATTTATGAGCTTATGTTCGTGCTTGCTGAGGATTAGGTTATCAAGTTTATGAAATATTATGTTTATTCCCTGGGGGTGGGAGGGGGGAGAAGGGAGGCACATCTCTCATCGTTTAACAGACACAATTTTTTTGGTCCGAGGAAATTGTTATAATAATATTCCTTGCATTTGATGTAGCGTCTTATCACGTCGTTGAGACATTTCACGGAATGAGCTGTAAAGTGGATTGACTGTGTATTTTGTGGAACGCCAATTGCACACAGCAGGGTCCCACAAACAACGATGAAGTGAGCAAGTGATTCTATCAGAATGGTAAACAGGCCTTATTCATGAGTGGGCGAATTAGAGAGAGATCTGTTGTGTCTCTCCCTCATGACTTTACAGTGACCTCCCTTGAAATTTTGCCTTGCTCAAATTGGCTGTGGTTTTTATGTCAGGAGGACATCTCCGAGCACTTCGCAGGATTTACTGTCAAGTTCACCTGTGTTTGCAGGTGAACTTGGCAGCCAATTTGCACACAGCAATTTAGTGAATGATGAATTGTATTTGGGGATTTTTGGCTAGAAACTCCCTTCTCTTTTTGAAAGTACCATGGGATCTCTAACTGAACAGGCAGAAGGGACCTTGGTTTAATGTCTTATCTGAAAGATGGCACCTCCAACAATGCAACACATACCCAGCACTGCTTTGGGGTTTCAGCTTAGACTGTATGAGTTCAAAGTCCTGACGTGGGACTTCAACCCACAATCTTCTAACTCAGAGACAGAAGTGCTACCGACTGAGCCAGGCTGAAACGTACTGTCCTAAAACAATACTCACAGATCCTTATTTATCAATAGATGATCTCAAGAGAGGCCAGGATATCGATGTGGACTGTCTGCCACAGGATTACTACAATAGCTGGTAAACTCTTCAGCAATTCTAAGTAAAAGGCTCAGGATTCCATTCAATTCACCAAAGAAACAAACACATTGATTTATCAGTTGGATAATCTGACTTCTGTGTGTGTGTGTGTGTGTGCGCGCGTGTATGTGTGTAAGAGAGAAAGATTGTGTATAATATTACAGTATTGTTTTTAGTTACAAGGGTGGTCCTAGCTAGACAAGCAGGTGGAGCGCTGATATCAATGGCAAGATGTGCATTTCTAGCTGGTTAGACTTCAACACTTAGTCCAACGCACTTTCTGGGGTCCTCAAGCCTTGGCTCTTGCCTAATAGGCCTAATACTCTCCGGAATTAAGTAAGCAGGATGGGTTCCTCCAGGGAGAGAGAGCGCATTCCATTCCAACAATCTATCTCTGGGATTTCCATGTATAGGTGGGATACATGGAATTCTCAGTTTGGTTTGGATACTTTTAAAGCATGGTAATGGGTTTCTGCATGTAAAAAAAATTAATCAAGATCCACATCCATAAATGCTCTCAACACCCCAGTTTCATGACATTTCCCCTGTCTCTAATCTATATAGACTGATTTTGAAACCATGGAGAGGAGAGTTTCTGAGCTCAGCTCCTCAGCAATATGGCAAAACCAGGGATTACTTCTTGCCGTCTGTTCATGAATTACACCTCATAATTGTGCAGCTCTTTCCCTGTGCTTCTCAGCAATCTAATAAAGTTATTAATGTTTAATTCAATAACGTGGTCAAATTCCTGCATGGAACTCTATAGTTTGGGCTTGGTGTGTTGGCTGGGCATCAACTCCCAGGTAACAGGATAGGAGGGCACAGATTCAAGGATGCACCATTGGCACAGCAAAAGAAAGTCTCAAAATATTAGAATTGAATAGAGATATTTCTTAAATATTCCTCTGGTATAATTTGTGTGAAGAATTCATGGAGTGTTTGGACCCATCTATGTCTCGCTCCGTACCTTCAGATCACTGTGTAGTGTGTAGTTATTCAGTGCCTGTGTAACCTGCTATATGCTCAATAGGAAGCTGTGTCAGTGAGCCAGACATCGTCTGAGTAACAATATATGGGACACTTTATACACTGAAGCCCTCTGTCCGCACTGTGTTCAAATTGAATTTGCTGGGCTAATTTGTACAGAAACAGAACTGAAACAGAAAAGATATTGGCAGTCAATTTGCATTACAAGGTTGTACTGTGTGGATTGACACCTAGCGTGTGGTTTGGTTAAACAGATATCTTTTATGTTAAAAAAANGAATAAGAATTCAATTACTCAATCTACGATTGTTTGTGGGACACTGCTGTATGCAATTGGCTGCCGCGTTTCACCCACAAAATACACAGTCAATCTATCTTTACAATATATCTTGTGAAGAGCTCTGAGACGTCTCAACGATGTGATGAGGCAATATATCAAGTGCAAGGATTGTTATATTATTATTATTCTCTTCTAAAACTTTGCTTGGAATGAGTGGGCAAGTTTGTATGAGTGAGGTAGTGGAGAGAGTTCTGCATTGCACCAGGGTGCACTGGGAATATTTAATGCTATTATTAGGTATCAAAGTAAAAAAAAATCTTCAGTGTCCCAGTGCTGGAGCTGCTCAGCACAGAACGAAATATTTCTTTACCGCAGTTTTGGTGAAAAGTGGGTTAGATCTCCTGACTTTATTAGGACACGAGTGGAGTGCGATTTATAATGCAGCCCATTTAAAGCACTAAATGAACACCGCACAGGCAAAGCAAATGTATTTGAGTGTTACTTTTGATGACTTTGAAGATGTTGAAAATGATGCTTTCACAGGATTTGTCAGTGCAGTGATTGTATTTTGTAGGCAAACACAGCAGCCAATTTGCTCCACAGCAACGTCTCACAAATAGGCATGAAGTGAGTGACTGGTTTTATCTGGGGAATTACATTAGAATACATTATAATATACAGCACAGAAACAGGCCATTCGGCCCAACTGGTCTATGCTGGTGTTTAGCCTCCTCCTGCCCTTCCTCAACTAAGCCTTCAAGCAGAACCTTCTATGTTTACCTTCCAGAATTGTTAGCCATTTCCAATAGTGTATTTTCCAATAATGTTCAAGTGGACACATTCACCCGATCAGGCTCTTATGGGACCTTGGTTTAAAACCTCATCCAAAGGATGGCACTCTGCCAATCCAGTGCTCCCCCAGCGCTGTATTGGAGTGTCCATCTAGACCATGAGCTCAAAATCCCAATGTGGAGCTTGAACCCTCAACTTTCTTATTCAGAGGTGAGAGTGCTACCAACTGTGCCAAGCTGGCACCTAATAGCAGCACGGATAACAGAGAAGGTTGAGATGGGACCTCATAGAGATGGGTCAAACGTGCCAGAAATTGTTACGGTTCTACAAGGATTTTATTCACTCTCCCATCGAAACCTTATACCTTGTTCATATTGCCACCTTTTGTTGATCTCTTGTGGAGTCCCATAGTATAGTGATTAGCGCCCTCACCTCACAAGCGAGAGGACCCGGGTTAGATTCCTGGGCGGGGCAAAACCTTAGGCAAGTTTCCTTACTCACAGAAATCTGTTTACCTAGTGATAAGTAGGAACCCTGTTGTTAGTTGATTGGAGGATTGCTTTCTGGGGGTAATAATTTCTTCACAACAAAATCAGAATAATTTGGCCACCCAGTCCATGTCTAGTTGTGGAACACTGCTGTGTGCAATTGCCTGCCGCGTTTCGCCCACAAAACATACAGTCAATCCACTTTACAATATATTCTGTGAAGCCCTTTGAGATGCCTCAATGACCTGATGAGGCACTAGATCAAATGCAAGGATTATTATTATTATATCAAATGCAAGAATTATAATTATTATTATTGTGCAGCTAGGACCACGCTATCCGTTTGGCTTTGGCTTGCAGGGGTAACAGGAGCTGAGTGGGAGGATTCCCTGCGCCCAGTAAAGTACCCCATATCTGCCGCTCACCATGGGGTCAGGTTACTGAAGGGGAAATCGTGTGGTGTTTAAACAGTGTTCTTTCAGGTGTCATTCATCTCCAATGTTTCCATCTGGCTCTGAAGGCTGAGCTTGTGTCTCTCTGTCTGGAGGCCAGGAGATTGAAAGGCCTCTAATTGGGTGCACAGAGCATTTCCTTGAGGGAAGTTGCTGTAAACATGTCTTCAATGCAAAGGCTGAATTTCAATAACCTTCACGGATTGCTGGTGTCAAGCCTGCTTGGCTGTAGCAATGTGCTGGGGTCCGTGTTTGCGGTTATGGATTCATTGGTGAATCTCTTTGTAAACATATCACTGACGCTGCAGCATTGGAGTAAGAAGTGGATTCAGGGTGGATTCATGCCAATGGGTGTTTGTTTGGAGATTGTGATCATCAGACCTGAGAGAAAAAAGAATGTGATTGTCAGGAAACTAACCCAGGAAGCCCCCCCACCCACCACCGACAACTCTCTCCCCACCGCCTTTCATGCAGTTTTGAGCCGCAGTCCACCTTAGTGCTTGTATAACAGCATAAAATATACTGTACATTTAAACAGCTTATTGAAATTCTGCCTTTCAGGTCGGGTGTCCAGGCCGGAGCCGGGATGAGAGCTGGGGGAGGGAGGGGGGGAAGTGGGAAAAGAAAATCGAAAGAAGTACTTCTGGAGACAGGCCTTGAATGAGGGGAGGGAGAGACCGAGAGGAGGGACACGGGGTTTTCATGAACTTATTGGCTATTTAATGGAAGCAATAATCCGTGCATCCGATACAGCACCTTTCACATCGGGAAGACGTCACATCTCAAAGCCCTTCACAGGTCAAGTGCGGTGACTTGTGTATTTTATAGGGAATGCGGCAGCTTATTGCTGCACAACAATGTCCCCCAAAACAGCCATGAAGCGAAAGAGCGATGGCATCCGAGGGATTGCTAGCCAGGACAGAAACTCCCTTCTGTTTCCGAATAGTGCCACGGGATCTTTAAGACAGAACCTCAGTTTAATATGAAGGACAGCATCTCTGACAAAGCAGTGCTCTTCCAGCACTGCACTGGAGCATCAGTCTGGACTGTGAGCTCAAAGTCCCGACATGAGGCTTCAACCCACAATCTTCTTAAGCACAGCCTTGTATTTGATGCCGATTTTTGTCCTATAAGTTTCTTTGAAGAACCCGCAAGAAAATGGCTTCAAAGTTAGGAATTAATTCAACGTTTTCTGCCTCTACGGGTGTTCATGCAAATGGCTGTGAGGAACGATTGGAGTTTATGTTTATGAGAATTGGGGTGATGGTGAGGTGAGGGACACCTATTATGCTAAATGTCTCATTTGAGTATGCGAGTGAGGTTAATTGGGAAATTGGACTCTCCTCCCTGATTCAGAGAAACTCCCGTCTTAGAAAATTTGGAAGGAAATTGAGGGTAAGTGTCAGCAATCTGGGTGTAGAATGGACTGAATATTACATGAGCTGCGGGTAATTGAGACTCTGATGCGAATTTTATCTGTGTTTTTCATGTTCTATGCTCTGTTTAACCTCTGGAAATAATAATAATAATCCTTTGATTTCATATAGCTCCTTATCACGTTGTTGAGACGTCTCAAAGCGCTAAACAGAATATACTGCTAAGTGGAGTGAATGTGCATTTTGTGGGTGAAACGCTGCAGCCCATTGCACACAGCAGTGTCCAACAAACAGCCACAGAGTGATTGACCAACTTTTTTTTGAAGGAATTATTACCCTCGGAAAGCGATTCGCCAATCGACTACTTGCTGCTAGGTAACCATAGGCATGCGGAGTAAGGAAACTTACTTTACTTACTCCACACTTTCCTGGGTCCTCTCGTTTGCGAGGCGAGTGCTCTAACCACTATGCTACAGGACTCCTTGTGCTGACTGACTTTTAGAGCTGTGCACTTGACAGCAAAGCTTCTACTGTGTGCCATGTGGGGCGAGGGAGGAGGAGGAGAGAATAACCGGTCTCTTGTTACTATGTTTAGCTCATTGTGGTCTGTGGAGGGGGAAGCGAGGTAAATTGTGAGGGATTCGGTCTCCTGATGATAAAGTGTAATTAAAGGGAAAGGTGTAATTGGCTGGTCCCAGAGCTGGAGCGAGGAGCAAAGTGTTCTGTGCTAGTAATTGAGGCTTTGGGTCGTTCATAATTAACCAGACTTGATCTGGAGACTCAGCACAAGGATTGATAGGAAGTTTTTCAGTGGGAGCACATCACGTGATCAGTCGTACAGAGGGGGCGAGTGCTGACATTGTCATCTGTAACGTGAGCGGCTGCTGTGCACAGAGGCGACTTGTTGTTTACACGGAGACTTTGTCACTAAACTTCCATCGCCCGTGTGGCTTTCTGTGAAGAAGTGACAAATGTGACAAATGTGTTACTCTCTGAAATGGGGAAGTGAGTCAGAGAGACTGGTTGGGGAGTCAGTGCCTCGAATACCTAGATTTAACGATGCTGTCCATTTCCATACAGTGTCGTGCATTCCCATCGTAACCCCTTCAAAAAAAAAAGGGTCACTTAATCCACGACTCTGCTGTGTTTGTGGCAATCGGCTGCTGCGTTTCGCCCATAGAATATACAGTCAATTCACTTTACAGTATATTCCATGAGGCACTTTGAGACGTCGCAACGATGGGATAATATCTAATGCAAAGATTATTATTAGTATTCATGTTATAATTAAATAAATCATATGTACTACATTGCTCAAGAGAGAAAGACTTCACTCAAAGCCTCGTTCAGAGTCTCTGACAGTGGATGATATGCACTGAGGTTGGGGTGGGGGGGAGGGGAGCGAGAGGAGAGAGCGAGGAGAGAAAAAGAGAAACAAAAATAAAAATAGAAACTTCAGCCTTTCAATTATTGATGGGAGTAAATTTAACAAGCGCCTTGTGATACGCACACTCGATGATTGAGGATGTCTTTCCGTTTTTCTGCTGCGATCAGCACTTTATTTGGAATAAATTATCCGCCCGGCTCAGACGTGTGACTTCAACGAAGGAGAGAAGCAGTGGGGCTGACTGACAAGCTTCCCTCGGGGGCTGAACTCCGAGTTTTGGGCTGTGCCACTGTTAAACACCTCAAGACGATACCCAGTGTGAAGGGCACTATGGAAATGCAGGTTGTGGTTGTTGTCGATCTCTCTCTCTCCCCTGCAATCATCTAAAACTACCCACAGCATTCAGTCTCGGTTCATTCAAAACATCTGAGAATGTCAATGCTGTTTTATCAGTGGATCTGATGAGAAGGGAACTTGTTGCTTTGATGTTTATAGGCTATCCCAGGGTCAGCCGAGCCCACCACGTGTAACGTGACGCTACTAACATCAGGGAACACTGAAGATCTGACACTAATTACAACAGCACTTTGTAACCATACAATGGGAAATCCAAAAGATACAGAAATAACTGTTTGGGAAATGTGTAGTGAGGTTTAATAATATTAAGCTTTGCGTTTGATATAGCCCGCCATCACATCGGCAAGACATTTCAAAGCACTTAGACTATGCGATTCCAAGTCCCGACATGGGGCTTGAACACACAACCCTTCTGACTCAGAGGTAAGAGTGCTACCACTGTCCCTGACTCCCAGTAAACTGACACTCCAATGCAATACTGGGGAGTTGTTGCATTGTCGAAGGTGACGTCCTTCGGATGAGACATCCCGTCTGCCTGTTAAGGGGGGATCTTAATGATGCCATGGCACTATTCAAACAGATCAGTGCCTTATTGTGTCGTTGACAAGTCTCAAAGCCCTTCACAGAATATACTGTAAAGTGGACAGATTGTGTATCTTGTGGGCGAAATGCGGCATCCAATTAATTGCACACAGCAGTGTCCCACGAACAGTGTTGAATTGAGTGACCAACTTTTTTTTGAGGTATGTGCCAGTGTGTGTGTGGGGGGGCGGGGAAGAGGACGGAGATGGAAAGTCTTCATTCAGATACTGTGGGACATCAGTCGACCTCCACCCCACCTCCCCACCCTTTCCCTCGCTTTATTTCTAAGACAGTCAGAAAATCAATCCCAATTTTATGCTGAACAAGCTTTGCAGTTCTCCCTGTTTAATGCTATAAACTGGATTGACGCCATTCAGTTTAATAATTTCCTGCCCACCAAGGAGAGTGAGTCCTATCTCTGTGCGTTCTCTCTGGAGAACTTCTGACCATCCTGAAATGCAAAAAAATGCCATGAGCTAATACCAGCCTCTATGTATTCTGTTGGTAAGGCTTTTTTTTTGGCTATTGTTACTTTCATTCGCTTTTTCACTCATGAATATTTTAAATCTCTTTTGTTAGCTGTTCCTCTCTGGTTTAGAGGGCTGACTCAGTGAATTTAGATGCAATGGAACTTTCAGCTCCCCCTGCCTCTCTAATTGAGTTACATTTCTGATCGTCCTTCGAATAAGACGTCAAGCCAAACCTCTATTTGCCTGTTCAGGTGGATGTTAAAGATTCCATGGCACTATTTGAAAAGAGTAGGGAGTTTCTCTCACCTGGTGTCCTGGCCAACACTCCCCCCAAATAAATGGTCACCGACTTCACGGCTGTTTCTAGGATGTTGGTGTGTCCAAATTGGCTGCCGTGTTCGCCTACAAAATAAACAGTCACTACACTTCACAGTAAATCCTGTCAAGTGCTTCGAGGCATCCTAATGGTGTGATAAGGTGCAATATTAAATGCAAGGATTACAATTATTGATCAATTTATCGTCTTTTTGCAGTGTGTGCCATATAACGCGGTATTGATATATTTTGTCTCAGTTCCTGGAGGTTTTTTTACCATCGTGCTCAGCGGAGGTTAATGCTGTATCTGACCCCTTATCAAATCAATTGAGTTAATTAGTGGTTTGCATTTTGCTGGGTTGCTGCTCGTTCCTGAAATACATTTCTTTCAATATTTAAAAGTGGGCGTGAAGCCTTCTTTTCATGCTTTTCAGAAAACCGAGAGAAATGCAAAAGGATATTTCAGCTGATCAGAATCGCTACTCAGTTTGGTAACTGATGGTGAGATTTAAGCAGCATTAACGAGGAGAATATTTCATTCCCATCGATTTAAAATTAGAATTATAATAATAACTCTTGCATTTGATATAGTGCCTTATCACGTCAGGCATCGAGACAACAACAACAAATGACATTTAGACAGCGCCTTTCATGTCGGGCGGACGTCTCAAAAGGTGCTGGACAGTCAGGGCTTTGGATCCAAGCTGGGTTGGGATCAGGAGGGGTGGAGTACAAGGAGGATAGGGATAGGAGGGTGGCCGAAGAGGAGGGTCTTGAGATGTGCCTTGAAGGAGGCAAGGGAGGACTGGTGTGATGGGAGTGGTGGAGGTGAATAGCACCTCAAGTGCGAGTCTAGGCCTGCAAAGAGCTTTGAGATGTCCTCCCGACGTGGAAGACGCTCTATAAATGTAGATTGCATTGTATTTTATCACGGCTTCTTGTAACAATAAATGAATTGGAAGCAGTTCAACGAAAAAGCATTTGTGCTTTTGAAACCGATGCAGTGCGGTTAAGTGTTCGGAAGGAGTTTGTGGAGAGGGAAAGTCACAGTAGACTGGGAGCTGGTTTGTGCTGATGGACTGTCACATTAATGAGATCAGGAATGAATAATAGTCGGATTAATGAATCCGTTGAAGTGGAGACGGCGTAAACATGGAGAGTAAGCAGTAAGAGGCAAATTGGTCGCTTGAGCGAGGTAGTATAAGGCAAAATCAAAAAACAACACAATGAGTATGTATTACAAGCAGCTGAGGTGGTTGGTGTTATGTGTAGTCATTTCTGAGTGTCTGATCCGGAAGATTGATTGACTCCCCTCTTCACTCCAGTCCTCGCCAGACTCCACCAGTTGCCTGTTGCAGATTAGAAGATCCTCACACTCACCTACAAATCTCTTCACACTTTGGCACCTCCCTACGTCTCTGATCTCTCACACCCACTTGTCTACCTGCCCGCTTCGCTTAGGCGGCTTGGGCCTTCTACACATCCCTTGTGCCCTCTACTCCACCATTGGCAGCCATGCTTTCAGCCACTACACCTCAAAACTCGAACTCTCTGCTTCAATTCCTCTGCCTTGCCCTCTCTTTGCCCATCTTTAGAATGCACCTGAAGAAATTCCTCTTTGACCGTGCTTACAGTCACCTCCTCTTTCTTCCTGGCTCGGCGTCAAACTCCACCACTTATCAGAGCTCTGAGACACTAGCCTGGGTGAAGGGTAAGTTGTTATTGTCATCGATCGATTGATTGACCAACTGACCATTTAGGCCTCTCTCCCTATGGATTTGGTTTGGAGGTCAAGTTGTGCAGGCTGAGATGATGTAAGAAAAAAAGAACAAGCATGTCAGCATGTGTGTGGCCTTGCGCAGAGTTCTGATATTTTTAAACGAGTTCCCACAGACCCGGTGAAATACTTTATTATCAGCCGTCTGTAAACCCAGTGGCTTTCCTGTTGACACACCTGATTTTTAGCCTGTCTCAGTATACGAATGGCTGCCATGTTTGCCTTCATGACACAGTCACTGCACTTAACAGCAACTTTGTGAAGCAGCACCAGACATTCTCAGTGTTATAAACACGGTATCAAATGCAAGGATTATTATTATTTATTATCACTATGAACTGGTACTTTGGCAGTATTTAACCTTAAACTCCTGAGACATGTCCTACATCGTAAATGTGCCAATCAGGTTATGTGCCAGTTGGGGCAGAAGCACTCTGTGAGTCTGAAATATCCCAGGATCCGCAATGCTGTGGAAATGGGAATGATTTCTGACCTGGAAGCCTCTTGCCAAGGCCTCTCCGAGGATTCAGCTGTGCCCCATGTCCTAATGACACCTCGCTGACTGGCTAGATACACTCTAATTTATAAGACGATAAACCATGAGTCCTTTCAGTCGTGAAATCAACAGCCTGGAGCGAGCAGAATAATAGCTGACTGTCACTGACTCAAAGGGCTTTTTATCACATCAGGAGCTCAAAAGATTGATTCTGTAACCAAAACTCTTGAGGCGGCTTTGAGATATTTTATCCCTGCTATCTGTTACTTTATAAAATATTATTTATTCATTCATTGGCAGGCGTGTTCCATGTAAGTTTAATGTTGAATGCTTAGTCTTGTCTCTGTGTCAGCTGGCATTCAAGCTGTCTACCTTTACACCTCCTTATCTTCCCCAATATCCTTGTTGCTCACAGTCTAGGCTGAGAGTACGGTGTAGGGGGAGCACTGGATTGTCCTTAGGATGAGATGTTCGATGAGAAACTCCACTCTCCTGGTGTCCTGGCCAACAATCCCCCAAATAAAATTGATCACTCACTTCATAGCTCTTTGAGGAACATTTTGCTGTGTACAAATTGGCTGCTGGTTTGCCTACAATTCACTTAAACCCTGTAAATTGCTTTGAGGTGTCCAACTGACATGAAAGGCGCTGCACTAAATGCAAGGTTATTAATAATAATAATTGTTGCACTTGATCACGTCATTGAGACGTCTCAAAGTGCTTCATAGAATACAGTGTAAAGTGAATGGACTGTGTACATAACCTTGGCAGCAGCCAATTGCGCACAACTGTGACTCCCAGTCTGCTGATGTCCTGTTAGCTTGTCCAGTGCCTTGGGGCGTCCTTCCAATGTGTAAAGAGCTGTATAACTGGAATATTTTTGTTATTGTTCATGTGGGGTAGTGTCTCGAAGAACGTATTATTCTGATATTGACTACTTTTTGGTGCAAAAGTGTTTGTAACATCCTATGACCCAAATAATAATCTCTACATTTGATAAGGGCACCTTTCACATCAGGAGGATGTCAAAACATTTCACAAGATTTACTGTGAAGTGTAGTGACTGTATTTTGTACGCAAAAGCAGCAGCTTAATTGCGCACAGCAGTGTCCCGTAAACTGCCATGAATCAGCGATTTTATCTGGGGGATTCTCGGCAAGGAGATCAGGAGAAACTCCCTTCTCTTTTCAAGTAGCGCCATGGGATCTTTAACATCCACCTGAACAGGCAAACAGGACCTCTGTTTAATGAGGCATCCAAAGGACAGCACTTCCAGCAATGCAGCATTCCCCAGCTCCGCACTGGAGTATCAGACTAGATTGTGAGCTCAAGGTCCACAACCTGGTGACTCAGAGGTGAGAGTGAGATTGACTGAGTTCCACTGAGACCTTGTATGGCTTTGCCTTCAACACTTTCTGTTTGTCACACAGCCCGGGGAGATGAATATAAATTAGATATTAAAAGCTAACACCTAGAGGAAGGATTACAACAGCTAGTTTCAAATTTATAAAAACCTGTATTAAACATGGAGGATTTTTTTCTTACACTTTCCAAAAGCCTTTGACAATTTTTTTTGTTTAAAGGAAGTTTCTTTACCTTCCTTTTGGCTCCTGAAGTCCCCCACTCACACTCCAGCCCAGTCCAGCACAGCCCAGCACAAAACAACCGAGCAAAACATAACCGAGCCCAGCACAGCACACCCCACCACATTCCAGGCCAGCACAGCCCAGAACATTTGAGCTCACCCAGAACAGCCCAACCCAGCACAGCACAGCACACCCCAGTCCAACACAGCACAGATCAACACAGCGCAGCACATCCCAGCACAACCTGTGGCTCAGTTCGGGCCCTCTTCTTGTGTTCCATTGCAAATAAAGATTAATCTGGGTTGAAAGCAGTTGTCAGACTGTGAAGCCAGGATATACCTGGTGAACTCAGGCCAAGAGCCAGACATCAAATGAGGTGACCACAGAGTACATAGAGTGATATGGAAGTGATTTGGACCAATTGGCCCAACTAGTCAATGTCCGTTTGTACTCCACACAAGCTCCCATGTTTCCCTCTCCACACGCCTAATAATAATCCCTCCAAAAACCAAAAACAATGATAAAATTGGTCATTTTCAATCTACGATTGTTTGTGGGACATTGCTCTGCGCAATTGGCTGCCGCGTTCGCCCACAAATATACAGTCAATTCACTTTACAGTGTGTTCTGTGAAGCGCTTTGGGACGTCCTCCCGACGTGAAAAGCGCTATATCAAATGCAAGGATTATTATTATTACTATTGTCTTTTCCTACACCCCTCTGTACCCCTCTCCGTCATTTCTGCAACAAGTTTCCTTTTAAACACATTGTTTCGCCCACAAAATACAGAGTCAATCTACTTTACAATGAATTCTATGAAGCACTTTTAGATGTTTCTATGACGTGATAAGGTCCTATCTCAAATTCAAGGATTATTATCATTATTATTGATGTTTTCTACATCAACCACAGCTCCTGGTAGTGAGTTCCCCAATCTCACCACCTTCTGTGCGAAGAAGTTTGAATGTCAGGCCTCTGCAAAACAGAGGGGTCTCGAGAAGCAAACGCAGGAAACCAAAGTGCGAGGAATTGTCAGTGTAATGGTTAATAATAACCACAGGCCTCTTGTGTGTCTGCCCCTCCCTCTCACTCACAGCGCTGGCTCTGTGATGGGGATCTGGCCCAGTTAGAGACCCGGCAGCAATTAGGGACTGAGAAATGGGAGCTTTATTTTTATAGTTTCTATTTATAAAGAAACATCTCTCAGTGTCCACCAATTTACAGCGTGCACTGTGTTTTTACAGTGTACAGGTGTGTTTTTACATGACTTTTTGGGCAAGTTTGTGCTCAACTGACTGCTCAAAGCCCCTCCGCCTCGCCCCCTCCCTCTCTTCTTTCAAGGCCCGTCTCAAGACCTTCCTCTTCAGCCACCTCCATCCTCATCTTGCCACCTCCATCCTCCTTAACCTCTACCCCTCTTGACTCTTGACTCTTGACTCCAGCCTGCAGCTTGGGTGCAAACCATTGGGACATCCTGTGTAAATGCAAGTTGTTGCTAACTGACTGCTTACTAGCAGTGTAACACACTCTGCCTCTATAACCAGCTTTCAGGAGCAGTCAGTAGCTTTTAAAAACTATCACATTGTCTCTTGGCCTGAGTTCACCAGGTAACTGGTGGCTTTATAGGGTTCATCTGATGTGACAGCTGCTTTCAAACCCCTTGAGCCAGGAAGGGAAGTGGGGATGTCTGGACCATGACCAGGATTAACCTTCCTTCGCAATGGAATATGTGAGGAGTGTTCTGACTGAGCCACAGAGAGGCTTCGAATAATTAGAAACCCAGATTCCCACCTGACCCAGTCTGAAAAAGTAAAGCAAAAGGGCAATATTGAGCCGAAATAGTGGAGTAATCCTGCCACATTATAACTCACTGGTGTGACCACACTGTGTGCAGTTCTGGTCACCTCAATACAAAAAGGACATTGCAGCGATTGAGAGGACACAGAGAAGGGCAACCAAAGTAATTCAGGGGATGGGGGGCCTGGATTACAAGGAACGATTAGATAAACTGGGTATGTTGACACTGGAGAAGAGAAGGTTGAGGGACGAGATGATTACTCTCTTTAAGATTCTAAAGGATTAGATAACTTAGGCCATGATAAGCTGTTTTATATTGTGCTGAACAGTACAACCAGAGGACATGGCCTGCGATTGAAGAGGGGTAAATTCTCTTCCCTTGAAGCTGCAGAGTTATTACTTCAGTGAACGCATAGTAAACCTATGGAACAGGCTCCTTAGGGTGATGATAGAAGCAGAAAGTATCGACTTATTCAACTACACAGATTTCTGTTAGGAAACAATATCTGGGGATACAATATATAGTTTGGGACATGACATGTCATGTGAATGCCAGGATGGTGGAATGTGAACTGGATGGACCTTGGTCTTCTTTCGCCAGCAAATTCTTATGTTCTTATGACCTGTGAGAGCATTTTTGCTGTGAAATTTAAGCAGGATTTAATTTTTGAATTGTGAAAAAATTCTTCATTTCAATCTTAATTCGAGACCTACCTCTTTGTTCAGGCTTCTGATCATATTTCACCCACCACCCCCCTCACCTCGGGTACCGAGTCCGGAATGTAAAATGCCTTGTGACATCCTCCTGACGTGAAAGGCTCTGTGTCAATGTAATGTCAATTGGATTGTAATTTGGAAGCCGGTTTTGTTTTAAGAATCGCGGAAGACCAGATTCCAAACTAATACAATACAAATTAAATTTAAATGGTGCCTTTCACGTCAGGAGGACGTCTCAAAGCTCTTGATACTACTGGCTGGGCACCAAGCTGGGGTGGGAACTGAGGGAAGTTGGAGAAATTACCTTGAATGTAGGCGGAGAGGGAATGAAATGGAGACCTAGAGAGCGGGGACAGAATGATTGAAAGCCTAAACCTGTGGTGGTGGACAAGCTTTTTGGTCAGTCAACCAAATACATTTTTCTTTATTGAATTTGTCTGCATTGATGGCCCCACCATGGCTTGGTAGCTACCAGAAACAGAAACTGATTGTAGGTGTCGGCCAAGTTGGGTGGGCCTAGCTGGACAAGCAGCGGGAAGTTTGCCAGGCATTGCTTTCAATGGCAAGCTATGTGGTTTTAGCTGGTTAGTCTCCAGCAGTTACCCCAATGCACACTTTGGCATCCCCCAAACCTTTGCTCTTGTCAACTTGCACCTGATACATTCTGGGACAAGGTAAGCAGGATGTGTCTTTCCAGGGAGAGAGAGTGCACATTTGGTTTCAGACACAGGGAATGACGATGATGGGTTTCTGCATCTGTCAGACACCTGGCTGACCAAAGATCAATTGAGTCCCATAATACCATCATTTTGTAAATCGTTGCAGTTAATGTGTTGAAATGGCAGAAATCCCTTTGAAGATCTATTCTGGATATGGTTCCCACTGAAATAGATACAAGACTTTTAAATGGTCCTCATTACTGAAATCGATAAAGAAAATGTTGCGGTTTTATTGAGTCCGACTGTATGTTATCTGTCTTCATTTCAGCATCTAACAAACAGCTCTGAGACCTGTCTGAGAACAGAGCCTCAGGGCAGGGTGGTCTTTGCTGATGTGGACAATCTGCCCCTCTGTCCATCTGTCAGGTCCATCTTGTTGATCCATCATGACAGAGGCTTCACAAGGGTCATATAGTATCATGGTTCTAGCTGGGTTTTCTCTGATGACATCTGAGGTGGATAGCATTGTAACTTGGAGAGCTCCCTGATAGTGGCTGCTAACTGCTCTTTACAATGTAGGACAACTTGGTATGAGAGGATTTTAATAGTGAATCAGCTTTCACTATCTCCCTGTGTCCTCCTGCAGAGTGTATGCCAATGGGTCAATTTCTCAGTCTAAATCTGAGGCCTGAAATTCCACCTAGTCTCAGCCTGAGTTCCAGCATGATTACAGGAACAATTGTGTCAACTTGGCTCAGTCACCAGCACTCTCACCTCTGAGTCAGAAAGGCAACAGGTTCAAACCCCACATCAGGACTTTGAGCTCCCAGTCTGGTCTGATGTTCCCATACAGTGCTGAGCATTGTCAGAGGTGCTGTCCTTTGGATGAGGTGTTAAACCCAGGTACCCTCGGCCTCTTCAGGTGGATTATAAAGATCCCATGACACTATTTGAAAAAGAAGTGAGTTTTTCCTGGTGCCCTGGCTAAAAATCCCCCAATTAAGATCGGTCACTCACTCCATGGCTATTTGTGGGAGATTGCTGTGTGCAAATTGGCTGCTGCATTTGCCTATAAAATACACAGTTGCTACACTTTGCAGTAAATTCCGTGAAGTGCTTTGAGATGCACCCCCTCCCCCCCACCTCATTGTGTGAAACTATGAAGTGCAAGGATTATTATTATTCATTGTTATTAATAACAAATGTGTCCTTCGGATTTGTAATCTGGATCTGCTTAAGTCACATCTTCCTCGTCATCACTGGTTAGAGCCAGACAAGGGAGCTTTTGATTCTCGGACCATGAATCTTAAGCCAGTTTGAACTTCCTCACCCTATTAGTCTCCAGTGCGGACGGGCCCTGACTGACAGACGTGGTATTTTCAGAGGAGACCGTGGACTTTGTTGGCCCTGTGTGGGTCTCGTGGGCCCGAGGATCAATGACATCTTGTTTACAAAGAGCACAGCAGCTCCCAAGATGCTCAAAGAGAAGAGAATGGCATTGAGCTTTCCTGTTCCCAGCGAAGTCAATGGATAAATGTCAGCAAATCTCCAGCTGTTGACAGACATTTACACAGCTGTTTGTCCTGTCAGGAGCTGATGTTACAAGAATCCAGAACGTGACCCCCATCACTGTATATTGGTCGTGTTCCCCGGGCGGTTGTTTATGTTTTGGTCAGCCGGGTGTCTTAGCCAGGGCACAGATGGAAACCAATCACCGTGCTTAAGAGTATCCAAACCAAACTGAATGTTCCACAGTCTGCCACTTACTCATGGAAATGTTCCTGTTTCTGAAATGGAATGCACACTCTTTCTCTGGATGGATACGCCATGCTCACTTAATTCTGGAGAATATTAGGCACAGGTCGAAATGAGCCAAAGCTCGGGGGTCCCCAGAGTGTGAGTCAGGATAATGCAGGAGCTTAACCAGTTAAAACCAGACAGCTTACCATTGAGAGCACTGCCTGCTCATAGCCCATTCCTCTAACACTAGGGATCATCCCCTGCATTGCCTCTAGGACCTGGTAGCAATTTATCTCAGGGTGACCAGAACTGTAATAATAATAATCCTTGCATTTGATAGAGCGCCTTATATATGTTGAGACATCTCAAAGTGCTTCATAGAATACATTCCCATGGCCCTAGTCAAAAAGAGAAAGGAGTTTCTCCCAGCAACATCTTGCAAACAGCCATGAAGTGAATAACCAAAATAATCTGACAGTCAAGATGGTATTTTAACTCTTCACTCCCTCAAGAATAATAACAATAAAATAATAATCCGTACATTTGACCCAGTGCATTTCACATCAGGAGGTTTGTTATTGAGAAGTGTAGTGATTGTTTTTTGTTGGCAAATGCCAAATTGCGCCGAGCAGATGTTTTCTCATTACTCATGTGATTTGGAATGATACCAAGGAGTTTGTTTGTAAATGTACAGGGGTGACTGGAAACGGTTAAAGTTTTGCTTCTCTGAGATCGAGAAGGATTGTCACACAGGATCGAGCACTGTAATGATGCCATCTGAAGTGATGAGATCTGACAGGAAATGTCACAAAAAGTTATTTGGTCCCGAATGAGATATTACTCAGTCAAATGTATCGTGGGAGACTTTAAAATGCACAAATGCGCACTCAGAAATATACACACGTGCATGCACACAAGGATTATTACTTGGAAACATGATTTGTCAATCGACCGGGTTTCTACTTACTGTTAGGTAAACAGAGGCGTGTGGAGTAAGGAAACTTGCCCAACGTTTCGCCCTCTGCCGGGAATCAAACCCAGTGCTCTCACTTGCAAGGATAGTGTTCTAACCAATACGCTGCTGACCAGTTATCTGGGAGATGGTTGGCCAGGACATCTGGAGAAACTCTTTTCGAATAGTTCCATGGAATCTTCAACCTTTACGTGAACAGGTAGATTGGAACGTCAGTTTAACGTCTCATCCGAAGAATGGCTACTCCAACAGTACAGCCTTCCCCCAGCACTGAATTGGAGTTTTAGCATAAACTGTGTGAGTTCAAAGTCCAGACCTGGGGCTTGATCCCACAACCTTCTGACTCAGATGTGAGAGTGCAACCTACTGATCCAGGCTGATGCTACAGTCACACACACACGTGCAAAACCACATGCACACACACACAGAACATATGTATGGCCTGTACACTTAGTTGATACATGCACCGCCTGCACACTTAGTTGTACAGTTCAGTCCATCATTGGCAGGGTCTGGGCTAGTTCAGCAGATTGTACTGAGTTTCAATATACTTTAATATTGATGGATGCAGCATATTACAGGAAGTGAGAGGAACGAGCATTCAGTGTATAAGTGACTCCAAACTCTTAACTACATCTACTTGCACCATTGCACTGTTTCTCCTGGTGGCTGCCAAAATCCATCTGACTCTCTGTTCAGTGTGTGTCCTGCATACGTTGCTCCCGGGAGATTGCTTTGCCAGCAGACACATGCTTCATTGAATAACTACAAAAAAATGTGGTCATTCACTCCATGACTGTTTGTGGGACACTGCTGTGCGCAATTAACTGCCGTGTCACCCACAAAACACACAGTCAATCCACTTTACAGTATATTCTATGAAGCGCTTTACCATTATTATTATTATGATGATTAACTTGGTATAAATCAGTAAGCCAGTTTTATTTTGAATCAAATGATGTGTTCGATGCAGTATCAGGAAGCTTTGGACAAAGCACCAAATACAAGGAGCTTAATCTAGTTCAATAAGAAGATTGAATATTCAGATATTATTCTGACAGCAACTTGCATTTATACAGTGCCCTTCATGTTGGGTAGCGTCTCGGAAAAAAAAAAATGGAGTTTGAAGATGGGGAGTGTTGGGAAGTGTGTGCATGGGGAGAGGGGGTTGCCTTTTGGAGGTGGGGAGGTGGGCCTCGCGGAGAGAGTGGGAATGGGGCGGCTGTTCTGGGACATCCACTCAAGAGTACCGCGAGGAGCCTGATGGAGGAATGGCGGGCTGGAGCAGAGCGAGGCAGGAGGGAGAGAAGAGGAGAGGGCAGGGCAGTGGGAGAGAAGAACTGAATGGGAGTTGCAAAGGGTGGGGAGGAAAACCAGGGCATTTTGGGAAGGGGTGGCTCTGGTCGGGGCGGCCAAATTGCACACGGTGAGATGGGAAGCAAAGCGATCAGCGGGGAATCATTAGCCCGCAGGCATAGAGAGAGCGCAGAGGGGAGAGATCGGATGATGCTCATAGTGTTATTTATTAAGTTAGACAAGAGCTCAGCCTCATAAATCATTTAGAGAGAGCTTCTTGATTAGCTTCTGATATGCATCAGAATCCACTGAATTACAATAGAACGTAGATTTACTCGGTGCCTTTCAGGTCAGGAGGACATCTCAAAGTGCTTCACAGTGCTGTTGGTAGTTGGGGGCGTGCGGGAGGGGGTGGGGGGAGCGGGGAAGATGTCCAAAAGCGCAGTCAAAGAGGTACGTTTTGAGATGTGCCCTGAAAGAGGGGAGGGAAGGAGCAAGTTGGAGGAACTCTGGGTTGGAAGTCCAGAGAGTGGGGTTTAGTAACCTGAAACAAAAGCAATAGGCAGCGGTTTTAGTCTGTATAACACAACCGTAAATAAATCACGTGCTGGTGGCTGCGGCGATTGATTATCACGTGTGTATCTAACTGCAGGACAGACAACACAAACCCTTGAAATTGATACCAGCACAAGAGGAGTTGGACTGAATGACCTATATCCATGCTGTATAGTCTATATGAATCTATGTGGGGTCGAGTATGAAATCCATTTGTACCATTTTTGGTCTTGATGACTCATTCCAGCTTCTTCCATTATAAATAATAATAATAATAATCCTTGCATTTGATATAGCGCTTTTCACGTCGGGAGGACGTCCCAAAGCGCTTCACAGAACACACTGTAAAGTGAATTGACTGTATATTTGTGGGCAAACACGGCAGCCAATTGCGCACAGCAATGTCCCACAAACAGTCGTAGATTGAAAATGACCAATTTATTATTGTTTTGTTTTGGAGGGATTATTATTAGGCTCTGTGTGGAGTAAGGAAACTTGCCCAAGGTTTCGCCCTCTGCCTGGAATTGAACTCAGGTCTCTCGCTTGCAAAGCGAGTGCTCTAACCACTGAGCTACAGGACTCCACAAATGTAAAATGGGAATGAAATCAGTAATAGATACTTTAATCGGTCACCTGCGAGTGAAGGGAACGTGAATTTGACAGGGTTACTGTGCCACACGCTATGATATTTGTCACAAACACACTACACGAATGACAGTGGCAGTCTCTGCATTATCTTTTGGAGTCCATAGGATAGCAGCCAGCGCATTTGTCTCACAGGCGAGAGGACTCATGTTCGATTCCCGGGCAGGGCAAAACCTTAGCAAGTTTCCTTACTCCACATGCCTCTGTTTACCTTACACCTTGCACGCAGTAAGTAGGAACCTGCTTGTTAGTCGATTGGTGGATCACTTTTCGGTGGTAATAATCCCCGCTCCACAAAATATCTTGGTCGCTCAATCCACAACTGTTTGTGGGACACAGCTGTGTGCAATTGGCTGCGGTGTTTCGCCCACAACATACAATCAATCCACTTTACAGAATATCTTGTGAAGAGCTTTGAGATGTCTCAATGACGTGATAAGTGTTGAGACGTCTCAAAGTGTTTCACAGGACATTGACAAGTAGATTGACTCTGTATTTTGTGGGCATAAAGCGGCAGCAATTGGGCATAACAGTGTTCCACAAACAGATGTGGATTGAGTGACCCAATTTTTGGGGGGAGGGGAGGGAATTATTACTCCTGGAGAGTGATCCGCCAATTGACTAACAACCTACTTACTGTTAAGTAAACAGAGGCGTGTAGAGTAAGGAAACTTGCCTAAGCTTTTGCCCTGCTCAGGAATCAAAGCAGGGTCCTCTCACTTACGAGGCGAGCGAGCTAACCACTAAGCTACAGGACTCCACAATCTATGCCAGTGGGCAGAAAATTAGAAAATAATTGGATGCAGTACATTGATATATAAAAAAATATTATTTCACATTTACTCTGCGAGCTGCCTTCATATAAATGTAATGAAAACACCTTATCTGTTGAGCCGTGAGGGTTTGTGCAGGGCTGGTCGCCTTGTGTATTGTGTTCCAGCTGTACATCAGTCACAAAGGTTAGTTCTGACTCAATAAACACAAGGCAACTCGGGTGCTGCAAATAGATGAATTCCAAAACTGGAACTGTGATATAAATGCTCAGCGACACTTTGTGCTAAAGAAAACCCCAAGGTTTTGGAGTTGAAATTCTGAAGGGATGAGCATTCCCACAGGCAGCAATAATAAGAAATATTAATAATAATAATCCTTTCATTTGATATAGTATGTCTCATGGCAAGAGAACGTCTCAAAGTGTTTCCTTCACACTATAAAGTGTAGTGACTACGTATTTTGTAGGCGAACATGCCAGACAATTTGTGCGCAGCAAATAGCCATGAAGTGAATGATTAATTTTATATCTTAACATAACATAACATGTAAGAGCAGGAGTAGGCCATTCGGCCCTTCGAGCCTGCCCCACCATTCAATCATGGCTGATCTTCTAATGTAACTCCAGCTAATAACCTGACCCTGCCTTATCCCCATATCCCTTAATCCTTTTTGCAATAAGAAATCTATCTCAGTCTTGAATATGTTCAAGGACTCAGCGTCAACAGCCATTTGTGGTAGTGAGTTCCATACAGTCATCATCCTTTGAGTGAAGAAGTTCTTCCTCAACTCAGTGCGAAAGGGCTGCCTCTGATTTTAAGGTTGTGACCCCTGGTTTTAGTTTCTCCAACCGGGGGAAAAAATCTCCCACTATCTACTCTATCATGCCCTTTGATGATCTTATAGTTTTCTATAAGATCCCCTCCAATTCTTCTATATTCTAGAGAATATAGGCCCAAATTATCTGGTAGATTCTTGGCCCAGTACAACGGGAGAAACTCCTTTCCCTTTTCCAATAGTGTCATGAGATCTTCAACGTCCACCTGAACAGGTACAGATGAGGCCTTGGTTCAACGTCTCTTCCAAAACACGGCGACTTCGAAAACGCATCACACCCCCAGCGCCGCATTGGAGTGTCAGCTTAGACTATGTGAGTTCAAGTCCCAACGTAGTATTTGAACCCACAGCCCTCTGACTCAGAGGTGAGGAAGCTGGATAGCAGCTGGTGCTGATATGTGAAACGTTTGTGTGCGGAAAGCAGATAGCTTCATTCGATTGTTTTTTTGGTTGCCTGAGCGTCTGACACACACAGAAACCCATGACCAAATTTCAGATGATCCAAACCAGACTGAGAGTTCCACACGTGTATGCCATCTACAAACGGAAATCTCCCCCTATCTGGAATGGAATGAGTCACTCTCTCCCACGAGTGGAGCACTCTCCTTCCCTAATTCTGGAGAGTATTAGGCACACATTGGCAAGAACCAAGGCTTGGGGCCCCCAGAGTGTATGTTGGGGTAACTGCTTGAGTCTAACCAGCGAAAACTGCATAACTTGCCATTTAGGGCACTTTCTGGAAAGGTTCCTGCTGCTTAGTCAGCTAGGATCACCCTACCTGGCTGACACCTACAATCTATTGAAGACAATAATGAATCTTGCATGTGATATAGCGCTTTATCACGGCACGCAGAAATCTCAAACCACATCACAGGAGTTTTACTATAAAATGTAGTGACTGTGTATATCATAGGCAAAAGCTGTAATCAATTTGCACACAGCAAGGCCCCACAAAGAATCACTACAACTGACGATGAAATGCTGTGAAGCGAATAGAGATATCCTCCCAGCATGAAAGGCCCTGTATCAAAAGCGAGGTATTATTATTGTTTGTGGGATGTTGCTCTCGCAAATTAGCTGCTGTGTCTGTCTGTATAGCAACATCAACTTAATTTCTGGTCAATTATATTCCGTAAAGCTCTTTGAGAAGTTTTATTTTTTGCATGAAAGGCGACATATAAAGGCAAGTTATTATTAACATTATCTGTTATCCTCGACCGAAAAATTCCCCGTCAAGTAAGTTGCTATTTAATTTCATCTGGGAACGGATGGAGAGCCCGCTGGTTTGAATAATGAATCCTTCTTTATGCTTCCAAGTCATTTTGTATTTATATCGATGGTGTCCTAATCTGTTTGGAAAGAATGCACTACCCACACTATTGAAGGCAGTGCTGTTATTGTATGATCTGATTCACAGCTCATGTGAGTGAATCATTGCACATCAAGACACCTATTTAAACTATTTAACTCTTGATTTGGGATAAATGCACATCACCTAATTTCATATCCTATATAAATTTTGAATTGCCAAATGAGTGTCTTTCGCCCCATCTTTTAGTGATGATAATCCTTGCGTTTAACACAGAGCCTTAATGTCATGACTTCTCAAAGCCTTTCAGGATGTCAAGTGTAGTGACTGTGAATATGTAAAATAATTAGATTATTATTATTGTATCCTTGCAGTTGGTATATCACCTTTCACGTGAGGAGGACGTCTCAAAGTACGTCACTGTGACGTGTAGTGACTGCATATTTGTAGGTGAATTGCAGCAGCCCAGTTGGACACAGAACATCCCATAAGCATCTATGAAGTGAAATGACCGATTTTTATCTGGAGGGAATGTCAGTCAGGTCACCAGGAGAGAGAAACTCCCTTCTCTTTTCAAATAGTGTTGTGGGATCTTTGATGTCCTTCTGAACATATAGACTGAACTTTAATTTGCTGCATTGCGCTATATTGGAGGGTCTCTTTACACTCTGTGAGTTCAAGTCCCGACGTAAGGCCTAAATCCACAATCTTCTGACTCAGAGGCGAGAGTGCTATCACTGAGCCAGGCTGACACAATGATATAGCTTGAATATGATGTCCGGGAATTTGATTGACAAACTAGCCCAACATTTGAGTTGAGAAGACACAAGAAGATGTCTCAGAAGGCACCTTTTAGAGGTGTACAAGATTTTAAATGGGATTGAACAACTAAATCAGCTAAACACTCTGTGACATGGTATGAATGCCTTTGTTGCCAACCTTTAATCTAGTGCTGTCGCGGAGATGAGGGTCCACTTAGAGGTGAATGAACATTTCTATTGAGCTTCTGTTTAGCTTCTGAAGTTGAAGGATAGTGTAACAGACACATTGAACCATCCAATGGAGATCAATTCCGCTAATACTTAAGATACAGGAAGTTGTGTAAGAGTCTTCTTTTCCCCAGTGATCAGAGCCTAGTTATTTATTTATGCGGTTGGAACACCAATAACATGTCCTTTAACCTCCCCTCCCCAGCCCGTGAAATGGTAGCGCCCAACACTGGCTGAAAAGCCAGAAGAGGCATCTTGGATTCCAACTAATCAGGAATCATTTCCAAATGGTGAAAAAGCCGTTAAGAAATACCGCAAACTACAGCCCAGTATTCTGATTGGCTGGATATTGGGTTACGCACACAAATGTTGGTACATGCAACAGAAAGTCCCCTCAACCTACACACACACACACACATACACACACAATGTCCTCCCCTTCTTCCGCCCCCCCATAGACCACTTGCTTGAGATTATACAGTGGAGTTTGGAATTCTATTAGCATCTTAAGGAGAGGATGGAGATTGTAAAATAAGGGACACAGAGCAGGGAAGAGGTCGCAAGGGCAAATAGGCAGGCGACGAAATAGAGAAAGAGAAAGAAAGAAAATAATAGATTAACTTGAATCTGCAGAGAGAGGAGACACTCCAAACTGGCCTTTGTCCAACTTGTTACTTTGGTATCCATTCCCTCCTTCCCCTCTCATACACACTCTCTCTCTCTGGATTAAAAGCATGCATTCAATTTGACAACGCAACACATTATTATTAATATTTAAAACCCTGGCTACAGTGGATGCCTCTGGCACACACTCGGATCAGCTGACATTGTCATTTCATTCCGTCTTTCTGCAGAAAATAAGGTTTGCTGCTCTGCCAGTATGAAAATAAATGCTGGAGCACTTTAATGTTTTCACTTAATAGCTATCTCTGAACACCTTGGATTCAGTGGGATTTAATTTGCCAGACCTGAGAGAAACTCACCAAGTATTTTTTTCATTCTCTTGACTGTAAAATCCTCCCGCAGTTGCTTTAATAACTTGGAGAATTGTGTACTTAAAAGCAGCCGGGAATCTTTGCGAATTTGAGTTGACAGCAAACTGGTCTTCGAGTTTGTTCAATGAATTAACAGTTTGTTTCCTTCCTCTGTGGGGGCAGAAACAGAGGAGAGTTTGGGGGAGAGCTTTTAGCTGATCTCTCCTGTTCCCGACTCAGACTGAGTCAACCCTGTTGGTCACTTTTAAATGTTTTTAAATGGGATTGAAAAAGTAAACCCAGAACAATACTTTGGGATTCATCAAGACAATAGGACACGGCTTTAGAGTTGTAAACGGCAATTTCGGAACAGACACCATTATCGTAACTTAGAGGGTAATTAAGAATGAGTTAGTTAACAGGAAGGGTGGTTGAGGCCAGGACACTGGAACTCATTTAAAAACAGTTTTAATGCTGTGATAGAGGAATGGGAAGGGAGGTGCTCTGGAGGAACACGATCAGATGGGCTGAAGAGCCATCTTCATCCGAACCAATCACATGATTTTGAGATATAATTAGCCTAATCCCGTCATCCCTGACCTTCCCAGTGAGCTTCCCCTTTGACAATTCCTGCACTTTTACTCCATCGGTAATATACTGTAGTGGTTAGAGCACTCGCCTCGTAAGCGAGAGGACCCAGGTTCGATTTCCGGGCGGTGCAAAACATGAGGCAAGTTTACTTGCTCCACACGCCTCTGCTTACCTAGCAGTAAATAGGAACCTGGTTGCTAGTCGATTGGCGGATCGCTTTCCGGGGGTAATAATCCCTTAAAAAAAAATTTGGTCATTCAATCCATGACACTGCGGTGCACAATTGACTGCTGCATTTTGCCCACAAAATCAATTCACTTCACAGTATATTCTGTAAAGCAGTTTGAGACGACTCAATGACGTGGCAAGGCGCTATATCAAATGGAAGGATTTTTTAATATAAAGAACGACAAACCCCCCCACCCTAAATTTAGCTTCAATTGAAGAGTTTGCCAAACTTCCAGCTTAAATATTCAGACAAAATAGTTTCACGGATTATGAATGTGCAATTTCACTCCAGCTTCTGTCAGAAACAGGTAACTGGACAAGCAGCAGGAAAGCTTGTCAGACAGCGATATCAATGGCAAGCTATACGGTTTTAGCTGGTTTGACTCCAGCCGTTACCCCAACGCAATACTCTGGGGTCCCCAAGCCTCAGCTCTTGCTAAAATGCACCTAATACTTTCTGAAATTAGGTAATCAGGAAACGTCCCTCTGGAGAGAGAGTGAGCACTCCATTCCAACAATCTATCTCTGGAATTTCCATGTGTAGGTGGGATGCATGGAATTCTGTGTTTGGTTTAAGCACGGGTTTCCGTGTGTGTCAGACACCCGACTGACCAAAAAAAAACAATTCCATTTCTGTCAGAAACATCAACGTTGGCACTGTCGGAGGCCACTCTCCGGTGAAAGTATCTGAATTGGTGAAATCAAGTTCCATTTGATGAGTAATGAGAGATTGCAGTGACAAGAGCAGTGTGTGGAGCCTGACTCTGCCATCCCTCAGTGTGCCCGTGCTACACTTCTGGTCCACTTTAGCTTCCTCTGTAGCGTGTAGTATTCACAGCGAATCTTATTTATAGTTTTCGGGACACAAACATCTCAGCAGCTCTGATTCTCTGAGTAAATCCCATGTGCTCGCCTCCCGCTTTCAATTCATCGTCTTGATTGTGCAGATTTCTCTGCTCCACACAGCCTGAGCACCTCCTGGCAATCTGGCCCCTATCATTCCTGCAGGCCTTCAGACGGCGGTGAAAGTCTGGCCATAGACATAGACTTCGAACAAAAGAGAAGTCCCTCTACACTGGATGGGTCTGCTCACATTGGCCTCAAAATTCCATGCGGTAAATCTGTAAAATTGTGTCAGCCTGGCCCTGATGGTAGCACTCTTGTCTCTGCGTCAGAAAGTTGTGGGTTCAAGGCCTATGTAGGGACTTTGGCCTCACAGTCAAGGCTGACACTTCAATGCAGTGCTGGGCTTTTGATTAGAGTTTCAGTAATCTGAAGTCAGGCCTGACTTGTTGTTGTCAGTTCTGTATGTAATACATTTCTAAAGCAATAAGCAGAAATTGAAATATACTGTACTCGGATATTATTATGTAAAAAATTTACATGGCTTGCTTAATGTCTTCTGCCATAGCAATCCCACATTCAGCAGCTTTCAGCCTTTCTGCTCCCACCCTCTGGAACTCCATCCCAGAGCCCCTCCACCTCCTTCAAGACTCGACTCAAGACCTTCCACTTCAACTGTGCCCTTGGTCATCTTCCCACCTCCACCCTCCATCCTCCTCCTTGCTCTCCACGGCTCTCTCTGAGCCCAACCCACAGCTCGGGTCCGAACCCTTCATTGTCCATTGTCCATTGGAGAATCCACCTGACATAAAAGGCGCTATATAAATGCAATATGTTGTTGTTTTTGATTATTCAGGACAGACACCAGGAAGGGTTTCTTTACCCAGAGGGTAAATAACGACTAGAACAGGGTACCAGGAAGGGTGGTTCAGGCCAGGACACCACAATTTATTTATAATTCAATACAAATTGACAGTTACACAGCACCTTTCACATCGGGAGAAAATCCCAAAGCACTTGACCATCCTGGCTTGGGCACCCAAGATAGGGGTGGGAGCTGAGGGGAGTGGTAAAGATGGCAAAGTGCAGTCAAAGAGATGGACCTTGAAAAAGGTGAGGCAGAGGAACTGGAGCTCCAGAGAGCAGGGCAGGAAGGCTGAAAGCTGCTGATTGTGGCATGGTTGGTTAAGTTTTAATAGGTCGCAGAGAGAGGGAGGAGCAAGACCGTGGAGGGCTTTAAAAATGAAGACGAGGATCTTGAACTCTATCCTCTGGGGGATGGGGAGCCAGTGAAGTCGGGCGAGGTGAGTGTGGGTGATTGGCTCACCAAAATAATAATGTAGGACACCTATTGTGGCAGTAATTCTGCATCTTGTAACGTATTGTGAAGTGAAGGTACACTGAACGCAGCTGACATTGTGTAGCTTTCACTGTAAGGACAGTCCAGGGCAAACCACCCTCTCCCCTGATCCTGGGCTCCACTACCTTCTCCAGGGATAGTGCCCGCACTGGTGCTCTGACCCTTACAGCAGTCAGTTTGCGCTGGAGTAAGCTTAGTACAGCGCTGAAGCAGTGACTCGCTTTCATCTCAGCACAGTTATATCTTTGTCAGATAAACGAGGTCAGGGGAAAAACTGCTCGTTTATCTCTGTCCTCTCTTGCCCGGCCAGTGTGGTGATATTCAGTTCTGGTTCAATGCTGCTCACAGGAAAGTGTCTAAATGTAACACACCTCAGCCCCTAAAACACAAACCAGCTGACATGGCAGAGCGGAGTGAGGAATCTAGCTTCTAATTCAGTCCTGCTGTTTTGTAACTCGATGGCGATCAGTCAGACAGGCAGTCTTAAACCCAAGAGCAAAAAAAATGTTTTTCAAGATGACAAATGAAAAGAGTTGTAAAGAGAGACATTTTTAATCTTCTCGCAATAAAATGATTCACTTTCCGAAATAAGATGTTCTTTGAGAGGTGTAACTTTCACAAAGACCCCTTCTGAGCGCTTAGTTAATCCGGTTCTCTTCCATAAGTAATCTCACAGTCTAGGCTGATGCTCCACTGCGGTACTGGGGAAGTGTTGCATTGTCGGAGGTGCTGTCCTTCGGATTAGACGTGAAACCGAAGTTCCGTCTCCCTGTCCAGGCGGACGTTAAAGATCCCATGGCACTATTGGAAAAGAGAAGGGAGTTTCTATCTCACGATGTCCTGCCCAACCATCCCCCAGATAAAATTGGTTACTCACTCCAAAGCTGTTTGTGGGACACTGCGATGTGCAAATTGGCTGCTGCATTCACCCACAAAATACACAGTCACTCTACTTAAAGAGACCTCTGTGAAGTGCTTTGAGACGTTTTGTTGTGGTAAGTCACTCTCAGCGTCTTTGAAGGTGTGAGCTGTTGTTCTCTAACTTGTTTAGTTCATCAACAACTTGTTGAGAAAGCACTGAGGCCTGGCCCAGGACCTGCAGTACAATCTTAACCTGTAACGTGCAGCCCTTCTTCATAAACCTTTTGGTTATGGTGTGAGTTTGGTTATAACACGGTTCCTGTCCGCTGGCTGGTTTCTTGGGCTATCGACTTACAGGCGATATCACTTCCTGCTTTGCACGTGTGCAGCGAGCAGGAAGTGATGTTGCGGGTGACCTGGTCGCGGGGCTTCTGTGATTGCCGTCACGTGTGTTTTCCAAAGAACCTTCTCGACAGTGGAGGTTGACGATTCCTCGGCTATGGAGATACAAACCAGCTCAATGGCTTTTCTCCCGGTGGAAGTGTCAGTGTCAGGGTTACAGGATGTCCTTGATAAACCCATCCAATGTGACTTGCGTCTCACTGTTTGACTTGGAGGTTTGCCCACCTTGACATTAGCGGTGGCTTTGCTCCTCACTCACTCCTCTGTATCTCCGAGTGCATTTAACCTGAATTTAAAGTAACAGCAGCAAAAAAAAAACACTGTGGAACATAACTGTTCCCAGGTGAGAAGAAATCGGGTAACAAACTCGCCCATTCATTAATTTCTAATCTTTTTGCAATAGGATATGTGCTGCACTCGTTTTATATATTACAGGCGAGTCCTCCTTCAGAAATGTAAGAGAGAGATACACACAGAAAGAGAGGAGAAAGAGAGACACACACCCACACGCAAACACACACACACATAGATAGAGAGGGAGAGAGAAAGAGATACACAGGCACACATCGATAGACTGAAAGAGATAGACATAGACAGACGCACAAATAAACAGAGACATAGAAAGAAAGACACACACATACCAGGAGAGAGATAATGCTTTTTTTCGGATTCTCTCTGAAGATTTCCTTAAAGAAAACCGACAAAGTGCTTGATTATATGGCAATGTCCTGACCTAGAGCACCTTAAAGTGGTTATTAAGTGAAATGAGTTATTAGTACACAAACGTTGCAGCCATTTTGCCCGCAGCTGCAAAGTGGACGATCAGTTTTACTCGTCAGATTCCTGGCCAGGACACAGAGAAATTCCACACTCAAATCGTGTCATTGATATCAACAACAACAACAACAACAAAATGACATTTGTAAAGCGCCTTTCACATCGGGAGGATGTCTCAAGGCGCTGGACAGTCAATGTTTCAGACTTGAGCTGAGGATGGCGATCAGGGAGGGCGGGGGGGGGAAGGAGGGTGAAGGCACTGTCGATGAGGAGGATCTTGAGATGGGTCTTGAAGCAGGCAAGGGAGGGGATGAGGTGGAAGGACTGCGGGATGGAGTTCCAGTGGGTGGGGGCAGAGTGGCAGAAGGCCCACTCGCCAATGGTGGAGTGGGCGAAGCGGGGACGTGAAGCAGGCCGGAGCCCGCTGAGTGGAGAGAGCGAGCAGGATGGTAGGGGGTTAGGAGATCGCAGATGTTAGGGGGGAGAAAGACCATGGGGAACTGAAGGTGAGGACCAGGATCTTGAACTTATCCTCTGTGTGATGGGAAGCCAGTGGGCTCGGGGGAGGATGGGGTTGATAGGGTCATGGAGCCTGGTACGGGAGAGGATATGGGCTGCAGAGTTCTGGATGATTTGCAGCCTCTGGAGTGAGGAGTTGGGGAGGCCAACAACCAGGAAATTTGTGTAGTCAAGCCTGGATGTTATGAATGCGTGTATTAGGATCTCAGCGGCCTATGGTATGAGAGAGTGGTAGAGCTGGGCGATGTTGCGGAGGTGGGGGAAGGCAGAGCATGTCACGGCGCAGATGCGGGGTAGAAAGGATTGGTGAGGGTCAAACAGATTAGCATCTCATCCCAAAAGCAGCACCTCTGACGATGCAGCGCTCCCCCCAGTACTGCGCTGTACTGCACTGCCAGCTTAGACCATAAAATCTAATCTACTGACGTGGGGCGTGAACACACAACCCTCTGTCCCAACGACAAGAGTGTGAGCGACTCAGCCAGGCTGGCATCTGGCTCTCCACATCAATGATTTCCTCCACAGAAAGTCTGAGTCAAGTTGATGGGCATCAGCTTTCGGGCAATGGAGATCATCCCATCTCAACATGACCTACTGAGGACCAAAGCTTTTGTGGGTCAGTTAGTATTGTAATGGGAATTAGTCCCTAACCCTAACCCTAGGGAATCAGTCGTATTCAAAAACACCTCAATGTGTTCCAAAATTAAAGGCCCAGGTAGCTTTACTGATGTGACACCAGTGTTATCTTCCCAGACTCGCTCTCCCTTTGCAGGACTCAACTCCAGTACAGAACCAGAATCATGTTTTTTGGAGGGATTATTACCCCTAGAAAGCGAACTGCCAGTCAACGAGCAATCGGGTTCCTACTTACCGCTAGGTAAACAGAGGTGTGTGGAGTAAGGAAACTTGCTCAAGGTTTTGCCTTGTCCAGGAATCGCTGCATTGGAGCATTAGCTTAGACTATGTGATCCAGTATAACGCTTGCATTTGTTATGCGTGTGATATGTGTAGGAGCTGAGTTCCAGTGTTTTTTCAGGGCTGCGCTGTAAGACTGGCAAAACGTCAATCCTCATGTTAATTTCATGTTAATTGCACTGTATCTTGGCATCCAAACAACCTTGAATAAGTAGCTGTTTTGATGCAGTAGCTAAGTTAAATTTAGTCGTGTTCATGTATTTCGCTGCTATGGGTCAGTAATACTGTGTCTATCAGATAAATGATGCTGTGCAGTGACCCAATTTTATAGAGACACGGAACACAATATCATAAGATCTCTCGCTTTATCATGTGCAAACAAATAGTTTTTTATGACTCATCTAACATGCTCGTTTTTATCTATTGATTTCAGGAGGTGACCTTTCCCCCCTCCCCACTGGACGATAAATAAAGATGGTAAAGGACTTGCTCTTGTATAGAGCCTTTCACACAGGATAACATCTCGAAGCGCTTTAAAAAGCCGGGAAAACACAAGAAGGGGGAAGATACATTGTGTAGAGGGGAGATGGCAGAGGCACAGTCAAAGAGGTAGCTTTTTAGATGGGATTTGAAAAGGGGAGAGGGAGGAGGCTGGAATAATAATAATCCTTGCATTTGATATAATGCCTTATCACATCATCGAGACATCTCAAAGTGTTCCCCAGAATATATTGGAAAGTGTAGTGATTGTGTAATTTGTGAGCAGAACGCGGCAGGCAATTGCACACAGCAGTGTCCCACAAACAGTGTGGATTGAGTGACCAAATTTTTTTTTTNAAGGGAGCATTACACCCAGAAAGTGATCCTCCAATCGACTAATAACCGGGTTCCTACTTACTGCTGGGTAAACAGTGGTGAGTGGAGTAACAAAACTTACCTATGGTTTCGCCCCACTTCAATGTCTACCTGAACAGGCACATCAAGATCATGTGTTAAATAATCAACGTATTCAAGGGGATCTGGGTTTTACATCTCACCTGAAGGACAGATTGACCAGAGCACGGCACAGCCTGAGTGTGATATCTGGGGTTGTAAGTGTTGGAATGAGTGTAGCTGTGTCCAGCTGCCAGCAGGGCACGTGGAGGAAGGTTTGAGAGTGAGCAGCTATGAAGGTGGATTTTTTTTTGCCTCTTTGCGCCATGAACCTGCAAATACAGTAGTCATTAATCAGTGTTCTCCCCACATCGACAGTAAACGTGTTCTTAAACTCCAGAGCGCCCCCTGGTGCATATGCAAGCAAAGACAGAGCGAGGGAGAAATTAATAATTATCACTGCATTCCATACAGCGCCTTATCACGTCGTCGAGACGTCTCAAAGAGCTTCACAGGATTTTACTGTAGCATATTGAGCGGTTAGAGCACTCGCCTTGCAAGCAAGTGGAGCTGGGTTTGATTCCCGGACAGGGCGAAATCTTACGCAAGTTCCCTTACCCCACCGGCCTCTGTTTACCTCGCAGTAAGTAGGTACCCGATTGTTAGTTGATTGGCTGATTGCTTTCTGGGGTAATATTCCCTTAAAAAAATAATAATTTGGTGACTCAATCCACGACTGTTTGTGGGATACTGTTGTGCACAATTGGCTACTGCGTTTCGCCCACAAAATATACAGACTTTACAGTATATTCTGTACAGCACTTTGAGATGTCTCAACGATGTGACAAGGCGCTATGTCAACTGCAAGAAATATTATTATTATTACTGTGAAGTGCAGTGACTGTATTTGTAGCGGAATGCGGCAGCCAATGACTGGTCTGCCGAGGATGCATGATTTATTGCTACCAAAGTGAAACCCCTTAAAGCTGGAGCTCTCAGTTCAGCCTCCCAGGATTTATTGCTCTTCACGTCCACATTAATGCAGCCTTTGGGTGTCTCCTTCACGTAGAGTGATGATGAACTCACACTCGTCTACATCAGCAAAGCCATCACCTCCTGTTCTATCTCGGCCGCTGTCAATTAATATTTCTCAATGTCGTTTTGAATGTGGGAAAGTCCTCTCTATGAGGGAGAGAGAAAGAGAGAGCTTCCACTGATGTAATAGACCAGAAACGTACTCACTGTGCCAGTCTCTGATCCTGTTGATCTACTAACCGAGCAACCAAACACCCTACCATCTCCAGTCGGGCATGATAGGCTTGCAATAACCTCAGTCTCTAAACACTTCACATGATTGTACTGTAAAGTGTAGTGACTGTGTATTTGTAGGCAAATGCAGCAGCCAATTTGAGCACTGTACCGACCAGGCTGTTCCCTCCACTCAGCGAGTATCAGCCTGCCTCAAGTCCCACCCTCAACCAGGCTGACCATCCTCAGTGGATGAACTTTCAGCTATTCTGCCCCAGAGTTCCTCTGTCTTGCCTCACTTTCAAAGCTGCCTTAAGACTTGCCTCTTGCCCCCCCTCCCCCCATTGGATAGCCCGACAACTTTGTAAAACGCTTTGAGACATCCTCCCAATGTAACAGGACCAAGATAGTAGAACAAGAGGACACAACTTTAGAGTTGAGTAATTAATATCACGTGGAATAGGGTTGCCAGGGAGGGTGGTTGAGGCCAGGACAATGGGACTCATTTAAGAAGCAGCTTGATGCCGTGATGGGGGGAAACGGTTGGATGGGTGTTCTGGAGGGTTGAGATCAGATGGGCTGAAGAGCCTTCTTCATCCTAACCAGTCTTGTGATCACCTTACAAAGTTCAGAAAGATAGTAGGAAATATATATCCCGTGGCACTATTCAAAAGGAAAAGGGAGATTCTCTCTCCCGTTGACTTGGCCAACAATCCCGCAGACAAAATTGGTCACTCACTCCGTGTGTATTGGACATTGAAAGTGGCGGAGATTTGGCTGCTGTGTTCACCGACAAAATACAGTCATTGCACTTTACAGTAAAATCCTGTGAAGCATTTTAAGATATTTTGAAGAAGTGATGAGGTGCTGTAGCAAATGCAAGGATTATTATTATTTTATTAATGGAATTTGTCACATGAAAATCAGGTCAGGTTGTCATAATAAGGACAGTTACCTCCAGTGGGGCGTGTGCAGGGTGGGGTGGGGGAGTGGAGGTAGTGTGTGCTGGTGCACTTCACAGGGTCGGGGTTAGACACTGAGCAGGGGAGTGAGAGGGGGGGAGGTGGCAATGGGTGTATTCGAAGAGATGAAATTTGAGGTGTGACTTACAGACAGAGAGAGAGGTGGGGTGGGGGGGTTATTAGACAGGCAGATCCAAATAAATGCACTCTGTTTGCAAGCGTTGAATCCCAAAGCAGTGAAGCCTTACCTCCCATTCCCCAGGCAGCAGTGCTAAGAGCTTTGAGATGTCCTTCTGACGTGAAAGGCGCTGTGTAAATGTAAATTCTATGATATGATTCACAGCTACAATGCGTAAAGACACAACCCCTAATCTCAGCACCAAATGCCACCCAAACATCAAACGCTCAGCGCACTGAGTGCAATCAGTCCTGTGTCATGTTTCCCCCCGGAGACGTCGGTACATTAAACTTCCGAAAGTACATCTCCGGAAAGAGCGCTCGTGTCTTTTGATAAAGTGTTTTCTGTTGTTACTTGTTTGCACTGAAACAGGGACCGAATGATTAAAAGGCCTGAGTACGGTACCTCAATTAATCACCTTCCACCGTGGGGTGCGCACACTCTGTTCCGTGGCCTCTACGTGTGCTAGGCAAGCCCGCAGTAACAGGACCCTACAAGAGAAAGCAACTATTTCAGGGGGAGAAGCAAGCCTTGGACAGAGGTTTAGCAAATGACCCACTTTCACTCTGCAGTTTTATCGAATTCCTGACCCAGGTGTTATGGCAGCACTCGGCAATCCAGTTGCACCTGTGATTTTGCTGTTTAAAGACACTCGTGTTCACTTCAGACGATACTGCAGTCTCATTGTGGAGTCCTGTAACTGATTAGGACGCTCGCCTTGCAAGCAGGAGGACCCGGGTTCGATTCCCGGGCGAAGCGAACCTTAGGCAAGTTTCCTTACTTCACGTGCCTCTGTTTTCTTAGCAGTTAGAGGAACCCGGTTGTTATAATAATAATAATAATAATCCTTGCATTTGATATAGCGCTTTTCACGTCGGGAGGACGTCCCAAAGCGCTTCACAGAACACACTGTAAAGTGAATTGACTGTATATTTGTGGGCGAATGTGGCAGCCAATTGCGCACAGCAATGTCCCACAAACAGTCGTAGATTGAAAATGACCAATTTATTATTGTTTTGGGTTTTTTTTTTGGAGGGATTATTATTAGGCTCTGTGTGAAGTAAGGAAACTTGCCCAAGGTTTGGCCCTCTGCCTGGAATTGAACTCAGGTCTCTTGCTTGCAAAGCGAGTGCTCTAACCACTGAGCTACAGGACTCCACTTGTTAGTCAATTAGTGGATAATAACTGAGGGTAATAATCCTGTTAAAAAAAAATTTGGTCACTCAATCCACAACTGTTTGTGGGACACTATGGATGCAATATGTTGTCGCGTTTTGCCCACAAAAATATACAGTCGATTCATTTCACAGTATGTTCTGTGAAGCTCTTTGAGACGTCTCAACAGCGTGATAAGGCGCTATATCAAACACAAGGATTATTGTTGTTATTATTATAGATTTAGCCATCTTTTATAAGTTGCTCAATCAGTTCCTTCGGAAGTTTCTGTTAAAAGTTTCGGAGGAAGCGGTGCGAAGAGCAGGGGTTGTCAGTTATCTGGATTTTCATTGATCTCTGCCTCCTGCCACACGTGTGGTTAACTGACTCTGCAGAATTCTGCCTTGGAACAGCATTCAGTCCACACCCGAACAGCTTTAAACCCACCTCACGTACACTTGCATTGAGCTTCTTGCTGTTGTTGTTCCCTTTGGGATTGCTAGTTTAAACATATACATCCACCTGAACAGGCAGCCAGGACCTGGGTATAATAGCTCATCCAAAGCACGGCATCTCCTTTAAGGGAGGGAGGGCGCAAGGCAAAAGAACAGCAACAACTTGCATTTATACAGCTTCTTATACATTTCCCAGGATTTACAGTAAAGTGTAGTGACTGTGTATATTTTGTAGGCCAATCCAGCAGCCGATTTCAGCTCAGTGATGTCCCACAAACTGTTGGAAATAGCACCAGGACTCTTCCTTTCGATCAGTAATGAACAGATTGATAAAATGGACTGATTGGGAGTTTCAGACCAGCTAGACCGAGCCAGCACTCTGTCAGTGAGGTTTCGAGCTGAGCTCAGCACAGCCAAATGAAGACAGACGGCATGACTCAATTTAATGAAGTAGCAAAGGGATTGCTTTTCTGTCTATTTCACACGCTGCGCACAGCCTCGTCTCCAGGAGCAAGGTTTCTTTGTTTCATTAATATGTGGAAGTTGCCTTGTGTTTCTGAACAAATGGTGCGTTGCCCTGAAACATCAAGATTGGTCTTAATGTCACAGGGTGAAAGATATTGCTCCCTCTCCGGGGAGAGAGTGCGCATTCCATTCCAATAATCTATCTGTGGGATTTCCCATGTGTAGGTGGGATGCTAACTCATTGTATCTCTTGTTTTCTGGTCTGAATGTTATTAGAGGTCCTTTGTTTAACTGAGTGCTGTGAGACATCAACACATCCACAAAAATGCACAGTCATTACACTTTACAGTAAATTCTGTGAAGCGCTTTGAGACGTCTTGAAGACCTGATAAGGCGCTATATCAAATGCAAAGATTATTATTATTATTGTTGTTGTAATAATAAAGTCCCTCTGGGACATTTTCTCTGAGGCCTGAAGAGCCCAAGCTTGTCTAATCATTGCTCCGTTGCTCATCGCTCTAACACTAGGGATCGTCCTCTTACTCTCTGTGCTGGAGCAGTGGCCTTGTGTTGCGGTCAGCAGAACTGTATGTTCTCTAATGGATCCTAGCTGTACATGGGCACTGAGTCACCTAGTTATTATTCTGACGAGACCTTGCCTAATGTTCTCGCTCGCACCTTAACACGTTAACGTGGTTGCTGAGAGTCAATAGCAGCTTAAGCCCAGTGTCACAGTATTCCTGTCTGTGGGTGACTCCAGCTCTTGTACCTGTTGACCCAAGCCCTTGTCAGCAGTCATACAGGAGAGAGTGCAGGTTACCTTCCTGGCTGAGACACTGTTATACTTTCCACTGATGAGTGACTACAAAGGCCACAGAAAAAGGGCTGAATGAGCAAACTGCAGAACTATCAAATGCCGAAAGTGTCTGTCTGGAGAGATTGGCAGCTTTGGGCTCTCTTCAAAGGAAAGGAAAGGAATGACAATGATGCGTTAGATGAATATAGATTTCTGCACAAAACTCTCCTCAGCTGTGACTGACGTTTCACCCTACGCTCCACACAGAGCACAGTGGGGACAGAGAGGAGCATCTAGCCAGGACAACAACTTCACATCACTTCACAACAACAACATCAGCAACAGCCTTCACCTCGGGGAATGTCTCGGAGAGTTTTTCAGGGACAGAGATGTAGGAGTGACCCGGACTCTCACTGGGTGAGAAGCCATCAGTGCTGCCGAACTACACTGCGCTGCGTGATGTGCTCAGGGCAACAGAGAACTTGTCCGCCCACTGATATGTAGGTCAGTTATTTACTAACACGGTTGTTTGTGGGACATCGCTGTGCGCAAACTGGGTGCCGCACTCGCCTACAAAGTACACAGCCACCGCTGCACTTCGAAGTAAATCATGAAGCGCTGTGAGACGTTTTCCCGACGCGAAAGGCCCCCTGCATCAAATGCACGTGTTATTATAATTATTCTTATCACTTTCAAAACCAAATCCTCTGGTCCAACAGAGAACAAGATGTTTCTAATTGGGCCACCTGCCAACTGATGCGGTGGATTAGTTTGAAGCAACAGATGATGATAATAATCATACTTGCATTTGATTTGAGCACCTGTAGTGTCAACCTCTCAAAGCTCTTCAAGATAATTGCTGTAAAGTGCACTGGTTATATATTTTGCAGGCGAACACAGCAGCCAATTTGTGCGCAACAACGTCCCGAAGGGAATGACCAATTTTGTTTGGAGGATTGTTGGCCAGGACCCCGGGGAAAACTCCCTTCTCTTTTTGGAATGGGATCTTTAACGTCTGCCTGAACGGGCACGCAAGCCTCGGTTTAACGTTTCATCCGAAGAACATCGCATCTAACCATGCAGCGCTCTCCCAGTATTGCGCTCGAGCGTCAACCTAGACTGTGAGCTCAGTCACTGACGTGGGGGTTTGAACCCATGAGGTCGTGAGTTGAGAGGGAGACCGAATAGAGCCAGACTGACAAACACACTTAGGAATAAGGGCGAATAATGGTGGGGAAATGGGAATCGGAGATCTGCCATGTTTTTGTATCTGGAACTCTCTGCCTTAGTCCCTCCATCGTGTCGTCTTTGCCCATCTTCACATTGCACTGAAGACACTTCTCTTCGACCATGCCCACTGTCACCTCCCCCTTCTCCCCGGCTCAGCAACAAACTACACCACTGTATAGCTTCCGGGTGGGGTGTGGGGGTGTGGAGGTGGGGGTGGGGTGTGGGGGTGGGGTGTGGGGGGTGGGAGGTGGGGGGTGGGGGGTGGGGGGTGGGGTTGTGGGGGTGGGGTGTGGGGGGTGGGGGTGGGGTGTGGGGGTGTGGGAGGTGGGGGGGGGTGGGTGTGTGAGGGGTGTGGAGGGGTGGGGGGTGGGGTGTGGGGGTGTGGGGGTGGGGGGTGGGGGTGGGGTGGGGTGTGGGGGTGTGGGGGTGGGGGTGGGGTGTGGGGGGTGGGGGGTGGGGGTGGGGGTGGGGGTGTGGGGGGGGTGGGGGGTGGGGGGGGTGGGGGTGGGGGTGTGGGGGTGGGGGGGGTGGGGGTGGGTGTGGGGGTGGGGGTGGGGGTGGGGGTGGGGTGTGGGGGGGTGGGGGTGGGGGTGTGGGGGTGTGGGGGTGGGGTGTGGGGTGGGGTGTGGGGGGGTGGGGGTGGGTGTGGGGGGTGGGGTGTGGGGGGGTGGGGGTGGGGTGTGGGGGGGGGGTGGTGGGGTGTGGGGGTGTGGGGTGAGGTGTGGTGTGGGGGTGAGGTGTGGGGGTGTGGGGGTGAGGTGTGGGGTGAGGTGTGGGGGTGTGGGGGTGAGGTGTGGGGGGGTGGGGGTGTGGGGGTGGGGGTGTGGGTGTGGGGGTGGGTGTGGGGGGTGTGGGGGTGGGGGTGGGGGGTGGGGTGGGGGGGTGTGGGGGTGTGGGGGGTGGGGTGTGGGGGGGTGGGGGTGGGGTGTGGGGGTGTGGGGGTGTGGGGGTGGGGGTGTGGGGGTGTGGGGGTGGGGGGGTGGGGTGTGGGGGTGGTTGGGAGCCCGCATTCTAATTTTATTGCCGGCTGTTTGTGGGACGCTGCTGTGCACAAATGACTGCTACGTTTCGCCCAGAGAATATACAGTCAATTCACTTTACAGTATATTCTGTGAAGTGCGTTATCTCGAAGACGTGATAAGGCGCTAAATCAAATGCAAGGATTATTATTATTATTATTATTATTGTTCTCGTGCCCCTTAAACAAACCTAGAGGTTTTCCTGGGGAAGAAAGCTAGTGCGTGTGTGTGTGAGAGTGCGCGTGGATATATACACACAATAAACGGAGAGGGAATCAAACCACATCCTTTAATTAGCGTGCGTTAGCCTCTTAAACTATCATTGAGAACGGCAGAGCACTGCGCTCGCAGTCACAGGCTGATCAGATCTTGACATTTGATGCGTGAACCTTGTGGAGATTATTTAGCACTGTGGTGCGGTCAGTATTGAGCCAGCCGGGGGGGAGCTGCTATTTTTCCCTCCCCCCCCCCTCCTGTGCCCCCGCTCAGCTCCTGCGATCAGCTGCTTTCTGTGAATGCGCTGATTCCTTTTTTTTTCTTAATCACCCTCGTTTCTGAATGATTCAAGAAGTGGGCGTCACGGCTGGGAGGAAAGCGAGCTCCTAACTGGCTTCAGATTCTCCAGCCTGTGTCATCTGCATCCTCGCCAGGCCCCGCTCCACAGAAGGCTATATTGGGTACCGAGTGGGGGAGGTGAAGCTGACATCTTCAGCAAATAGGCTGTGCTGGGTCTTAAAGGCCCTGTGTACCTGGGGAACAGCCCTGTGCGTCTGTACCTGGGTAACAGCCCTGTGCGTCTGTACCTGGGTAACAGCCCTGTGCGTCTGTACCTGGGTAACAGCCCTGTGCGTCTGTACCTGGGTAACAGCCCTGTGCGTCTGTACCTGGGTAACAGCCCTGTGCGTCTGTACCTGGGTATCAGCCCTGTGCGTCTGTACCTGGTATGCGTCTGTAGGTACAGCCCTGTGCGTCTGTACCTGGGTAACAGCCTTGTGCGTCTGTACCTGGGTAGCAGGTGGGGGTGACAAGGTATATGGAAAATGAGGATATTTCCTGAGCACCCCCATGAATGGTTCCCAATGTTGACCCCCCCCCCCACCCCCCCACCCCCCCACCCTGCGCAGCCTAGTTCAGAAGTTCCATCCTAAACCCAACAAAGTTTGCAAACGCACAGATCTTTCAGGCTTGATGGCGTCCTGCCCCCAAGAATCGGCACCCCCATCTTGCAAGACACCCCCGAGCCCTTTCGGGGAGCAGGCCCGCTACTGGCCAGGCCTGTGTGGCCCGCACTTGGGTAACCAGCCAACGTGACTGTATAACTGGTGCTGGATGTTGTGTAACTTATCAATTGCTCAATTTACGGCAGCAGAAGGAGAGGTAATGAGGGAGAGAGCGGAAGAGAAACATGATAATGAAGCCTTGTTGTAAACAAGTAAACAACACATTTTTGAGTAAGATTTCACTTAGCCTTGAAAGGAAAGCGAGGTTTGTTTAATGGACTGTACAGCCACTGACACCCTTCACCCTGCTCCGCCTTGCAGAAACAAAGTGACAGCTGGACGCCAGTAAAGCCCTATTGGGACGTGGTCTTTGGGAGATAATATTAATAATAATAATAATAATAATCCCTGCATTTCATATAGCTCCTTATCACATCTTTAAAACGTCTCAAAGCGCTTCACACAATAGACTGTAGAGTAAATTGACTGTATATTTTGTGGACAAAACCCAGCAGCCAATTGCGCACAGTAGTGTCCCACACACAGTTGGATTGAGTGACCAAATTATTATTATTTATTTTGATTTATTTTTGTTTTTGAAGGGATTATTACCCCCGGAAAAGCGATCCGCCAATCAACTAACAACCAGGTTCCTACTTACCGCAACGTAAACAGAGGCTCAGCAGATATGGAGGGCTCAGTGGTCTCCTGTTTCGCTCTATCCATATGCTTGTCTGTGTTGTAGAGAAGTTTAACTTGTGGCTGACAATCCGGTGGAGTGCTGGCAGGGGTGGGGGGCTGTATTGTCGGGGGTGCTGTCCTTCGGGTGAGATGTTAAACCAAGGTCCTGTCTGCGCCTGTTCAGGTGGACATTAAAATTTCCAAGAAACTCCCGAGAGAAGGGAATTTCTCTCTCTCGGTGTCCTGGCTGATAATCACCAAATAAAATTAATCATTCAATCTATGTCTGTTTGTGCGACATTGCTGGTTGCAATTTGGCTGCCGCTTTCGCCCACAAAACATACAAAGTCCTGAGATCCCTTTTAAAAGTCCTGCAGAATTACTTCTCAGCAGTTTTATGAGAAGCCACAGAGAGTTTTGGGTGTGGGACAGCTTTGCCGAGGATATCTAACCTTGTTCTAATTATAGTAATAATAATATTAATCCTTGCATTTGATGCAGCTCCTTATCACGTCATTGAGACGTCTCGAAGCACTTCAAAGAATACACTGCAAAGTTGATTGACTGTGGATTTTGTGGGTGAAACATGGCAGCTAATTGCACACAGCAATGTCACACAAACAGTTGTGGATAGAGTGACCAAATTTGTTTTTTGGAAGGATTATTACCTCCGGGAAAGCTATCCGACAATCGACAAACAACTAACTGGCTGCACACTCAACCTCACTACGCCAGTCAGGAACCTGGGTGTCTTGTTTGACCCTGAACTGTCCTTTCTCCCCCACATTCGCACCATGACCGGAAGTGCCTACCACCACCTCCGCAACATTGCCAGACTCCGCCACTGCCTCACCCCTCAGGCTGCCCAAACCCTCACCCACATATTCGTCACATAAAGGCTCAATTACAGAAATTCCCTCCTCATCGGCCTTCCCAACTCTCTCCTTCACATGCTGCAGATCATCCAAAACTCTGCAGCTTGTGTGCTCTCACGCACCAGACTCCGCGACCCCATCACTCCCACCCTCGCCCGACTCCACTGGCTCCCCATCCCCCAGAGGATCGAATTCAAGATCCTCGTCCTCACTTTCAAGGCCATCCATGGCCTCGCCCCCTCCTACCTCTCTGACCTGCTGACTCCCTACCAACCTGCCCACTCCCTCCGTTCAGCGGGCTCCGGCCTACTCCATGTCTCCCGCCCGACCTGTCCTACCATCGGTGGCCGGGCTTTCAGCCCCTCTGCCCCCACACTCTGGAACTCCATCCCACGGTCCCTTCACCTCGCTTCCTCCCTTGCCTCCTTCAAGGCCGGTCTCAAGACCCTCCTCTTCGACCATGCCTTTGGTTGCCCTCCCACCTCTCCGGCTTCCCTCACCCCTACCCCACCCCTCCCCATGTTCAGGTCCTGACCCCTGATTGTCCAGCGCCTTGGGAACATCCTCCCAACATGAAAAGCGCTCTCTAAATGTAATTTTGTTGTTGTTGTTGTTGTTGTTCTGATTTACTGTTAGGTAAGCAGATGTTTGTGGAGTAAGGTTGCCCTGCCTAAGGTTTCGCCCTACCCGGAAACCGAGTACGGGTCCTCTCGCTTGCGAGCTGAGAGCGCTAACCACAACACTACGGGACACATTTAGACAGAACAAATGTGCGGGCGGCTCAATAACTCTGAGCTCAGAGCTGGCCCTCACCACGTGCTGCGTATGCTTTATTTTATTTGTTAACGGGCGGCTTAGTGCGATGTCACAGTAATGATCAATGTGCTTGATTCCTGTGCTCGCAGGAGGCAGACGTGTGCTCTGCCGATGCTGCCCCCTTGGGGATTAATGCAGTCACACCCAATTCCTGCCCCTGCCTCTGACTGACTGACTGCACTGCACCAGCAATCCAGCATTGCAGTGCCCAGAGCCAGCCTCTGAAAGCCTCCGCTCAACTCACATCTCAAACGTACCCTTTTCTCTCCCTCGCTCACTCACTCTCCCAGCTCCTTCCACAGACGGTTTGCAGGAACCTCCACACATTTGTCTCACATTAACAAGTTCCTGCCCAGATCAGAGAGCTGCCTTTGTCGCCCTGCTCGCCAACGCGCTGCTCGGAGAGAAGAGCATTAAAAAGTGCAGGCACATGGCAGCAGCCCGAGACGTTGAAGGGGACTGGAAGGTAACTGCGAGATAAAAATAGTCCATTCCCCAAGCTCAGATATTCTGAACCCACATATCACACCCATTACTCAAAGGCAGCAGTGCTGACACAATGAGATCAGTTCTGCTGCCTGTGGAGGAATACATTAATACATTCTGGGCCAACAGCTCTAGAAAAACAACACTCCAGATTCATCGCTTGATTTTTGTTCAGCGTACACCTCTCAGGAAGCATCCTGCTCGCACCGACTTTCTCCACAACTTCTTCCGCAAGTTTCAGCTTGCACTGTTCTCAACTCACGTCTCAAATGCGCCCTTTTCTCTCCCCTCGCTCGGTGGCCGAGCTCCTTCCACCTACTGTTCTCAGGAATCTCCGTGAGTTTGTCGTCTCACGTTAGCAGGTTCCTGCCTTTTTACCTGTTGTTTCTTTTTTGGTCAGCCAGGTGTCTGAAACACGCGGAAACCCAGCACCATGCTCAAGACTAGTAGAAATTTACAGCACAGAAGGAGATCATTTGGTTTCTGGGGGTAATTATCCCTTCAAAATAAATAAATAATTTAATAATAATAATTTGGTCACTCAATCCACGACTGTTTGTGGGACACTGCTGTGCACAATTGGCTGCTGTGTTTTGCCCGCAAAATATACAGTCAATTCCCTTTACAGTAAAAATTCTGTAAAGGTCTTTCAGAAGTCTCAACGATACGATAAGGCGCTTTATCAAATTGCAAAGGTTATTATTATTATTATTTTATTATTATAAATTATTTCACACATGCCAAAAGTGGTCAGAGGTTCAGCTAAATTATTATTTTATGGTGTTGCAACAAAGAGTGCAATACCATAAAATAATAATGATGGTCCCATAAAACTATAATAATGATAGTATAATGTCTTTCACGTGAGAAGGATGTCTGACAATGTGTTCAGTCGTTAATTACCCTCTAAGGAAAGAAATATTTCCTGGTGTCTGTCCTGAACTTGTCCATTGTAACTCTAAACCTGTGTCCTCTTGTTCTTCTGTTGTCTTCAGATCCTTCAGAGGATCCAGTTCAAATACTGTGCACTGTCCAGCGCCTTGGGACGTCTTCCCAACGTGAAAGGCGCTATACAAATGTAATCTTGTTGTTATTGTTGTTGTTGTCTTGGTGCATCCTAAAGTATTGATCTGGGATACTTTATCAATACCTTTTAAAATGTTATACACTTCTATAAGCCCCATTCCCATCCGGAGGCATCTTCTCTGAAGACTGAAGAACCTCTGAAACTCTGCCTCAATCCCTCCACCTATGTATCAGAACAGGCTTGAGGGACTGAATGGCCTACTCCTGTTCCTATGTTCTGACATGAAAGACGCTGATCAGCTGTAAAGATTGTTGGGATTAATTTGAGTTAGTTAAGTGACCATTGATTTGTTGAACTGATTTGGCTTCAGGCAGAAATGAAATGACCTGTCAGAGTTTACGCTGAGCGAGGGAACATGACACTTACTATCTGCAGTGAGCTCTAATACATTAGATATTCCCCCTCCCCCCTCCCGTGTTAGAGAGTGGTGAGCCCTAACTCTCAGTCAGGACCGAACATTTTAAAATAATTATGATCTTGAAGCTCCATTTACATCTCAAAATAACTTTCAAGCCCATGTATAATTGAGGAGCATCCTCTCATTGATGGAACAATCTTGCTTTTAGGAGAATAAAGGAATTGTGTGGCTCCTTAAAACAACAAGCCATAGATGGTTGTGGGTGGTTTTATTGATCAACCGAGTGTCTGTCGCACATGGAAACCCATCACTGCGAGCAGCTGAGTGTATGACACAAACGGAAACCCATCACTGTGTATAAGAGTATCCGAATCAAAACTAGACTTCCACATATGTACGCCACCTACACATGGAAATTTCCTATGTCAGGAATGTAATGCGCACCCTCTCCCTGAAGGAGGGACGCTCCCTACTTACTTAATTCCAGTATTAGGTGCAAGTTGGCAAGAGCCAAGGCTTGGGGACCCCAGAGTGTGCGTTGGGGTAACTGCTGGAGTCTTACCAGCTAAAACCACGTAGCTTGCCATTGATATGCCTCGGAATACAGGTTATGTATATGTCTGTCTCCTGAGATGCTCTTTAGTGAATTATTAACCTTGAGTGGTTCGTAATTCCAGAATTGTCAACCTCTTTGACATTTTCGGATGCCACACACTCACTGCTCTGTTTGTTCTCAACCTCATTAAAAAATGAAAAAACAAATGCTAGTATTTAGCCGTCGCCCCGATAAAACCAATGACATTTATCTTACGGCAAAGTCTCTGATGTTCTCGACAAACTGTTACCAGGTTCACGTCACATTGGAGTGCATGGGGGTAAATCCTAATTAATTATCAGCCCCAAACAAGTGGAGCATGTCACAGCATGTTCATCCGGAGGGTTTTACAGGGTTTAGAAGAAATAAAAACCTTGATAGAATCCATCTGTCCACAGTCATGTTCCATTCTATTCTCTGCTTATTAATAAAGTAATAATAATTCTTATATTAGTTATAATAATAATCTTGTATTTGATACAGGGTCTTTCACATTAGGAGGATGTCTCAAAAATTTACAAAGAGGTACAAAGACTGTACACCATGGAAACTGGACAACAAGTCTGTGCTGGTGTTTATACACCACAACAGTCTTCACCCACTCCTTACTCCCTCCCCTCACTTTTTTTTTCTCTCTCTCTCCCTCATGTGAAGGTCCAGCTTCCTCTTGAATGCATCTACACTATCTGATTCAACTACTGCTTCAGGCAGCGAGTACCACGCACTCACTGCCATCTGCGTGAAGTAGTTCCTCCTAAATTCTCCATTAGAATTCCCCAGTCACTATCTTATACTCATGACTAAAAGTGTCTCGAAGCACTTCACAAGGTTTATTGTAAAATGTATTGACTGTGTACATAATAATAATAATGATAATAATAATCCTTGCATTTGTAGTAGTGCCTTATCATGTCTTCGAGACATCTCAAAGTGCTTCACAGAATATACTGTAAAGTAAATTGATTATATTTTTTTGCTGGCGAAGTGTGGCAGCTAATTGCGCACAGCAGTGTCCCACAAACAGTCGTGGATGAAGTGACCAATTTATTATTACTAATTTTTTTTAATTTTAATTTACTAATATGCCTGGAAAAGCAATCCGTCAATTGACTAACAACTGGGTTCCTACTTACTGCTAGGTAAACAGAGGCATGCGAAGTAAAGAAACTTGCCCAACGTTTCGCCCTGCCAGGAATCGAACTCACAGGCGAGAATGCTACTGACTGAGCCACCATCCCTCGAGGTCAGTGATGTGCTAATGTAGCAGAGGCCAACAATGCCCAATATTTGGTAGTGACAGCCTTGTCAAATAATGATTTTGTTGGGTCAGCCTGGTGTCTGACACATGTGGAAACACATCACAGTGCTTAAGAGTATCCAAACCAAACAGAGGTTTCCAGGCATCCCACATACACATGGAAATTCCAGAGATCGAATGTTGGAATGGAATGCGCTCTCTCTCCCTGAACCATGAACCAGTGACTACCTGAAGCAGAACTTTAAGAGCTACTGAAATCAGCGAGAGCCTTCTGTAGTTATCAGTCTCACTCGGGTCACCTTCTTGTGGATGGAAGCCACAATTGCACTCTGGTACACTGATGGGACGGGGTGCATGCCTCAGAGACAATCCTGTTGACCAGCGCTAGGAGGGCAGCTCCAAGGTGAGTTAGGGGTTCCTGGCTTGGACCTGTAAGATCCTCACCATTCTCCATCTCCTTCCTTAGAGCAGCTTTTAGGAATGAGTCAAAATGAGTGAGGACTCAGTACTGATGATACAATAATACAATTCCACTTTACACATTCAGCCACTTGTCTCTTTATTACCACATCACAGACTCTGTCGACAAGGGCAGACCTGTCTGCTTGCTCTGTGCTGTCCCTCTCACCAGGGATTCCCAGTAAACATGCACAACTCATTACGCAGACCTTTGGAAAGGGAATGTTTCACTAAGATCTCAAAGGTCAAAGGCAGGAAAGAAGCCTCGTCTTTTCTCTCCCGCTGCTCAAGTTCTGAACTGCGATGTCAACACACAATCTATGGGGATGAAGCAAGCCTCCAATTAAAGAGGGGTCCGTGGATCAACCTTTACCGCTGTCTCTTGTAAGATGATGGATTGTCAATATGATTAGTATTAAGGACAACCTGTTCTTCGTGACTGAAAAATGAAGCAATTTATTACCTACTGTTAAACTGATCTGATAGCCAATAATGGTTTAACATTTGCAGAAAATAACAACACAACAATGTGTTGCTCTGAAGGGGATTCGAGGAGGACGAGGAAAAAACAAGGAATTGGGATGAGGATCGATGGCTTAATTGGAAGAACAAACACCAACACTCCAATACCATCGGACAAATTATCTCCTGGTGTCTGGGAGATTTCCTTGGTTCTCAGAATTGTGAAGAGATCTTGTTGGAGTATGAACATGGGCTAGTGACTGGCAAACGAGGTTCAATACAGATAAAAGGTAATTCATATATGAAGTGAAAATAGGAAACACAACTTCTCCAAGGACAGGACAGAACTTACAGAACCTGCCAAGTGGGAAGAGATTTAAGTGTTTCAGTGGGCTCTTCATGCACCGTGTCAAAACAGTTTGAGGCCACAATAAACAAGGCAAACAGGATGCTGGGCTATGTTGCTAAATCAACTGAGTTCGGATCCCCAAATATTGTACTGAAGCTATGTAGTATTCTGGTCAGACCACACCTTGAATACTGCAATATTTTCCGGGGTTAGTAATCCCTCCAAGTATATAAAAATATGGTCACTCAATGCATGGCTGTTTGTGGGACACTGCTGTGCGCAATTGGCTGCTGCGTTTCGCCCACAAAACACACAGTCAGGCCACTTTACAGTATATCCTGTGGAGCGCTTTGAGACAGCTCAACAACGTGATAAGGTGCTATGTCAATTGCATGGATTATAATCATTACATTCAGCACTGAATCCAGAAGGAGGGACACATGAGGACTATCCACATGAGTGAGTTGCCGGGACAAAGCTTCTTCTGGAAGAGACATGACTCAGGAGAGATGACAATTGCCTGTAAAAACAGTCTTATTCCATTTGTTTAGCGCCTATCAGATCATTTCCATCAGTCTTAAAGCTGCATGAGTAAGATGAGGATTATAAAAAAATGAAAAACCCTTTTACATAATACTCCTCTGCCACGTCTATAAAATGGATCGTCACCAGAATGTATAAAACTGGGGCACTGGTGAGAATGGTGGATTCTACAGCCTTGATATTGCTGTATGGCAAACTTTCCCACTGCTCGTCCAGGTAGGACCACCCTACCTTTTAGGGCTTTGGCTTACAGGGTTAACAGGAGATGAGTGGACAGGGATGTGGAGCAGGCTGGTGTTTGCTGAGCAAAGGGAATCGCTGGGTTAATGATGTGTGATAACAAAGTGCAGAGGCCTAATATGCCATTCATAACATGGCTCTCATCCCCCTGTGGAACCCTCGATCTCTGGCACTTGACAAGGTTACATTAGTGATGGTAATGGCAAACATATGGTACATCGTCGTAGAAAAAGCTGGACAAAATTATTCCTGAGTCTTAATCTCTGATGTTAGCCTCACTTGGTGAACAGAGAGAAGAGGAGCTCAGATAACAACAATAATTTACATTTAAATAGCGCCTTTCAAGCCGGGTTGTGATTCGGAGAGCTTACGCCCTGGAGCAGAAGTGCTATGACCTCAGAAATAGTGGAGAAAACGTGCCATTGAATAAATAGTTTCATGTGATTGTTTCTTCAGTAATTCTTTTTCCTCACAGGTTTTCGGGTCTTTACACCTCACAATACTTCAATTGAGTTTTAGGAAACAAATTAATGGCTTAAGGTTGAGGTGAACATGCTGTCTTCGAAGTCCACCCAGTCTGGGTAGAATAAGAGATCATTTGGTCTTAAAATTGAAAATGGTGCAGATTTGTGCAAGGTTCTTCAGTTCAGTCTTCTTTAAGAACTCTGGAAGACCTGCTTTCGAATTAATCCTTAGACGTTTCTATCACCCTGTTGCATATAAATTTTAAGACAAAATGGTCTTGGTTGCAGGCTAATGATCCATAAACAGCCTTGATCTAAATGATCAATTTTTCTGGGATGGAATTGATGGCCAGGAGTCAATATATCTAGCAAGAGAAAACTATTTTATAATTTAATTAAGGGAAAGAGATATATGTATCTTTCTGACCAAGCAGATTGCTTTCTACAAGATAGTTCTCTCATATGAGTTAAGTATCTGAATAATGAATGCTTGCTGGAGTTGCCCATTACAAAATAATGGCCCATTTAGTTCGGTTGGTTTGATAACATATCTTCATTGGCTTCAAAATCAGATATTTTGTTGGAAAGACATATTCTCAAACTGGATCTTAGATCGTGTGCGCTATTTTTCTTAAGAAACCCATTAGGTTACAATAACAAGATCTTTTTGGAACTCCTGTTATTGTTTTTTTTTCTAGAGCAGCATTCACCTGTCCTCTGGAAAGGTGACGAGATTTGATCAACCAGTGAAGTTGTTCAGGCAAAGCTATTTTATCTCCCCAGCCACCGATATCTAAGGAATTTATGGTTTAATATTTGTTTTATATTAATTTCTATTGTTCAATCTGAGCTTTCAAATGAGCAGTTTTACAATTACTGCCTGCATTCGCACAATTATAGGGCAGAGTGGATAGATGTCCGTCTTTCAGGTGAGCCAATAAACCGAGGTCCCGTCTACTTGTTTCGGTGGACGTTGAAGATCTCACAACATTGTTTGGAAGAGAGAAGGAGTTTTTCTCTCTCCCAGTGTTCTGGCCAACAATCCCCCGGATAGAACTGGCCATTTGATTTTGGGACGTTTCTGTGCACAAATTGGCAGCTGAGTTCATCTACAAAAGATAGTGCAATATATCACATAATATCCTGTGCAATGTTTTGATGCATTCTCCCCAGGGGTCGAAGCTGGGAACATGAAGCAGGCCGGAGTCTGCTGAGCGGAGGGAGCGGACAGGTTGGTAAGGGGTTAGGAGGTTGCAGAGGTAGGGGGCAGCGAGGCCATGGAGGGCTTTGAAGGTGAGGACCAGGATCTTGAATTGTGTCCTCTGTGTGATGGGAAGCCAGTGGCGAGGATGGGGGTGATAGGATCACAGAGTTTGGTGCGGGAGAGGACACGGGCTGCAGAAATCTGGATGATCTGCAGCCTATGAAGGGAGGCATTGGAGAGGCTGACAAGCAGGGAGTTTGCATACTCAAGCCTGGATGCTATGAATGTCCACTTGCTGACATTGCTTGTAGAATCAGGTATTTGAGGCCCATCAAAGGTATCTGAATGTTTAAGGTTTTTAATTGTAAATTTTGTGGAATTTTATTGTTTTATTCACATGCTTTTTGTGTTTTATGACCTGAATAGAATAAGGCCAGAGACCTTGCAATAATCCTTATCGTAGATACAGCTCCTTGCACATCAAGAGGAGGTCTCAAAGCGTTTCACAGGATCTATTGTAAAGTGGAGTGACTGTGTACATAGCAATATTCCACAAACAGTCAGTGAATGACTGATTTTATCCAGGGGATTGTTGGCCAGAACACTGGGAGAAAATTCTCTTCTCTTTTTGAATAGCACCGTGGGTTCTTTAACATCCACCTGAACAGGCACAGATGGCACTTTTTTTAACATATCATCCAAAGGACGGCACCGCCGACAATGCAGCACTCACCCAGCTCAAAGTCTCGACGTGGGGCTTGAACCCACAGCCTTCTAACTCAGAGGCGAGGCAACTGAGCCAGGCTGACACAAAGTACTGATTTGAAATTATACCAAGTTACTTAAAAGATGCATCTGCTGTATGTAATTTTCTAATAAAAAAGTAAAGAAAACTCAGGAGACTCCTTACTCTTTGAGGCTGGAAAGAAACAGTTAACAGAGTAAAAAAATCTCTTGCAATAGATTGCATCGTGACTTTAGTATTTGGAACGTAAACAGGGCATAAATTAATGTAAAAATTAATCTGGATGAAAATGATTCAAGTTATCAATTCATTTTTTTTCAAACCAGGCTCCACTTTACAATAACATTTGCGGTATTCCTAAACTGCTCCATATGTTAATGTTGGCCTTCATTTAAGGAATACTTGAGGATTATCAACAACAACAACAACTTGCAAATAGATAACGTTCCTCACGGAGGCTAGCATCCCAGAGTGTTTGACGGAGCACGAGGCCGAGCCGGTGGGAGGGGGCAGGTAACCGTAGGCACAGTTGAAGAGGAAGGTCTTGAGGTGCGATATGAAGATGGGGAAGGAAAGGGCAAGGCGGAGGGATAGAGGCAGAGTGTTCCAGAGTTTTGGGGCGTAGTGGCTTAAAGCTCGACCACCGATGGTGGAACGGAGGGCATGAGGGACATGCAGGAGGTCGGATTCAGTCGAGTGGAGGCAGCTTTTATCCCAATAATCCTGATTTTAGAAGACTTTCCTGTTCAAACTGCTTCTATTCCAAATTGGCTGCCATTTTCACCTACGAATACACAGTCATACCACTTTACAGTATATTCTGTGAAGCTCTTGCGAAGTCTCAATGACGTGACCAGGCTGATATATCAAATGCAACGATTATTATTTAAAACCATAGAAATTTGCAGTGCAGAAAGGCTATTCAGCCCATTGAGTCTGCATTTATATTTGTATTTTCTATTTTGAAAATCTCTAGTTATATTATATTGTAGTATTTATGTTATTGTATTTTCTATTGTATATTGTACGCATGTTCTGTGCATTTTTGTGTGAAAAGATTTGTTTGATGGCTGGTGATAGAGATGAAGTGCTGCGACCTGTGGCCGAGTCTGAATGTGATTTGAATTCTCCACCATTTGGCACTTGCTGATGGAGCTGCAGTAATGGGGGAGGGGTGTTTGTTGGGCTGGGGAGGAGGCATAGAGCAATTAGCTTAGTGATTCCACAAATGCTCGGTCCGTATGCATAATTAATGGTCTAAAGTTTCACACACAGGATCGGACTTGATAATGAACACTCATTTGCAATATTTCCTGAACCAGGCGAATCTGCAATACTCCAGGGTCCTGCCGATGACAACACAGCCAGTCTGGCTCACTAGCAGGACTCAACTCTTGTTAACCCTGCAAGCCAAAGCCCTAACTGGTAGAGTAGTCCTAGCTGGACAAGCGGTGGGCAAGCTTGCCAGGCAGTGCTCTCAATGGACAAGCTATGCAGTTTTAGCTGGTCAGATTCCAGGAGTTACCCCAATTTGCACTCAGGGGTCCCCAAGCCTTGGCTGTTGCCAACCTGCGCCTAATATGCTCTGGAATGTGATAAGCGCGGTGTGTCCCTCTGGGGAGAGAGTGTGCATTTCATTCCAGGCACAGGGAGATTCCCATATGTAGGTTGCATAGAGATATGGAATTCTCAGTCTGGTTTGGCTATACTTCAAATAAGTATGGGATGATAATAATAATAATTCTTGCATTTGTTACAGCGCCTTATTACGTCTTCGAGACGTCTCAAACCACTTTACAGAATATACATGAAGTGAATTGACTGTATATTTTGTGGGTGAAATGGTGACAACCAGTGCACAGATCCTGCACATCTACCTGCCCGATAACTAGGTCAGGTCAAGGTTGGAGTCGCTGTGTTCAGGAACTGGAACTCCAAGTGGACTGGCCAAGTTGTGATGACCAGATGAGTGATGTCTTTAGAGAAAATATCAGTACAGTTAAAACCCGTTCCAGCTTTCAGCTCTTAAATTAATTTGTTTCCTACCTCTGGGCCTGAATGTGCAAACGATGCTCTTCATTGGGATAATATAATTATCCCCTCGTCACTGGGAGTCGTTCACATGCTCTCGGCAGCTGAACCATTTCCACAGTCACATTGTCTCTACACAACCTGCAGAGCAGCAGAGCCTGAATTAACCCAGCGCTCACACCTGAGGCAGGAGCAACCTTCCATTACATTCGTTCTTGTTTAATAATAATAATAATAATCTTTGCATTTGATATAGTGCCTTATCACATCTTAAATATGTCTCAAAACGCTTCACAGAATATATTGCTAAGTGAATTTAAGTGACTGTAGATTTTGTGGGTGAAACGCGACTTCCCAATTTTTTTTGAAGGGATTATTACCACCGGAAAAGTGATCCGCCAATCGACTAACAACCGGGTTCCTATTTACTGCTAGGTAAACAGAGGCGTGTGTGTGGAGTAAGGAAACTGGCCCAACGTTTTGCTCGATCGTTTATTTTGTTTCTCCCACAAAATATACACTCAATTCACTTTACAGTATATTCTGTGCAGGCAATCTGAATGATACTCCAGTGTGTCTTCTTGTCGTTTGTATACCAAACTGAGCGATATGTGAGTGCACTCTGTTCAATTTAATCTTGGCTGTGTCTTGCCAGCGATCAGTGTCACCCCGAATGGCAGCAGATGGCAGGTCCCGATAATTCAGGGCATGATTCACACCAAAGTGCTTTTATGCCACATCATTTGAACTATCGGGTTTTTTCTCCACTTACTGCAGAAACGCAATGAACCCAGCAACACATTATCAGATTAGATTGCAATAAAATTAGATTGCATTAAACAAAGACTTTCATAGACTGATATTGGCCTTTGTTCGCAACAGCTTGACCAGTTGATTTCACCACGCCTGGGCTGATGTCACAGAAGCAATAACTTTAATGTATCCATACTTTGGGGCTTAATTAACTGGCAAATCTTTTCACATCCTTAATGAGGAAATGCATATCCAAGGGATGACCCACAAAATCATTAAGTAAGTGGCGCATAATACATTTTATTTAATAATAAAATCCATGCTCGCTTGGCTCCCCTGCCTCCCCGTCCTCCAGCGGATTGGACTCAAGATCCACGTTCTCACCTTCAAATCCCTTCATGCTTTCAACCCACCCTAACTTTGTGATAATAATAATAATAATAATAATCCTTGCATTTGATATAGCGCTTTTCACGTCGGGAGGACGTCCCAAAGCGCTTCACAGAACACACCGTAAAGTGAATTGACTGTATATTTGTGGGCGAACGCGGCAGCCAATTACGCACAGCGATGTCCCACAAACAGTCGTAGATTGAAAATGACCAATTTATTATTGTTTTTGGTTTTGGAGGGATTATTATTAGGCTCTGTGTGGATTAAGGAAACTTGCCCAAGGTTTCGCCCTCTGCCTGGAATTGAACTCAGGTTTCTCGCTTGCAAAGCGAGTGCTCTAACCACTGAGCTACAGGACTCCATGCTCCATACGTGATCTCTTGCCACTCCCTCCATTCGGTGAACACAGGACTGACACATGTCTTCGGCCATATTGGTCTCATCATCGGCTTTCAGTCATCCTGTCCCACTCTCTGGAACTCCATCCCATATTTTCATCCACCTCGCCACCACCCTCCCCACCCATAAAACCTGCTTTAAGTTCTATCTTTTTCATTGTTTTTTTTCCACCCAACCCTTCTCACCCCCCACCCAATCCTGCCACGTTCACCTGCAAATTACACAGTCACTCCACTTTACAGTAAAACCCTCTGATTGTATGTGATACTGTATATTCAAATGCGAGGATTGTTATTGTCATTGTCCTTTCAATGAATTGAAACCCAACTCTGTGAATGAGCTCAGCCTGGGCTCTGTATAATCCCATAAACTGAGGAAAGGAGAGTGAGCCAGGCTCATGGGCGAGCGGCAGAGTGAGTGAGATTCGGAAGCGGGATTATTCTTTGAAGAGCAGTGTGCTTAAGAAATCCTGTATATTGTGGAACAAACATTCCTTAAGTACGTATGAGAAAAGAAGCTTAAATCAAGCAGCTTGTCATAAAGGACTGTTTCATGGAAACAGCTGGGTCCCTCCGCTCTGTGATGTCTGTTGCCTGGAAGTGTAGTTGAGGCCAGGATGTTGAACTCATTGAAAAAACAGCATGATAGGGGAAAGTTAAGGCAAGGGTTCTGGAGGGATAAGATCAACAACAACAACAACTTGCATTTATATAGTGCCCCTCATGCAGGGCACTTGACATAGGCAGAGCCTGACGCCAAACCGGAGGGAGATGGGAGGTGACCGTAAGAGTTTCATTGCACTTAAGGTCCAATAATTAGGACCATTAGTGTTTGATCTCTATATATGTAGTGGATGATAACCCATGTTGGGTGCTTCAGATTTGCAAGGTTGTGTTCATTTTACAGTGAAATTGTTTTGACAATTTTTTTTTAACACTGTCAAACCAACGCATGTCCATCGCAGGTAAATAACCAGACATACGTGGAACCATGTTTCTCTAAAAACTTTCCTCAGTTGGTGGTCAGTTCAATTTACGTTTCAGCCACTTTATCATTCTTCTTCTTCTTAGCCAATATTAGCCCAACTCAGTTACCCCTGCACTGGGCCACTGGGTGGAGTCCTGTAGCTCAGTGGTTAGAGCACTCGCTTTGCAAGTGAGAGACCTGAGTTCAATTCCAGGCAGAGGGCGAAACGTTGGGCAAGTTTTCTTACTCCACACAGAGCCTAATAATAATCCCTCCAAAACCAAAAACAATAATAAATTGGTCATTTTCAATCTACGACTATTTGTGGGACATTGCTGTGTGCAATTGGCTGCCGCGTTCGCCCACAAATATACAGTCAATTCACTTTACAGTGTGTTCTGTGAAGCGCTTTGGGACGTCCTCCCGACGTGAAAAGCGCTATATTAAATGCAAGGATTATTATTATTATTATAGAAGGATGTGGGTTTAAGCCCCAAGTTTGAGTTCACAGTCTAGGTTGATGATCCAGTACAGTCTTGGGGGGAGCTCTGCATTGTCAGAGGTGTCCTTAAACTTTGCTCTAACCACTATGCTATGGGAAACAGAACACAGCATTGCATATCCCTCACCTTCAAAATCTGCTTTCAAATCTTTTTCGATTGCTCTTTTGGCTATTCCCTGCCCCATCCCCCCACCCACCACCTCAGCTTCCCCCTCCCCTCATGCAAACCTATAGCTCTTCCCAACATGATCGACAATGTTTAAATGTACATTGTATCGGTGGCATTTAATATTGACGATTCTCCTCTATCACACTCAGATCAATTTTAGTAAAATCAATGGCTCGTTATTAAGATGGCAACATTTATGGTGTTCCTTTTAAGTGAGTTCATTAAACCCCAATTGTTCCTCTCGATTTTGTGCTGCTCTGATCCTCTGATCGGAAGTGAGAGGCAGTGAGTTGTGTTCTGAGAGAGGCTCGGTCTCGTGGGCCCTGGACTGGCTGCTATGCTGAATTCTTGGCCGAGTATTTGGAAAATCATCCTGTTTGTGGACCTCAAGAGAGAGGGCAGTACAAGCTGCCCACTCTGCTCTGAGCCAGACTGGCGAGTGAGTGGCCTACTGAGACTGAGATGGTGCAGCCACCTTTGACACAGTTGGCAGGAAAAGTGCAAGTCAGGCAGCAAATTGCTGTGTGCAAATTGGCTGCCACATTCGTCCACGAACCACACAGCCACTACTCTTCACAGCGAATCCTGTGAAGCACTTTGAGACGTCCTCCCGACCTGAGAGGCGCTATGTCAATGCAAGGATTAATATAATATGACAGTGCAACTCTGTCGCATCATAATAATAATCCTAGCATTAACAGAGGACCTAAATAAGATGAATGGTCACTGCTTTGTATTACTATGCTATTACTATTAATAATAATAGTAATAATAATCCTAAAATTGGATATAGAGCCTTTTCACATCAGAACGATTCCTCAAAACATTTTACAGGATTTACTGTAAAGTGTAGTGACTGAATTTTGTAGGCGAATGCGGCAGCCAATTTGCACACAGCAATGTCCCCCAAACGTTCATGAAGTGAATGACCGATTTCATCCAGGAGATTGCCAGCCAGAACACTGAGAGAAACTCTTATATCTTTTCCAATAGTGCCGCAAGGATCTGAATAATAATGAATAACAATAATAATCCTAGCATTTGATGTAACGGTTTATCACAACACGTTGAGACGTCTCAAAGCACAGAATACACCGTAAAGTGAATTGACAGTATATTTTGTGGGTGCACACAGCAATGTCCCATAAACATGTGTGGATTGAATTACCAGATTATTATTATTATATATATATATTTGAAGGGATTATTACCTCCAGAAAGCGATCCACCAATCAACAAACAACCGGGTTCCTACTTATTGCTAGGTAAACAGAATAAAATAAATAATAAAATAGTAAAGTGGATGCTAACATCCACCCGAATAGACAAACGGGATCTCGGTTTAATGTTTCATCCTAACGACGGCACCTCCGACAATAAAGCGCTCCCTCAGTACTGTGCTGGAGTGTCATCCTGGACTATGTGAGTTCAGCACCTTGATTTGAAGCTTGAACCCAAAACCTTCTGTATCAGAGGCGAAAGTGCTACCAACTGAGTCAGGCTGACACCAGCAGGGAGTTGGAGAGTATGTGGGTCATCAGCAGAATAAGTAACAATTTGCTGGCTTGATACGGCATTTCTGTGGATGAGTCCGAATGTGTCACAGTCTCAATCTGCCAGCACCATGTTGCTGAAGGAATAGCAGCGATCCCAAGGCACTTCATTAGTTAGCAGGCAGTTGGAGTGGTTCGTTAGTTACTTCTGTTGTCTCTGAAACACAGCGGCATGTCCCACTTTGCTTGGAATAGCTCCAGTCACTTCCTAAATCCCTCCAGTGTCAATGCACAACGGAAAGACAGGCAGATGACAGGCAAAAGTCCGCACATAGGAAATTAATTATTATTATAATAATAATCCTTGCATTTGATATAGCGCCTTATCACGTTGTTGAGATGTCTCAAAGAGCTTCACAGATTATACGGTATAGTAAATTGACCGTATTTTGTGGGTGAAACATGGCAACCAATTGCACACAGCAGCGTCCCACAAACAGCCATGGATTGAGAGTGACCACCTGTTTTTTTTAGGGATTATTACCCCCAGAAAACGATCCGCCAATCGGCTAACAACGGGGTTCCTACTCACTGCTGGGACAACAGAGACGTGTGGAGTAAGGAAACTTGCCTAAGGTTTCACCCTCCTGGGAATCAAACCCAGATATTCCTGCTTGCGAGGCAAGTGCTCTAACCACTACGCTATGGGACTCCACATGCAACTGGTGATGCAGACAAAAGCACACACATCCTAATCATCCCACTCACACAGCTGTGCTGAGCTGAAAAAAAGAGGAACGCTTTGTCGGTCGCTGATCTGACTAATGACAAGCAGAACTGCGTGTCTCCTTGTCAGGATTAACGCCCTGGATCTCTGCTGTCTCTATCAGCTCGCTGTCACCTTGAAGTATTGATTCTGCTTTATCGCTCTCCCTCAGCATTAGACAGGTGGAGAAATCCATTCATCAGTTGCCAAATCCTTTAAATTCCTTTAACTTCTCTTTTTAATCTTTGAGTCCTGGCAGCTGGAATTCTGTCTTTGAAAGAATGGACCAATTCTCCTCAATATATGTATGTTTTGGAACTTGCATTGTCCATTGGGAACCTGTGGTGGTGTGTCCGTGTTACACGTGCCCTTGATACTTTCCCTGGGACTCCGATTGTTAAGGAGCAATATATATAATAATAATCCTTGCATTTGAATATATTGCCTTATCCTGGAGTCCTGAAGCTCAGTGGTTAGAGCACTTGCCTCGCAAGCGAGAGACTTGGGTTCGATTCCTGGCAGGGTGAAATATTGGGCAAGTTTCCTTACTCCACGTGCCTCTGTTTTACCTAGTGGTAAGTAGGAACCCGGTTGTTAGTCGATTGGTGGATTGCTTTTTCGGGGGTAATAATTCTTTAAAAAAAAATGAATTGGTCACTCAATGCATGACTGTTTGTTCGACACAGCTGCGTGCAATTGGCTGCCGCGTCTCAAATCGTTTCACAGAACATACTAAAAAGTTAATTGACTGTATATTTTGTGGGCAAAACCCGGCAGCCAATTTCGCACAGCAAGTTGAACAGGCCTGAACCCACAACTTTCGGACTAACCGGCACGAGGTCTACCACTGATCAGGATTGAGTGAAATGGAAAATAACACAGTTTGGTCTGAATGCGCTGGAGTAAGATCCAGATGCAGATTGCGAACTCTGGACTAAACTTGAAAAGAATCGATTGCTTGTGTCTGACAAGGTTGGATTAATTACTGCCCTGATAATCAAAGTAGAAATGTAACTGGTTCATTTACACAGACTCACCATTAATCAAATCCAATATGAAATGTCCCAAAATTCTAAATGCTCTGGGGCAAAATTTACAACACTCCTTAAAGTGCTCCTCATCTTAATTAACACAAGGAATACTTTCGGGAACACTACAAATTTAGCCCCAATGAATTTATGATTAAGTGATTTTTTTTGTTAGCAGGGAATCTTCTCACTCAGCTCCTGTAAAACCAAAGCCCTAGCAGGTAGGGTGGTCCTTACTAGGGAAAGCTTCCCAGATAGTGCTATCAATGGCAAGCTATGCAGCTTTAGCTGGTTAAACTCCAGCAGCTACTCTAATCCACACTCTGGGGTCCCCAAGCATTGCTCTCCCCAACCTGTGCCTAATACTCCCCGGAATTAGGTAAGCATGGTGCATCCTTCCAGGGAGACAGTACAGGTTCTATTCCATACACAGAGAAATTTCCATGTGTAGGTGGCACACAAATGTGAAGCTCTCAGTCTTGTTTGGATATTTTTAAGCATGGTGATGTTTATCAGACACCCAGCTGACCAAAAAAAATCAAATGGCCATCAATTCTTTGGGGGTAAATTTGCAATGTTCCTTGAAGCATTTCTTGTGTCAATTAAGGCACAGAGTGCCTTATAGAATACCATACAGTTTGGCCCAGAGTGTTTAGAAATCATTGTGAAATTTGAGTCATAATGGATTCAGTATGATCATATCAAATAGGGTATGAGATCAATGTATGTTACACATCATACGATATATGTGTGTTGTTGTATGTACATTACACATCGTGTGACATGCCTGCGGACGTGAAAATCACTATGTAAATGCAATTTGTACATTTATGTATGTTAAGATATGTTAAGATATGTTAGGGTATGTGCACATGAGATGTTCCTGGAGATTATTCGTGGACTGAGTTTGTGTTTAAGCAGCCTTCTCTCATGAAAAGCTCATATAGAGAACCTTTGTTTGGCTCTGCCTGACCGATGTACTTACCTGAGATGTATAATGTGATTTGATGTCAGCCCAATGGACGCATCCCTTGAAACCACTGCAGATTAGCCCAAGGCTAAGAAGGTCACTTTGTGATGTGTATGTGCATAGCGCGACATGACATCTGGCAAGCCTGACCCCACCATCACTCACACGTCCAACAAGGAGGTTGCTTAAAGTGCAGCTGTGCCAGTCACTTCGCTTCACTGCAGACAAGGCCACAGGACAGTGGATAGCCAGCACATGGGGAGGGTATGAGAATTGAATTACACATGCATGAGTCGTCTATTTAAGTTAATAACAATCCTTGCATTCGATATCGCAGCTTATTGCACTGTTGAGACGTCTCAAAGCACTGTACTGCATGTACTGTAAAGTGGAGTGACTGTGTATTTTATGGATGAAATGTGGCAGCCAATTGTGCAGAACCATGTCCCCCAAACAGCCGTGGAGCGAGTGACAAATTTTATTTGGGGATTGTTGGCCAGGACAACGGGAGAGAAAAACTCCCTTCTCATTTCGAATAGCGCCATGGGATCTTTAACGTCCACTTGAACAGGCAGATTCTTCAGCCTTGGTGTGAAAGCCAGTTCTTTGTACCAACAGCAAGAAACTGGCTACAGCATTAGATATGAATGTAAGGATTTTCCACAATTTTGCCTTGTCTTAAAATTTTTAAGACTCCCAGAGACCGGATGAAATTCGGGGCATTGAAAGAGGGCACCCAGGTTTCTTTGTGGCTGAAGCATTGTACAAAACTATCCATTCTCGTTGATTCAGAGAGCAACTGAGACTAACCAGCAGATAAATACTTCAACTTTTTCAAAATGTTTCTCAGGATTTATTGTAAAGTAAGGCCTGTGGATTTTGTGCCCGAAATCAGAAAAGATTGTCTGACATCATTGTGTGAGTGAGGAAACTAACTGTACAAAAGGATATATCAGAGCTTGTGTGTTTCAGTGTGGATGTTGGCTGGTACCAACAGTGGGTAATATATTGTTCCCGAGCAGACAAGTGGAATCGCTCACAATGTCACTGAGTTTCTTTGTACAGTTAAGAATATTGATGTTCCCTCTTCACTTTCATTCAGTCTGTCAGGGTTTTTTTGTACAAAAGAAACTCATCAAATGCAGCACATTTACATAAGGCAGATCTCTGTTCAGATCTACATCTATCACCGTTGTTCAGCCGATGTACATTGTAAGATCTTTCTCACCCCACACAAGAGCTTTCGCTTAGATTCCCATCTTTTAACATGACTAATTGAGTAGTGTCTGTTAGCTTACACTAGGTGCTGGGCAGAAATCTTTGTTTGTTTCCCCAATGACAGGTTCCAAAGAAGTGGCAGTAAAATCAGCACTTGCCACATACACACACATGCACACAAGTACATATACGCACACACCGTGAATCTACAATTATACAAGGTTAAGAATTAAGTGTCAAATTTACAAAATATTAATTGATATAATAATCATTTAGTAATAATTCATAGAGTGGTATTGAGCCTTTCAGGTCAGGAGGACGTCCCAAAGCACTTCACAGGATATATTGTAAAGTGGAGTGACTGGGTGTTTTGTGGGTGAAACGCGGTAGCCAGATTGTGCACAGCAGTTTCCCACAAACAGCCATGAAGTGAGTGACGGATTTTATTTCTCAGGACTGTTATCCAGGACATTGGGGGAGAGAGAAACAGCCCCAACACTGACTAGAGTGTCACCCATGTGAGTAGACTATGTGAATACTCCTGACGTGGGGCTTGAACCCACAACATTCTCACTCAGAAGCGAGAGTGCTACCTGCTGAGCCAGGCTATTTCAACATCATAGCTACTGTATGAAGTGCCAGAATTATGATGATTATAATTATAAAATTAAGAAACATGAAATCCCAGACTCCGATCGCAGATATTTTGAAGGCCCCCTTGTCGTGACTACGTGGAGGCTGTTTATGTTGAAACCGACTGAGCCACATACTAAGTGGGAGTAGACTGAGTAATGATTAGCTTGTTAGCAGGAATCTGCTTCTGGCCGTGCGAATTTAAGTGAATTTTGATGGACTATTTTGTAACCTGCTGAAAGGCCAGATCCGCCTTGCACTTGTCTTACAGCTATTCGGGTCTGAATGTATGAACAGCCCCTCGGGGATGGAGTGGTAGCAGCTCAGCCCCACAGGGAGCCTTGTCCCCTTCTCCCGAGGAATGTATCTCTCAGAGAGCCTGCACGCTCGGGCCCTAATTACTGAGCTGCTGGTTACACTGAGCAATGGAAACCAGAGAGACTGGAAACTGGGCCTTTCATCTGTCAGTGCAAATAACATCACAAAACGCAGTATTTCAGAGATGTTCTCTCTGGTAATTCACCTTGTGATTGTATGAGAGCAGAGCGTGTCTAATTAATGAATAGCCAGGGTTTGACAGGAATTTCACTCATCTTCCTCCTTGCTTGCTGTTCAACCTCATCGCTGTGAAACGCTCTGAGATGTTACCCTATGTGAATCGGTACTATATATATATATGTATCGTGAAGTTCTGCAGTGGTTAGAGCACTCGCCTGGGTTCGATTCTCGACAGGGCGAAATATTGGGCAAGTTTCCTTACTCCACACGCCTCTGTTTACCCAGCAGTAAGTAGGAACCCAGTTGTTAGTCGATTGGCGGATAGCTTTTCCGGGGCTAATAATTCCTTCAAAAAATATACAATAATAATAAATTGGCCACTTCAATCCACGACTGGTTGTGGGACACTGCTGTGCGCAATTAGCTGCCGTGTTCACCTACAAGACCCACAGTCACTCCACTTTACAGTAAATCCTGTGAAGCCCTTTGAGACGTCCTCCTTGCCATGAAATACACTGTGTCAAATGCAAGGACTGCTATTAATCGGACTGTCTCTGTCAGTGTCCAGCATCAATTTTCCCTATGCTAGAATATTACTAGTAATAATCCTTGTGTTTGATCCAGTGCCTTGGGAGAACATCTCAAAGTGCTTCACAGGATTGACTGTAAAGTGGAGTGATGGTGTGGTGTGCAGGTGAATATAATTTCCAGCATCATTAGGTAAAGAAAATATTACGGGTGTTCAGTGAGAGACAAAGTCTGTTTTTGTATTAAGGGTACCTAGGTATCGGTTGCATCTGTAACACTTTTCATGTCTAGAAGAAGCAGTCTATCTCTGCTCGCCTCTCACACACAGGAGATCACTGTCCGTCTCCCGCTGACATGTCAACCCCTGTTAACTCGCAACAGGTCAAGCTGCAACTCAGCCTTATAACTTTACACTTCTCACGTTGTGAGCAAGTGCTGTGCTCATCAGAGAAATTCCACCCAGTCTTAGCCTGCGGAACTCTTTGCCTTAAAAGTTTAAGAAGGTGGAAAATTCCTCATTTTAATATAATCCTTGCATTCGACATAGCGCTTCCACCTTTATGTGCATTCTTCAATTGTAAAACAAATTTAATTTTTGTAGAGTCATGTGAGTTTAGTGCGCACAGCGAAAAATACTCCATCAATAATTGATGATTGATGTATGGTCAGTTAACTTCCTTAGCTGTGGTATCCTTCCTTAGCTTAGTAAAGTATGACTGACACTTCTAAAGCTGTCCTGTGTTGCATGCTCTCAGCTTCAATAGACCCAGAGGATTGAAATGCCCAGTATATATTATTAATTGTAAAAAAAAAGGAAATATTTCACCTTCAAAGTCTTCTCAAGGTTCAGATAACTTTGATGAATTGCTTGAGGGTTTGACAATCGGTGCCTTTCGTTAAATTATAGTATTACCCAAGGATTCACTGTTCATCCATCAATCCCATTATATAGAGGAGCAGACTCATGAAGGGTCTAATGCAAGGGTTAAGGGTTAAAGCTAATGCATCAGTACCATATATTGATTTAACAAACAACACTGTATTATAAACCATCTATATTTCCCTTCTAAAGAGGGTCTCAATTGAGGCCGACCTGATTCTAAGGTGACATGTTTGGCAACAGGATATTGGAATCAAGTCCACCCTCTCTGATGGTTTCTTATCCGCTTCCTGAGCTATGCGGGTCCGCAGTATTCCAAGGCACTGCTGATGACAGCACAGCCCAGCCTGGCTCATGGAAGGGCTGTGCTGTCATCAACAGAGCCTTGGAAGGGCAGACCAGTCACTGTGGGCAAGGAATCCTCCCACTCAGCTCCTGTTAACCCTGCAAGCCAAAGCCCTATTGGGTAGGGTGGTCCTAGCTGGACAAGCAGTGGGAAAGCTTGCCAGACTGTGCTATCAATGGAAAGCGATGCAGTTTTAGCAGGTTAGACTACAGCAGTTACCCCCAACGCACACTCTGGGGTCCCCAAGCCTTGGCTCTCGCTAAGCTTCGCCTAATACTTTCCGGAATGAGGTAAGCAGGATGCGTCCTTCCAGGGAGAGAGTGCACATTATTCTAAACATGGAAATTTCCCATGTGTAGGTAGCTACATATATGGAACTCCCAGTTTGGTTCGGATACTCTTAAGCACGGTGATGGTTTTCCTCGAGTGTCAGTCACTGGCTGACCAAAAAACATGTTGCCAGTAATTTACATTTTCAATATTATTTTACTCAAAGCCATTCAAATATGAATAATATCTATTTCAGATTCCCGCTTATGATTACTTTGTCCTCAAGACAAGTTACAGAACATTGAAATAAGATGTTCAGGAGAAATATTTCAGGCTTGATTGTATTGCCTTGCGGACAGCCGTTAATATAGGCCATGAGATCGACTTTAATCTATTCCCATGAGTGACAGCTCGGCATTGCTCTGATTGCAGGCAGGCTGGAGTGTGGTAAATACAAAACAGTGCAAGCGTCTTACTGCAGCTATAAGTAGAGTTGTATTCTACAAACACACAGCCACTACACTTTACAGTATCTCCTCTTGTGAAGACGTCCTCCTGACATCAAGTGTAACTAGGGGGCAGGGAATCCTCCCCCTTGTCTCGTGTTAGATGGACGGTGTGTACAGAGTAAGGTCTGACGTTGGGGCAGCCAATTCTGTTCTGCACATGCCTCATTTGCGCTCAGGCCTCACACCTCGCATTGCTGACAGTGATTTGGATGGAGTCACTGATTCATAATTAGCTTTAAGAGAGAATTACACAAATATGATAACAACAATAATCCTTACATTAATATTTATACATTATTTATATTTATACATTATATTTATACATTATACATTTATACAGCGTTTTCATGTCTACAGGATATCTCAAAGAGCAGCACAGGACTTAGCACAAAATGTAGTGACTGTGTATTTTGTAAGTGAACACATCAGTCGTAGCTGCACACACCGATGCCCCACAAACAGCCATGAAATGAATGACTGATTTTATCTGGGTAATTGTCAGTCAAGACACCAGAAGAAACTCCCTTCTCTTTCCAACAGTGCCGTGGGATCTTTAATATCCCCTGAACTGACCGATGGGACCTTGGTTTAACCTCACCTCAGGAGCTGATAGCATCACCATCCATGGTTGCACACTCCACCTCGCTAACCCAGTCCGGAACCTTGGGGTTTTGTTTGACCCTCAACTATCCTTTCTACCCCACATCTGCGCCATGACCTGCTCCGCCTTCCCCCACCTCCGCAACATCGTCCGGCTCCACCACTGTCTCACACCACAGGCGCTGAAACCCTCATACATCCAGACTTGACTATGCAAACTCACTGCTTGTCGGCCTCCCCAGTTCCTCCCTACATAGGCTGCAGATCATCCAGAACTCTGCAGCCCGTGTCCTCTCCCGCACCGGGCTCCGTGACCCTATCACCCCCATCCTCGCCCGACTCCACTGACTTCCCATCACACAGAGGATACAGTTCAAGATCCTGGTCCTCACCTTAAAAGCCCTCCATGGTCTTGCCTACCTACCTCTTCAACCTCCTAACCCCCTTCCATCTTGCTTGCTCCCTCCGCTCAGCAGCCTCCGGCCTGCTTCACGTCCCCCGCCTCGCTTGCCTCACTATTGGCGGGCGGGCCTTCCGCCACTCTGCCCCCACCCTCTGGAACTCCATCCCGCAGTCCCTCCACCTTGCTCTCTCCCTCCTCACCTTCAAGACTCATCTCAAGACCCTCCTCTTTGACTGTGCTTTCGATCTCCCTGCATCCCCCCGTGCGCTCCCCCCTCGCTGACCCCGACCCCCAGCTCGGGTCCGTAATTCTGTCTGTCCAGCGCCTTGGGACGTCCCCCCAACGCGAAAGGCGCTATACACCTGTAAGTTTTTTTTTGTTGTTGTTGTTAACGCCTCATCCCAAAGGATTGCGCCTCCATCAATGCCACGCACCGCCCAGAACTGCACTGCATGTTAGGACCTGAACTGTGAGTTCAGATCCTAACATGGGGCTTGAACCCACAACTGTCAGACAATGTCTGACAAGGGATGCGAGATGGGGAAAAAGCAAGTAAATGAGACTAAACTCATTTGCTCTTTCAGAGACCCTCTGCAGGCACAGCGGCCTCCAATGGCCTCCTTCTGTGGTGTAAATGTCAATGGTTCAGTGTATGTGTGAGAGTTGTGTGTGAGTGTGTGAGACTGTGTGTATGTGAGAGTGTGTGTGTATATGTTTATGTGTATGTGTGTGACAGAGTGTGTGTGTGTGTGTATGTGTGACAGAGTGTGAGTGTGTGTGTGCATGTATGTATGTGTGACAGAGTGTGAGTGTGCTTGTGTGAGTGTGAGTGTGTGTGCATGTATGTATGTGTGACAGAGTGTGAGTGTGCTTGTGTGAGTGTGTGTGTGTGTGAGGCCAGCCTGTGCTCCGCCGGCTTGCTGGCAGGAGCTGTCTCTTTCAGTTGCCAATCGCCAGAAATGGGTTGTGGCTGAAGCCTGACATCTACCTCCTTGTGTGCCTGGTTTGCAGGACATTGCAAGGCTCTCAGTTTACTGTTCTATAAGTATTTAGTGTTTGTCATTTTGTTGTTGTGTATGTGTATCGTTGTGCAATGCGTGTGTGTATGTATATGCATGTCTATGTGTGTGCACATGAGTGTGTGTGTGTGTGTGTAAATACTGCACACGCTTAAGGTCAGCAGTACTATCACTGGACTGTAAGGAGCGGCTTTGGGAGGCTGTAGCTTGGGTTCACACTTGACCTAACAATAATAACAACATTTATATAGCGCCCCTCACGCAGGGCAGTGTCCCTGAGCATTTGATCCTCAGTCTAAGCCTCAGAACGCTGTCAGCCACTGCAAAGGAAAACATTGTGATCTAAATGCATTCGCTGTTCAATACGCAGTCTCCTGAGATTGGGATGGAGAGGCAGGTGTGATACAGAGACTCCACCTGTCTGTTTGCAGGGTGGGTGACAATGTTTACACCACCAACCTGCCCCGTGATGTAAACCAGTTGATAGAAATGTTGAGATTACACATGAGTCTGTCCACTTTGTGCAGTACTCTGCCTCAGATCAGATTTTTAAGGCATTCACTGAGCTCAGGTTAACGTGTGAAATCAACAACAACAAAATTACATTTTTAAAGCGCCTTTCACATCTGGAGGACGTCCCAATGAAATCAGGCTGTGTCTCACAGCAGGCACTAGAGCTGCAGCATCTTTCTTATCAGGAGGTCATCTCAAAGCGCTTCACAGGATTTTACTGTTAAATGGAGTGACTGTGTGTTTTGTGGGCGAAGGTTGCACCAAATTTACACACAGCAATGTCCCACACACACCCACACAATTTTATTTGGGGGATTATTGTCCAGGACACCGGGAGAGAGAGAGAAAACTCCCTTCTCTTTTCCAATCGTGCCATGGGATCTTTAACCTGATGGAAACTGGGTTTAACATCTCATCAGAAAGACGGCACGTCCGACAATGCAGCATTACCCCCAACTCTGCACTGGAGCGTCAGCCTGGACCACAAACTCAAAATCCCTGAGTCTTGATGTTGAGTCCACGACGCATATTCCGGCTCAGAGAAATCTACTGACTGAGCTGGGCCGACACTGAATTCTGTGAAAACAAGGACGTGAAGACTAAGACCATGGGAAATTCCGGAATTGAAGGAAAACGAAAACCATGCTCAAAAAACAGGAGGGAAAAAGTTTTGTTAGTAGAAAATAAATGAGGTGATTTTCCTCAATGAGCAATGGTTTTGCTGCAAGACCTACTCTCTGTTTGATTGCAATATCGAGTGATGTTTTAGTGGAAACTGAGCGACTTTCATTGCTTAAAACAGTGAAATATCTGAAGGATGGCACCTGTGACAATGCATTGCTCCCCTCAGTCCTACTCTGCATTGTGAGTACAAAGTCCCAACGTAGAACTTGAACCTCAGCCCTGTGTTTCATTGACAGTACAAGTGGTGAAGCTGTGAGTGACCTACTGAGCTGAGTCTTTGAAAACCTCTGGCTTTTTTTTTAACACAGGGCTCACACGATTTGGCAAATGGATTTTGTGAGACTGACGTTGTGATTTGTTGCCTGGCCTTGAGCAGCTCCCAGGGAGCCGATGAGTCAGAAGGATGAGCAGAAGGCAAACAAAGAGAAACTTGATCTTTCTCTCCTCGCTTTGCGAACTGTGTAAAGAAATGGGGCGGACTGATTATAAATATGAGATTGAAATTCAAAAATAGCTTCTTCCTTCCTTTGCTCAGTGGCCCTTGTCCAATGAAGAGCTATAAAAAGTCCAACGCAGCTGAAAGGAGTTTCGCTCTCCTGCTCTCCAGGTCAACCATCCACCCAGATAAAATCGGTCACTCACTTTGTGGCTGTTCATGGGACATTGCTGTGCGCAGACTGCCTGCTGTGTTCATCCACAAAACACACACGGTCACTACACCGCAAAGTTAATCCAGGACAATGGGAGAATCTTTTCCAGTTTCGGAACCTGGTTCCAAGCAGGTCCAGGGCATTGCTGATGACAGCAGAGCCAGCTGTCAGCAGGACTGAAAGAGCAGACCAGTCACTGGGGGCAGGGAGTCATCGCACTCAGCTCCTGTTAACCCTGCAAGTCAAAGCCCTAATGAGTAGGGTGGTCCTAGCGGGAAAGTTTGCCGGACAGCAGTATCAATGGCAAGCTATGAGCCTTGGCTCTTGCCAATCTGTGCCTAATACTTTCCAAAATTAGGTAAGCAGCATGGTTTTTTTTGGAGGGATTAGTGCCAGAAAGAGATCCGCCAATTATAAACAGGTGTGTGGAGTAGGGAAACGTTTGCCCCCGAACCTGGGTCCTCTTGCTTGCCAGGCAAGCCCGCTAACCACTGCACTAAAGGACTCCACAAATGACCATTGAAAGGGATGTTGATCACATGGCAGATAAGCACAGTCCTTGTGATTGCCATCCCAAATGGGGTTGAGTTGATGGTGTCATGTTTCACACCGGCTGCTGACAGTAAGTGACCCAATTTCAAGATAGGATCTTCAATCATTCAGAGGTAGCAGTGGCCTGGCTCTGGGCCTGTCATCTGTCTGACCATGATCAGGGTATCCCCTGCCCATTGCTTGCAGTAGGGAGGGAGATCAGGGAGATAGCAACTGGAATGAGAGGAGAGTCAGGAATCTTGTGTTCTACAGGCAGTTCGGAAGGCAGTTCATGACTTGGATTTAAGAGTCATAAGTGTCTCTTGCCTTTCTATCATGGGCATTATATCCAAACAGTTCTTTTGTTAATAGTCCTGTAGTATATTTGTTAGCACGCTCGCCTCGCAAGCGAGAGGACCTGGGTTCAATTCCCAGGGAGGGTGAAACCTTGGACAGATTTTCTTACATCATACGCCTGTTTACCTAGTAGCAAGTAGGAACCTAATTGTTAGTCGATTGGCGGATTGCTTTCCGGGGGTAATAATATCTCCCCGCAAAATTATTAATAGTAATGTGGTCACTCAATGTGTTTCGGCCACAAAATATACAGTCCGTTCACTTTTCATTTCTGTGAAACACTTTGAGACATTTCAAGGATGTGATAAACCCTGTATAGTTCAGGGAAAATAATACAATACATTCTGTGGAAGGAGCAGGGGAATGGGATCCGAGGAGAAAGAGCGTAGAGAGCTCCAGTTGGGAGGCGAGACCCCGCACAGACCCAATGGGGAAAGAGTAGAGCAATGGGATTATGTAGAGAGCTCCAGTGAGTTCCAGGCAGCACCTGAAATGGCGAACTTTGCCGTTCCGTGAACTTTGTACGATTTGTAAATCCTGCACCAATAACAGATACTAATAATTATAATAATAGCAGATACTAATAATAACAGATACTAATAATTATAATAATATCAGATAATAATAATACCAGATAATCCTGGAGTCCTGTAGCTCAGTGGTTAGAGCACTAGTTTTGCAAGTGAGAGACCTGAGTTCAATTCCAGGCAGAGGGCGAAACCTTGGGCAAGTTTCCTTACTCCACACAGAGCCTAATAATAATCCCTCCAAAACCAAAAACAATAATAAATTGGTCATTTTCAATCCATGACTGTTTGTGGGACATTGCTGTGCGCAATTGGCTGCCGTGTTCGCCCACAAATATACAGTTAATTCACTTTATAGTGTGTTCTGTGAAGCGCTTTGGGACGTCCTCCCGATGTGAAAAGCGCTATATCAAATGCAAGGATTATTATTATTATTATAATGCTAATAACAGATAATATTAATAATAACAGATAATACTAATAACAGATAATATTAATAATAACAGATAATAATAATAACAGATCATATTAATAATAAGAGGTAATAATACCAGATAATATTAATAATACCAGATAATAATAATACCAGATAATAATAATACCAGATAATAATAATACCAGATAATAATAATACCAGATAATATTAATAACAATAATAACAAATAATATTAATAATCCTTGCATTTTCCTTGCATTTGAGATAGGAATGGACTGGGAGCCTCTGGATCACTTATTGTACAGCTTCACAGATTAAATATACAGGAAAAAAATATAGCAACAGCTTTTAGTGGTACGTTATTTAAGTGGGCGGTTAGTGTTAGTGAAGTGGGAGCTGCTGTTAGTGAAGTGGGGGGTATTGTTAGTGAAGTGGGGGCTATTGTTGGTGTAGTGGGGGGTATTGTTGGCGTAGTGGGGGGCATTAGTGAAGTGGGGGGTGTTGTTAGTGAAGTGGGGGGTGTTGTTAGTGAAGTGGGGGGTGTTGTTAGTGAAGTGGGGGTGTTAGTGTTAGTGAAGTGGGGGGTATTGTTAGTGAAGTGGGGGGGTGGTTATTGTTGGTGAGGTGTGTGTGTGTGTGGGGGGGTGGGGGGGGTGGGAGGGAGGGGGTGGTTGTATTAAAGAGAATAATTATAATGAGCAATGATGCTCTTAGATATTATATGGAAAACCCCGCCAGTCAGCCAGCCGGCCATTCCTACAATCCTCTCTCTGCCTCTCCGCCATTAGTGACATCCTCCCGACTCGCAGATTGAAGTGGAGAGGTCTAGTCTATTTTAAATGACTCGGAGCCGGCCTAGTCAGAGACTTGAATGTGCGGAATTTCAGCTCCGCACTGCTTCCCCTTTAAAGGCATCTTTTCTCCCCTGTTAATCAGATTGGGGCTAAGCAAAGCTACAGCTCGATCACATCCCAGTGAGTGTTGCACTGCGAGTAATCATGTCTCGCAGGACCTGTAATGTTATTTCCCCTCTAATATAAGACGAATGCTTTTCCTCAAAATATATAGGGATGTTTTTAAAATAGAAATTTTCCTCTTTTTGGAATCATTAGATAACTCCCTTCATTATATAACTGTACATATAATTATATAATTCATTATATAACTCCCCAACGTTTAAGTTAATTTAAGCGTTATTCTGGCTTTAGATACTAAAGCGAAACAAATTGTTATAATAATATAATAATAATAATCTTTGCATTTGATATAGCGACGTCCCAAAGCGCTTCACAGAACACACTGTAAAGTGAATTGACTGTATATTTGTGGGCGAACGCGGCAGCCAATTGCGCACAGCAATGTCCCACAAACAGTCGTAGATTGAAAATGATCAATTTATTATTGTTTTTGGTTTTGGAGGGATTATTATTAGGCTCTGTGTGGAGTAAGGAAACTTGCCCATGGTTTCGCCCTCTGCCGGGAATTGAACTCAGGTCTCTCACTTGCAAAGCGAGTGCTCTAACCACTGAGCTACAGGACTCCACAGATTGTTGTTAATGATTGGTTCCGATGAAGAACGCCCGTCGGCCCATTTGATCTAATCTCTCCACACTTCCAGCCGCACCTTCCTCCTGAGTGCTGTCTTCATAATGATAATCTGTGCGTCTGCGCGCCTGTCCTCTCTCTCCGCTCGACGGATACTGGCCTGCTCCACGTCCCCCGCCCTGCTCGCCCAGCCCACCATCGTCAGTCAGGCCTTCAGCCTTTCTGCCCTCACCCTGGGAACCCCATCCTACAGACCCTTCACCTCGCTCCCTCCCTTGTCTCCTTCAAAGCTTTATCTCAAGCTCTTCCTCTTCGACCAGACCTTCAGTCACCCTCCCTGTCCTCCACCCTTCCTGAACCCAACCCTAGTTTGGGTCCAAATCCTTGACTGTCCAGCGCCTTGGGACATTTTCCCAACGTGACAAGGGCTGTACAAATGTAATATATTGTTGTTGCGTTTAATACGGAAGCAGTAATGTCACAACATATAACAGTGCTTTACAGGAAATTGCTGCTGAGTGCAGTGGCTGTGTATTTTGTAGGTAAAACAGAATGATCCCTATAATCTTTCACTGGGTGAAAGCACAAGCCTGAAATCTCAGCCTGTGAGACCCGTTTTGCCTTAAACCTTAAGACAGTCAGAATTATAGAAAAGTCTTAAATCCAGTTTCAATTTGGAAACCAGTTCTCGACTGAGTGACAATTCGGGATCCAGATACCCAAACAAGATAGGCTGCCTTGGTACAGTCACTGAGTTACTGAGCAGAGTTCATTTTAATTAGCCTAATTTCCACACTTAATTTAGGTCTTAATGATCATAATTAGGACTTTTGATCACAGTCCAGGCTGATTGTCCAGCTCAGTGCTAGAGATGTGCTGTGTTGTTAGATGAGATGTTAAACCAAGGTCCCATCTGCCTATTAAAGATGGATGTTAAAGAACCCATAGTGCTGTTCGAAAAGAGAAGGGAGTTTCTCTCCCAGTGTCCTGGGCAACAAGCTCCCAGATTAAATTCGTCGCTCACTTCATGGCTGTTTGCTGTGTTGAAATTGGCTGCTGCGTTTGCCTACAAAACACACAATCGCTGTACTTAACAGTAAGAGCTTTCCTCTGACGAGCTTTGAGACATCCTCCCAACATGAGTGGAGCTGTATAAAATGCAAGGAATATTGTTATTAATATCTTAAAATTCCTAACAAAATGGCCTCATGGCTAAGACATGGGTGAAATGTCCAGCCTCCGAGTCCTGTAGCCTATTGATTAGTGTGCTCACCTCGCAAGCAAGAGGACCCAGGTTTGGTTCCTGAGTGAGGAGAAACCTTAGTCAAGTTTCCTTACTCCACACCCCTCTGTTTACGTAGCAGTAAGCAGGAACTCAGTTGTTAGTCGATTGGCGGATCGTCAATAATCTCTTCTAAAAAATCCCTAACTGTTTGGGAGACGCTGCTGAGTGCAATTGGTTGTCGCGTTTCGTCCATAAAATACACAGTCAATCCACTTTACAATATATTCTGTGACACGCTTTCAGACATCTCAACGACGTTGATAAGGCGCTAAATCAAATACAAGGATTATTATATTATTATTATTAATAATACTGTAACAATATAACTCGGGAACCAGTCTGATCAAACGTGGGCTCGATGTGCTGCCCGTTAAGGTAAGATTTGCATCATTAAAGATCGCCGTGCGGCTGAGTTTGCATGTTTAATGGTTCGCTTGCTCACTCAGCTCAGCTCATGGCTGAGGACTTAAAATTCCATTTGCCTTTGCTGCTGAAATCACGTCAGTTTGCCTTGTGTGCATCGAGCCTGCGTGCAGCACAGGGCTGTGTGCCAATACACAGAGGCTTGATGGCAGGTTAACAAATTGATTAAATCCATAATCAATTTCAAACTTGCCAACTCAGCATGTCAGCACATCTCTGCCTCAAAGTCAAGGGCTTAGGAACTGCAGAAGAAAAATTTCAACCATTCACCTTTGTCTAGTGAATGAACATCGAGCCGAGACCCACTCACTCCCAGTATGAGATAGAAAATTCTGGCCAAATATTTCCAGAGTTTATAGCAGAGTAAAATACTTATCCCACAATCTCAGTAAATCAGAGTAAGCCTGCACAAATTACAGATGTCGCCTTCCCCCCACCCCTGTGTTAAAACTTTCCTATTAAAAATTAATTGTCCATCATTGGCAGGTGACCCACAGATCAGTGTTAATTTCTGAATTTAAGAATTTTGTTATTTCAGAGTGGTTTATGATAATAAATAACCAGGTGTTAAAGTAAGGCTGTGGATAAAATTGCCGCTGGTCCCAATTCCAGGTCATCAAGTCACCACCATAAATTATTAGAATTATGATTATTATCTTAATCCTTGCATTTGATATAGCATCTTCCACATCTGGAGGAATGTCGCAAAGCGTTTCACAGGATTTTACTATAAAGTGCAGTGACTGTGTTTTGTGGACGAACGAGGCAAATAATTTGCTCACAGCAACGTCCTATAATCAGCTGCGAAGCGAGTGACCGATTGTATCTGTGGCCAGGATATTGGGAGAAACAATAAACAGTTAAGATGATGTTGTGGTGGTGGACTGTGCCAGTGCTCAAATCTAAGCGGGAAATCTAGTACACATTGACAAATTGTCCAGACTTTGCAAACCTTATTGAGCGACCTCCTAATTTACTTAGCAAACAGCAAGCCCCGCTCCAGTATCAGCCTTCAGAGTCTCTGCTGAACCCCTTCTGGTAGCTTCAGGTGGCCGGTCAAGAGTCCTGTAGCTCAGTGGTTAGAGCACTCGCTTTGCAAGCGAGAAACCTGAGTTCAATCCCAGGCAGAGGGCGAAACCTTGGGCAAGTTTCCCTCCTCCACACAGAGCCTAATAATAATCCCTCCAAAACCAAAAACAATAATAAATTGGTCATTTTCAATCCACGACTATTTGTGGGACATTGCTGTGCGCAATTGGCTGCCGCGTTCGCCCACAAATATACAGTCAATTCATTTTACAGTGTGTTCTGTGAAGCGCTTTGGGACGTCCTCCCAACGTGAAAAGCGCTATATCAAATGCAAGGATTATTATTATTATTATTATTATAAGAGGACAGGTAGCTCATGGTGATGCAGGGGGGAAGCTTCAATTAGCGGAACCAATGCTAGGGAACTAGATTGATATCTGAAAAAGAGTAGACAACAACAACTTGCATTCATATAATGCCACCCACGCAGGCTTGCGTCCCAGATCGCTTAATAGTAGCGGAGCTTGACAACGGGGGGAGTGGGGAGGAGTCCATAAGCACAGTCAAAGAGGAAGGTCTTCAGGTGCGATTTGAAGTTGGGGAAGGAGGGGGTAAGCCAGAGGGACAGAGGGAAAGTTTTCCAGAGTTTCAGGGCGTAGTGGCTGAAAGCCCAGCCACTGTTGGTGGAAAGGCGGGCAAGAGGGACACACAAGAGGTCGGAGCCCGTCGATTGGAGGCAATGGGTAGTGGGGTGGGGAGTAAGTAGGTTGGAGAGGTCGGGAGGTGTCAGGGCATGAAGGGATTTGAAGGGCAATGAGGAATAGAGCAGGTAAGTGGGAATGAAACGTTTGTTCTTTAGAAAGACCAGCACAGACACGATGGGCCAAAAGGCCATCTCTGTGCTGTAAATTGCTACGGTTCCAATGACTACAGAAATAGAAGAGGGAGAGAAGCAGAATGTATGAAAGTAAAGCCCCTGGTAAACATCATCACTCTTCCTGAAGGCAAGGGTCAGTGTTGACAATAAAGTAAATCTGGGCTGTTGTTTTGAACAGTGCCAGTAGCCTCACTGCCTGTCTGCACTGTGGGGTGAAAAACAACTTAAAGAGCAATTATGCTGATCTTAGCCTTTACACATAATGGATCTGCATAGTGTACGCTTGGCTCTCTGGTATTTGATTGGGACGGTTTGTTTAGAACTGTCTTTCTTTTAGTTTGCAATTGAGTTGAGGAAGTGGCTTGATTTTTGTGGCTTGTGGAGGCCTGTAAGGTAGTGGTTAGAGCACTCACCTTGCAAGTGAGAGGACCCAGGTTCAATTCCCGAGCAGGGTGAAACCTTAGGCAAGTTTCCTTACTCCACATGGCTCTGTTTACCTAGCAAAAGTGGGAACCCAGTTGCCCAGGTGGTGATCAAGTGCAACCCGCCAATTGCCTGGCAGGCTTATCTGCTCTCGATTGCAAGTTTGACCTGTTTTGACCTCTGGCCTAAGACACACAGTCAAGGCTTTGTGTAGTTCCCATTATACGTTTGTAAAATATACTGTGTATTCTGTAGGGACCCAATCTGCGGGCAGCAACCCCCCACAAACAGCCATGACTTGAATGACCAATTTTTTCTGATGCCATGGGATCTTTAACATCCATCTGAACAGGCAGACCTGGCCTTCGTTTAATGTCTCATCAGAGCGGGGGTTAAAATGAGAGTTAACAGTTCCAGGGAGATTACAGGTAATTTACTGGACAAAGAGAACAACATTACACGTTGTCATGTCTGAAACTGAGGTCACAATCAGCTCAGAGATGTGCATAGCTTTTGACTGCACTTTGCAGTCAATTCTGTTTGTCTGATTTAGTGAATCGCTCGGAATGTGACTGGAATTAAACTCATTGGGTTTATAGATCCCGAGCTACAGTCAGTGGGGGGAGAAGACTCACCGAATCGAGTCTCGATTCCCCTGATTGATGTAAGCTTCGGAGCGTCCAGAACTTGGCAAATTGTTGAATTCAGTCTTTAAATACAACACAATACAAAATTACATTTGTAAAGCGCCTTTCACGTCAGGGAACATCCCAAGGTGCTGGACAGTCTAGGATTTGGACCTGAGCGGGGTGGTGGGGGTGGGGTGTGGGGGGTTGGGATCAGGGAGGGTAGGAGGGTGGCCAAAGGCAATCCCACCTGGTGACAGACCTGCCTCTTCGACCGCAACTATAGTGGTTCGGCCTCCAACCTTATCACTGTGCATCGCTCCGAGACGCTATCTCATGTGAAGGGCATTGTGTAAGTGCAAGTTGTTGTTGCAGTTGTTCACTTTAAATCTGTTTCTCTGCAGATTCTTGAACAAAACTTACAGTAAAATAATAATAATAATCCTTGCATTTGATATAGTGCCTTTTCACGTCGTTGAGACGACTCAAAGCGCTTCACAGAATATACTGTAAAATGAGTTGAGGAAACATTGGGAGTAATATAGGAATTTGCCAAATTCTGGAAGCTCCAAATTGAACAAATCTAAACTCGGGTGGAATTTCTTCCCCTGTGGTTTTCTTCATTCTTTCCAACAAATCAGTCCTCCTCACTTAAATACTGTTGATTTTCTTTTAAGGAAGCCCAGCTGAACAGGAATATATAAACAGCAATCAGTACTCAGAGGAGCTTAGTCCATATTAATTACAGTCAAGTTACAGTATCATTGAATTCTGTGAGGGTTGCTGCAAAACATGACTCCAAAGATAGCCTCAGAAGGATACTTTTGGCTGCAGCCATGGGTGAGATGGTAGCACACTCGAGTCTGAGTCAGAAGGTTGTGGGTTCAGGCCCCATGTCGGGACTTTGAGCTCACAGTCTTGGCTGATGCTCCAGCACAGTACTGTGGGGAGCGCTACATTGTTGGAGGTGATGACCTTCGGAAGAGATGTTCATTTGAGGTCCTGTCTGCCTGTTCAGATGGATGTTAAAAATTCTGTGATGCTATTCGGAAAGGGAAGGGAGTTTCTTTCTCCTGGTGTCCTGGCCAACAATTTCCCCTGGTTAATATAGGTCATTCACTTCCTGGCTGTGTGTGAGATATTGCTGTGCCAGATTGGCTGTGTGTTGACCTACAAAATATAGTTTGCTCAGATCTGGAATTTGGTTTATGCGAAATCACAGGTTATAAAAACCTCTGCCCAGCAATCCAGAGACCAAGTATAATGTGGGGAGTGTGGCTTTGAATGCTAAGCAGATGTTTATTGGGTCTCGCAGCTTTAAATGCAATCCAAGTATATGTCCAGAAGCTGAATGAACATCAGCCACCATAACCCACATGTGTCTCCCATCTGAATAATGCCAACATCACAGCAGATGGCAAAAGACTCCAAAGGAATGGGCAACAGCTGGAGAAGCTGTTCCAATGTGTTTGAATAAATTCCATCTCGGATTATTACAGGGCATTACATTTCTTTTATTGCATCAGTCTCTGTATGTTGTCAAATGCACAACTTGATATTCAAATGGCCTGATAGGGGAATTGGATGAGGCAGTTTGAACAGAGCCCTTTCAGTGCTGGGAGTGATGTTGCAATGCAGCCACATTTATGGGTTGAGCAGTCTTCTCTCTTTTTCTCTGGCTGTCTCTCTGTCTCTCTCTATCTGTCTCTCTGGCTCCAGCAACAAGAGGGTGGAACCCAGGCTCTGGTCCAGGTAACGATATATGAAAAAAACTATCTGTTGTAATAATAATAATCCTTACATTTGACATAGAGCCTTATCGGATTGTTGCCACGTCTCAAAGCTCGACGCGCAATATACTGTAGCGACTGTGTATTTTGTGGGCGAAATGCAGCAGCCAGTTGTGCACAGCAGTGTCCCACAAACAGTCGGGGATTGAGTGACTAAATTATTTTTCTTTGTATGCAATGCCTTTGGCAATGTCACCCTCCAATGGCATCTCCCCATTAGAATGCCAGGCATTGCCCAACAGAGTTGTTACCCGTGGTGTTAGCCAATGAGCCTCCCTGCGGTGCTCTGTGCAAGACTATTGGGTACCTGATGAGCTGTGGACTTTCGCGTCGCTACAAATTCTCCTCCTTTCTAAGCTTCTCTCCTGACTATTCACATGGGGGCGGGGGGAGGTCAGGCTGAACACAAACGGACCCTTGTCACGGTCTGTGCAAAACACGCTTAGAAATGTATTATTCATACATGTAAAATTAATTTCCAGGTTTCTACTCCTTAAATACCAAATCATTTTACCTTTGTCACATGAAGGAATGACAGAATACTCTGCTTGGGTTCCATAAATCAATTGGGATTCACTTTATATTCAGTAAAGTCTGTGTGTTCCTGCCTCGCTGTCTCTGTCTCTCAACATCTCATCAACCAGTTTCCTTATTGATGCATTTTGCACAGCAAAGTGTTCACTCTTTAGAGTAACGATGAATCTTAATCACACACCAACTTTGTCTGCGCTTCCTGTTGTCCCAGCAAGAGAACTCTACATTCATCAGTAACACTCCCTCTAGCAATACTCATTCAGCCCGAAATACCAACCCAGTGATTGATCACCACAACAGCTCCGTTCCTGAGTTTAAATAGAATAAAATTAGTATTTGATCAGTCATGTTATACACAGGCTTTGAGAATTTGTGCCAGCCTACGTCTAACTCAGATGCCTGTGGGCTTAAACTCCACAGCGGGACTTTGAAATCATATGGTCTAAGCTGACACTTCAGTGTGGTGCTGGGGTAATGCTGCATTGTCGGAGGTGATGGCCTTCAGATGAGACAATAAACTGAGGTCCTGTATTTGCCGGTTCGGGTGGATGTTAAAGATCACATGTCACTATTCGAGAAGAGAATGGAATTTCCTTTGGTGTCCTGGCCAACAATCTTCCAGATAAAATTGGTTATTCAACTTCATGGCTGTTTGTGGGATATTGCTAAATGCAAATTGTCTGTGCTCTCGTTGACAAAACACACAGTCACTACACATGGGTTTGATTCCCGGGCAGGGTGAAACCTTAGGCAAATTTCCTTAATCCACACACATGCCCCTGTTTACCCAGCAGTAAGTAGGATCCCACTTGTTAGTCGATTGGCGGATTCCTTTCTGGGGTAATAATTCCTTCAAAACAAACATAATGGTCACTCAATCCACGACTGTTTGTGGGACATCACTGTGCACCCACAAAACACACAGTCCCTACACTTTAAAGTATATCCTGTATATACCTTAAAGTATATTGCTTTGAGACATGTCAATAATTTGATAAGGTGCTATATTAAATGCAAGGATTATTATTTTATTACTTTCCAGTATAAATCCTATGAAGCACTTTGAGATGTTTTCCCAGTGCGAAACACACCCTATCAAATGCAAGGATTATTATTAACAGTGTGTAGGATGGGGAAAAAAAATACATTAACCTCTGTGGCTGTGTGAGATTAGATGCTGGGTAAGTACGGAAAGTTCTTACGGCAGAAGTATTTCCCTGAGTGTGAAATGCATTTATGCAGCATTTCTGCATTAGGTAATTATCTTACTGCTATAAGCCAAGAAGGGATTTCATTCTTAAAGTTGTGTAACTTTCAGACGCTTTTTTGGAAGAACCTTATATTTCTGCACAACAATTGGGGTATTTGAAAAAAGGGAGATTTTCTCTCCCTGTGTCCAGTCTGATAACCTCTTAGGTAAAATTGGCTGCTCGCTTCATGGGTGTTTGTGGGTCATTTCTGTGTGCAAATTGGCTGCCCCGTTCACTTGCAAAATGCAGTCCCTGTGCTTTACAGTAATTCTGGTGAAGTGCTCCTGGCATGATAAGGCACCTTTGTCAAAGGGAAGGATTATTATTACAAAAACAGAGCCTCCAGGGAACGCAGACTCAAAACATTGGGATGAAAATAACCGCATAAACACAGTCAAGCAAATCTGAATGATCCACTGAAAAATTTAAGCGGTTTACTCTCTGTGCTCTGAATGCAAAGCCTTTCTAATCACTGTGCTGCTGATTACACACCTATGGTTATTGTTATAACTTGTTCAAGGATGAACAGACGCAAGGATTTCAAAGTACCTCATTCTGTATTTCAGAGAACTTGACTATAAAATGTTTGCGTAATGTTCGGGTAGAAATTCCTCCAGGACCAACTTTTAATTATGAGTTTAGCTCTCGGCGATTTACTGATATGCAAAGCTCAAGACTGAGTTCCAAACCCACCAACCGCAGTGCGCTTCAATTCTTCCAAAGTAGCTTGAGGATTATTGGGAATTAACTGCTGAAAGTGGAGGCGGGAGGTTAGTGAAGGAATTTGTAGGCTACACTGAGCTTCCAACTCAGCCTTGCTCAATCTCTCTTGGTGTCCTGGCCAACAATCCCGCAGATAAAATTATTCACTCACTACTTGGTTGTTTGTGGGACATCGCTGCTGCGTTTACCTACAAATACACAGGGTTACGCCATTTCACAGTAAATCCTGTGAAGCACTTTGAAATATCCTTCTGAAGTGATAAGGCACAGGACCAAATGCAAGGATTATTATTATTAAGGTCGTGGTTCAAGCCTCACATCAGAACTTTGAGTTCACAGTCTATACTGACACTCCAGTGCAATCTGTTTGAAAAGAGAAGGAAGTTTCTCTCTCCCAGTGTCCTGGCCACCAATCCCTCGGATAAAATTGGTTACTCAATTTATGGCTGTTTGTGGGACATTACAGTATGAAAATTGGCTCCTACAAACACAGTCACTCTACCTGCATATGAGACCTGTGTGCAGACAGTACTCCCTCATGGATCCGAGCTGCCTGGCGGGGCAGAGTGTGCTATGCAGGTGATGGCTGGAGTTTAACCAACTAAATGTGCTTTTGACCAGTGGAAGCTTTAGAATGAAGCACCGAAGGCGGTGAGTCTGACAGCTCTTAACGCCATAACTAAAAAGAAAATTGACAGGTTCCTCCTTTTAAAGCCTGCTTGTGGAGTCCTGCAGTGTAGTGGTTGGAGCGCTCACTTCGCAAGTGAGTAGACCCGGGTTTGATTCCCGGGCGTGCGAAACCTTAGACAAATTTCCTTACTCCACACACCTCTGTTTAGTTGACAGTAAGTGGGAACCCAGTTGTTAGTTGATTGGCATTATGCTTTCTGAGGGTGTTACTCCCTTAAACAAAAAATAACAATAATTTTGTCACTCAATCCACGACTATTTGTGGGACACTGCTATGGGCTTCACCCACAAAATATACAGTCAATTCACTTTACTGTATATCCTGTGAAGCGCTTTGAGATGTCTAGTTGACGTGATAAGACGTTATATCAAACGCAAGGATGATTATTATTATGAACTGTAGCAAACCAGCTTCCAAATTACGAGTGATTTATTTATCACAGTCACTACACTTGACAGTAATTCCCTATGAAACTTTGAGACGTTTGAATGTGATAAAGTGCTGTAAAAGTAAAGTCTTCCTTTATAGTGTTATAGATTTATGGACTGTCTGCACTTTGTCGACCACATCCATACTGTGCCTAGAACCACCTCCCGCTGCACTGCAAATGATGTGACAACCACGAGACTGTCTCTCCTCATACCAGCAATACATCATTTCAATGTAGCACAACCTGGAAAAAAATGTGCTCACTCAATCCACGAATATTTGTGGAACACTGCTGTGTGCAATTGGCTGCCATGTTTGGCCACAAAATACACAGTTAATTCATTTTATAATATATTCCATGAAACGCTTTGAGATGTCTCAGTGACGTGATAAGGCGCTGTATCGCATGCAAGGATTATCATTATTATCGTGTGTGATAGACCCAGTCAGACTTTGTGCAAACCCTGTGCACACAAAAGGACTCTCTCATTTCTCATATATTACCAGCCTTTTTGCCTATATTCTCACTCTCTGTAGCTCATTCTTTCTTTCTGTTCCTCACTCTCTCTTCTTTCGCTCTGTATCTCTCTCTCTCTTTGTATCTTTCTCTCTCTTAACCTCACTCGCTCTCTCTCTCCTCTTTCTCTGTATCTCTCTCTCCATCTCCACCTGGAGCCTGTGTGTGTGTGTGTGTGCATGCATGTGTGCGCATGTGCCTATGTATATCTGGGTCTGTGTGTACGTGTGTGTATGTGTGTGTGTGCATGATCGTGTTTGATACATCCTCACATGATATCTGGAGTATTTTTAAGTCAGTAATCTTAATCTGATGTACAGATAAGACAATGAAATGTGAGTGTGAAAGACAAACGTTTTCTAAACATTGAACGCAGCATATAATCTTCACTGCAAGTTGCTCGGGCTGGCTGTATCTGGGTCTGGCTTTTCCTTGGCTTGGTGTTAGCTGTCAGCAACGATATTGGACGATGATTATATTCCATCTGCGACGTGGGAGTATTTGCAGTGACAGAGTAACAAATATGTCAGGAACAAATTAACTGATGTGTCAGTCCCACTTAAGCAAGCAGCTCACTCGCCCCAGGTTGGGAGGTTGTCGTTTCGAGGCCTGTATCAGGGTACGATTGCGGCTGACACCAGTGCAGTGCTGACAGACAGCCGCCATGCTCCACCTGTCACCCCATGAACGAGATGTTAGACCCGGGGCTCATCTGTCTGTCTTGGTGTTTCAGGTCAGCATTAAAGATCCCAACAACATGGAAACTTTTATTTACTTAGCGCCCTTCACCACAGGGTAGCATCCCAGAGCACTTGACAGTGGCAGAGCACGATACCGAGCCATGGGGGGAGCGGGGGACATAGACTCAGCAACATGGGAACAAGACGAGGCTATTCAGCCCATCAAGCCTGTTCCGCCAGGTGAATAGATCAGGTCTGATCTTTTCAAGCCGTTTCCCTCCCACTTCTCTCTGTGGTTACACTGACGAGGATCACTGTATTAATCCTCTTTATCATGTGCTTTTGTTTTTAAAAATCCTCTTGGGAGAGTTTTACACTGTCTATTAGATTTGTTTCAAATGGGTTATTTTCTACTGACTCCATTTGATGCATAATCTCAAGGGCTTTAGCCGTCAAATGTGTAAAGATGCATTCAACTTTTCCTTAAGTGCCATCAGCGGATTATCATGGAATTGTGTGTCGATGACCACGTATGTTTAATAGAAATGGGAATGGTTTAAGAGTCAAATGTAATTGGAAACCCAGGTCACTGAGCAATCAAGTGGCTATTGTGTCCGAGGGAACACTGAGTGACTGAGGGGACAGTTGACATGCACAGTAATGCGCATTATTTTCCACCCAAAATACAAGCAGTTTTAATCATAATAATTCTTGCATTTGATATAGCGCCTTAACATGTCTTTGAGACATCTCAAAGCGCTTCACAGGATAATACTGTAAAGTGAATTGATTGTGTATTTTATGGGTGAAACACGGCAGCCAATAGCGCACAACAATGTCCCACAGACAGTCAAAAGTGGAGTGACCAATTTTTTATTTGGGAAATTGTTGGCCAGGACACCTGGAGAGAAAAACTCCTTTCTCTTTTCAAATAGTACCATGGGATCTTTAATGTCCTTTAATGTCCTAATGTTCTGAGACTGGAGACAAAATGATCGACAGCTGAGCTTTTGGTGGGGCGGAGGAACCAGCAACATGTGACCTGTCAATACATTGACAGCGTTACTTTTGTGTCTCGGTAGCAACCGGAGTGATTAGGTGCCCTACAAATGTAATTTTTTATTCTATTGTAGTTCAGAGTTATAAACGGCAAGTTCATGACAGACACCAGGAAGTTTTCTTTAGCCAGAGGGTAATTAACAACTGGAACAGGTTGCCAGAGATGATGGTTGAGGCCAGGACACTGGGACTCATTTAAAAAACAGTTTGATGCTATGATGGGGCGATGGTAGGTTTGGTGTATCTCGAAGGTTGAGATCAGATGGACCGAAGACCCCTCTTCATCTGAACTGATCTTGTGATCTTATCAGTAAATTGCCAGTGTTTGGTTTTGAACGGGATTTCCTGGCTGTCATAAACACTGTCAGTCAGTAACATAACTGAGCAGAAAATAACCTGCAGGATATCTCCTGCCTGATAGCTAATAGCCACAAGGTTATATTAATGCAGCTTTATTAACTGCTGAATGAAACATAATAGTGTTTTAAAAATAATAATAATCCTTGCATTTGATGTAGCGCCTTATCACGTCATCTCAAAGCGCTTCACAGAATATATCGTAAAGTGGATTGACTGTATATTTTGATAGTGTAGTGGAGTTTTATATTGGGATCCTGGTTGGACTATGCTTGCTATTACACCAAGTCATTTGCTCAGCTTTCACGCTGGGTTGAAGTCCTTTCACAGACTGATAGCACAAAGCTCTCTTCTGGATTTAGTTTAAAGGACTTCAGACGATTTGTATTCAGTTCCAGGGCCCGCGAGCGCAGAGAACAGAACTTGACCTTATCCTGCAGTAAATTGACTGAAATTGACAATCTGACTTTGACCAGTTGAAATGTCTCCGCAGAGCAGCACTCTCTCTCTCGATGCACGACTGAGAGGCAACTGTTTACCCGGTTGTGGGGGGATGCAGCTGATCATCAGGTAGTAGAAAGTGCTGGGAATGAGCACAGCCCGGGAGGTGTGGGGGCTGCAAAACACAATTTGTATCCATACCTACAAACACTTGAAACCCCGACTAAACCGACCGAGCTGGGAGTGAGATTCCCTCGTAATAACCCTCGCATTTGATACAGAGCCTGTAACACTGAGGCATCTCAATTGATGTCGAGGACACGGACTGTGTGTGCGTGTGTGTATGCGGTGATAATTTTGCACACAGCAACGTCCCACAGACAACCATGATAGGAGTGATAATTTTATCTTGGGGATTGTTGGCCAGCACCCGGGAGAAACTCTCGTCTCTTTTTGAATAGCGCCGTGGGATCTTTAAGGTCCAACTGAAAGGGCACAGACAGGACCTCGGTTTTATGTCTCATCCAAAGGACGGCACCTCCGACATTGCAGCACTCCCCCAGCGTAAAAAGAGGTTTAAGATCATTATTAAAATTATTGTTTGATACCCAAAAGTGTATGTAAAGAACTGGGACAGAGGGAGAGAATTGTGAGAGAGTGAATTTGGACTAAATGGAGTGAGGTCTGTGTTTTTGGGTTCTATGATACATTTGATGAAGACTTGATGGATAGGTGTTATTCCTTTCCTTATTTGGAAGAATGGTGTCCAACAGTCTACCTCAAGTAAATGAAGTGGACCTTGTGTTCATGGAGTCCTGTAGCTCAGTGGCTAGAGCACTCGCTTTGCAAGTGAGAGACCTGAGTTCAATCCCAGGCAGAGGGCGAAACCTTGGGCAAGTTTCCTTACTCCACACAGAGCCTAATAATAATCCCTCCAAAGCAAAACAATAATAAATTGGTCATTTTCAATCCACGACTGTTTGTGGGACATTGCTGTGCGCAATTGGCTGCTGCGTTCGCCCACAAATATACAGTCAATTCACTTTACAGTCTATTCTGTGAAGCGCTTTGAGACGTCGAGAAGATGTGAAAAGCGCTACATCAAATGCAAGGATTATTATTATTATTATTGTGTTGACAGACGAGACTCTACAATCAACTAAATAGACCCAAAAGTCAGCATTCGCAAGATCAGAAATGTGTGGCTTGGAGTTAACCTGGCATTGTCCTGATTAATGGAACTCTTGGTGCCTCGCAGTCTGCTTGGATGAGATCTTGAAAGGATTTTATGACTTGAAGGAGTCAAGCAAGGATAATTAACTCCTGAAGTGAACTTTTCACACTTGTTGCCCAAGCCTTCGTGAGGGAACTCACAAATTCCTGAGCTTAAAACTTTGATAACCTTACCATGGGTGGAAAGATGATTGGATGGATCAATTCGGGAACAAGATTGGACAATCAAATTGTGAACTTTGATTGGGTGGAATGGCCTGTGACTACACCTTCTTATTTCGTCATCATGTGTCCGAACTTTGGGGTATAAAAGAACTAAACAAATGTTAAGAGGTTGGACACCGTTGGGACATCACTGTTGGACACTGTGAGATACTGGATCCCATGGGCCATGTGGGTTCATGGCTAGACATTTAGCCAAAGGATTATTGGTGTTGGTGTTCCCAGGGAAGGTTGAGATCAGCCTAAACCCTGAATCATCTTCTGCAGGTGTAAGCATGAAACTTGCAACTGTTTAATAACCGTCTTTTAATTAATAAATTAACCCTTTGATACATCCAGTGCCTCTGTACTATTTTACCCCTGGGCCAGACCACATAAAAACCGGCACTGTACTGCAGTGTCAGCCTCAACTCTCATTAAGTCTCGTCTTTAAACACAGGTACCATGCAGAATAATAGAACTAAGCTCAGACAATATCTTCTGTGTGACATGATGATTAAATTGGCTTACTTTTCTGGATGGAGATAATTTTGGAGTGTACAATTGTGTACAATTAGGTCACTGAATCCCAGCCCCTCAGCATATAAACTGGTCTATAATTAACACTCGCTTTCATTCTGCCCTCATATTGATAGCCTCTCCCAGCTCCATTAATCTTTGCAGGGAGCTCTCTCTTTAGGTCTTGTGTTCTATTTCCAGCCACAGGTCAGGAAGAGAGAGAGCTCCTCAGTAACTCAGAGGTGAAAGGCATCACTCAACCACTCCCACTCAGGACATGGGTTAGATGGCAGTGTTCAGAGCTTAAGCTCAGTCTGGGGGTGAGGGGGCACAATAATGATCTTAGCACCTACTTGCTGGGATTGAAACCAATCCACCAGATCCCACAATGTCTCATAAACAACCATGGAGTCAGTGACTAATTTTACTTGGAGGATTGTTGGCCAGGACACCGTGAGAGAGAATCTCCCTTCTTATTTTGAATAGAGCCATGGGATCTTTAACATCCATCTGCACAAGGTCCCATCTGCTTGTTTAGGTGGATGTTAAAGATCTTTCAACAGAGTCAGGTACAATGGGGGGAAAGAGTAGGTAAGTGAGACTGGGAGGATGGCTCTTGAAGGAGCATCAGATACACGATGGGCCGAATGCCTTCTTCTGTGTTGTGAATTTCTATGGTTCTATAATAAATAATAATAGTAATCCTTGCATTTGATATAGCCCTTTATCACGTTTTCGAGACATCTCAAAGCGCTTCACAGGATATACTGTAAAGTGTAGTGACTGCATATTTTGTGTGCAAAACGCAGCAGCCAATCGCACACTGCAGTGTCCCACAAACAGTCATGGATCGAGTGGCCAAATTATTTTTATATCTTTTATTTGTTTATGATGATTTCAGGCAGGGTAGCGTCTTGGAGCACAAAACGGCTGGTTTCTGAGACCCTATTCTGAGGTGTAAAAAGGAAAAAGGGGAGGAGGGGGTTAACCCAGCATTGGTTCCTCGGTGCACCCTGTGAAGCTACAGGAGGCCACTGACTGTTTGCCCCCAGGGCTGGTACGCATCACACCATATGTCTAGACCAGAGCAAAGAGGCAGCGATGAAAATGGTCGTCATCTGTAGAAACAGCAAGGGGCCGTGTAGGATGGAATTCCATCTGGTGTTGCCGGGGGCAACCCGCTCCCATTCACAATCCACTCCGCTCTTAATATTTCTCTGGGTAATTTTGAGTTTACGAGATTGAACTCCTGATAACTTCCTGCTCAGCCTCTCCCCTCCAACGGAAGGGGGAGGGGGGAGATAGGCCCTGCGGGGCTTTATTTCTCAGGGTTGGGGGGGGGCAACGGGGGGGGCAATCAGTGTATGACACCCACAAATCACCTGAGCCCTGGAGTCAAACCAACTGACTGCCAATTGTCTGTGGTTCTGGGTGAGACGGATGCTGTACTGGATCGTGCATTCATATACTGGTATGGAAAATGGGGAATGACTGTGAGTCAGACATCAGCCTGGTTCAGTCAGTTAGCCTTCTCGATCTGAGTCAAGAAAGTTGTGGGTTCAGGCTCCAAGTCGGGGACCTCAAGCTCACAGTCTAGGCTGACACTCCCAATGCAGTGCTGGGGGAATGCTGCATTGTCGGAGGTGCCTTCCTTTGGATGAGACTTTGGATGAGACTGCTATCTCTTAGACAAGGTCCCATTTGCCTGTTCAGGTGGGCGTTAAAGATCCGATGGCACTCTTACGAAAAGAGAAGGAAGGAAGTTTGTCATGATGCTCTGGCCAACAATGACCCACATAAAACTGGTCACTCACTTGATGGCTGTTTGGGGAATATTGCTGTGCGCAAATTGATCCCCACATACATATACAGTCACCATGATTGAAAACAATTATGATGAACCTTTAACACTGGTTAGGCCTCAGCGAGAGACTGTGTTCAGTTCTGGGCCCCACACTTTAAGAAGGATGTCAATGCTTTGGAGAGGGTGCAAAGGAGATTGACCAGGATGGTACCAGGAATGAGGGACTTCAGTTATCAGGAGAGACTGGAGAAGCTGGGATTATTCTCTTTGGAGCAGAGAAGATTAAGAGGAGACTTAATAGAGGTTTTCAAAATTATGAGAGGATTCAATACGGTGAACAAGGAGAAACTATTCCCACTGGCGGGTGGGTCGGTAATCCGAGGACACCGATTTAAAATAGTTGTTAAAAGAAACAGAGGGGAGGGGAGGAGAAATGTTTTCACATAGCGAGTTGTTCGGATCTGGAATGCATTACCTGAAAGGCTGGTGGAAGCCGATTCGATAACAGCTTTTAAGAGAGAAGCAGATAATTATTTGGGGAGGACAAGTTTGCAGGGCTATGGGGAGGGAGCGGGGGAGTGGGATTGATTTGGATGTTCTTTTCAAAGAGCCGGCACTGACATGATGGGCCGAATGGCCTCCTTCTGTGCTGTATAATTCTGTGATTCTGTGAATTACCTGTGAAGTGCTTTGGAATGCCTCAGTGTTATAGTCGCTGTATCAAATGCGAGGGTTATTAGGAGAGAATCTCTCTCCCAGCTCGGTCAGTTCTGGCGCAGTTTCAAGCATTTGTCGAGATCGATACAAATTGTTTTGCAGCCAACGCACCTGGTTGGATGAGTGAGTCCTTAGTGCATGCTTCACTGTCAAGTCTTAAAATACATTCAGGCACAGAGATACTTAAAATGTGACGGAATCGATTTTTTAAAAAATATATAATGAGCTTTGCAAATGCCACGGGTAAATATCACAACACTCTGACCACTTCCTGCATAATGCCCTCTGCCTTCAACAAACCAATGTGTACGGAGCCTGGGGTCGGGACAGTCTGAAATGTCACTGAGATCCACAGCCTCATTATCCTCTGTATCGAGCGAGTAGTTTGGTCTCTTGGATTCGCTTCATTTCATTTACAACATAAAACATGTGTGTCAGCCTGACGCAGTCTACACTCTCGCACATAGTCTAAGCTGATGCTTCAATGCATTGCTGGGGCAGAGTTGCATTGTCGGAAGTGCCGTCCTTCGGATCAGGTCCCATCTGTCTGTTCAGGTAGACTTTAAAGGTCCAATGGTGCTATCCAAAAAGAAAAGGGGATTCCTCTCTCCCGGTGTCCTGGCCAACAATCCTTGAAATAAAATTGGTCACTCATTCCATGGCTGTTTGTGGAACATTGCTGTATGCAATTGGCTGCCGGGCTTCACCCATAAAATACATAGTCAATGCACTTTGCAGTACATCCTGTGATGTGTTTTGAGACGTTGTAATGATGCAATAAGGGTCTGTGTCAAATGCAAGGATTATTCTTATAAATAAAACTGCTTGTATTTTTTGGGGGGGAGAAATAAAATGATGTTCAGGGCAACTGTCGAACCCAGAATTGAACCTGGGTCCTCTCGCTTGCGAGACAGGCGCACAAACTACTAAGCTATGGGACTCCACAAAATATTATTATTATTAGTGAGATTTGTGGGGTTTTGCGGGTTAAGCCTCTCCCGGCTAAAAATCGAATTGATATAAACCATCGCTGTAGGCTCAGGAAACAGTTGTCAGCGTTTAAGTGGTTAGTTTTCTCAGTTACTCCAATACACAACATGTGTGAACAACAATATGCAGGCAGGGTTTCCAGCCATCTGCTCTTCTCTGGCTCATCCCTATCACAGGCTGAAATGCCACTTATGCATTTCAATGAATGTGTCAGCCTGGCTCAATCAGTGGCACTCTCGCCTCTGAGTCTCTCTCTGGGATTCCATCCACCAATTATTCCGCCTCGCACCCCTCCTTAGCCTCCTTGAAGTCCCACCTCAAAACCCTCCTCTTCGACCATGCCATCGGTCACCCCCCTTCCCCTCCCTTCTCCCTCCCTGACCCCAGCTCGGGTCTGCAGTGCTGTACACTGTCCAATGCCTTGGGACGTCCTCCCGACGTGAAAGGCGCTATACAAATGTAATCTTGTTGTTGTTGTTGTTGTTATTGTTGTGTCAGATGGTTGTGGATTCAAGCCTTATCACGTCGTCGAGACATCTCAAATTGCTTCACAGGATTCTTGTAGGAATTGTAGTAAATGTGTATTTGTGGACGAAACACAGCTCCCAATTTGCGCACAGCAACATTCCACAAATAGCCATGAATTTTATCTGGGGGATTATTGGCCAGGACACCGAGAGAGAGAGAGAGAGAGAGAGAAACTCCTGCCAGTTCAGGTGAACATTAAAGATCCTGTGGCGCTATTCGAAAAGAGAATGTTGTTTCTCCCAATGTCCACCGATCCCCAAATTTTAAAAAATGGTCACTCAATCCATGGCTGTTTGAGAGGTGTTGCTGTGTGCAAATTGGCCAGCACATTTACCCACACAATGCATATTCACACCATTTTACAATGAATCCTGTGAAGCACTTTGAGACATCTTGATGAAGTGGTAATGCGCTGTATCAACTTATTAAGTATCTCATGTCACTCATGCCACTGAAATATAAAAATAATAATCTTTGCATTTATAATAGGCGTAATAGTATAATACTGTATAATACTAATCCTTGTATTTGATATAGCACCGATTATATCTTTGAGACATCTCAAAGCGCTTTACAGGATTTACTGTAAAAGTGTAGTGACTGTGTCTTTTATGAATGCGGCAGACAATGCACACAGAGATGACAATGCAGTGCTGCCCCCCAAGACCACACTGGAGGCTCAGCTTGGACTGTAAGCTCACAATCTCGGTGTGGGGCTTGAACCCACAACCATCTGACTCAGAGGCGAGACACTGCAGTACTGACTGAGCCAGGCTGATGTGACACATATCATCAGTTGTGTAGGATCTTGCTTCTGGGTTAAAAAATTCATGATGCATGTTAGCCTATTTATTGGAGGACATTATGCCCAGTGTCTATGATGTGCTACTATGTTTTGTAACCCCAGCTCCCGGTAATTACATAAGATCTTCAAAAAAAGACATTGAAAGATGTAATGTAGCAGAGCGTAAAGAATAAAAGTAGGCACAAAGTGCTTTGCACCGCAGGCGAGATATCATTACTGCTGCAACACATAACCCTGTAACGTCCTCTCCCCCTCTCTCTCTCTCTCTGGAAATGTACTGCTTCTAGTTCGGATTTCATTCCTCCTCGATGTTATTTGTGAGGACGTTCAATGCCTCGGGCATTTTTCTGGCAAGTGCGAGAGATCCCTCCCCTCGAACAACACCCAGCTCAAGACATATCACTATCCCTTGCTGTCCTCCCACCCCTGGCCCATGGTGACACAATCGAGAGCTTTGAGACATCCTCCCGATGTAACAGGCGCTGTGTAAATGTAAACTGTACATTGGATTGTTTCAGCATTTGAATGACCCTCAGTTTTGCTATTGTGGATCCCAACTCTATGATGTGCCTTTAAAACGGTCTACGAGTTACAGGCACTCAAGGGACTCTGTTGGAACCGGTTTTCAATTTAGTCCTTAAGGCCCTGAAGATACAAGAGAATGTCAGTGAAAGGACAAATTAGCAGGTCAGTGGAGTGAATCAGCTGACTCTAGAGTCTCTGTCACTTCCCATCGGAAAGAGGACAAGAAGCAGTCATAATTAATAATCCTAATCAACAGTGAGGATCAGTCGGTAGCACTCTCACCTCGGAGTCACAAGGTTGTGGGTTCAAACTCCACATTGAGCTCACACCTTGGCCTGATTCAGTCCTGACAAGGGGGGGGGAGGGAGCGCTGAACTTTCATTGTCACAGGTACCATCCTTCAGACACTAAACCCAGGTCGTATCTGCCTATTCAGGTGGACATTAAAGATCCCTGCAACGCTATTGGGAAAGAGAAGGGAGTTTCTCCCGGTGTCCTGGCCAACAATCCCCCAGGTAATATCGGTCACTCCACTTGTTTCAATTTAAACGTTTTCAAGATAAATAGATTAATGATATCTTCCCTCTCTGCTGGGAAGGCACCTCTTCTCTGCTGTACATGTTCAATCAGCGCTCAGAAGATATTACACACTCAGAACACATGCGCACTTCGAGAGAATGAAAGAACAGCCAAAATTCTAATTGTAGCAATACATTCTATAGTATTTTAATCACCTCCATCAAGGTAAGTCATGGCAGAGATGAGTAAGACTGATTGGGATTGGGACAAATTTGGAAATCTGAGTTTTTTGTTGTATTTTTAAGTCCTTAAAGTAAAATGTCTTCTGCCAGAGGCCAGATTTGGTACAATCGTTCATCTTAGGCAAGTTTCCTTACTCCACATGCCTCTGTTTACCTGGCAGTAAATAGGAACCTGGTTTTACTCAATTGGCGGTCGTTTCCCTGGTGAAATAATCCCTTGCCCCCCTTGCAGAAAAAGATAATTTGATCACTCACTCCACGACTGTTTGTGGGACGCTGCTGTGTGAAATTGGCTGCTATGTTTCACCCACAAAATACACAGTCACTCCACATTATAGTATATTCTATGAAGCTTTGAGACTTCTCAATGCTGTGATAAGGCGCTATATCAAATGTAAGGATTATCACAATACTGTAATCACAATACTTATCCTTGCATTTGATACAGCGCCTTTCACGTCAGGAGGACAGCACAAAGCATCACATTGGGGTGTTCACAAGAATTTAATGTAAATTAAACACCCCAGAACAGGGCAGGAGCCTTTAAACTGTGAGGCAGGCCTGGCTGTGCTGCCGCAGAAAACAGCAGATACTCTAAACAGAAAGCACTGTGCAATACTTAAAAAAAACAGTAACTCATTTTATCTGTACGATATTTTACTCTCGTGTCAGGAATGTTCTCCTCTTAACTGAATAATCAGGCTCTTGATGCAGGCTTCGTTGTATTTTTTTTGCTGCTTGTGATTGATGTTTGAGACGTGGTTGACGGTTACCACAGACAGTGCTGATCGAGTGTGAAATGAGGAAAGGAGCTGAGCAATGCTCTCAGAGCAAACCTCATTCCTTGCCATCCGAGAGCGACTCCCGAATCAAATCTGTGGCAATGGGGGGGCGGAAAAGACGGGGCCATGATGACGTTTCCCTGGTCTCACCTCGACACCAATGCAAATTTGCACAAAGGCAACAGTAAATCTGCACATGGAAAATGTATTGCTCATCTCTCGCTAACAGGCAATTTCACCCAAACTGCAAATTGTCTGCAGGGAAATGAATGCACTGGATATCAGTCAAAGCCCAGGCTCGGATACTATTCCAGAGGGGGAACGAGATATCAGCCCCCTATAAAGTGTTGTCAAAATGCCTACAAATAGAATGGGTTCAGACCTGTCTGTGTGTCGGTCCCCTTAGACTTGTGTCCACAATACGAAAGCTGACCTTAACTAAGTCCTTGGTTTGCCAAGCCTGAGAGGATTGGGTTGTGACCGGGCTTTGCGTGGCTGGAGTTTTTTAATTATTGCAGTTGACTCACAGCCAATTTACTGTACTAAAGGTGTCTGCCTGGCTCAATTGATAGCACCCTCACTTCTGTGTCAGAAACTTGTGGGTTAAAACCTGGGGACATTGAGCTCACAGTCTTAGGCTGACACTTGAGTGCAGTGGGGAGCACAGCATTATCAAAGTCATTAAACTGTTCAGATCTCATGGCAGGATTGGAAAAGAGAAGGGAGTTTCTCTCTCCCAGTATCCTGGCCAAGAATTCCCTAGATAAAATTGGTTGCTCATTCATTTCGCGGCTGTTTGTTGGTACATTGCTGGGGGCACAAATTGGCTGCCCCATTCATCTACAAAATTTGGAATAACGAGAATCAGATTAGGAAAGTTAACCTGTGACTTAAGGAATGCTGTGGGAAAGAAGGGTTCCACTTCATGGGACACTGGCACCAATACTGGGACAAGAAGGAGCTGTACAACTGGTATGGGCTCCACCTGATCCGGAAGGCGACCAAAGTTCTAGCGGAAAGGGTAAAGAGGCCTGTGGCAAAGGCTTTAAACTAATAAAAGGGAGGGAGGGATCAGAAGGAAATGACTCAAGCCAGACAAAACTAAGAAATAAGCAGAGTATAAATGGTCAGGGAATTAATACAATTATAGAACAGAAGTGTGAAAAGACTGTCAAAAATAAAATGAGACGAACAATTAATAATAATGAATTAAACTGTCTGTACAGCAATGTACACAGCATCGGAAATAAAACAGGAGAACTGGAGGCAATAATTTGTAGTGAGGTACCAGATATAATTGGGATTACTGAAATGTGGCTATAGAAAGAACAGGACTGGCAATTAAACATTGCAGGGTACAACGTATTTAGAAAGGATAGAGATGGGAAAAAGGGCAGTGGGAGTGGCTGTACTCCTGCCATGGATACCATCATGGCAGTAGAAAAAAGGGGTACTTTAAAGACCACCTAATAGTGGAAGGGAGGTAGAGGAAGAAATATGCAAGCAAGTTAGGGAAATGAGTAAAATACATAGGTAATAATCATGAGGGATTTCAACTACCCCCAAATAAATTGGCTAGAAGAGGTAGGTAAAGGGGATAAGGGAATGGAGTTCCTTCAATGTGTACAGGACTCCTTTCTTAACCAGTATGTAAGCGGCCCAACCTTAGTAAGTTATGATCACTATTGCTTAGATGTTCCCCTACTCGTACTTTTCTTATCTGCTCAGATTCATTTCCTGTTACTAAATCCAGCAGGGATTCCCCCTTGGCAACAAAGAGATAGAGCAGCAGTGGGAAACATTTTAAATAGTGATCAATAGAGTCCAGGAGAAATATATTCTGCTAAAAAGCAAGACAAAACTAAATAATAATGAGACACCCTGGATGAATAAAGACATAAGGCCAAAGCTGAGACTCAGGAAAGAGGCGTTCACTAAGTACGTAAACAACAAGGGAGAGCATGACAAAAAAGAATACAAAGAGGTCAGGAAAATAGTCCAAAAAAATTAGGAAGGCAAAGAGGAATTCTGAAATTAAATTATCAAGAAATATTAAAAGAAATAGTAAAATATTCTACAGACATACAACCAACAAAAGAAAATTCAAAATAGGAATAGGGCCATTAAGAGATGGACACATCAGCGAAATGGCAGAAATATTAAATAATTACTTTGCCTCAGAATTCGCCAGGGAGACCGATCAGGTGGAACCCGAAACGTTGACTCACTTTCCTTTCTCCATGGATGCTGCCTGACCTGCTGAATTTTCCCAGCTCTCTTTGCTTTTGTTTCAAAAATAATATAAATACATTTACGATACAAATGAAAAATAGAATTGAAAAACTAACGAAACTCAGAGAGGATAAAACCCCTGGTCCAGATGGACTGTCTCTGCGTATATTAAAAGAATCGAGGGAAGAGATAACAGAGGCACTATACATATATAATAACTCATTAGAAAAGGGAGTAGTGCCAGAGGACTGGAGAATAGCTAATGTTATACCTATATTTAAAAAGGGAGATAGAACAGGGAACTATAGACCCGTTAGCTTAACTATAGACCTGTCAGGTGGTAGGAAAGGTAATGGAATCCTTACTGAAGGAAGTAATAAAAAAAATCTAGAAATGGAAAACATAATAAAGAATAGTCAGCACGGATTTCAAAAAGGAAGGTCATGCTTGACCAACCTCATTGAATTCTTTGAAGGGGTAACAGAGAGAGGAGACAAGGGGAATGCGGTAAATGTAATATATTTAGATTTCCAAAAGGCGTTCGATAAGGTACCACATAATAGACTAATAGATAAGGTCGGAGCACGTGGAGTCGGGGAAAAATAGCTTAATGGATAGCAAACTGCTACAAAACAGAAAACAGAGAGTAGGGGTAAAGGGGAGCTACTCAGACTGGCAGGGGGTGGGCAGTGGTGTTCCACAAGGATCGGTATTGGGACCACTGTTGCTCACAATATACATTAATGATTTGGACTCAGGAATCAGCAGCACAATTTCAAAATTTGCAGACGACACCAAATTACAGCAAGATATTAATAAGCTTGCTTAAATGGCAAATGCATTTCAATATGGAAAAGTGTGAGGTGGTACATTTTGGTAGAAGGAATGAACAAGTCACATACATCCTGGAAAATAAAAACCTAAATGGGGTAAAGGAGCAAAGGGATCTCGAGGCACACATACACAATTCACTAAAAGTAGCAACACAGGTTAATAAGGCCATAAAAGGCAAACCAGGCATTGGGGTTCATTTCTAGAGGGATAGAAATGAAAAGCAGGAAAGTTATGGTGAACTTCTATAGAACCTCAGTTAGACCACACCTAGAATACTGTGTGCAGTTCTGGTTCCCATGTTATAGAAGGGATGTAGAGGCACTGGAGAGGGTGTAAAGGAGATTCATAAGGATGATCCCAGATCTGAGAGGTTATACCTATCAGGAAAGGCTGAACATGTTTGGGATTTTGTCTTGAAAAGAGGAGGGTGAGGGGTGACCTGAGAGAGATCTTTAAAATTATGAAAGGTTTTGATGGGGTAGACATCAGGAAGATGTTTCCACTTGTGGCGGAGACCAAAACCAGGGGCCATCAATACAAAATAGTCACAAATAGATCAAACAGGGAAGTTAGAAGCCATTTCTTTACACAGAGAGTAGTGGGAATGTGGAACACGCTACCACAAGGAGTTGTTGAGGCAAATAGCATAGATGTATTTAAGGGGAAGCTGGATAGGTACATGAGGGAGAAAGGAATAGGTTTTGCTTGAAGGCTTAGTTGAGGAAGGGCAGGAGGAGCCTCCTGTGGAGCATAAACACCGGCATAGACTGGTTGGGCCGAATGGCCTGTTTCTGTGCTGTGTACTCTAATGTATTCTAATATAAATACTCAGTCACTGCACTTTACAGTATATCATATGAAGCAATTTGAGATATCTCAACAACGTGATAAGCCGTTAAATCGAATACAAGGATTATTATAATACTGTAATCACAATAATTATCCTTGCATTTGATACAGCGCCTTTCACGTCAGGAGGACATCACAAAGCGCTTCATCCGATTTACTGTAAAGTGTCGTAACTGTGTGTTTTATAGACGAATGCAGGCATTAAGCATCTTAAATGAACTGAGCCTCATCAACAACTCCAATCCAGGACCCAAAGGTCTCAAATCTACCTTACAAGTAAGCTTAAAATCACTGATCAGTTGGCTGGTTCTCCATTATAATAATAATAATAATAATCCTTCCATTTGATATAGCACCTTATCACGACTTCGAGACTTCTCAAAACGCATGACAGAATATACAGTAAAGTGAATTGATTATATTTTCTGGAAGAAACGCGGACCAAAACGGTCGTGGATTGAGTGACCAAATTAATCTTTCTTTCTTTCTCTTTCTTTCTTTCTTTCTTTCTTTCTTTCTTTCTTTCTTTCTTTCTTTCTTTCTTTCTTTCTTTCTTTCTTTCTTTCTTTCTTTCTTTCTTTCTTTCTTTCTTTCTTTCTTTCTTTCTTTCTTTCTTTCTTTCTTTCTCTCTTTCTTTCTTTCTTTCTTTCTTTCTTTCTTTCTTTCTCTTTTTCTCTTTTTTTCTTTTTCTCTTTTTCTCTTTTTCTCTTTTTCTTTCTTCACTTGTTTGTGTGTTTGTTTGTTTGTTTGTTTGTTTGTTTGTCTGTTTGTTTATTTATCTATTTCTTTATTTTGAAGCGATTATTACTCCTGGAAAAGCGATCCGCCAATCGACTAACAACCAGGTTGCTACCTACCGCAAGGTAAGCAGAGGGATGTGGAGTAAGGAAACATGTCTAACATTTCTCCCTGCCCGGGATTCAAACCCAGGTCCTCTTGCTTGCGAGGCGAGTGCTCTAACCACAAAGCTACAGGACTCAGGTCAATATTTCTCAGCCATAATAACTTCTCCCTTACCTCCTGCTGGGAGATGTCAAGCCTTTGATTCTCCCTGCACACTTTGCTGAATCTTTGAAGTTATCTTTAATGTTAGATTTGATGTCTGTTATGTGTGTGTGTGCGCATTTCAATTATCCTGTAGTCTGGGTGTTTGGTTGCTTGAGTCAGTCCATGATGTATCTACCAATCTGTCCACTATCTCTGCTCAGCGGTTGCTGCCCTGATCCACATCCCCTCTCTGCCCACCATCAGTGGTTGGGCCTTCAGTCTTTCTGCCCCCACCCTAAGGAACTCTATTCTGGAGCCCCTCTGCCTTGTCTCCTCCCTCTCCTCCTTCAAGGCCTGTCTCAAGACCTTACCCTTCGACCCTAACTTCAAGTATCTTCCCACCACTGCTTCCCTTTTCCCTGCAGCCCTCTTGACCCCAGCCGATAGCTCAGGTACAAACCTTTGACTGTCCAGCACCTTAGATATGTCCTCCCAATGTGAAAGCCACTATATAAATGCAATTTGTTATTGCATCACATTTCATTGTAGGTAATGTACATCGCTCTCCACCCATCAGCAATGGGCCATTCTTGACACTCTGGATTCTAATGAGAAAATCCCATTATAAACGCACAAACACATATTTGGGTAGAAATCCCGTTCAGCATTATGCCTCTTTGGCACCACACAGTGAGAATGGGAAATCCAATTAAAAATCAAGATGAGTAGAGTAAACTTACTAACAAGCAGAGAATCCCAAAGGACACCAATAATAGTAATCTTTGCATTTGATATAGCGCTGTAACATGTTGTTGAGATGTCTCAAAGCGCATCCTGTAAAGTGAGTATTTTGTGGGCGAAACACGACAGCCAATTGGGCATGACAGTGTCCCACAAACAGTCGTGGATTGAGTGACCAAATTCTTTTGGTGGTGGGGGAAGGGATTATTATCTCCAGAAAGCAACCGGGTTCCTAATTACTGCTGGGTAAACAGGCAAATGGAGTAAGCAAACTTACCTAATGTTTCACCTTGCCCTGTCTCATAGCGCTTCACGGGACTTTACTGTAAAGTGTGGGGACTGTGTGTTTTGTAGATGAACGCAACTTTGTGTTTGAAGAGGTTGTCTTGTGAGTGTGTGACTGGACAATATAGAGCAAGTCAGAGCAGATATAGAGCGAATAATAATAATTGCATTGGATATAACAACAACAACAAAATTACATTTATAGAGCGCCTTTCATGTCAGGAGGTCATCCCAAACTGCTTAACAGTCAGGTGTCAGGGCCCGAGCATTGGGGAGGGGAGGTGGTATAGGGGTGAGGGAAGGTAGCGAGGTGGGAGGGAGACCAAAGGTACGATCGAAAAGAAGGGTCTTGAGGCCGGCCTTGAAGGAGGCAAGGGAGGAAGCGAGGAGAAGGGACCGTGGGATGAAGTTCCAGAGTACAGGGACAAAGAGACTGAAAGCCCAGCCACTGATGGTAGAGCAGGTCGGGCGGGAGATATGAAGCAGGCCGGAGCCCGATGAACGGAGGGAGCAGTCAGGTTGGTAGAGAGTCAGCAGGTCAGGGAGGTAGGAGGGGGCGAGGCCATGGATGGCCTTAAAGGTGAGGACGAGGATCTTGAACTCGATCCTCTGGGGGATGGGGAGCCAATGGAGTCAGGCGAAGGTGGGAGTGATGGGGTCGCGGAGCCTGGTGCGTGAGAGTACACGAGCTGCAGAGCTTTGGATGATCTGTAGCGTGTGAAGGAGAGATTTGGGAAGGCCGATGAGGAGGGAGTTCCCGTAATCGAGCCTTGAAGTGATGAATGTGTGGGTGAGGGTTTGGGCAGCCTGAGGGGTGAGGCAGTGGCGGAGTCTGGCAATGTTACGGAGGTGGTGGTAGGCAGTGCTGGTCATGGTGCGGATGTGGGGGAGAAAGGACAGTTCAGGGTCAAACAAGACACCCAGGTTCCTGACTGGCTTAGTGAGGTTGAGTGTGCAGCCGTGGAGGCTGATGCTGCCAGCGCCCGAGGTGCGGAGGCGCTGGCGCGAGCCAATCAGAAGAGCCTGTAACAACAACAACTTGCATTTATATAGCGCCCTTAGCGATATAGAGCCTTATCACGTCATTGAGACGTCTCAAAGTGCTTCACAGAATATACTGTAAAGTGAATTTACTGTATATATTCTATGGACGAAACAAAACAAATGGGCCCAATTCACTGACCCTTCACTTCTATGAACGTGGGAAGTGGTGAAAGCCTGTGATTTGTGGTTCTTCTGGTAAATTGAATTCCAAGGTATTGCTTAACTAGTGCTAAGGATGAAAGCAGACGGAGCCCTGGTGATAAGTAGCCTGAAATATCTGGGATTAAGGTCTGAGACAGCCAGCGAGTCACAGCTCACGCCAACAGCATCGAGGAGCTTTTTGCTAAATCAGCCAGTAATTACAGATGGAATTTGTACAGCAAAGTTGCAGTAACCAGTTGGTGATGAATGGCTATTTTGACGGCTGAATTATTTACAATCAATTTGCCATTGTGCCTATCTGTACAAAGGGCTGAATGTGCAAAACCTCCTGTTTCTTCTCGCTTTGGTTTGATTTATATTAATCGTTACGAAAGTTTGTATCATGGATTCTTTAAAGCATTAGTTAGTTGCAAACATCTTTCAGAAGTTCCCAAAAGTGCTTCTACACTGCTTCCTCTCTCTGGTCTAAAATACATGTAATAATACCTATCCTTGTAGTTGAAACAATGCCTTTTCATGTTGTTTAAATGTCTTGAAGTGTTACAAAGAATTTTACTGTAAAATGCAGTCACTGTATTTTGTTAAATGCGACAGTCAATTTGCCACACAGCAATGTCCCACAAATAGCCACAAGGTGAGTGGCCAATTTTATCTGGGTTTTGTTGGCCAGGAGACTGCGAGAAACTCTCTTCTCTTTTCCAATAGTGCCATGGGATCTTTAACATCTACCTGAACAGGCAGAGCTTGGTTTAACCCCTCATCTGAAGTACAGTACCTATGTCAATGCAGTGTTCCCCTAGCACTCTATTAGAGCGTCAGCCTGGACTGTGAGCTTAAAGTTTCAACCTGGGTCTTGAACCCACAACCTTCTGACTCAAAGGTGAGAATGCTACCAACTGAGCCAGGTCGAAACCTGGCTGAGAGAGGGTTAACAGTTGCAGCCTGTTTACTTGTTAAATATCTCTGGAATTTCAGCGTATTGATGGGATAGATACTAGAAGGGCAGACCAGTCACTGGGGGCAAGGAATCATCTCACTCAGCTCCTGTTGCGCTTGCAAGCCAAAGCCCTAAAAGATAGGGTGGTCCTAGCTGGACAAGACAGTGCTATCAATGGCAAGCTATGCAGTTTTAGCTGGTGAGACTCCAGCAGTTATCCCAACGCACATTCTGAGATCCCCAAGCCTTGGCTCTCGCCAACCTGCGCCTAATACTTTCCGGAATTAGGTAATCAGGATACGTCCCTCCAGGGAGAGAGAGCTCATTCCATTCCAACAATCTATGTCTGGAATTTCCATGTGTAGGTGGGATGCATGGAAATGTCAGCTTGGTTTGGATACTCTTAAGCACGGCGATGGGTTTCCACAGGTGTCAGAAACAAAAAACATTTGAGGTCTGAGAGGTTTTCCATCTGTTAGAAAGTGAGTGCGGTTTCTCGGCAGCGCAGAAATTCTGGTTCAGCGAAAAGTTGCAGCAGGTTATAGAAACCCAAACCTCTTTGTTCTCAATAAACCTGCCAAAGGCTTTGATATCTGCCCACTCCTCTGCAAGCTGTTCGTTAGCTGCAGTGGGACCTGAATCAGGAAACAATGTTGAAAATATAATGACATTAAAGGAATTCCAGGCCAGTGAAGTTGTTGATGCCTCGGGAGTAATCTTGTTAAGAGCAAACTGCAGCCTCTGAGCTGTGATTCTATTCATTACTTTAAATTCCTGACTGTGGTCTGATGTCCGCCGAGACGGACTACTTACCCAGAATCAGTAATCTGCTCGTTCTGACTGGAGCCCTGCGAAAGAAACATGGATTTCATGTTGTCCACTGATTGCTAAAATGTTCCTTGCCATAACTGGATCACGATGATCTGTGTGTTGCTTTCACTCATGGGGAGAGGGGGCAGTGGTGGTGGGGACAGCTGGATGCTGTGATGGGAGAGGTGTGGGCTGAAGAGTCTTCTTCATCTAAGCCATTCTTCTTGATCTCCTGATCTTCACATCATCACAAGAATTGGTTTGGATGAAGAAGGGCCTTCAGTCAGGTGAATAATAATTGCTTAAGATATATATATATATTTGTGCTGCGAAACACTATCCTGCCTGAAGGGCGTTATATATAAAAAAATAATAATTTGGTCACTCAATCCACGACTGTTTGAGGGACACTGCTGTGCACAGTTGGCTGCCGCGTTTCGCCCACAATATATACAGTCAATTAACTTTACTGTATATTCTGTGAAGCACGTTGTGATGTCTCAAAGGCATGATAAGGCGCTGTGGAGTCCTGTAGCTCAGTGGTTAGAGCACTCGCTTTGTAAGTGAGAGACCTGAGTTCAATTCCAGGCAGAGGGCGAAACCTTGGGCAAGTTTCCTTACTCCACACAGAGCCTAATAATAATCCCTCCAAAAAACAAAACAATAATAAATTGGTCATTTTCAATCCACGACTGTTTGTGGGACATTGCTGTGTGCAATTGGCTGCCGCGTTCGCCCACAAATATACAGTCAATTCACTTTATGGTATATTCTGTGAAGCAGTTTGGGACGTCTAGAAGAAAAGCGCTATATCAAGTGAAAGGATTATTATTCTTATTATACGTCAAATGCAAGGATTATTATTATTATCTCATTCTTCCAGAACAGCCACCCTTCTGGACCTTACAGTGCTGATGAAAGTGGAAGGTGAGGTGAACAGTAGCCACATGGAAGAGTTTTCAGATAGGAATTGATGATAGACAGAAAGATATTAATAATAATAATCCTTGCGTTTGATATAGCACCTTATCACATCGTTGAAACATCTCAAAGCGCTTCACAGAATATACTGTCAAGTGGATTGACCTTGTATTTTTTGGGTTAAACGTGGTACAAAATTGCACACAGAAGTGTCCCACAAACAGTCGTGGATTGAGTAACCAATTTTTTTTGAGGGATTATCAAATAAAAACCGAGTTCCTGCTTACTGCGAGGTAAACAGAAGCATGTGGAGTAAGGAAACTTGCCCAACGTTTCGTCCTGCCGGGAATCGAACCCAGGTATCTCACTTGCGAAGAGTGCATGCTAACCACTACCCCATGGGACTCCATGTATTACTGGGATTTCGGCAAGACGTCTGTGTTTGACACGGTTAGTTACTGAGGGTTTGACACTTGCTGCATGGATACGCATGTAAGAGCTGTCTGCTCAGGGATAATTGGAGTGTAAGACTGGAGTGTGTACGTGGCTAACGCAGCCCATGGTGTGAGCCACTTGACTGGATTTCAAGGAATTCTCAGATAGGTGTGCTCTGTCACGGGCCCTGACACATGTAACACACTTATCCCTTTAGGGTTCAGTGCAAGTCCATTGATGTTCGTTATGTCTGTGAAGTACGAGTTCGGCTGTGAGTTTGATAATAGGCCTGTCCCTGACTCTGCTCAGGTACTTATGTAAATTTCACTTGTTCTGCCTTTAATGTGGCACATTGTGAATTCCAGATGAAAAGGCCTGCTCCAAACCGATTTTATACTAAATTTAAACTATTATTCTAAGGCCTCCTTTATGTCTGAGCTTCCCTTCATTCCACTTCATGGGTCGAGGCTGCAGCATGGCTCAGCTTTCAATTGGTGTCAGCCAGCCTGGCTCACCTGATCAGACACGTTGAGCTCACCGTCTAGGATTCCACTCCAATGTGGTGCTGTGGGAGAGCTGCTTTGTCAGAGGTGCTGTCCTTCATGTGAGATGTTAAGCCGACGTCCGGTCTGTCTGCCTGTTCAGGTGGATATTAAAGATCCCACAGCACTTTATGAAAAGAGAAGGGAGTTTCTCCTGGTCAACATTCCCGCAAATAAAATTGGTCGTACCCTTAATGGCTGTTTGTGGGATGTTGCTGTGCGCAAATTGGCTGCCACGCTGGCCTTCAAAATACAAAGTTGTTTCACTTCACAGTAAAATCTTGTGAAGCGCTTTGACTTGTCCTCTTGTCATGAAATGTGTTGTATCAGGTACCAGGATTATTATTATTAATAATATTATCAATACCAACCATTGAGCTGCTGCCAACAGGAGCACTGCTCCCTCGTGTGGCCCACTCTATAGAAATCAGAGCACCCAGTCATCAGGGATTTCACAATTGTTCCCCCCCCACCCCGCCACCCCACCTTAGCCTGCGTTGGTGGACACCACAGCCAATACCTGTTCAGATACATGTTAATGATCTGGCACGAGTCGAAAAGGAAAGTAATTTCTCCTGGTGTCCTGGCCAATAATCCCTCCAAGAATGGCTGTTAGTGGAATGTTGCTATATCCAAATTGCATTCACCTACAAAATAATAATAATAATCCTTGCATTAGATATAGTGCCTTCTCACATCTTCGAGACGTTTCAAAGCGCTTCACAGAATATTTTGTAAAGTGAATTGACTGTATATTTTATGGGCAAAATGCGGCAGCCAATTGCGCACAGCAACGTCCCACAAACAGTCGTGGATTGAATGACCAATTTATCATTTTTTTTTGAGGGAATTATTACCTCTGGAAAAGTGATCCGTCAATCAACTAACAACCGGGTTCATACTTACTGCTACGTGTGGAGTAAGGAAACTTGGCAAACATTTCACTCTGCCGGAATTGAACCCAGATCTCCTGCAAGTGAGATGAGTACTCTAACCACTGATACACAGTTACTACATATCACTACACATCACAGTAAACTTACAGGGCTCCGAGACATTAGCCTATGTGAAGGCACTATATAAGCTGTTGAAGCGTTTTGAGCCATCTTCCGGACATCAAATTTAAAGATTATTCTGATAGTATAATAGAGATGACCTCCCTTTCATGACCCAATGTGAATTATATTTATTATTATCTGTCTCACTGATACATTCCCTGTTGTATGAGACTCCTGGATTATTTAGATTTTTGACATCCAGCTAGTTTAGTGAGCACGGACCTGCCTGCCCCACCATCAGTGGTAGACTTTCACCATCCTGCTCTCTGGAGCTCTATCCCGGAATCCCGCTGACTCGATCTCTCCCTCCCTGACCTCATTCAAGGTCCAACTTTGGCCACTACCTCTTCACCACAATTTTAGTCATCTTTCCCCTCCTTGGCTCCCATCCCCAGCTGGGGTGCCCAGCCATCTCTATTACGTGCTTTGGGATGTCCTCCCAACGTGAAAGGCGCTATATAGATGTAAATTTGTGTAGTTTTGAGCTGACCTATAATTCCAAGGGCCTTGCTCTATCCTTATCTGAAGAGTGGATCTCATTGACTAGTCAACCTCCGGATAGCTCCCTTTTTTCCTTTTTTCTGTTAGCTGACAGAATCCATTTCCAGTCACATTTATTTCAATATCCATTGCATTTATTCTGGGCCCTGATGCTTCATAAATCTTTAATTGTTCTGGTTTATTATTAAGCATTCCTTTGTCATATTACCTTCCCATCTTGCGTCTTGATGTATTCTCTTGTCTTGACAGCATTTTGTACAGCGTAGAGACTCCCAATGCCTTCTCGTGTTGTAGATTCTAATGGCAAAAAAACAGTTTAAAATCAGAAGAGGCGGAAGTTACCTTATGAATGTGTATTTTATTCATTCTTAATATTGCGTGCCTTGTACCTATGATCAATAAGCTTAGAATAACTTTCCCAGGTTAGTGAATCTGCTGCTTGTTGTGAAAGTGAATCACTCAGTTCTTTAAGTCTAAACCTCTGGAACCAGAGAAATATATTTATTTTTTGTCAGTGGGTGTCTGACACATGTCATCATCATACTTGAAAGCATCCACACCAGACTGAGAGTTCCACAGATAGATGTATGCCACCTACACATGGGAATAGTATCTGGAATGGAATGCACACTCTCTCCCCCTGGAGGTACGCATAAGAACATAAGAACATAAGAATTAGGAGCAGGAGTAGGCCATTCAGCCCCTCTAGCCTGCCCCGCCATTCGATAAGATCATGGCTGATCTATTCTAACTCCACCTGCCCGCCTTATCCTCTTATCCCTTAATTCCCTTATCCACAAGAAATCTATCAATCTCAGTCTTGCATATGTTCAAGGACTGAGCATCTACAGAACCTTTGGGGTAGAGAATTCCATAAATTCACTACCCTCTGAGTGAAGAAGTTTTTCCTCAACTCAGTGCGAAAGGGCTTACCCCAGAATTTTAAGACTGTGACCCCTGGTTATAGTTTCTCCAATCGGGGGAAGAAAGTCTCCCACTATCTATTCTGTTGTGCTACTTAATAATCTTATGGGTTTCTATAAGATCAAACACACTCTGCTTACCCAATTCTGAAAAGTATGAGGTGCAGGTTGGTAAAAACCAAGCCTTTGGGACTCCATAAAATGGCATTGGGGATTAGCTGTGTGAGGTTAACCAGCTAACGGTCCTGTAGGGTATTGGTTAGAGCAAGTGAGAGGACCTGGGTTCGATTCCCAGGCGTAGCGAAATCTTAGACAAGTTTCCTTACTCCACCCGCCTCTGTTTACTTAGCAGTAAGTAGAAACCCAGTTGTTAGTCGATTGGTGGATCGCTTTCTGGGGGTAATACTCCCTTCAAAAATAAAGAAATAATAATAATTTGGTCATTCAATTCACTTCTGTTTGTGGGACATTGCTGTGCGCAATTGGGTGTCATATTTCACCCGCAAAATAAACAGTTAATTCACTTTATATTCTGTGAAACGCTTTGAAACATTTCAACAATGTGATAAGGTGCAACATCGAATGCAAGCCTTATTATTATAATTATTATAAAACCGTGTGGCTTGCCATTGAGAGCGCTGTCTAGCAAGCTTCCCTCTGCCTGTCCAACGACAACAACAAGAACAAGATTACATTTGTATAGTGCCTTTCACGTCGGGAAGATATCCCAAGGCGCTGGATAGTGTACAGTGTCCAGCTGGGTTACAGCACAGAAGAAGGCTATTTAGCCCTCTAAACCTGAGATGGCTCTCTGAGGGGCCACATCCCATTACAAGAATAGAGCTGTTGTGATGAGGCCTCTCTCTCTCTCTCTCTCTCTCTCGACCTCATACAATCATAGAAATTGACAGCACACAAGGAGGGCACACTTCCCATTCAGTCTACCTCTCAGACCTCACTCTGCCCACCTCTTCTGTCTAACATCCTCCTGGCTCTGCCTCCCAGTCTCACTGTAATCTCTGGGAAGAGTTGAGAATCCTTGAGATTATGTTCCTCAGATGCTCAGTACAAACCCATTCGTAAATTTGTAATTGCCCAGCACCTGGCCTTCAGGTGGATTCCTCAGAACTTGTATCTCACGCCTGGAAGAAACCTATTGAGTAGGAGTGAAAAGCCAGGTTGGCTTGTTTTGCAATGGATCAACACTGACCTGTGGTTTTGCACATTATAAATAGTTTTGGTAAGGATAGAGTTAACATAATGATAATAATAATCCTTGTATTTGATATAGGGCCTTATCACACCATTGAGACATCTTAAAGCGCTTTGCAGAATATATGTTGTAAAGGGGATTGACTGTGTATTTTGTGGGTAAAATACATGAAATGTTAACTGAAGAAATGCAGAAAAATACTGTGGCCTTGACTTTGTTTATCAGGAATGTCCCTTTTGATAACGACAATTGGAGAGATCACTTGGAAGAAAATATTTTAGTTGACATCCATCACATGGGCACCTGGCGGTCTGAAAACTGCTGCAGTGCTTTGACGAAAGGTCATTAACCTGAAACGTTAACTCACTTTCCTCTCTCCATAGATGCTGCCTGACCTGCTGAGTGTTTACTATTTTCATTTCAGGTTTCCAGCATCTTCAGTATTTTGCCTTTTGCTTTATAAAAATAAAGAGTTCAATCAGGAACAATGAGATGCACATCTGACCGATTTCCAGCTGCCGGTTTTTTCCCAGGGATAGTAACTGATCACTACTTTATTCTCAAAAAACATGATCACGTCTTGCGATAGTGAGTTATTGCTCTTTGTATAAGGATTGACTATAATAATAATAATCCTTGGATTTGATGTAGCGCCTTATCACATCTTCGAGACTGTGGAACTATGATATAGGAAATACAGTAATTATTTAACATCCAAATTAAGTGCACACTTCATTATCAAATAAGAGTAAGGTTTCCTTACATTAAGATAATTGAAGGCAACATTTTACAAATCCTCTGAAGCAGTGCAGATTGTCGTGTGATGGGCAGAGCTTCTCTTGGCTGAAAGGTTGCCATAAATCTCTTTTAATGGGCTGTGACACACCAACGAATAATAATACGTACATTTGACATCTTGCATACAAGATGTCAAATGTCCTAAAGGATGTCTCCAAATGCTTCACAGGATATACTGTAAAGTGTAGCGGGTTTTTGTGGGAGAACATGGCAACTAATTAGCACACAGCAAATTGGGTCATACTTTCATCTATACCTAATACTAAAATTCTGTGAAGTGATTTGAGATGTTGTACTGACGCGATAAGGTGCTGAATCAAATGTAAGAATCATTATTATTATTACAACCTGATCTGGTTCAGAGAAGATCAATTTCAACTTGATTTCATTTGGGATCAGCTCTAGGTTTATTAAGCAACAATTCACTGCAGCCAAATCTGTGGGTGATCTGTTTCCCAGTACGTGCTCGATCTCCTTCAACCTTTCTGCCCCCACACTTCGAAATTCCATTCCACATTCCTTTCTCCTCGCTCCCTCCCTTGCCTCCTTCAAGGTGCATCTCAAAACCCCCTCTTCGACCGCACCTTCAGCCACCCTCCGACCCTCCCTGCCCTCCACCCTCCCAGATCCCGACCCCCAGCTCAGGTTCAACTCCCTGACTGTCCAACGTCTTGGTACGTCCTCCCGATGTGAAAGGCGCTATACAAATATAATTTTGTATTCCAGCTCAACGATGTGATAAGGCGCTATACCAAATGCAAGGATTATTATAATGTGCTTACCAAAGCCAGACGAAGCCGGATAGACTGGACTGCCTTGTGCAGTGTGTAGCCATTGCTCTCTCAGTTGGGAAAGAACGTCACAACTGCTTGAGCATTATGGATGTGTCACTATTATTAACCAACTGTCATAACACGGAGTTATCAGCCCTAGTCAGCCACTTTAATCCATACCCTGGTTACTTTATGCCCCAACATTTTCTGACTCATGCGTACAGAATACAATACACGTTCTTTCAGTTCCAGGTCACATCTGTTCTGCCCAAAATTAATATGATTCCGTCTCTGTTCGCTGTTCAGACCAGAATCGACCGCAGCGAGTGAGCTTCAGAGTGACGCTATGTCAGTTTCAGTTATTGCTGACACGAAGGCCAGGCAGCCTGAGCTGTTCCACTTGCTGTGATGATAGTACAGTTTTGCATTGATGGGAGATCTGCTCCAAGCAGTCATTTTGCTCACATGTGGTTTCTGACACAAGGCAGATTAGTGTCGTGTCCACTGGCAATAACTATTTATAGAGCTCGTCTGTGATAGCCAGTAAAGGCCACTCTTCAATCACTCTCATTGTTACTCTCTGACTGCACAATTTACCTTTCACAAGCGCAAAAACAAAGAGGCTTTTCTCCCCATGGGAGAAGTGGGAATGTTTGTAGTGTGCTTTACTGTGCTTAAGAGTACCCGAATCAACCTATGAATTCCACATGTGTACGCCATCTGCAAATGTGCAATCCATTCCGTGCATCGGAATGGATTGCACATTTCTCCCCGTAGGGACTCATCATGTTTTATCTAATTCCAGAGAGTATTAGGCGCAGGTTGGTAAGAGCCAAGGCTTGGAGACCCCAGACTGAGCGTTGGGGTAGCTGCTAAAGTCGAACCAGCTAAAATAGAAGAGCTTGCCACTGATATCATTGTCTGGCAAGCTTTCCTGCTGCTTGTCCAGCAAGGACCACTCTACCCATTAGGGCTTTGGCTTGCAGGGTCATTAACAAAAACAGCTCGATGTTGTGAAGGGAGATGGGGGTTGGTGGTTGTTCTGGAAGGATGAGATCCAAATGCGATTGCCAATCTTGTGATCTTGTGAACATAGGAGGGAGGGAGTCAATTTTCCGGGAGCAAATCCAAAAATATAGGCACGAGGAGATTTAAAAATCAAATCAAAACTGACAGTATTGCTGAACGTGCAGTTTTAAGACATGATAACTGTGATGGAAAGCATTTTAGCTGAGGACGGTAACATAATGATAACAGTGATGTACTGACTCTGCGTATCAGTCTGCCACATTGCAGATGAGAATTGGCTCAGTGTGCAGAGAGCTGATAAAGCAGATCAGTGCGGCAAGGAACGGGATTGACTAACAAGGCACGTCCATCGTGAGCTCAGGTGCTCCCTGCCTTGATCACTTTATCAAACCAGCCAGGTGGACACCTCCACTGGGTCAGACAGAAGTACCAGCTAAAGAGACAAGCCTCAAATATCACTATAGGTAAATTGTCTCCTTTTACCAGCGCGTTGAACATCGGCCTTTGTCAGAAGGATTTAGAGGAAAACAGATATGAATCAAGTGAGCGTTGAGCACAAAGTGACTTCTGAACAAAGATGTAAGGATCACCAGGTAGGAGGAGGTAAGATTGATCAGAGACTGAGGAGGAATTTGTCTTGTTTCAGCCTGATTATCCACAGCGTAGTCAGATCCTATAGATGTCAGCCTGGCTCGGTCGATAGGAGGGGTGCCGGGCTCAGCACTGGATTATCGGAGGTGCCATCCTTCGGGTGAGACATTAAATCGAGGTCCCGTCTGTCTGCTCAGATGGACGTTGAGGATCCCATGCCCTATTGGAAAAGAGAAGGGAGTTTCTCTCCCCTGGTGACCTGGCCAACACTTCCCCCAAATAAAACTGGTCACTCACTCCACAGGTGTGCACAATTAGGTTACTGAGGTCACCTACAAAATACACAGTCACTACAATTTACAATGTATTCCTGTAAAGTGCTTTGAGATATCCACCCGAAGTGAGAGGTAATGTATGAAATGCACAGATTATTATTATTATTATTTAAGAAGTGAAATATAAATACAGGAAGAAGAACATAGAGACTAAACTGTTTGAGTGAAAAAGCTGCCCTGTATAAACTGGGAGCGAGCTCTGTATCTTATGTACATGAAGATGATACACAGATGAAGCGATTTATGGGAGGCCACAACATTTTTTATCCTCTCAGATGAGTATATCTATAATGAAGGAATTTAACTTCAGCTCATTTGAACATAAATAAAGCATTTATTGTTTCAATCTACCACCAATAACTGCAGCTTGTTAGCGATGCCGAAACCCATGTTTCTCTTATCTTCCAATAAATCTCTTTGCAACATTATTTGCCATTTAGACAGATCTTGTCCTGCTTTGGAGATGAGCTGCTGATTTATTCGGGTCGATAGCAGGTACAGGCTCCTGTTCATTGATTGCTGCCTGAGAGAGAGAGCTCCATCTCCTGCAGTCTCCGAATCAGGGCAGCCTTTTTAACTATGCATTGAATAGATGTGGAGACAGGCCTGGCACATCACTGAAATAATGATCTATTAACACTGAAACCATCCAAGGCACCTCGCAGCAAACTGGAGTGACTGTGTATTTTGTAGGCCAATACACTTAAACAGTAAATCCTACAAAAAAGCACTTTAGATATCCTCCCGACATGAAAAGCGCTATATCAAATGCATGGATTATTATTTTATTATTATTGGAACTGATAGAAATTGATTTGAAAGTTGCAGCGAGTGAAGAGCTTCACACATTATACTGTAAAGTGAATTGACTGTATATTTTGTGGGCGAAATGTGGCAGCCAATTGCGCACAGCACTGTCCCACAAACAGCCGTGGATTGAGTGACCAAAACATTTTTTTTGAGGGATTATTATCCCCAGGAAACAATCCACCAATCGACTAACAACCGGGTTCCTATTTACTGCTGGGTAAACAGAGGCTTGTGGAGTAAGGCAGCTTGACTAAGTTTTCACCCCACCTGGAAATCGAACCCGGGTCCTCTCGCTTACTAATCACTAGCTACAGGACTCCACGGGTCTTCCTATCACTTCACTTGGCAGTGGAATCGCCTCCAGACAAACAGTTGTCAGTGACAGATTGTAGCAATGTGACACTCTGGCATTTGCCCATCTCCCAATTCTGCTCTCCACTCCTCATCCCCAACACACACAAAGCTGCTGAGGGGAACCAGTGATAACTGATTTATACATTGGGCTCAGTCGATAATAGACAACTGAATTGCTCTGAAGCCATTGCTTCCAGCGCCAATTCACATTTACACGGAGCCTTAGACATCAGGATAACATCCCAGGGAGCTTGACACTGCTGGTTCTGCACCCGAGCTGGAGCCGGGGCCCAGGGTGGGGGAGGAAAGGGGAGAGATGACTGAAGGAGCGGGCAAAGTGGTAGGTCACACAATGGTCCAACATTTCCAGCTCTTTCAGAAATGACTCTGTTTAATCTGCCTGATGTCATCGTGAGCCAAATGTAACAGTGTTTAGCCAAAGTGGTGCAGTGGAATGTCAGCTTAGACTGTATGGGTTCTAGATCCTGACAAGCTGGATCCATTCACATTTCAAGATGGAAGTAGATAAATATCTATTAGGTCAGGGTATTAAGGGATATGGGGCAAGGGTGGGTAATTGGATTTGAGGCACAGATCAGCCACAATCTTATAGAATGGCGGAACAGGCTTGAGGGGCTGAATAGTCTACTTCTGTTTCTATGTCTACGTATCTATGTATATAACCCACAACCTTCTGACTCGGAGATGAGAGTCCTCTCCTGACTGAGCTAGGTTGACACACATATCAAACGGGACGATTAGTATTACTCTTAATTCAACTTTAAACAGCGAATTGTGTCAAGAAAGTTCTGTAAACTCTGCACCCGAGTTCTCAGAGGTCATTCTATTAATGGATATTGGAACTGCTTCCAACATGAAGCAAATGTAGCCATTGTCCTCTCCAGCGCGCTCTGCCTTTTGTTCAGAGCTACTCCGCAGTTTACAGCAGGGTCCGTTAATTAGGTCAGCGGTGATCTATATTCACTCCTGACGCGCTCACACTCTGATTTAGCTGTGACTGAACTTGGGTGCTGGCTGTGCACAGCGCTGCTGTGTCCTGAAAACCAAATCACAGTTCGGCGGCGCAGTGTGCTAGCGCCCCCTCCAGGTAGACCCCAACCTCAGCACAACTCCGGGGGGGGGGAGGTGGAAATCCCAGGCTTAGTGTCACTTTATAAAGGGGGGGGGAGTGAAGCCAATAATATTACCTTAGGAAGTTTCCTTACTCCACATGCCTCTGTTTACCTGGCACGTAAATAGGAACCTGGTTGTTCGTCAATTGGCGGATCTCTTTCCGGGGGTAATCAACCCTTCAAAAGAACTAATATTATACAGACACCGGTTGAGGCTAATATTTTTGTACGTGGTGACATTTCCAGGTTTTAAAAGCTCGTCGCAACAGTTGGAGACGTGGGAAGTCAAGTGACCTTTGAATAAATATAAAGTCATACAAAAAATTTTATGTGAAATATTCCCTCCCCAGTTAGCTGCAGATTTAATCTTGTCAAAAGTATTTCACAGGAAACTACTTTGATGGAACACAGGTTCAGAGTTGTAAAGTGCCAATTTCAGGGCAGATACCAAGAAAGTTTTTCTTTACCGAGAGTAATTAATTACAGGATCAGGTGCTGGGAAGGGTTTTTGTGGCCCGAACTGGGACTCATTTAAAATACAGTCCAGTGTTGTTTTGGGAATACAATAGAATAGGTTTGCGAATAAATTACAAGAGATGAAATCAGATGGACTGGTGTCACTGTTAATATCAAGCTATATAAACGTTCCACTATTAATATCAGACTATATAGAATCAGAGAATCACAGAATAGAGCTGTCACTGTTAATATCAGACTATATAAAGCTGTCACTGTTAATACAACAACAACTCACATTCTTATAGTGCCCTTCACATGGGGCAGCATTTCAGAGTGAGTGTAGAGTGCACTGGTAATATCATAGATTAAATAAAGGCTTTACTGTTAATACAAGACTATATATAGGTCTCACTGCTAATGTTAGACAATATAGAGGCTTTACTGTTAGTATCAGACTTTAGAGAGGAATCACTCCTAATATTAGACTACAGAGAGGTGTCACTGTTATAGTTTATCTGCTCTGTTTGGCATCTGGCTCTCTCAGGGCCATGGTCAGAGGATTTATGTTGTTGAGGTTTATTTCATGATGATTTGATTGGGAATCTAACATGGAAAATATGTGCTGGAGCAGTGAGAGTGTGTCACCAGAGCAGTGGGAAAGTGGCATTCCCCTGTGCCTCTAATGTCTCAGTCTCAACTGTGCTATTTTCAGAAGGTACTCACACGGCCAAAAGTGCTGCCCAGAGGGATGGAGATATGAGGAGAGCCATCCCTGGGCTCCAGTCACACACCTGCCAGGAGCACACACACTGACACAAGCCATCAAGCAGGTAAGCCACCATGACAGGTTCACACCTGAGGCCCTAAACCACCATTTCGGAGCTGATTTCCTGCACTTCTTGGTTGAGCCAGCTACCGATTCAAAACTGGGTTTAAGAATTTTCCACAATTGTGGGTGAGTTCAAATTCTAAAACAAAATATAATCATCTTTGTATTTGATACTGCACCTTATCATTGTCATAGAGATGTCTCAAAGCATTTCTCAGGATATACTGTAAAGAGTAGGGATTATGTATTTTGTAGGCAAACAGTCTCACAGATTAAGACTAGGTGGAATTTCTGGCCTACTAACAACCAAATTTCTACTTGCTGCTAGTAATCAGAGGCGTGCGGAGTAAGGAAACTTGCCTAAGGTTTCACCCCACACGGCAATCAAACCTGGTCCTTTCGTTTGCGAGGCGAGTTCTACTAGACTTTAAAAAGGTGAAATGCACTTTCCACGTGCACTTGAGACACGTGAAGCCTTTTCGATGTCGTCTGTTGCTGAAAGCTGTTTCAATGACGCAGCGGACGGCAATTAAAGATCACAAAAGTTGTTTTTGCAGTTTATTTCTTCAAACTGATGTTCCTCCTGAACACATCTGCATGGCGCTGTCTGTAGAGAACTGATAAATCATAATAATTACATTTGATACAGTGGTTTTCACACTGAGAGGACATCTCAAAGGATATAGTGTAAAGTGCAGTGATTGTATGTTTTGCAGGCAAATACGACAGCCAGTTGCACACAGCAATGTATCACAAAACTCCATGGAGTGAGTGACCAATTTTATTTGGGGGATTGTTGGCCAGCACACCAGGAGAGAGAGAGAAACTCCCTTCCCTTTTTGAATAGTGTCATGGAATCTTCAATGTCCGCCTGATCCGGCAGACGGGATCTCGGTTTAATGTCTCATCCAAAGGACGGCACCTCTGACAATGCAATGCTTTCCCCCCAGCACAGCACCGGAGCGCAGTGAACAGAGAACAATACACTAGAGGTGCGAGTGTGCTGCTGATCCAATCAGGCAGGCAATCGCTGGGATTGCAACCACACGATGAGGTAAATCCTGACCCCTGTCTGTCCAGCGCCTCAGGAAGTCCTTCCGATGTGAAAGGCGCTCTATAAATGTCATTTTGTTGTTGTTGTCAGCATTGAGAGAGCCTATTTGGCCCTAAGCGCTATAACCAAGTTCAAATTGGTTTGGCAAGCTGCATGGCAGGCAATGGGACACTGAGTATCATAATAATAATAATCATAATAATATTCCTTACATTTGATATACCGCCTTGACAGGTCATTGAGACGTCTCAAAGCACTTCACAGAATATATTGTATATTGAATTGACTGTATATTTTGTGGGAGAAGCGCAGCAGCCAATTGCGCACAGCAGCATTCCACAAACAGTCGTGGATTGAATCATGGATTAATGCCTTTGAAAAACACAAAAGCAAAAGGAACCCACTTTAAAAGAGTGATTATAATAATAATAATCCTTGCATTTGATAAACCACCTTATCATGTCTTTGAGACGTCTCAAAGTCCTTCACAGAATGTACAGTAAAGTGAATTGACTGTACATTTGTGGGCGAAACGCGGCAGCCAATTGCGCACAGCATGTCCCACAAACAGTCATGGATTGAAATGACCAATTTATTATTTTTCTTTGAGGGATTATTATCAGGCATGTGGAGTGAGGAAACTTGCCCAAGGTTCCACCCTACCAGGAATCGAACCCAGGTCTCTCGCTTGTGAGGCGAGTGCTCCAAACACTGAGCTACAGGACTTCTACACAAGTCGTTGTTCCATCCCACCACACAGAAGGCAGATGTTCACCAGATAGCTGATGAGGAAACTCTGAGGCTTGTGGTGACACCTGCTGGATAGCGTTATCTGGAGTCCGCTTTGAAACGTCTCGAAGACGTGATAAGGCGCTATATCAAATGTAAGGATTATTATTATTATCATCTGGACTTGGAAAGACAGACTGGGCACTGGGGGCAGGGAATCCTCCCACTCACTCAGCTCCTGTTAACCCTACAAGCCAAAGCCCTAATGGCTAGGTTAGTCCTAGCTGGTCAAGCAGCAGGAAAGCTCGGCCAGTCAGTGCCGTTAATGGGAAGCTTTGTGGTTTTAGTTGGTTAGAACAACAGCCGAATGGCCCCTTTCTCAACCGTACCTTCTGTGAAGCGCAGTTGTTCTTCGAAACATTCTTCCTATTATAACAGGACAGCAAAGTCCCACACATCACCGCCTGCCGGAGCTTAGTTACTGAATCCCATTTTGCTCGTGTGACGGACGTGGTTTTGGCATGCTGCCATTGCGCCAATTACCCTCTCCTTGACCCGAGACGGCAGTTTTATTGGAGGCTGCTTGCAGTTCTTCCGATATTAACCAGCAAATTTTCCCAACAAAGCAATCTGGATAATGTGAGCGCTAATATTTATTGCGCCACGCATAACAAGCACTTGCTTAGATATCGAGCTAAAAATTAAAACATGCGTCAGTTCATTTTCGAATGATGATTGTGGTACATTTCAGTCTTATCTGCTCTGGTGCGCAACCCCCAAATTACTCTCCTTATTTGTCCCAGTGCTGTCATTATTTGATGCAGCCTATTGCTTTGAAATTATTGATACAAATGTGAGTGCAGTATGTTGAGAAACCAACAGCGCAGTTTGAAATCACTCGATCATTAGTTACACTCAAGGCTCAGAAGCTCTTAGTTGAGCCTCATTTCAGGTCCAGCAGTTTGAAGCGACAAGCAATTAACACACAGTGGGAAAAGTTTGCTTTTTAAACTTTTTACGTATGTGAATATTACAAGACACTGATTGTTTATCGAGTTTCCTTCAGCCAGGTGTGTGCGTGGCTCAGTCAGAAGCACTCTCGCCTCAGAGTCTGTGTGGATATCACAGAATATACTGTAAAGTGTATTTTTGTAAGTGAATTGGCAATCAATTTGTGCACAGCAACGTTCCACAATCATGCACAAAATGAGAGACCAATTTTATCTGGGGGATTGCTAAGCAAGACACTGGGAAAAACTCACTTCTCTTTTCAAATATTGTCATAGAATCTTTAACATCCCCCTGAACAGGTGCAGACAGGACCTCGGTATAATGCTTTAATGTCTTAATAATGTCTTAATCTGAAGCGCTGTACACTGTCCAGCGTCGTGGGACATCCTCCCGACGTGAAACGCGCTATACAAATGTAATCTAGTTGTTGTTGTTAATAATTCTTGCATTTGATAAAGTATATTTTGTGGGTTCCCTTCTTATCTGAAGGATGCACCTCTGTATACCTCTGTATAGTTTGTGGGAGAAATGCAGCAGTCCCCCAGTCCCCTGATGTTCTGTCAGCTGCCTGTCAGAACTCAGGGACTGGATGAGCCAAGCTTCCTTCAGTTGAACGTTGACAAGATGGGAGCCATACTCTTTGGCTCTCGTCAACGTCTAAAATTTCACGGTTTGTCACCTCTCGGCTGGACTACTCTAACGCCCTCCTCGCCGGCCTCCCCTCCACTACCATCCAAAAAATCCAGATTATTCAAAACTCTACCGCCCGCATTCTCACCCGCACCAAACTCCGCTCCCCGATTCCCCCAGTCCTGGCCAGACTGCACTCGGTGCCTGTCCCAGAGCGGATTGACTTCAAGATCCTCACCCGTGTATTCAAATCCCTTCACTCCTTCCCCCCCCGACCTCTCTGACCTCCCCTCTCCTCACAACAGTGCCCGTTGCCTTCATTCCTCCGGATCTGGCCTCGTACTTGTCCCCCGAGTCCTCCACTCCACCCTCGGCGGCTGTGCCTTCAACCACTATGCCCCGAGGCTCTGGAACTCCCTTCCTCACTCCCTTCATCACTCCCTTCATCTCATACCCTCTCTTCCCATTTTCAGGTCTCTGCTGAAGATCTTTCTTTTCGACCGCACCTTTGATCATAATAATGATTCTTACCCCCAAAAAGTGATCTGCCCATCGACTAACAACCGGATTCCTGTTTACTACTAGGAATGAAACTTGTCTAACATTTCGCCGTGCCCAGGAATCGAACCTGGGTCCTCTCACTTGCGAGGTGAGTGCTCTAAATACCATGCCACAGGACTCCATGTTTCTTGCAGGAAACATGGAAAACTGAGTGAGCTGACAGAGATCTCTGCGTGTCTCTTCCTGCTTTACTGCCGAAAGATAAAAATGCACTGAGTATCTCTCTGGCTCCAAGGTTTCCTCAGTTAGGACGCCTGATGGAACCAATATGTTTAGCTAAAGCTTAAATCAAATGAGTTTCAAAGCAATAAATTAGCCAATTGAGTTGGAAGCTTTAGATTCAATCAGCTAAGGGATACAGTTGAAGTGGAGACCATCAGGACTTCCTTAATAAATACATTTTTAAAATAGCCTAGGTACAACTAGTCAGACATGCCCAGGAACTATCAGCCTGGCTCAGGCAGTAGCCCTCTCGCCTCTGATTCAGAAGGTTGTGGGATCAAACCCCACGCCGGGACTCTGAGACGCACAGTTTAGGCTGATGCTCTAATACAGTATCATTCTTTGGGTGAGACATTAAACCAAGGTCCTGTCTGCCTGTTCAAGTGAATGTTAAAGATCCCATGGAACTACTCGAAAAGAGAAGGGAATTTCTAAGGGGCGAAAGTAAGGTGTGCAAGTTTCCTTACTCCACACTCCTCTGTTTACCCAGCAGTAATTGGGAATCTGGTTGTTCACGATTGGCGGATCGCTTTCCGGGGGTAATAATTCCTTCAAAAACAAAATTATAATCTTAATTTGGTCACTCCATCGACGACTGTTGCTGTGTTGCATTGCTGTGTATAATTGGCTGCCACGTTTCGCCCACAAAACACTCACTATTCTGGGAAACGCTTTGCGACATCTCAACGATGTGATAAGGCCCTATGTCAAATGCAAGAATAATTTTAATATTGATCTGTAGGATTGTCGGCCACGATCCTGGGAGAAACTCTCTACACTTTTCAAATAGAGTCAGGGGATATTTATTGTCCCCTGGAACAGCCACAGACGGGACCTCAAGAGTTTGCTCACAAACAGAATTGAGTTTCTCACGCATTCCCCAAACAGGAATGAAACTCAGGTCAGCAGAAACTAAGTGTCCGCTGATACCGGTCACTTAAAATCTCCACAAGGATCATTTTAACTCTTCATGCTTCCTGATGAAGCGTTCGGGACGTTACCCTACATGAAGGGCGCTATATATATATGCAAGTTGTTGTTGTTGTTGATGTTTAGTGTGATAGCTTTCCTCACTAAAATTCTACCATTATTTCCTTGTTTTCCATTCTTCCAAGTAATATTTTCATGGCCCTGCCGCCTCCCTCTCCTTCCCTTCCTCCCCCCACCCCCCCCCCTTACAATTTCCTTCCCCGACCCTCTGCTCCCCCACACCCCATGCTCACTGCTCCCACTTTCAGTACGTTGTTCAATGAGCTCCATTATCTTAACTCACACAGTCTCGGCTGACACTCCAGTGTCACAGAACCTGGTGTGAGAGAGGACACAAGCTGCAGAGTTCTGGATGATCTGCAGCTTGTGGAGGGAAGAGCTGGGAAGGCCGACCAGCAGGGAGTTGGGGTAGTCGAGCCTCGATGCAACAAATGCATGGATGAGGGTTTCAGACGCCTGAGGGGAGAGGCAATGGCAGAGTCGGGCGATGTTGCGGAGATGGGTCAAGGCAGAGTGGGTCATGGCATGGATGTGAGTTAGAAAGGACAGTTGAGCTTCAAACAAGAGGCCAAGGTTCTGGACTGGCTCATCAAGTGGAGTGTGCGTCTATGGATGGTGAGGAGGCGCTGACAGGAGCCAATCAGGAGAGCCTCAGTCTTGTTGATATACAACTGAAGAAAGTTAGCTCTCATCCAGGACTTGATGTCTGACAGATATTCTGTCAGCATAGCAGTGGTCCTAGAATCAAAGGTGGAGTCAGAGAGATAGAGTTCGATGTCATCCCCATACATGTGGAAGTTGACCCAATGTCTGCGGATGATGTCAGCAAGAGAGACCAACAACAACAACAAAATTACATTTGTACAGCGCATTTCATGTCGGGAAGCAAAAAGTTGTTGAAGAGGAGAGGACCAAGGACAGAGCCCTGAAGAACACCACACGAGATGGTGCAGGTGCTGGAGGAGAAGCCGTTCATGAAGACAATGTGGTGATGGTGTGAGAGATAGGATCTGAACCATTCAAGGACAGGATCATGAAGGTTGAAGTGAGGGGAGAGTCGGTGGAGGAGGATAGAGTGGTCGACCGTGTAAAATGCAACGATTATCATTATTATAACTCTGCTATCTTTCCTGTGTTTTTCTTGTTGTTTTGGACAATTGATGAGAATCTGTTTGACGTCAGGTTTCTCAAAGGCACAGACAGATGCCAGCCATGCATGAGACCACAATATGTGTAGAGCCGCTCTCTCTTGGGAGCCAGCTCTTTGGCTGCCATTCAAGTGAAGTAAATCAGATAAAGTCATAAGCAAAAGGAGCCTGAATCATAACATCACATTTTAGCCTTCATTTCAGTCAATGGCACAAAGAACAACAGTATTTCTGTTAAGAACTCCCTTATTGCTTTGCACATTTGAGGAGTAATCACATAGAGTTTGACAGCAAGGAAACAGGTCATTTGGCAGTCTCACATTCTCATCACCCTTGGCTCAGTAGTAGCACCCTCAGCTCTGAGTCAGAAGGTTTTGGGTTTAAATCCCACATCAAGACTTGAACTCACTTCATCTAAGCCGTCGCTCCAATGCTGCGCTGGGGGTTGTGTTGCATTGTTAGAGGTGCCGTCCTTCAGGTGAGATGTTAAACCGAGGTTCTGTCTACCTGTTCAGGAGGGTGTTAAAGATCCCATGGCACTGTTCGAAAAGGGAAGGGAGTTTCTCCTGGTGTCCTGGTCAGCAATCCCCCAAATAAAAAAAATATTGTCCCTCAATACATAACTGTTTGTGGGACATTGTTGTGCACAACTGTGCTGCTACATTTGCTTACAAATGTACAGTCACTTCATTTCACAATAAATCCTGTGAAGTGTTTTGAAACATCTGTCTGATGTGATAAGGCACTGTACCAAATGCAAGGATCATTGTTAGTAGTCTTATTATTATGTGTAAGAAAATTCGCAAATCCATTCTTAATTTAGGTCCATTCAGCACACCCCCGGCATTGCACTGGAGTGTTAGCATAGACTATGTGAGTTCCGAATCCTGAAGTGAGGCTTGAACCCACAACCTTCAGACCCAGAGGTGAGAATGCCACCAGTTGAACCAGATACCTGGTGTCCATCTACACAGGCAGATGAATCTTGGTTTAATGGCTCACCCAAAGGACTGACAGGACTGACAATGGCAGCTCTGATAATGTGGCGCTCTCCCAGGACCTCACTGGAGTGTTAACATATGGGTTCCAAGTCCTGAAGTGGAGCTTGAACCCACAATCTGCCAACTGGGTCAGACTGTCATGGAGAATGAATAGTCTACAAGTCCAATATTCCTGCAGATCTGTAAGAAATAGAAGCACGGGTTTAGCTGAACCGTACACAGCAATCTCCAACTACATCTTTCTGCTCTATTTTGCAATTGGGTCGAAATTATGTTGACGTCAGCCCTAATTGTTAGGCTTCTGGGATGGCAGAAATGAATGCACTTCTTGCAGCTGAAAAGAGCCCAAAAATCAGGCTTCACTCGGGGAATATCACGATTGGGTTACACACTTGAAAACCTTTGCCATGTTTAACCAAACAAAGTGCTCTTGAGCACCTACATTGCGGTGGGATTCATTTCAATCTACTTTATAACCACACTTTTGGCATAGTACCCCCCACCTCCCACTAACCCCCAACTCCACCCCACCCTGCTCAGCTCCACCCCTCAGCTCGGGCTCCCAGGTAACTCTGTGAAGAGCTATGAGACATCCACCCCATGTGAAAGACATTGTGTAAACATAACATTGTCATTGGTTAGGAACTGGTACCATTGTAAAGAGGTGTCAGTCGCAGTGGAGGTGTTCGTCACATGGTCAATGTCCGACACAGCCCCAAACAGTTTATCACATGGGTAACAAATGGGTGAATTATTTAGATATACAGTAGTCATATAGTTCTTTTCTTTTAAACCTAGTTGGAGGAATGTACAAAAGCTTTTCTTTGTTATCAGTGCTTTTTTTGGTCAGCCAGATGTCTGACAGATGCAGAAATCCATCACCGGGTTAAGAGTATCCAAACCAAACTGAGAATTCCATGCATCCCACCTACACATGGAAATTCCAGGGATAGATTGTTGGAATGGAATGCGCTCTTCTCTCCCTGGAGGGATGCTTCCTGCTTACTCAATTCCAGAAAGTATTAGGCACAGGTTTGCGAGAGCCAAGGCTTGGTGACCCCAGTGTGGGCATTGGGGTAACTGCCGGAGTCTAACCAGCTAAAACTGCATAGCTTGACATTGATGTCGCTGTCTGGTAAGCTTTCCCGCTGCTGCCCATCTGGGACCACGCTACCCATTGGATTTTGGCTTGCAAGGTTAACAGGAGCTGAGTGGGATGATTCTCTTCCTCCAGTGAATGGTCTGCCTTTCCAATTTCTGTCAATGAGCCAGGCTGACTGTGGTGCCATCAGCCCTGGAGTACTATGGACCCAACTGTAAAGCTGTGCCCATTAAACCTGATGAATTTCTCACATTATACTATGTCATTTCACAAGATCGGTTCAGATGAAGAAAGTCCTTCGCCCCACCTGATCTCATCCCTCCACTCTACTGTCTTTGCATCACATCATCGAGCTGCTTTTTAAAAGAGTCCCAGTGCCCTGGCCTCAACCATCCTTCCTGGGAACCTGTTCTAGTCATAATTACCTTCTGAGAAAAGAAATACTTCCTGGAAATTGTCCTTTGCTCTAACTCACGGAGTCCTGTAACTCAGTGGTTAGAGCACTCGCTTTGCAAGTGAGAGACCTGAGTTCAATTCCAGGCAGAGGGCGAAACCTTGGGCAAGTTTCCTTACTCCACACAGAGCCTAATGATAATCCTTCCAAAACCAAAAACAATAATAAATTGGTCATTTTCAATTTACGACTGTTTGTGGGACATTGCTGTGCGCAATTGGCTGCCGCATTCGCCCACAAATATACAGTCAATTCACTTTACAGAGTGTTCTGTGAAGCGCTTTGGGACGTCCTCCCGACGTGAAAAGCGCTATATCAAATGCAAGGATTATTATTATTATAACTCTAACCCTATGTACTCTTGTTCCTCTGTCTCGGTGCATCCTGTTATTCTGAATTTACTTTTTCAATCCTATTTACACCTCTATGAGGACCCCATCAGAGACAACATTCAAGATAAGTGTTTCACTAAAGTGAGAGTGTAACATACATTATTTACATACACACTGGCCAAGTCAGGCACTGTCTGCATTTGGAGCAGCATTAAAAACAGCTAGAAACTCAACCAAACTGCTTTTTTCAATCAAGCACATCATTCAGAAACACACAGCCAGGCTTTTCCACAGGAGGCTGATGTCGTTTGTTGAGGGTGTTTAACTTGTGTGAATGCTCCTTTTGTGCATGTGTCACCTCCATGCCTGATTTATGCTTAATAACTCAACAAAGTATAGCATTTCCTCTCATTTAAACGCATGATTAGCTAAAGGCTAAGTTCTGTCTCTTTCGGTGACTTCTGTTCTTGGCCAGTCAGCTGTTAGTTTTGGCTCCTTTGATGCACAAACAAGCATTTTAGCAGGATGCAGGCATTCATCAATAACTGAGCATTAAAAAGCCAATTTTGTATTCATCCCACATAACGCCTTTCCCTCGGCAACATCTATCTGAAATAGAGCAAGTGAGCAACAATGTGTGGGAGGTGGACAGGGCTGGGGGCGGGGGGAAGCCTGCAGTCAGTGAGATAAACAGCACTACTCCGTTCTGTGAAACCCTGCCAGGGAAAGAGACACACAACCTTCTAAAGAAATGAATGAGGCAAATTGTTGAAGCGATGAGAAGTTAGATCTGTTGACAGTTCTGGCGTAAATAACAAAGTTTCTCCGGTTTGGGTTTTCATTCACTTTCACACGTACATTTGCAGTGCCATTCGGGAATTGTTCAACTGTTCATCCACTGGGGAGGCTGCCAACACAGGGAATCTGGAACTCTTCCCTGTGTGTTCCTAGTTACATGATGGTACATAGAGAGACGCATGTGGTGTAAGGAAACATGCCCAACGTTTCGCCCTGTGCCCTGGCCTCAACCACCCTTCCTGCCGGGAATCGAACCCAGGTCTTTCGCTTGCAAGGTGACTTCCCTAACCACTGAGCTACAGGACTCCACTACTAATATTCCTTGCATTTGATATAGCGCCTTATCACGTCTTCGAGACGTTTCAAAAAGCTTCACAGGACATACTGTAAAGTGAATTGACTGTATATTTTGTGGGCAAAACGCGGCAGCCAATTGCGCACAGCACTGTCCACAGTTGTAGATTTGAGTGACCAAATTATTATTATTTTTATTTTAGATACATAATACATAGAGATAGATATTTACATAGATATATACATAAGTTTTAGAGAAACATGATACATAGGTATATGATACAAATGTATTTCTATAAAAATGTAAACTTTCTAACAGTTATAGATACATAATACATAGCGATAGAGACATTGAGATAAATAATGCAGAGATACATCGAAATAGGTATGTGGAGGTACATGATACAGTTGAGTGATTTGCTGACACTCACTGCCAAGGTTCGCACTTGTCTCTCTGCCCCACCCTCTGGAACACCATCCTACAGTCTCTTCACCTCGTACCCTCCCTTACCTCCTTCAAGGCCCATCTCAAGACCCTCCTCTTCAAATGTGCCTTCGGTCACCCTCCTACCACCACCCCTGACATCCACCCCTCCTGATCCCAAACGCCAAGCTCGGATTCAAATCCCTGACTCTCCAGCGCTTTGGGACAATCTCCCGGCATGAAAGGCGCTTTACAAATGTAATTTGTTGTTGTATATGTGATAGGAAGGCAATATGGCAGATTTTCTGGAAGGGGGAGATGAAAGGGTCTTCTTCACCTGATCAGATCTTGTAGACTGTTGTGAAAACATGGGTAGTGCGACAGGAATTGTAGTGTTAATTAATTTGTCACCAATTAGTACTGTAATTAGCAAAGAAAAACACAGGGGAAACAAATCACTGCTGAGCTTCCTTTGTGAGATGGACGGTTGATGGATCTGTGGAATAGGCAACTCTCACAAATTGGAACCTGGATTAATGATCAGTTAGTTAAGAGGGAGCGGAGACACAGCGAGAGAGCAACTTTAATTAACTCAAGTGTAATGGTCGTAAAACTATCTCACTGTTCTTTGGTTTCTTTATATCTCTGACCTAGTAATTACTAAATTCATCTCTATTCAACCTGTCTAAATGTAATAATCTAAACAACAATTAACACTTATGTAGAACATCAGGAGGACGTGAAAACGTTTTATAAAGTCTCATCTGAAGGACGACACCTCCAGACAATTCAGCACAACCCCAGCTCTGCATTGGAGCATCAGCCTAGACTGTCAGCTGAAAGTCCCAATGAGAGGCTTGAACGGACACCCATCTTACTCAGAGGTGAGAGTGCTACCGACTCAACCAGCCTGACAGACCTGGGGTGGCCAATTGCTGTACAAGGAAGCCTACCAGGGAGGGGGAAAGGAGGTCACGGGATAACAACCAGGGAACACCAGCCATACTCCCAAAGGCAGTTCAGTGAAGACACAGAGCAGAGAAGCTGAAGTGAAACCCTTCACTGATTTGGCAGATAGAGTTTATTTCCTGCAACAGGTGAGGGGGGAAAGATGGTAAGTTTTACCCACAAAATACACGGTCAATCCACTTTACGGTATATTATATTCTGTGAAGTGGTTTGAGATGTCTCAACAACCTGATAAGGCGCTATATCAAATGAAAGAAATGTTGTTGATATAATCCTTGCATTCACGTCTTCTAGACGTCTCAAAGCACTTCACAGAATATACTGTAAAATGAATTGACTGTATTTGTGGGCGAAACGCGCATAATTGTGCACAGCAGCATCCCACAAACAGTCGTGGATTGAAGTGATCGATTTCTTAGTTTTTTTTCTTGAGGGACTGTTATCAGGCGTGTGGAATAAGGAAACTTGGCCAAGGTTTCGCCCTGCCAGGAATCAAACCCAGGACTCTAACCACTCTTAAGTGGTTAGGCGAGTGCTAAATTATTATTATTACAGTAAACCTCACACAAGTCGCATCAGTTGGGACTACATTTAGTATGGCTTATGCAAAGTACGAGTTATGTCAAACCTGCATAGAATATAAACTCTTGAACGGGACTTGAGCAAATGTATGACTAAGGCGATTATTATCATTTATACAGATCAGACCTATTTGAGTTTTACTGTTATTACTATTATTACTTGTTGGCGGGGGTCTCATGAGGAGAGGACGTCTTGGAATGTCTGGCCAGGGTCCTTCGTCACTGCCCTGCACCACTTGTGCCATTTGTTTCCACCCCAAGTGCTCGCAGAATGTGAGAGGGTGAGTGTGCTCATGGCTCTCTGCCCTTCACTTCTCCTCCAGCCTCTCTGACGCTCTGCTCCCTGCTCAGCGCTTTCCTGCTGAAATTGCTTCCCATTCATCTAATCAACTCTGGTTTCATTCAGCTCTGAGCAGGCAAGCAGCAATTTCCAGGATTTCAAAACGCTGGCGTTGATCTAACAGGACAGGCAATTACTCCAAACAATACAAGCCTTGCAAGGCCCTTTAGACTGTGTGACTGCTCAGGCCTATCTGCTCGAGATTGTGTTTAGTATCTCAGGTGGGGCTTTTCTTTAATTGCGGTCCCTGCCTTGCTAGCATTTTGCTACAGACACCTTCAGAGCTGTGTCAGATCCAGAGCTCTACTAGATTAGCTGCGATTTAACAGCTCGGGACCAGTCACTGGGGACAGGGAATCCTCCCACTCAACTCAGCTCCTGTTAACCCTGCAAGCCAGCGTAGGGTGGTCCTATATGGACAAGCAGCAGGAAAGCTTGCCAGACAGTACTGTCAAAGCCAAATGACCAACTTGTTGACTGTCCTCCTTGGGGTAGCGTCCAGCATCTGGCTTCTTGTTTTTTATTACTAAGAATAAGACTATATTATTCAATGTATTAATCCGTGCATTTGGCACGGCACCTTATCACATCGTTGCGATCCCTCAAAGCCCTCCACAGGCTTAACTGTGAAGTGTAGTGCCTGTGTATTTTGAAGAAAACAGAGGCAGCCAGTTGTGCACAGCAACATCCCCAAAATATCTATGAAGCAAGTAATAAATTTTAGATGGAGGATTGTTGGGATGGGTGGGTGGGGGGGGAGGGAGTAGCTCTGCCCTTTACTTCTCATACCACACAGAATGCAAACATGTTTGATTTTTGGGGGGTCAGCTTGACATGCAGAAACCCATCACTTTGTTTAAGAGTATCCTAAACAGACTGAGAGTTCCACGTATGTGAGCCACCTACACACGGAAATTACCGTGTCTGGAATGGAGAAAGCAATCTCTCCGCAGGCTTACCTCATTCCGGAGAATATTAGGCGCAGTTTGCCAAGAGCCAAGGCTTGGAGACCACAGAGTGTATGTTGGGGTACAGCTGGAGTCTAACCAGCTAAAATTATGTGGCTTGTCATTGAGAGCGCTGTCTGACAAGCTTCCCGCTGCTTGTGCAGCTTGGACCACTCTATGCATTAGTTACTGACTTCATGGTGCACTTGGCAGCAAAATAATCTTTTCAACCCAAGGAAATAAGTGTGAATCCCTCCAGAATCCTGAATATGATGATCCGATCTGAGAATTTACCAATTCTTACCTCTTAGTCCTCCCATTCCAGACACGGACATCCTCTCGAAGTGAAAGGCGCTATACAAATGCAATTTGTTGTTGTTGTTGTTAGTCAGAAGGTTGTGGATTCTCATGTCAAGTGCTCCCAGTCTATCCTGATCCTCCAGTGCAGCACTGGGGGGTGGCACTGCGTTATCAGAGATGCCGTCATTTGGGTGGTACTAAAGATCCCACAGCGCTATCAGAAAAGAAAAGAAAGTTTCTCTGTCCAGGTGAAGATCAGAGGACTCTGGTCCTCCTGTTCTCCTCATCTCTCTGCTGCCTTCAACACTGTCAAGCACTCCATTTTTCTCCACTGTCTCTCCTCTCTCTCTCTCTCTTCCTTCACATTCTCTCTCTCTCTCTCACACACACACATTCACACACACACACACATTCACACACACACACACACACACTCTATCACCCTCTTTCACACATCCTTTTTCAAACAAACTCTCTCTTTCTCACATAAGTTCTCTCTGTCACACATTCCCTCCCACATTCCCTCCCACACTATCTCCCTCACTCTCACATTCTCTCTCACACACTGCCACCCAATCCTTTACATACACTTTCTCTTTTTTACACACTTTCTCTCTCTCACACACACATTCTCCCACTCTCTCTCCCACTCTCACATTCTCTCTCTCACAAATACACACAATAATGCTTTCTCTCTTATATTCTCTCTCATATTCTTTGTTTCTATTTATTCTGCTCTGGGATGTAAGAGCCCCCATAGAGACTTATTGGTTGTAACCCCATGCCTTACCCACTCTAAGCTTGGAGGTAGTGTGCCCATTAAATGCTCCATTCATTAATCCCAGCAATAAATCTACACTTCAATAATTTCATAATATATACTGTGTCATGTTGTGTATCTGTGGGAGTGAAGGCCAAGCTAATAAATTTGCTGCCTCCAACCCCCTGAGCTGACTCACAACCCAAAGACGTGAAAGAAAAGTTATTTGAAGCTATTTAAATATTCTTTCACGTTAAAGGTTATAATCAACTCCCAGCAATGAATTTGCTCTCTGGTAATAATAACTTTTGCATTGGATACAGCGCCTTATTGTGTCACCGAGATGGCTCAAAAAGCTTCACAGTGTTTATTCTAAAGTGTAGTGATTGTGTGTTTTGTACATGAACGCAACAGCCAATTTGCGCACAGCAACATCCTGCAAATAGCCATGAAGTGAATGGCAGATTTTATTGGGGGGATTGTCAGTCCGGACACTGGGAGAAACACCCTTCTCTCTTTGAATAGCACCATGGAATTTTTAACGTTCACCTGAACAGGCAGAAAAGACCTCAGTTTAACATCTCATCTGAAGAACGGCACATCCGACAATGCAGCACTCCCCCCAGCACTGCACTGGAGTGGCAGCTTAGACTATGAGCTCAAAATCCCTGAACCCGGACCTTCTGACTCAGAAGCGAGAGTGCTACCGGTGGAGCCAAGTAGACTGCAAAATGTATGAAAAGTCCATCAGACTCATTTCAGATACAACCAAAGGAAGGAGTTCAAGCTGCGTGTCGGAAATAGGTAAGAGTTTAATAAGTTGATTAAAGAAACTCGGCATTTGATCCCGCAGAGGATTTAATATAAATTAATTAGTCCTGTGTCAATTCCACAAATGGCTAAAAAGTAATTTCTTTAATTCTGCGTGCAATGTGATGTACGATGCCTCGTCAGTCTGTTCGATCAATCTACAGTCCAAGCATGTAATACAATACACTACAGGAAAGATATCACTGGATTCCACACTTATATTGTCTCGGCCAGGCTCAGTCGGTAGCACGCTCACCTCTGAGTCAGAGGTTGTGGGGTCAAGCACCGCATCAGGATTTTGAACTCGTAGTCTAAGCTGACACAGGTTGGGTCGTGTCCTGTCTGGTTGTTCGATCTGGTCTGGTCCATGCAGTTCAGCCCAATGTATATATATATATATACAGTAATGTTAAGCCCTTTATAGGAACATAGGAACAGAAGTAGACCACTCAGCCCCTCGAGCCTGTTCCGCCATTCTATTAGATCATGGCTGTACTGTACCTCAACTCTATTTACCCGCCTTTGCTCCAGATCCCTTGAAACCCTGACGTAACAAAAATCTGTCCACCTCAGTCTTAAAAGTTTGAATGGCTTCAGCATTCATGGACTTTTTTGGGAAGAGAGTTCCAATTTTCCACTACCCTTTGTGTGAAAAAATGCTTCCTGATTTCACATTAAGACATCTTCCCAATGGAAAAGCGCTACATAAATGTAAATTTGTATTAAACTCATGTAGTCTGCACTGACCCTCCAGTTCAGTGCTGAGGGAACTGTATTATCGCAGGTGCCATCCTTCAGGTGAAATGTTAAACTGAGGTTCCGTCTTTGTCTGTTTAAGTGGATGTTAAAGATCCCATAGCACTATTCGAAAAGAGAAAGGAATTTCTCCAGGTGTCACGGAGAACAAACCCCAGATATAATTGATCATTCATTTAATGTGAGCCATTGTTGTGTGCAAATTGGCTAATGCTTTCATCTACAAAATACACAGTTGTTCCACGTCACACTAAATCCTGTAAAGCTCTTTGAGACATCCTCCTAATGTGAAAGGCACTGTATCAATTGTAAGGTTTATTGTTACTGTTAGCAAATGTCTTCTCTGGTTGTTGTGCTGGTCAGACCCAGGCATTGTATAAATGGCCTTGGTTTACTCCTATTCTTTGCACAATAATAGCTGTAAATAATGTTTATTTCATCCAGTCCATTCCCATTGCTATTTTCTATTAAAGTGGGGCTGCTATGAATTACACACTCAGCCCATCATATATATGGCTATATATTTATTCAGGAATTGTGCTGTCAGCATGGGTTCATGAATAAATCTTGGATTCAGGCTGTACTGTTTCTCTTAGATTTGCAGAGCAACCAATGACCAGACGAGCTGGGGCACTTCAATCTTGAGAGAAGACGTCTCAGAGATATATGACATTTTAACTAGGATTGAGAAAGTAAACCCAGGATAATACTTTTGGATAATAATAATAATAATCCTTATTTGATATAGTACCTTATCATGTTGTTGAGACGTCTCAAAGCGTGAAGTGCAGTGGCAGTGTTTTGTGGATGAAATGTGACAGCCAGTTGCGTACAAACAGACATGGAGTGAGCGATCAAATTTTTTTATTTGGGTTGGGGGGTTGTTGGCCAGGACACTGGGAGATAGAAACTCTCTTTATATGGGAGTGAGGGATGATTTTCTGAGTCTATCACTGCAGCCACCAGCATGGCTTGATGGTGATTCCATCCTTGCTTTAACCAGCCCAGGGAGCATGGTAGCCCCATAAAGTAATAGAGCTTCAAAAAAAGTCTTTTGAAAATCTTTTCATGATGTTTCTGGTGTTTATTCATGGTCTCGGTTGACGTTCCAGTGCAGTGCTGGTGGAGCTCTGAATTATCGGAGTCCTCTAGCTCAGTGGTTAGAGCATTCGCTTTGCAAGCGAGAGACCTGAGTTCAATTCCAGGCAGAGGGCGAAACCTTGGGCAAGTTTCCTTACTCCACACAGAGCCTAATAATAATCCCTCCAAAACCAAAAACAATAATAAAAATTGGTCTTTTTCAATCTATGACTGTTTGTGGGACATTGCTGTGCGCAATTGGCTGCCGCGTTCGCCCACAAATATACAGTCAATTCACTTTACAGTGTGTTCTGTGAAGCGCTTTGGGACGTCCTCCCGACGTGAAAAGCGCTATATCAAATGCAAGGATTATTATTATTATTATCGGAGGTGCCATCCTTCAGATGAGACGTTAATGCAAGGTCCCGACTGCCGTAATGAGAAGGGAGTTTCTCTCTCCTGGTGTCTTGGCCAACAATTCCCCCTACCCCGCCCAGATAAAACAGGTAATTCAGTTCATGGCTGTTTGTGGGACGTTGTTGTGTGAGAATTGGTTGCTGTGACAATGCAGCACACCCCCAGCACCTCATTGGAGTTCAAGTCCCACCCACAAAATACACAGTCACTACATTTCACAGCAAATCCCATGAAGCGCTTTGAAATGACTTGATCAGGTGCTGCATCAAACATAGGAATTAAAAAGGCCTTCTTCACACACATATCCCTCTTGTTATCCTGTTACCTCTCCCAACCTCCTTCGCACACACCTCCACAATTCCAAATTGAACCTTGGATAAGACTGGTTTTGGAAGTAGTAACCTTTTGCAATAAGCTCTGATATCTGTGAGTAAAGCAAAAAGCCAGAAATATTCATCGAAAATTGATTTTAATATTTCACAAGAGGGTGAAAATGACAGGAATTGAAAATCAAATGCTCCTTTACCTGATTGAGAGTGTCATGGTGTGAAAGTGAAACTCAGACACTGAAATGAGAGAGGACTGAAAACCAATCGAGAGAGACTTAAAATTATTGTTTGAACCGCTACAAATTCAATAAAATGTTGTGCAGAGGAGTGGGGGAGGATGAAGAGAAGGTCTTGAATCGGGTCATCGCTGGGAACCAAAGGGAACTTAAAAATAATATTAACAATAATAATCCTTGATATAGCACCTTGTCACGTCGTTGAGACATCTCAAAGCGCTTCACAGGATATACTGTAAAGTGCTCCCCCAGCACTGTGCTGGAGCATCAGCCTAGACTATAAATGTAAAGCCCTGGTGTGCGGCTGGAATCTTCTGACCCAGATGCGAGAGTTGCACGTAATTGGCTTACGTTGGACCAACAAAACGTTGACTCACTTTTCTTTCTCCATAGATGCTGTCTGACCTGCTGAGTGTTCCCAACAACTTCTGTGCGTGTAATTGAGCCGACCTAACAACCAATAACAGTGCCACTTATAATTGATTTTGAGGTGTTTTCTCTATGTATAGACAATCTGAATCAGGGACTCGGTGATCGGGTTAGCTGTACTCTACATCTCATTTGCTGGTTCATTTTTATTTCTATTGTAAAGAGGAAGATGTTCCAATTCAGATTGGGCTTGGCTCCTGTTGACCTGTAAGTCAAAGTCTTTAGTGAACAGAGTGCACAGACAATGGGAAGCCTGCAAGACGGCTCTCAATGGAAGCCACTTGGTTTTAGCTGCTAAAACTCCATCAGTTCCCACCCCCCCAAACCCCCCAACACACACAAGTTTTGGCTCTCACCAACCTATGTCTAACATGCTCTGGAATTCGGTAAGCAGGGTGAATCCCTCCAGGGGATTCCATTCAAGACACAGGAAAATTTCCATGTGTAGGTGGCATACGTACATGGAATGCTCAGTCTAGTTTGGATACTCCTAAGTACAGTGATGGGTGTTTGTGTGTGTCAGACACCCGGCTGACCAGAAAAAACATTACACAGACCAGTCATCAGATGACCACAGAGTACTTTATCCTGGGGCATTTCCATCATTTATTAACAACAAAAACAACAACAAATTACATTTGTATAGTGCCATGGGAGAATGTCCTAAGGCACTGGATAGTCAAGGATTTGCACCTGAGTTAGGTGTTGGGATCAGGAGGGGTGGAGGGCAGGGAGGGTGGGGGTAGGAGGGTGATAGGCGTGGTCAAAGAGGAGGGTCTTCAGACAGGCTTGAAGGAGGCAAGCGAGGGTTCGAGGTGAAGGGACTGTAGGATGGACTTCCAACGGGTGGGAGCAGAGCCGTTGACCCCCCGACTGCTGATAGTCGACCCTTTACAGACAAAGACTCCAACGTTACACAAAGCAAAATGCTGCCTACACTCCTCCATGTTGCACCAAAGGGTACACATTCTGGAATACAGAAGTTTCCATTGTGTGTGAAAGGTCTTCCATCGGTGACAGCTGTTTGCTGTTTGATCTGATCTCCTCTTTCCGGTTGACATGCTCTTTAGACAGATTCTTTACTTCACATGCCAGCTGCTCTGACAATATTTTTGTTCCTCATATCCACCAGCGATCATTCATCTGGAAGCTCAGTTATCATTACAGTACAGTTCATCCCTGTAGACAGATGTCATTGAATAGTCACTCTGGTGAATCCCACGGTACATGTACCTCAGCCTTTTAATTTTTAATAATAATAATACTTGCATAGCACTTTATCATGTCTCAAAGTGCTTCACGGAATATACTGTAAAGTGAATTTACTGTATTTTTTGTGGGCAAAACGCTGCAGCCAATTGCGCACAGCAGCGTCTCCACAAACAGTTAGGGATTGAATGACCCTTTTTTTTATGCATTTGTTTTGAATACTTTTTATATCCAAACCCAAACCCATAACCTTCTAACTCAGAGGTGAGAGTGGGAGAGACTGAGCCAGGCCGACACACTTCACAATGGGCTGATGCTGCAATCACTGTATTGAATGTGAGGATTATTACTGTTATTGTTTCACACAACGATTGCTTGGAGCTCCATTTCACGCAGGAGCTGCAGTAATAGTTTGTATTTATTGGGTTAGAGAGCCAAGACTGCATCCCCATTCCCTCTCCGCATCAGCTGCTCTTGGAGGGCTGAGCTCGGTGGGGTTGGGGGTGGGGTTTATGATCCACTTTTCTCATATTTTCTGCTCCGTCTCCCACTTAGGGATTCAGGCACCTGATAGAGTGCATTCAGGGTCCATGCTGCCACTCCCTCCCCTCCCTCCCTCTCAATGGAGCTACACAGATGCAATACAATGCAAAATTACATTTGTATAGCGCCTTTCAACAACAACAACAACTTGCATCATATAGAGTTGCAAAGTTTCGGGGTGTAGTGGCTGAAGTAGGCCGGACCCAGTAGAACGGAGGCAGCGGGTACTGCTTTGAGGAGAGAGGAGGTTAGAGAGATAAGGGGATGGCCAAGGAATGGAGGGATTTAAACACTAGAATGAGGATCTTGAAGTGGATCTGCTCTGTGACAGAGAGCTGGAGTTTGGCAAGGACTGGAGTAATCGGGGTACGGAGTTTAGTGTGGGGGAGAATGCAGGCGGCGGAGTTTTGAATGAGCTGAATTTTGTGAATAGTGGGAGGAGGCGAGGAGGGTGTTAGAGTAGTCCAGCCGAGAAGTGACAAACGCATGGACAGATGTTTCGGCAGCTTTTGGGTTGAGGTATTATCAGAGATGGGCAATGTGGGGGAGGTGGAAGAATGCGGTGCTGGGCAGGGACCGGATGTGGGGGCGGAAGGATAACTGGGGATCAAACCTGATGCCTAAGTTGCACACGGGTTTGGAGAGTTTTAAGCACAGGTCGGGTAGGTTGAGGAGGTCAGAACCGTGGGACAGAAGATGTTGACAGGAGCCAAAGAATATGGCTTCCGTCTTGTTGACGTTTAACTGCAGAATATTCGCGCTCATCGAGCTCTTGATGTCCAACAGACAAGCTGACAGCACATCAGGGGATTGGGGGTCGCAGCTGGAGGTGGAAAAGCAGAGTTGAGTGTCATCCGCATACATGTGGAAGTTAACCCCGTGTCTGCGGATGACATCACCGAGAGGGAGCATATAGATGAGGAAGAGAAGGGGCCAAGGATGGATCCCGCAGGTGACCAGTTGGAAGCTTGAAAAAAAGCCATTTGCAGAAATGTAGTGCTGGCGGTTTGTAGGGTAGGACTCGAACCAAGCGAGTGCAATCCCACCGAGGTGGATGATGGAGGACAGGCGGTGAAGGAGGATGGTGTGATCGACCGTATCGAACATGGTGGAGAGATCCAGGAGGACGAGGAGGCAGAGGAAACCCTGGTCACAGATAGAGAGGATATCATTTGTGACTTTCACGAGCGCTGTCTCTGTACTGTGTGCAGGGTAGAAACCGGACTGAAGGGGATCGAGTAGGGTGTGGGGGGAGAGGGGTGCGCGAAGTTGGTTGGCAACAACGCATTCCAGAGCTTTGGCAAGGAAGGGCAGGTTTGAGATAAGGTGGCAGCAGCCGAGGTTGGAGGGATCGAGGGTAGGTTTCTGAAGGAGGGGGGTGATGACCGCAGTTTTGCGAGGGAGTGGGACTGATCCTAAGGAGAGAGACTGCTTAATAGTGTCTGCCAGCAGTGGGCAGAGGAGGGGGAGCTGGGTGATCAGCAGTTGGATTGGGGAGGGGTCAAGGCAGCAGGTGGTGGGTTTCATTGTGGTGATGGTGGATAAGAGGCAGGAAGGAGAGATGGGAGCAAATTAATGTAGGATGGGGCCGTGGTAGGAGCTAAAGGTGGGGTGGGTGAGGGAGACGGAATCGGGGTGGTGGTCGGCGACACGGGGTAGAAGGATGAAGCTGTCAGGTGGATGTTGTCAATTTTAGAAGTAAGGAAGTCCATGACCTTTCACGTCGGGAGGACGTCCCAAGGCGCTGGACAGTCAATATTTCAGACCTGAACTGAGGGTTGGGATTGGGGAGGGTGGAGGGCAGGGGGGGAAGGAGGGTGATAGAAAGCACGGACGAAGAGGAGGGTCTTGAAATGGGTCTTGAAGAAGCAAGGGAGGGGGCGAGTTGGAGGAACGGCAGGTTGGAGTTCCAGAGGGTGGGGGCAGAGAGGCTGAAAGCCTGCCCGCCAATGGAAGGGGTGGGCAAGGCAGGGGACGTGAAGCAAGCCGGAGCCCACTGAGTGGAGGGAGGGAGCAGGTTGGTAGGGGGGTTAGAAGGTCGGAGATGTAGGGGGAGCAAAACCATGGAGGGCTTTGAAGGTGAGGACCAGGATCTTGAACTGTATTCTCTGTGTGATGGGAAGCCAATGGAGTCAGGCGAGGATGGGTGATAGCCTGGTGCGGGAGAGGACACGGGCTGCAGAGTTCTGGAAGATCTGCAGCCTATGGAGGAAGGAGTTGGGGAAGCCGACAAGCAGGGAGTCAAGCCTGGATGTTATGAATGCACGTATGAGGGTTTGAGAGGCTTTCTCATTGGGAGGACGTCTCAAGGCGTTGGATAGTAAGGGATTTGGAATACTCAGTCGAAGAGCAGGGTTTTGAGATGCACCTTGAAGGAGACAAGGGAGGGAGCGAGGTGAAGGGAATGGAATGGGATGGAGTTCCATAGGGTGGGGGCAGAAAGGCTGTCTCCTCTTCTCCTCTTCTCCACTACACTCCCGGGGACCTGGGCCAGCTTTAGTTCTGAAAAGGGTGGACAGGGACTGGAGGGAATGAGTTCCTTCCATGGATCGCTTTGTACTAAATATATCCTTCTTGGAGTTATGTTAGAGCTCTTGGAAGGTAGCACTGTGGATTATATCTCATTTATCGTAGAGATCATTACTGCCCAAGCTGTCTCTACATGCGGAAAACGCTCCCCACACTCACTCTCCCACACATTATATAGAGTTCCATAGAGAGAGAAGCAGAGAAACAGGCCATTCAGCCCATCTAGTCTGTATAGGTGTTTATACTCCATACCAGCCTCCTCCCTCTCCTAAACCCCTCTGTTCCTTTCTCTCTCATGTACTGGATTAATTGTCTCAATACAAAAATACAATACAAAATTACATTTATATAGCATCTTTCATGTTGTTTCATGCACAACAGTGTCCCACAAACAGTCGTGGATTGAGTGACCAAATTATTATTAGTTTTTTTCTTGAGGGATTATTATTAGGTGTGTGGAGTAAGGAAACGTGCCCAAGTTTTCGCCCTGATGGGAATCGAACCCAGGTCTCTCGCTTGCGAGGCGAGTGCTCTAACTACTGAGCTACAGGACTCCAATATAGTGGAGTCCTGTAGTGTAATAGTATCTCGCCTCACAGACGAGAGGACCAAGGTTTGATTCCCAGACCAGACGGAACCTTAGGCAAGTTTCATTCCTCCAAATGCATCTGTTCAGCTCGCAATAAATAGGAACCCACTTGTTAGTCAAATGAAGGATCGCTTTCTGTGGGTAATAACAATAATATAAAAAATCCATAACTCTTTGTGAGACGCTGCTGTGCACAATTGGCTGCCATATTTCGCCCACAAATTATAAGTCAATTCACTTTACAGTATATTCTGTGAAGCGTTTTGAGAAGTCTCAAAGAAGTAATAAGGCGCTATATCAAATGCAAGGATTATTATTATTATAAACAGCTAATTGAATGGCTAATTAGTTTTCTTAACTGGAGTTTTGTCAGCCAGGACAGCAGGAGAAACTCCCTTCTGCTTTCAAGTAGAGCCATGGGATATTTAACATCCACCTGAACAGGCAGACAAGACCTCGGTTTAATATCTCATCTGAAGGTTGTCACCTCACGCAGTGACATCTGATACAGAGCTTAAGGTCCTGACATAGGGCTGAAATCCACATTTGATGTTGCGCCTTTAACATCGGGAGGACATCTCAAAGCGCTTGACAGGATTTACTATGAATTGTAGTGACTGTGTTATTGTCGGAGGAGCATGGTGACCAATTTGCACAGAGAAACATCCCGCAAAGAGGTGTGAATGTTGTACGGTGTGAGCTGTAAGCCTGATGCACGCTTAAACATGAACGTGAGTGACACACTCGCTCACACTGCGTGGAGCCGAGCAGGAGATTTAAGCAGCGAGTCTTTACCATTCTACACTAAATGGGAATAATGAGCAACTCTGGAAAAACATTGGTGCAGAAATGTTGTCCCTGGGGGAAGTTGGCAATGGAGGAGCTAAGTCAGGAATCTAACCTCCTGGGAAATCGAGGCAGACGGGCCATTAAACGTAGCTCAAGCATTCCTTACAATTGTCTAAAACTGTGTTGTAACTGAAAGCTATATATAGAGCTCTCTGCCTGCTCAGATGTGCTGTGATGTTTCTCCTGTGGCAAAAAATCACAGGTCATTGCCTCGCAAAATTTTTTGTTGTACAAGGAAGTATCACAAACCAGTGTGGACAGCCGTTTCCTAGAGCTGTGCTTGACTTATTGGGAGATGTGCTGGGGTTGAACTTGTCCAAGTTCCATTCAGGGTTTTTTTAGCTCCATGTTCCTCGATCATTAACGTCATGATTCTTTGCAGTACGCTAGATACATGACGCACCCATCCATCCCCCAGGCTGTTGTTATCCTGCTATTTTCCGTTTGGTTTCTGTGGATTAACTTGAGGTTTCAGTTCCTCTTGTGCTGCCGTTAACCCTTTTATCGTAACAGGGTGTGAGACTCTGGGGAGCTCTATGCAGATGCTAATTACTGTGCTGCACAAATTAGCTCCAATTTCAGGATATTAGTTGAGATTATTTCTAATATTAATGCTTGCATTAATCCTTGCATATCAAGAAGGCCTATTAAAGGACAGCACAGGATGTACTGTAAAGTGTGGTGACTGTGTGTTTTGTAGGCGAATAGGAAAGCCATTTTGCACACAGCAATGTCCCACAAATGGAGCGAGTGACCAATTTTGTCTGGGGGTAAATAGGCCAGAACATCGAAAGAAACTCTCTTCTCTTTCCAATAGTACTGTGCATTCATTAACATCCAACTTGAACAGACACAGGTGGGACCTCAGTTTAATGTCTCATCTGAAAGACAGATTGTGTTATATTATAAAGAACATTATATTCTTTGCCTTGGGCCAGATTGTCCCAGATTGGAGGGATCAGGGATATATCTAAGGGAAGGGCTAGGTAAAGGAAATGTATAATTATCCCTATCCTACCAGGAAATGCATCTAACAACAACAACAACAACAAGATTCCATTTATAACCACCTAGCTTCACCAATATCCACTATTGACCTTTCGACACTAAGATCACAGAGACATTTGCGTGACTGGCAAAAGGCTTCTGGCAGTATTAATTGTACAGAAAGGTGAACAGAATAAGTTGTTACAGGAGTTTAATCTTCTTTCTTTAAGTGGTTTTTCTTTTCCTCTTTACCGAGTCTGTTCTGACTTCAGACTCGTTAGCGTTCAATATCTATACACGTGACCAGGCAAAGTTTTCATGACCTTTTCTTCAACTCTCTTCCCTACAAGAATATCTGGTGTGTTTCACTGATACCGTCTAACCTAACGAAGACCATCTCATTTCAACATTCCTTCTCTTCATGATTAACATTAAATAAGGACCTCAAGGCCGTCTAATTAACACACCGACACCACTTCTTTATCTTACTTTTCACATCAGACAAAGACTATGTAGTTACACGTGCCTTTCTCCTCATTACCGTCCCAAACCATGGCTGTTTGTGGTTCATTGCTATACGCAACTGGCTGCTACATTTTACTCACAAAACACAGTAAATCCACTTTACAGTATATCCCGTGAAGTACTTTTAGACAGCTTAACAACATGAAAGGCACTATATAAAATGCAACAATTATTAAAATTATTATTATTAAACCGAGCGAGGACATTAGATAAAGACAAAGACGGATATTATTTATTTCTAACAAGGTCACAAATATCACATGAGTACAATCATCAGCAAAATTTCACTTAAAGGTACAGCAGTACAAATGTTCAGTAGTTAATAATAATAATAATAATAATCCTTGCATTTGATATAATGCCTTATGACATCTTTGAGACATCTCAAAGCGCTTCACAGAATATGCTGTAAAGTGAATTGACTGTATATTTTGTGGACAAGATGCTGAGGCCAATTGCACACAGCAGTGTCCCACAAACAGTCATGGATCGAGTGACCAATTTGATATTTTTTTTCTAGGATTTCTTACCTATAATTTTCCATTATAGACAAAATGCATAGCAATACAACGGCACACTGATAATGCATCATAAACAACTTATGTCAAGTCTCAGTTTACGTTAAGACAACCTATAATGCTTCACCCCAAGGCCATGTTACATACACATGTGTTGTGTGGGAATAACTCACCACACCAGTAAATGATTTTTCTTAGTAAAATTGTGTTGATAAAGGCATCATTTTTTATTATTACTGCCATTGTAAGCACAACAATAGTGAATTGAAAAGTCTATCCAATGCCCTTCACTGAAGAAATCAATGAATTACGAGCTCATCAAACATCATCATACAAGTGGCAGAACCTTGATACCACAGAGGGAAGAGCGACTTCGAGCTAAATGGAGCAGGTAGAGAGGGTATAACAGGCAATATTAGCATCTAGATATAATAACAATAAGCCTTACATTTGATATAGCACCTTATCACATTAGGAGAGTGTCTCAAAGCACTTCATATAATTCACTGTAAAGTGCAGCCAATTTGTACACAGCAATGTCCCGACAACCAGCCATGAATGAATAATTTTCCTTGGAGAAAAAGTTGGCTTGGAAGAGAGAAATTCCCATCTCAACAACAACAACAAATTACATTTGTACAGCGTCTTTCATGTCGGGAGGACGTTGCACGGGGCTGGACAGTCAAAGATTTGGAGCTGAGCTGGAGGTTGGGATCAGGAGGGCTGGAGGGCAGGAGGGTAGGAGAGTGACTGAAGGTGGGTGAAAGAGGAGCATCTTGAGACTGTTCTCTTTAATGACCAGACAGGACCTCGGGTGAACATTTCATCTGAAGGACGGCACCTCCAACATTGCACAGTTGTTGATTGCACGCAGCAGTGTCCCACAAACAATCATGGATTGGGTTACCAAATTATTTTAAAAATCTTATTAGTATTATTATTACTCATACAACTTACTGAAGATCAGAACTGAGGCTGAATGAAAGAATTTGACAAATTCTGGATGTTCTGAAAAGCAAAGAAATAAAGTAATTATAATGCAGTTTCTACCCCTTCCTTTTCAGAGTTACTTAATTCGCTATATGAACTGACCAGTCTACAAGACTGCTTCACATGCCTTGGTGCATCTCCAGCACATCACAGCAGATCATTGGTACTGAAGAGACAGCATTCCTCTGTTCATGTTGCAAACAGTCTTCTGCCTGAGGCAAAGTGTATTTCTTTCTACCTTTATTAGTCAACGGGAGCTTGTGAGCACATTATGTTTGGATCTCATTGAGTCAACTTTGCCAACAAAAGCAGATGTTAAAAAGAATAGCTTAAAAAGATGAGATTTCAGGCAAACAATGATGAGCTCTTGCCGTGGGCATGCCTGCTCCTCTAACATCCTCTGAATTGTTCATTATGCTGACACATTGTCAGGTGTGCTTCTAGGACACAAGTCAGCCCACAGGGTTAACCGATAGAAATTGCACTGAGCCCTGTTTAAACACTCTGGAAAGGTGCACAACAAGCACCAAAATTATATATTTTTTAAATATAATTTTAAAATTATATACAGTATTTTGTTTTATATATTATGTATCTCAACGACGTGATAAGGTGTTATATCAAATGCGAGGATTATTATTATATTTTAATCCGAAGGTTGTGGGTTTGATTCCCACTTCTACATTTTGAGCTCACAGTCGAGGCTGACACTTCAGTGCAGTTGTGGTAGGGAGACACCATACTGTCGAAATAGCCGCCCTTCAGATGAGATGTTAAACTGAGCTCCCGTCTGCCTGTTCAGGTGGATATTAAAGATCCCATAGCGCTATTCAAAAAGAGAAGGGAATTTCTCTTTCCCACTGTCATGGCCAACAATCCCCCAAATCAGACTGGTCACTCATTCATGGTTGTTTGTGCTACACAGAAAACTCTGTGAGTACATTATGGCACTTTGAGACATTTCATGCAATAAGTGCTATATCAAATGTAAACCTTGCACCTCCCATCACTGCAGGCCTTGCCAGGCTCCACTGGCTCCCTGTCATAGGCCCATCGACTGCAAGGTTCTCAAACTCATTCACAGATCATTTCATGCCCTCGCACCTCCCTGCCTCTCTGACCTGCTCACACTTCACTCCTCCAACAACCTGCTCCGCTCAGCCTGCTCCGGCCAACCTTCTGCACATCCCTTCGTGCCCTCTACTCCACCATCAGTGGCCATGCTTTCAGACACTGTACTCCCCGAGTCTCTGGAACCTCCTGTCTCAATCCCTCCACCTTGCTCCATCTTTACCCAGATCACATCTGAAGATTTTCCTCATTGACCAGTCACCTCCCATTTTCCCCGGTTCAACATCAAACTACATCACTGACGTCAGCTCGGAGACGCTGCCCCACATGAAGGGAAGTGTATAAATGTAAGGTGGTGGTGTTGTTGTGTTGCTGCTATTATAAATGATGAAAATTTACTCTCTCTTCCCTTTTTCAAGTCCCACCTGAAAACCTTCCTTTCGACCATGGTTACAGTCACCCCTCCACCCCTCCACCCCCCCACCCTGGATTGGAGTCAGATTCCGCCACTGGGTGGCTAACCGCCTCTGGGACGCTAACCTGCATAGAGGGTGCCATATTAGTGCAAGTTGTTGTTGCGTTGCTGTTATTATAAATGATGAAAGTTTACTCAATAATTTTTTACTCTATTTCTTGACCTGGTTATTTTCCCCCTTGCTTGAAAATTAGCAGGATTTGAATGCAGTTGATACAGAGTGGTGGACATATCTTATTCAGGATGTTGTGTTCAGTTTAAGGCACCGGTGTTAGGAAGGATATACCTGCCTTGAGGAGGCTAAGCTAGGATAAGAGGCTGCGTGGACTTGGGTTAAATTCCTTTAGAGCTGAGGAGCTCGGTTGATCTGAATGAGGTGTTTAAAATGATGAAGGAATTGACGAGCTGAATAGCGGACAACTCATCCCTCTGGCAGATAGAGGGATGTAATCTAGGACGGTTTGATGCTGAGATCGCACGGTGGGTGATGAGAATGTGGAACACACTATGCCAGGAGGCAAAGAGGCAGAATTGATTCAGATGTTTAAGAGGGAGAGGGATTGAAGGAAAGTGCGAGTATTAAGAGGTGTGAGGAAAAGGCGGGGAAATGGGATTAAAAGATCTGCCATGACATACAAGAACTTGCAATTATATAGAAACCTTCATGCCAGATAGTGTCTCTTAAACTGATGGAGCAGGTTTGATGAGCTGAATGGTTTCCTTTCCCTACTTTCCTACAAGTGCACATTAACGACCTCATTGATTTTTGTGAAGCAGAAAAATAATAATAATTTATAATAATAATGCAGTAATAAGAATACAATAATAATAATACAATAATAATACATTAATAATACAATAATAAGACAACACTAATAATACAATAATAATACAACAATAATAATAAAACCATAATAATAATAATACAATAATAATAATCAAGTGATTACAATGTGAAAAATAGGAACTAGAGAAAATCATGAAATATATTGATCTGTAAATTGAATGCAGGAGTATGCAGCCGCAACCGTCCACTTTCAAATGTGATAACAGAGGTTGGGAAAGGAACAGGGAACAAAGACAAAACAAGGTAACCTCCAAATGCACCTCCTTGCTCTGCCATTTCTTTGATGCGGAAATGCACGTTGATGTAAATGGAGTTGGAACGCACTCTCACTCTCTTTATTCCCATTGAAAGCTTTTAACACTCTCAGCTCCATCACACACAGGATGCAGTGAGTTAAATTCCGAATCACATCTCCCATCAAAATAGCCTCAGAATAAAGAAATTCTATGGTCTCCAGTGTCCTCCTCCCAGTTTACGGCTGAGATTGCTAAATTAGTTTCTATTGACAACTGCAGCCTTAAATCCAGTGAAAACAGGACTGAAGATGGGCATTCAGATTTTCATTTACTCCCCTTAACAGCCTCAATTAGGGAAGAGGTGTTCCTTATCCTATCTGTCACAGTTGGATTTAAGACAGGATCTCACCATTGTAGATTGAACGCAATCCCTGCATTCCTCAGCCAGTGTGTCAGCCTGGCACAGTTGATAGTCCTCTTGCCTCTGAGTCAGAAGGTTATGTGTTCAAGACCCACGTCAGCACTTGGAACTTATAACGTTTAAGATAACACTCAGTGTAGTGCTGGGGGAGCAGTGCATTGTCAGAGGTGCCGTGCTTCAAATGAAACATTATACCAAGAACCCTTCTGTGCTCATTGAAGATCTCATGGCACTATTCACAAAAAGTGTCCTGGCCAACAATCCCCCAGATAAAATTGGGCAGTCCCTTCATGGCTGTTTGTGGGACGTCGCTGTGCACAAAAGTGGCTGTTGAGTTCACCCACAAAACATATAGTTGCTCCATTTTACACCGTGTCCTGTGAAAGCATTTTGAGACGTCCTCCCCAAAGTGAAAGATGCAGAATTGCATGTAAGGATTATGATGACTTGGCAAAAACTGCTGTCTTTTAACGTTGATCAAAAGTAACTGAAAAGGCTCTTTTCAAGCAAGAACTGTGTAGTTGTGGGCAGATTGGTGACCTTGAAGATAAAGCGGCCTCTTTTATCAGCGCGGTCAATATCACACAACATTAAATCGATGGTGTTATATCCAATGAGTCACATCTCTGTGCTTTCCCGATTTAATTAGAAGACAAAGAATTGTGGCCAATGCCAACAGCCCGGACAGACCAGCTACTGAGCCATGGAGACAGCACGAGTAATGAGGTTTGGTATCGCTTGCCAACCCCATTCAATAAGTCGCGCTATTAAAAGCAACCTTACTCCGTCTCCCTGAACACCGAGCTAAGAATAGACTTGGTGACTTGGTAATAAAGAGCTCCCATCCCTCCCTCCCAATCCCCCCACCCAAAAAAAAGTTCCCAGAAAAAAAACTTCTTACTGAACACATTGCTTGCCGAACCCACATGAAATGTAACTGATCAGAAAGTGCTATGTGGACGTTCGTAGGATCTGCATTTCAGTGTGGCTAATTAGACTGCCTTCTGTTAAGGCAGCAAAGGCCTCCTGTCTACACAGTGTTCTGCAGTTCTGCTCTGTACAGCTCTCTCTGCCCTCGCTGTCTTGTCAGCCCTTTGTGCTCAGTTTCAGCAGAAGATCTCTGGAATATTCGTACTGAGTTTCCTTGCTCCAGACGCCTCTGTTTACCTAGCAGTAAGTAGGACCCCGGTTGTTAGTCGATTGGTGGATTGCTTTCTGAGGCTAATAATTCCTTCAAAAAAAATTATAATTTGCTCACTCATTCCATGACTGTTTGTGGGACACTGCTGTGCACAACTGGCTGCCACGTTTTGCCCACAACTACACAGTCAATATATTTCACACTGTATTCTGTGAAATGTTTTGAGATGTCTCAACACCATGATAAGATGCTGTACCAAATACGAGGATTATTATTATTATTGCTTGTGAGGAGACACGAGAGAAACTGTGGCTGTTTTCACTGAAAACAGAGACGGTTGAGAGGAGGCCCCAATAGAGATAAAATCATAAAATCTTACAGCACAGAAGGAGGCCATTTGACCCATCGTACCTGTGATGGCTCTTTGAAAGAGCGATCCAACTAGTCCCACTCCCTTGCTCTTACCCCATAGCCCTGCAATTTGTTCCTTTTCAAATATATATCCAATTCCCTGTTGAAAGGTGTTCACTAGAAGCAGGGAAACCAAGGAGCAGCTATTTCCTCTGCTCAGTGAGTGAGTATCAAGAGAGAAGGCAGTAAATTAAGATCATCACCAAAACAACCAAAGGGAATTGTGAGGAAGATTGATTTTACACAAAGGGCTCTTATCAGATGCTGTAGGAGACAATGGATAATGCAAAATCTATAATAGCTGTTTTAACAAAATACTATAATAATAATAATCTTTACATTTAATACAGCGCCTTTAACTTCAGAAGAACATCTCAAAATGCTGCACAAGATTTACATACCGTGTCCAAAGTGGCTGCCACATTCTCCCATTAATATAATCATTACACTTTACAGTGTATCTTGCAAAGCACTTTGAGATGTCTGAACGACGTGATGAGTTGCTGTGTAAGTGCAAGGATTATTATAAATATACTGTATTTCCCATGTTGTTAGAAATAACCGGGAGCCGAGAGCAAGGTTTGACTTGAAGACATTTCCTTTGTTGCTATGCCTTCGCAATTTTATTGAAGTCATTCTTCCAGCAGCAAAGAAAGAGCACTTCAGGGAGTGTTCCTCTTGCTTCAAGACATTTCACACTCAGTTCACAGACTGGTGGCTATGTGATTTACTGTGTCTAACCACTGCCTATCAACACAGAGCTCAGACACTTTCAAATCCTTTGCAACCTCTGATCCCTCGATAGAACCATCATCAAGCATCACAGAGCGGCATCAATCATTGAAGACCATTGCACTGCTGTAGACACTGGCAGAAACAAGCACAGGTCTTTATGTCAGGGCGGATAGCTCTACACACGTATGACCCACTTGTTGTTCACCTCCCTGTTGTATCTGGAGCGTGTGATCAAGTGCAGTCCAGACTGATGGAGTGAATAATAATAATAATAATAGTAATATTCCTTACATTTGATATAGCACCTTATCACGTCTTATAGACATCTCAAAACGCTTCACAGAATATACTGCAAAGTGAATTGACTGTGTATTTTGTGGGCGAAATGTGGCAGCCAATTGCAGGCAGCAGTGTCCCACAAACAGTCATGGATTGAGTGACCAAATTGTAATCATTTTTTGGGGGAGGGATTTCTGTCTGCCAGTGATGATATAAATGAGTGAAATGCTTTTTGGAAGCCCTAATCCCATTCGGTCCACTTCCCCCNATTCAGCACTGACTGCACACTCAAGTGTTTTATCTCTTGTCTCACTATCATTGTGGGGGAGGTCATAGACTGTATTTGGAAGAGAGGAAACTCACACACTTGTACAGTGCAATTGGGTAATGGAGGAGGAGTGGAGGGAGATGACCAAAGGCAAAATATCTAATGACAAAATATAAAGCCTCTACACAACTGGAGTCCTGTAACTCAGTGATTAGAGCACTTGCCTCGGAAGTGAGAGACCTCGGTTCGATTCTCAGCAGGTCGAAACTTTGGACACACTTCCTTACTCCACACGCCTCTGTTTACCTAGCAGTAAGTAGGAATCCGGTTGTTAGTCGATTGGCGGATCGCTTTTCCAGGGGTAATGATTCCTTCAAAAAAAATAATAAATTGGCCACTCAATTCATGACTGTTTGTGAGACACTGCTGTGCACAATTGGCTGCCGTGTTTCACCCACAAAATATACAATTAATTCACTTCACAGTATATTCTGTGAAGCACTTTGAGACATCTTGAAGATGTGATAAAGTGCTATATCAAATGCAAGGATTATTATCATTATTATTACCTCCTGGGAAGCAGAGGTAATAATTGAGACGTCCTCTCAATGTGAAAGATGCTGCGTCCAATACTATTATAATTTCTTTTAATTTGTCACATGGAACTTACAAAGCAGTTTATTTCATTTTAGCATTGCGCTCACTTCCTGAGCCTCTCAGCCCACAAGCAGCAGCTTTCCCTATAAGATCAAGGTTAGCAAAGCTCCATTCACCTTCTCCATAAAACACCACATGGGGATTTGACCCTAAAAATATTACGTGCTGTAAAATGGGAACAAACTTCACAGGTCAAACAATAGTTTTAATATTCAAGCATTAAATCTGTGCCTCCAGCACAGTGTCTGTTCAGAGTGTGGGGCCCATTAAATGCCTCATGAAGTCTTGAACTGCCACATACATCATCTCAATGAAAACGCTGACAATATATAACTCTCCATTCTCAGGAGAGTTAGCTTCACCAGCGAGCGAGGCTGACCGAGACACAGACGACCCCAGATTGCTTCTGAATTTCTATTTAACACAGATAAAATGCAATGAAAGTCTCATAAACACCTTTTATTATTTCTTTGAGCAATGCGCGGTTGCAATTAGCTAATTGCTGACTCTCTTCCATGACTGCGAGTAATGTTCTAAGGGTTATCAGCAACAAATACAACGAGAATCCTTACATTTCACACAATACCTCTGACATCCAAACCTCTCACCTCAGTGAGATTCACAGGGATTTGCTGCCTAGTGCATTTACTGTGCAAAATTACATAGAGTTGCATGAAAAGTGACAGCACAGAAACTTTCCATTCAGCCCAACTAGTCTGTGCCAGTGTTTATACAGTAAAACTCACATAAGTTGGGACATACGTCCATGTGACCGGCAGGAAGGTGGAAGACGAACTAGATGGACCTTCGTCTTTTTTCGTCTAACATTTCTTATGTTCTTATAAGTCATATCAGTCAGGACCATAACATTTAATATGACTTGAGCGAAGTCTGAGTTGCAGACAAATTTGTATAACTCATATAAAATCCGAGTTAATCAATAATCTACACCGCACATGCAAAATTCAATGCAGCAGGTTAGTGCACGTGCGGTGACGGGTCAGGATTCTAATTCCTGCGGTTCAATGCGTCTTGACTCATCACCGCATGTGCACTTATGTTGGCAAGCATTGGAAACACAATCCAAAGCATCAGCTTGGATTGTGTTTATTATCAGTGCTCGGGGAGCGCGTTATATTGTCGGAGGTGCCGTCCTTTGGATGAGACGTTAAACCGAGACCCCTTCTGCAGTTCAGGTGGATGTTAAAGATCCCGTGGCGCTATTTGAAAAGAATAGAAAATGGGATCTCTTCCAGTGTCCTGGATAAAATAAATTATTCACTTCATGGCCACTGGCAGGACATTATTGTGGGCAAATTGGCTGTCGTAGTTGCTCACAAAACATTGCCATTCCACTGTACAGTGAATCCTGATAAGCGTTTTGAGACGTTTTCCTGATGCGAAAGGTGCAGATTAAGTAAGTGAGTAAAATTTCATATAGAACTCTCTATTCCTTCATCCAAGTCATTTATATATATATGGTGAAAAATCGAATGAAAAACAAACAGGAGTCTGGTCCCAGCAAGTTCATCAAAATAAAAATCAACAGTTGATTACTCCGGCACTGGGAAATAGCACAGCAGCACATCGTCAATCAACAGGAGACTGACTGAATGGATAATATCACCCTCGCTCTGCCCTCCTGTCCTCACATTCTAATCACCATTTTCAATTATTAACATGATCCGGTTGTAAATGTTGAGACTTTAATTGCCTGACACGGAGAGCGATGGATGAGGAGGTGGTGGAAATCTGGAACTCTCTCCTTGAAAAGGCTGTGGACGCTGGATCCATTCAGATTTCCGAGACTGAGGTGGATAGATATCTGTTAGGTAAGGGTAGCAAGGGATATGGGGAAAGGCAGGTAATTAGAATTGAGGTACAGATCAGCCATAATCTTATAGAATAGCGAAACAGCTCAAGGGCTGAATGGCCCACTCCTCTTCCTATGTTCTTATGTTCCTATGCATCAAATATAAGGAGTCTATTTTGCAAGAAGATCATTCACCATCATTGCTTTCTCCAGTCAGGAAGTGATGGGCAACAAAGAACTAATAACTTTCTCTCTCCAGCAAAAACAACACAGGCGGAATTCCTGGCCATCTATCTTGGTCTGCTTAACTGCCTATGCTTCTCAGTGTTGTGTGTGTCTGAGTGTGTTGTGTATGCACGAGTGAGTGATGCTATGTGTGTGTGCGTGTGTATGTTAAGCGCTCTGAGACGCCACCTGCGTGGAGGGCGCTATATAAGTGCAAGTTGTGTGTGTGCGCGAGCGTCTGAGTGTCAGGCTCTGTTTCGATCTTTCTGAAAATAATTTGTTACGTGTCTGACGTAGATTTTTTCCAGGTTTGAGTACACTGATGCTCAGGTACATTCTCACTCGTCACCCGGGCAGATGCATCACATTGTTCGATGTCTCCTTTCTATCACTGAGCCAGAGCTCTGGTCTGCTTGTGCCTGAGCTGCAGCTTACGAAGCCGAGCTGCTAGGAGCTGCCCTGTGATTGACAGCTCCCCAGTCTCGCTGCTCATGAAAAGTTCAGACCGACACCCTTCCCTGTGAAGAAGATTCAAGCCCAGAGTGGAATCTGATTGCTGCGTCAGGGTGGAATTACAGCCAGGTTGAGGTTTATTCTCGTTTCACCCATAAATATACAGTCACTACACTTTCCAGCATATCCTGTGAAGCGCTTGAAAACATCTCCATGACACCATAAGGTGCTATATCAAATGCACGGATTATTATATTAACGCAACATTTCTGAGTGTCCAAAATTTGGCAAACTGTTGAATTCAATCTTTACTTTGAGGTCGTTTTTCTCTAGTTCTGGCTGTTTGTGGGATGTTGTACTGGGCTGCTGTGTTCGCTTACAGTCACTACACTAGAAAGAAAGTCCGTGGAGAGTTTTGAGACGTCCTCCTGATTTGAACGGTGTTGTATGAATTGTAACAATGCTTATTGGTGGTATTATCATTAAACAAATCTAGCAGAATAAAGAAGAGGCAAAGTAATAATAACAATAATAATCCTTGCATTTGATACAGCACCTCATCACGTCAGTGAGACATCTGAAAGAGCTTCACCAGAATAACTGGGAAGTGTGGTAACTGTATTTTGTAGAAAAAGTACAAGGTGTCCACAAAGTCCTGTTACCCCCTGTTACAAAACAGCGATATGAGACTACGGAGGAGCTGAAACAAGCGTCAGAGATGCATTTTGTCTCTCTGTCCACGCTACGGAAAATGTGGCACAGAACATGGCGATGAATCATTATTTGCCATGAAAATGTTGGCCCTCACTCACTCGCACCAATCCTCTGGGCGTCTAAATACAGTTAAACACTTGTACTGAATACAGTGATGCACTTTTATATACAACTAGCTGTACCCATCGCAGCTACGCTTGCAACCAGTTTCATCTAATCGGCCTTCTCTCTTACGTCTGGCATTTTTATTTGTCTTTGAAAGGCTTAATCTTCGCTTCTTAGGCATCTTTATCCCTTAAGGTTAAGAAAATGTGCTATTCAACTCGTCAACATCCCTTGTTCACATATTTGCACACGTGTTGGGAGGACTCAGTGGGAGGACTCTTGTTGGTGTCTAAGTCAATCAGTTAAACGGACTCATAGACAGACATTTTGTCTTTATGAGTAAAGATGTATCTCTCTAGAAGGGTGTGTGACCTCTGTCACTATTTTGTTGTAGAATAGCATGCATATCTTTTTGGGGGCTTAATTAAAGTACTTTTTAACATATTGTTTAATAAAACTCATCAACGATAGATCCCTGAAAAATATATATGCTCATGACACTCCCCCATGCAAGACCTTTCCAATGAGATATGAATCATGTCTCTATGTCAATCGATTATTGCGTTCTTGGTGAACAGACAGACACATCCAGACAGACAGACAGACAGACATTTTGTCTTTATTAGTATAGATTATCATCATTATTCCATGTGTTTTAGGTGTTGGTCAGTGCACTGTGTAAAAAAAACATATGGGTAACAGGACTTTGTGGACCCTCTGTACAGCCAAACATATAGAGAAAGGGAGATGGTGAGATGAGGTGGTAAATGGAAACGTCTGGAGCGTCTCCTGGTGGGAGGTCGTCGGGAATCTCCTGGGATGTGTAAAAACTACAGAAATTTGAGAACAAAGAACTGCAATTTCCATGAAAATGGCCAACAGCAAATAGTGTTCAGAAAATGGGATGTTCCAGTGGCAGCCAGGCAGGAACTCAAACCAGTAAATAGCAATCGGTTCTGCTCCAGAAGGGACTCACAGGCAATACTCTGCTCTCAGCCCCTGCTTTAATTGGTCGTTTGAAATAACAACAGGAAATTCACAACGATTCAGTCCGACCCCATCAGCATCTGAACAAGAAATGGTTGATGTACATTGGATGTGACTCGTCAGAACTCCACTGAGTACAGTCTGTTTCACTCTCTCATACACACAATCTCTCTGTCACACGCTCTCCCTCTCACACACAATCTCTCTGTCACACGCTCTCCCTCTCACACACAATCTCTCTGTCACACGCTCTCCCTCTCACACACAATCTCTCTGTCACACGCTCTCCCTCTCACACACAATCTCTCTGTCACACGCTCTCCCTCTCACACACAATCTCTCTGTCACACGCTCTCCCTCTCACACACAATCTCTCTGTCACACGCTCTCCCTCTCACACACAATCTCTCTCACACATAGTCTCTCTCACATGCTCGCACACAACAATGTGTTTCACACACACAAACGTGCACTCTATCTCCCACACTCTCTCTCACACAATCTCTCTCACTCACACACTCTCTCTCACACAATCTCTCTCTCTCACACACACACACACACACCAACTGAGCCAGAGTGATAAGGGAGGAGAAGAGCAGTCAAAAGTGTAGGGTGGGAGGTAGAGGGGGTGAGAGTGGACCATTTTTCACTCATTGCTTTTCCGCCCGCCCACAAAATACACAGTGACCCCACTTCCTATTGTGTGTGTCAACATGGTATAGTGGTTGCACTCGCACCTCTCAGTCCGAAGATTGTGGGTTCAACCCCCACCACACTTGGAATGACATAGTTTAAGCTGACGCTCCAATACAGCGCTGGGGGGGTGTTGCATTGTTGGAGATGCTGTCCTTCAGATGAAACTCTAAACCAAGGTCCCGACGCTGCCTGTTCAGGTGGACGTTAAAGATCCCATGACTCTGTTTGAAAAGAAATGGGAGTTTCTCTCTCCCGGTGTTCAGGTCAACAATCCCCCAAATAAAAATTTTCAATCACTCCATAGCTGTTTGTGGGACACGCTGTGTGCAAACTGGCTGCCGTGTTTTGTCCAGAAAATACACAATCAAAACTACTTTACAGTATATCCTGTAAAGCGCTTTGAGACGTGTCAACAATGTGATTAGGCGTTGTATCAAATGCAAGGATTATTATTAAAGATTATGCTACGTGTACCGCTGAATGGAAATCTTACGCCACAGACTCAGCCGGAAAAGTGCAAAGGCAACCACAGGCCCGAAATTTCACGTAGTCTTAGCCTGCGAGACTGTTCTGTCTCAAAAAACATTTCACTCACGTCTCTTAACTTAACTGCTCTGAGAGAGCAGGTTGTGAAAATGACTGTGATTTTATGGGAAGGAAAGGAAGGTCAGAGGCTTCTCTGGATCAGAGATGTTACAGAGACTGAGCTCATCAATCCCAGCCAGTCACTGCTCTTCACAGATAAAGGCAGTGAACGTGTTTGAAATGAACACCAGCTATTGCACTGCAATCGCCCGTTGCCCTGACCCAGAACGTGCTTCATTTATTTTTCCAAACCTTGCGACTGTCTAACTGTGACTCGGGCTGACATTGCCTCAGACTGTGTGAGCTGCAGCATTTGTGTGTTGAATGCTGATTGTGAACCGCTACCCAATTCTGCTGTGTTTCACACTGACTTTTTCTGCTCAGCCAGGTTGCGTGACATGTGCGTTAACCCATCACCGTTGTTTAAGAGTATCCAAACCACACTGAGAATCCTCTGCCTCCCAGCTACTTGTGGAAATTCCCAAGATAGATTGTTGGAATGGTGGAATACGCACTCTCTCCCTGGAGGGATGCATCCTGCTTACCTAGTCCCAGAAAGTATTAGGCTTGGGGACCCCAAAGTTGGGGTAACTGCTGGATTCTAACTGGCTAAAGCCACATAGCTTGCCGTTGATAGCACTATCAGTCAGGCTTTCCCGCTGGTTTTCCAGCGAGGACCACCTTACCCCTTAGGGATTTGGCTGGCAGGGTTAACAGGAGCTGGCTCAGTTGGTAGCATTTTTGTCTCTGAGTCAGTCTACAAACTACACTATTTAGGGTATTGGTCATTCACTCACAGCTATTTGCAGAGACATTACTGTGTGCAATTTGACTGCTGCGTGCCCCTACAAAATGCACAGTCACTACACTTTACAGTAAATCCTGTGGGTCTTTCACGTTAGGAGTATATTTTAAGCGCTTCACTGGATTTACTATAAAGTGCAATAACTGTGTATTTTGTGAGCAAATGCAACAGCTGATTTGCACTCAACAACGTCCTAGAAATAGCCATGGCGTGAGTGACAATTTTACTTCGGGGATCATTGGCAGGACACCAGGAGAGAGAAACTCCCTTTATTAAACCTTAAATTATGGGAAAAGTTTCTCCCAGTATCCTGGCTGGAAATCCTCCAAATAAAGTGGAGTTCCGTAGTGGTTAGCGGTTAGTGGTTAATGCGTTCGCCTCGCAAGCGAGAGGACCCGGATTTGATTCCTGGGTGTGGCGAAACCTTAGGCAAATTTCCTTATTCCACACACCTCTTTCAACCTAGCAGTAAGTAGGAACTCGGTTGTTAGTCGATTGGCAGATCACTTTCTGGGGGTAATAATCCCTCAAAAATATAAATAATAATTTAGTCATTCAATCTACACCTGTTTGTGGGACGCTGCTGTGTGCAATTGGCTGCTGCATTTTGCCCATGTATACACAGTTAATTCACTTCACAATATATTCTGTCAAGCACTTTGAGATGTCTCAACGACGTGATGAGGCGCTATAATGAATGCAAGGATTATTATCATTACTATTGTTATTATTAAATGAATCACTCACTTCATGGCTATTTGTGGAACCTTTCTGTGGGCAAATTGGTTGCTCCCATTTCATTGGGCTATTGGGGGAGTCTGGTCCGTCATTAACAATCACCCTCTGGCATGTGGCCAGAGTCTCTATTATCCCCGTGTTATTCTGGCCGCGATTGTTGGCGGCTTGTTTGAGCTCAGAGGGCTCACAGCCAAGCCTGATCCACATCAAACCCAGCATGTAGACTTGCCAACAGTCACTGCTGGCCAGCAATCAGGGCTCTTTGGCTTGACTGCCCACATGTCAGTGATATCTCACGAGTGCTGTCAAATGCACATGCCGGTGACAAACAACTTGATTGTTTGCTGCTTAAATCCAGCAGCACAAGGGTAACAGAGCTGTTGTAATTCCTGGGTTTATTTGTGGGTGATGTCGGTCTTACAAGCCGCACGCCGGCACTTAGTCATATGATCTAAGATGACAATCCGATGCAGTGCCGGGGGTTGTATTGCATTGTCGGAGGTTCCGTCCTTCGAATGAGATGTTAAGCTAAGCCTGTTCAGGTGGATGTTAAAGATCTCATGGACCTATTCAAAAAGAAAATGGAGTTACTCCCAGTGTCCTGGCCAACAAACCTCCAGATAAAATTGCTTGCTCACTCCATGGCTGTTTGTGGTACACTGCTTTGAACAAACTGGCTACTGCGTTTCTCCCACAAATACACAGTCAATCCACTGTACAATATATGCTGTAAAGCTTTCGAGACGTCTCAACAATGTAATAAGGCACTATATCAAATGCAAAGGATTATTATTATTATTATTATTGCTAAGCACGCAGTGGAATATTTATGCAATATACAGAAATAAAAGCTGTTTTGTTTTACTGGAGAGTTTTCACGACACAAGACAAAGAGATTTTACAGCTCAGCTTATTTGACTTTTACGTTCGATTGCCTTAAACTGCCAAGTGGGAAGATGCTTTGAACATTTATTGGTCAATTTGGTGCTGTGTTGAGGCCATTTGACATTTTGACCATTTCTGAGGTTAAATAAATATAAATGATGTGGGGCATATACACATTGAAGTAAATTGGTCACTCACCTCCACAACCCTTTGTGAATTGACTGCTGTGTTTCGCCCACAAAATGTACAACAATTCACTTTGCAGTATATCAAATGCAAGGATTATTATGATATACACTCCTGTTAATAATGTCCATTGGTGCCGTATCTTTCGCATACATATAGACATCTCTAATTTACAGCATAAAATTCCACCTGGATTTAAATTTGATCTATTCATTTCAAGTCCCGCCTGAAAACTTTCCTCTTCGACCATTCTTATGGCCACCTCCCCACTATGCCACTGTTAACTCTGGTTGTGCTCTATGTAAGTGCAAGTCGTTGCACTTGACAAATTCTTGAATACAGTCTTTTCATTTTGAAGCTGTATTTTTCTGTTTCTTTTTGAGAATCTACTGAAAACTGACTTCAAAGATAAGACTGAATTCAACAATTTATCAAATGCCACATTCTCTGAAACGTTAATGCGTCAACCTAGACCTGGGTGGAATTTCCTCCCCAGAAATTGTTAGAAATGAAATAAAGGCAAACACATCAGCTAATCAGTGTAAGTGACATCGCTTAAACAACCCCAATAATAATCCTTAACATTTGAAACAGTACCTTATCATGTCGTCAAGACACCTCAAAGTACATCCTTCTCTCTCTCTCCTCGTCTCTCTCAATGTTTTTATTTCATGAGTTATGCCTGTGTGTAAGGCTCATAACTCAGCCTGGACTGCAGGGACGAGTCAGATCGAAAGGTCTTGTGATTGAAAACTAGTGGGAGCCACAATCAGCCACAGGGATATATTTATTCTGTGTCTACTCTTAAGCTTAGCATTACAGTACTTCACGTTGCTCGATATTTTATCTTCGGTGCTATGAAAGATGATTGTTCTATAACCTCTCTTATTAAACTGTCTTTAGCACAGGTAGTAAATACACATCAGAGCCACTGTATCACAGCCTCTGCTGTCACACACACAGTCAGCCTCACAAGGACAGCAACCGAACAGAGAGCTTATCAGTTACGGTCTGAAGCTTAAGCTGTGTGAAGGTAATAATAATTCTTGCACTTGGCCCGGCACCTATAACATCAAGCTGTCACACCAAATCTCTGTCGGGTGTAGTGACTGTGGGTGAAAGCTGTTTTAGGAGCCCTTTAGAATGAGAATAGAGGCACTGACATGGTTCAGGGTATTGCAACATGGCTCTAGACTTGGATGAGGTGTGAAATTGGGATTTCAACAACAACAAATTACATTTATGATAATAATAATAATAATAATCCTTACATTTGATATAGCACCTTATCATGTCGTTGAGGCATTTCAAAGTGCTTCACAGAATATATTGTAAAGTGGATTTACTGTGTATTTTGGTAGCAGATTGTACACAGCAATATCCCACAAACAGTCATGGATTGAGACCAATCCCCCCCCAAAAAAATTAAAAAATTTCCAGGGATTATTGCCTTTGAAAGCGATCCACTGATCGACTAACAACCAGGTTCCTACGTACTGCTAGGAAAACAGAGGCATGTGGAGTAAGGAAATTTGCCTAAGGATTCACCCTGCCTGGGAATTGAACCCAGATCCTCTTGCTTGTGAGGCAAGTGCTCTAACCACTACCATATGTGATTTATGTAGAACCTTTCAGATTGGGAGAACGTGTTTCGTTACACACTTAATGCATTGGCAACCCACCGAAGTGCAGGCACTCAAAACTAACAGTGGTTAAGAGCAAATGGTGAAGATGGGAGACTTGTAGTGCTGTGTCCCATACAGATGCAGTCAGAGAGCCAATGTCAAACAAGAAAGGGTCAATGAGCTCCTGTACCACACCACAGCAACAATTCAATCTGTTTAACAGGAAGACGGCACATGGAGCTTGAGCAACAATATGGTCTTAAATGTACTGACTAAGTGGCCATGTGCAGAACTTCTCACCCTGCGCTGCTTAATAATGTCTTTAAACTATTACATAGCCTGAAGACGGAGGTTGAGGTAATGTATGTGCTTTGTACAGATGGTCCAGTCAGATGGGAATGGGATTCCATGCCCATGAATAATTCAATGTGACATTGCAGTCAGAGGCACACACACCCCTCAGGTATAAGCCAAAAAGAATGATTTCAACTAAATATCCAACAGATCATCACGACTAACCTTGTAAAATTGTAGAGGACTTTATTCCTGCTCCGCTCTCGTGCCTCCTTCATTTTGCTGCTGTGACAAATATTATTATTTTTTCTACAATAATACACGGCAGGATAATATTGTCCACACTAAGCAGGCAGATGGGACCCTCGTGTTCACGTCTCATCCCTAGGGCTCACGTCCCTTAATTGGAAAGGTGTGGGATTGCGCCTCCAGGACTTTGGGACTTGGACATTAGGACAATTGAACTCACAGTCTCACACATACAGTGCCGGGGGCTGTGCTGAGTTGTCAGGCCCGTCCTTCAGGTGAGATATTAAACAAGTCCACATTAATGGTACGATTCAAAAAGAGAAGGGAGTTTCTCTCTCCCAGTGTCCTGGCCAACAATCCGCCAAATAAAATTCATCATTCACTTCATGGCTTCATTGCTATGTGCAAGCTGGCTGCTGCGATCGCCTACCAAATAGACAGTCACTACAATTCATCCGTAGTCGCATGCTTACCTGAACCAAACTCTGTACCCACATCCCACCACTTCTGGCCCAGGCTCCACTGGCTCCCCATCACCGAATGGATCGACTTCAAGATCCTCACACTTGCGTTCAAATCCCTTCACTCTCTGGCACCTCCATACCTCTCCGACCTCCTCACTCACCAATCCACCACCCGGCGCTTCTTCTCAAATGGCACCGGTCTCCTGCTTGTCCCTCGCACCCTCCAATCCACCATCGGAGGTCGCGCTTTCAGCCACTGTACCCTGAAACTCTGGAACCCTCTCCCTCAATCCCTCCGCCTCGCCCCCTCTCCCCTCTTTCAAGTCCCACCTGAAAACCTTCCTCTTCGACCGTGCTTACAGACACCTCCCACACCCCACTCCGACTCGGAGTCAGGCTCCACCACTGTTAAGCACTCTGAGACGCTACCCTGCATGGAGGGCACTATATAAGTGCAAGTTATTGTTGTTGTTTGAGACGTCCCAAGGATGCAATAAGGCGCTATATTATATGGAAGTAATATTAATAATCCTTGTATTTGATATAATACCTTATCACATCATTGTGACGTCTCAAAGTGCTTCAGAGGATATATTGCTTCCTTCAAGACCCATCTCAAGACCCTCCTCTTCGTAAAGTGAATTCACTCTGTATTTTGTGGGCAAAATGCGGCAGCTAATTGCACACAGCAGTGTCCCAAACGCAGTTGCAGATTGAGTGACCAAATTATTTTTTAAGGGATTATTACAGCTGGAAAACCAATCGACTAGATATATATCAGAAGGGCCACACCTCTGACAACACAGTGCTTCCCCAGGAGTGTGCAGTAGCCTCAGCCTAGACTGTGATCGACAGCCTGGAAGAGGTTCTTGTCTTTACACTGAGTGGTGCATGATTTGACACAGGTAACAGAAAAGCCTGTAAATAGCGTATCAGAGAATTCCACTGGCTTACTTTATAGTGCAATTATTCCACTAACACTTCACCTGTTCCCTACAGGAACTCACTGATAAACGATCAGGGTTCTGTAAGTGGGTTTGACTGCTATTGAGCGTCCTGTGAGGACAACAGCACAAGCGAAAGATACAGCCAGTAACTGATAAGTACCCACATTATTGGAAGCACACAGCTGAAGAGACACAAAATGAATCACGAATCCATCTCTAGTCTAATATTAAATATTAAGCAGGTTGGTTTTGTGCAGCGTTAAGTCCAATTTGATGTTGTAAATCTGACTTTGACAAATGTAATTTTCTGTTGTTGTTGTGCTTGAAAGTAACTGGCTTAGGGCCGCTGTCAGCTCTGAAGTTAACAACAACAACAACAACAACAAATTACATTTGTACAGAGCCTTTCACGTCCTAAGGCGCTGGGCAGTCCGGGATCCGCATCCGAGCTGGTGGTTGGGATCAGGAGGGGTGGAGGGCGGGGAGGGTAAAGGTAGGAGGGTGACCGAAGGCACGGTGGAAGAGGAGGGTCAGAGAAGAACAACATCTCGGTTTGGCTTCTATTTTCATATGATTTTTGATGTAAAGAGTTTGGGAGTGAACAGAGGAGGCCTGAAGATCCACCCAGTCCCAGCCTTCCAGTGAGACCATTCATTACAGAGATTATTTCCACTGGTCGATGAGTTAGTGACTAGAGCCCATCAATTTAAGGCAGTTAGCAAATGGGGAGGTTAGGAGAAATGTTTTCACGCACAGAGCTGTTAGGATATGGAATACCCTGCCAGGAGCAGTGGTTGAGGCAGAATCCATATTGGCTTTAAAAAGCCAACTAAAAAGGTATCTAAAAAGGACAATAATAATAATAATACTTGCATTTGAGATGTCTCAAAGAGCTTCACGGAATATACTGTAAAGTAAATTGATTGCATATTTGGAGGCAAAACACAGCAGCGTGGATTGAGTGACCAAATTATTATTATTACTTCATCTGTAATGTCTCTAACAAGTTTATGGGGAAAGGGCACGTAAATGGAACTGAAAGGATTGCTCCTTAAAAGGCAGCACAGACACACCATCTTCTGTGCTGTAAAAATGTTTCAATAGGTCTAAAAACTTATGAAGACACTGATGTGAAAGGTGCTTATACAAATGTAATTTGTTGTTGTTGTTGCTGTTAACAGCTCCTAAATCCAGAACACATTGGGAAGCTGAGACTTCTTAAGAGCTATTGAATCAGCGTTTTCTAAAGTAAGTCTGAATTCAAGAATTTTAAGTAAAAATGGTCACACTCCTGTATGAGGGGAGCTATATAAATGCAAGTTGTTGGATCTTTAACGTCCGCCTGACTAGTAAGATGGGCCTTTGGTTTAATGTTTTGTGGGAAGCCCGGTACCTCTAACAGCGCAGTGCTTCCCCCCAGTACTGTATTGGAGTGTCATCTTAGACGGTGAGTACAAAGTCCTGACATGGGACTTGAATCCACAACTTTCTGACTCAGAGAAGTGAGAATGTCATCAACTGAGCCAGGTTACCTTAACCATGGAAAGTGACTGCTATCTCACTCTCTTAAAGTAGCAAATTCTGATGCTGTAACTTCACGGAAGGTGAATAAATAGTAAATTAAACAGTCTATAAAAAATAGAAAAGGTAATATTTTTAAAAATGTGGTCAGTCAACCACAACTGTTTGTGAGACACTGCTGGACACAATTGTCTGCCGCGTTTCACCCACAAAATACAAGTGAATTCACTTTACAATACATTCTTTATATTATATTTGAGACTTCAACAACGTGATAAGGCGCTATATCAAATGCAAGGATTATTATATAATATGTTTTATTATTATATTGCAGAATAGAGGCAGTAGGGCTGTAGGGCATTGTAACATAATTAAAGCTTTGACTAACAGTGGAGTCCTAAAGCTCAGTGGTTAGAGCACTTGCCTTGCAAGCGAGAGACCTGGGTTCAATCCCAGGCAGAGGGCGAAACCTTGGGCAAGTTTCCTTACTCCACACAGAGCCTAATAATAATCCCTCCAAAACCAAAAACAATAATAAATTGGTCATTTCAATCCACGACTGTTTGTGGGACATTGCTGTGCGCAATTGGCTGCCGCGTTCGCCCACAAATATACAGTCAATTCACTTTACAGTGTGTTCTGTGAAGCGCTTTGAGATGTCTAGAAGATGTGAAAAGTGCTATATCAAATGCAAGGATTATTATTATTATAACAGAGTTGTCTTGTTGTGGTATGAGTTGCTGAGCTGCCCTGATACTGCACTCTCAAGGAAAGCATCCTCGCAGATAATAGACCGTATTTTTATTCTTTACACTGTCTGTTATTTGTCAGTTTTACTCCTTGCAGCTCAAAGTCAATCTCCCAAAGTAAATATATCTCCAATCTCCATTGAATGTTAGCAGCTGTTAGCTGTTCGTTCACACTTGACCTGATTTACTCACTTACTGTTGCTGGTGCATTTCCTCGGGTGTAATGTTAATTCTCTTCCCCTGACCTTATTTATTCCTCCATTCCTTTGTATTTTGAGTGCTGCAACGGTTGTGTCTACATTAGCCCTTCTCTTACGCGGAGTCCTGTAACTCAGTGGTTAGCGAGCGAGAGGACCCAGGTTCAGTTCCAGGGCGGGGTGAAACCTTTGGCAAGTTTCCTTACTCCACATGCCTCTGTTTACTTAGCAGTAAGAACTTGGTTGCTAGTCGCTTTCTGGGGGTAACTTGGTTACGCAATTCACGACTGTTTGTGGGACACTGCTTTGAATTGCCTTGTTTCGCCCATAAAATACACAGTCAACCCACTTTGCAATATATTCTGTGATACACTATGATAAGGTTCTACTTCAAATGCAAGTATTATAATCATTAGATTATTATTCTCCTGGGTTAGAAGAGTGCATAAGGCTTTGCCTCATCGCTTTGTGTTCAGCCTCGTTGCTCAATATCACTTCACTGAAGGAATGAAACTGAGGAGACAGTGAAGACAGCATCGTATTGCTCTGAGTTGTTATCCTCAGTGAAGCGAATAGAAACAGCAGCGAAATGATTTTGCCAGGCATAGGGATGTGAGATGATAAATGTTTGGATACCGTATGTTGTGGGCACGCACCAAGATATCAAAGCATAGCTTGTTACCAAATATAACTAGTGACCAAAACAACAAGTTAGCAAAATATAACAAGTTACAACAACAACATCAACGACTTGCATTTATATAGCGCCCTTCATATATAGTTTCCCAGAGCGCCTGACAGGTTTACCACTGTCAAGAGTCTTACCAAAGTCTGTTACCAAAACAAGGATAGTTACCAAAATATTTTTCAAAGAGCCGGCACAGACACTACAGGCCGAATGGCCTCCTTTTGTGCTGTATAATTCTATGATTCCATGATAAGTAGTTACCATACAAATAGGGTGCCAAACAGTCATCTACAAAATAACAGTAAATCCTGTGAAACATTTGGAGTTGTTCTTCTGGCCTGAAAGGCACCGTATCAAATACAAGGATTAGTATTATTTAGTTACTAAATTATAGCCAATTGCCAAAATATGTCTGGTTGATAATTGGTTTTTTTTTAATTGCTTGTAGTAATTAAGAACCTAATTCAGTGAACAGAAAAGCAAACAGTGTGTGAGCAAACATATCTCTGCTGATGGGTTCTTGATACTTATGGTAATGAAGGTTGAATTCCAGTCACGGAATCGGGTGATCACACATGCATATACACACACACACACAACTTGGTGAAGGAATGTTTTGAGGCACTGGGAAGAACCAAAGCCATAGACATTGGCAGAGTTTGGTCTGATCTGTGCCCAGGTCCTTCCTGCCCTTCAAAATATACAGTCAATACACTTTACAATATATTCTGTGAAGCGTTTTGAGACGTCTCGAAGATGTGATAAGGCGCTATATCAAATGCAAAGTTATTATTATGATGTCTTATTATTATTGGCTGTGATTGAAGTTTTATAATAAAAGTTTGTGGAGTCCTGTAGCATAGTGGTTAGCAACCTTGCCTCCCAAACGAGAGAACCCGGGTTCAATTCCCAGGCGGAGTAAAACCTTACAGGTTTCCTTATTCCACGCCTCTGTTTGCCTGGCAATAAATAGGAACCCGATTAGTTGATTGGCAAATTGCTTTCTGGGTTGATAATCCCTCAAAAAAAATTGGGTCACTGCCTAATTTGCTGGCACATTTTGCTCACAAAATACAGTCAATTCACTTTACAGTATATGCTGTGAAGCACTTTGAAACGTTGCAACAACCTGATAAGGAGTTATATGAAATGCAAGGACTGTTATTATTATTACAATTGTATCCATCATCCAGCCCTTTCTCTCCTGTATGACAAGCGTGACTGCTGTTTGCCTTCGGACTGGTATCCGCAGCCACAGAGCAAAGCAATCCCCGGTTAGTTCATTTGGAATTCGTGAAATCCTCTTGGGAAGTGGAGAGGGGATTGGGAGCCTGAGCTTTCAACGCCTTCGGAAGATATTATCCATCACTTAATTTTCTGCACAAATCGTGTGGTACTTCGGATAATCTTGCTTCCCAGAACCTCAAGGTTCCTGTACGGTGCCATGTGTGTTGAGATTGATCAGAGAGAAAAGATTTAAAGTATTAATCAAGGCCCCTGAATGTTTCTAGGGAAAATACGTAATAAATTGGTCACTTAATCAACGACTGTTTGTGGGACACTGCTGAGGGCAATTGGCTGCTTTTTACTTCCTTTTCGCCTCTGGGGATCTCCTGATGTGGAAGAGATCATGGGCTGAAGAGTTCTGAATGATCTGCAGCTTGTGGATGGAAGATTTGGGAAGGTCGACAAACAGGGAGTTGATGTAGTTGATCCTAGATGTAATAAATGTGTGTTTGAGGTTTTGGCGGCCTGCGGTGTGAGGCAGTGGCGGAACCGGGCGATGTTGCGGAGGTGGGGGAAGGCAGAGCGGGTCATGGTGTGGATGTGGGGTAGAAAGGACAGTTGAGGGTCAAGCAAGACACCAAGGTTCTGGACTGGCTCAGTGAGATGGAGTGTGCAACCATGGATGGCGACGCTGCCAGCAGGGTCAGTGAGGGAGGAGGGAGACTGGAAAGATTAGGTTGGACGAGAGAAGAGATGGAGTTGCTTTTAACACGGACGCTTTTAATTCCGCAGCTAATTCCTGCTGGACGATACCCAAGTTGTGATTTATTGCTCGCTGGCAGCTATCATTCCTCCATATGCATCACTTGCTGTTATCTGCAGCCCAGCTTTCTTCTTTGCAGAGGGTGGAGGGAACAGAGGAGAGGAGAGAAGAGGGGAGGGAGGGAGGGACATGTGCTGAAAGCCTATTATAAATCACTGACAGCCTGTGATGCATACAAAGTTAGGAGACAGCTTTTATCATTCAACCGCAGACGAAAATTGTCATTACTGTCCTGCACATTCCATTAGGTTTCTAAACCTGGGAGCGCAGTTAGCCTTATTACACAATCAAGAGATGGAATTTGCAAGCGCTTTAAACAGCCGACAGGACTTGGCTTCCGAGACCCACATTACTATGCTAATGCTCTCAGGGGTCCTGTACAATATATTACAAGGTGCTCATCCAGAGGAGAGTTTTGTTGTGTGTTAAATTGCAATGCATAAAATAAAATCACCTGTTGTGCCAGAAATCACCACGCTACACTTGTGCCTTTCACAAAGCAAACCCATCTAACCAATATTGCCTCTGATCATCCCCTGCGGACACTGGGAAGATAAAGATATAAGGGAGATAAAGACCATTTCTGCTTTCCAAACCCACAGCTTGTAATAAATTGTAGATATGAATTACATAGAAAGACTTGGCACTGCACGTCTCTGCTGAAACTGTTAGAGTAAAATTCTACCGAGATTTACTCTGTGAATGGAATGTTTCAGAGCGGGTAGAATTTGTTCAATTTTCTTTTATTCAGACGGGTGTCTGACGCATGCAGGAAAGCCATCTCCGTGCTTAAGAGTATCCAAACCATCCAGAACTCTGCAGCTCGTGTCATCTCCCGCATTAAGCTCTGTGACCCTATCGCTCCTATTCTCGACCAGCTCCACTGGCTCCCCATCCCCCAGAGGATCGAGTTCAAGATCCTAATCCTCGTGCTTATCTTTAAATCCCTCCACACCTTCCCTCCACACCTTCCTCCACACCATTGCCTTGGCCCCCACCCTCAGCACAGGTGAAACGTCCTGGCTGCCACACCTCTTGGGACGTCCTCCCGACATGAAAGCCGCCACATAAATGTTAATTTGTATTGTTCTGTACGATACACAGCTCATATTTCACTCATTCCTGCGTAAAGCCACTTAAACGCTGCAGTTCTCAGTTATGAGCATCAGGTGAGAATGTTACCATCAGGAGCCCTTCAAAGCCACAATTGCAAAGAATTATGATTCATTTTGTTTTATTGATTATTTGGGTGTATTTGTTCAAACAGTCGGGGTTGATGACATTGTCAGGGAAACAGACTGTGCGGAGTTACTGAGCCCAGCAGTGTGATAGAGCTGAATTCATAACTACAGAGATACAGTGATTAACCTGAGGGTTAATTAAGCTCTCTCACACAGTCAGCCTGAGCAGCGTCTCCAAGCAATCCTTGCCGCCCGCCCGCCAATGTCATTACATCAGCTCCCCTTGTGTTGATCACCACACATGGAAACACCAGCACAGAGTGAGAGTTCCATGCATTCCACCTACACTTGGAAATCCCAGAGATAGATTGTTGGAATGGAATAAGAATGTATGAACATAAGAAATGCTAGACAAAAAAAGACCAAGGTCCATCTAGTTTGCCTTCCACCTTCCTGGCGGTGGCATGCACATGTGTCCCAAACTACCTATGTACTATATCCCATAATGTTATTTCCTAAAAAAAACTATCTAATAATAATAATAATAATAATAATCCTTGCATTTGATATAGCGCTTTTCACGTCGGGAGGACATCCCAAAGCGCTTCACAGAACACACTGTAAAGTGAATTGACTGTATATTTGTGGGCGAACGCGGCAGCCAATTGCGCACAGCAATGTCCCACAAACAGTCGTAGATTGAAAATGACCAATTTATTATTGTTTTGTTTTTTGAAGGGATTATTATTATTATTAATCTGTGTTTGAAAGAAATCAAACTTCCTGCTTCCTGTGGTTCTAAAGAAGGGTCATGGACCCAAAATGTTGACTCATTTTCCTTTCTCCATAGATGCTGCCTGACCTGCTGAGTGTTCCCAGTGATTTCTGTTTTTGTGTTAAAAAATGTAAACTCAGAACAATATATTCTGATGCAACTAAGGCAGTAGAACAAGAGGATAATAATAAGCAGCACAAATGTTCAGTAGTTTATAATAATACTAATCCTTGCATTTGATATAGCGCCTTATTGCGTCTTCTAGACACCTCCAAGCGCTTCACAGAATATACTGTAAAAGTGAATTGATTGTATATTTTGTGGGCAAAACATGGCAGCCAATTGCACACAGTAGTGTCCCACAAACAGTCAAAATTGTTATTATTTTTTGAAGGGATTAATAGCCCCGGTAAGCAATCCACCAATTGACTAACAACCGGGTTCTTACTTACTATTGGGTAAACAGAGGCGTGTGGAGTAAGGTTTCGCCCCACCTGGGAATCGAACCCAGCTGCACTTTGCCCCTCTACTCACAGACATCATAAATATCTCCCTAACCACTGATACCATTCCCACCCATTTAAAAATGGCGGTCATCACTCCTATCCTTAAAAAACCCTCCCTGGACCCATTCCTGCTCTCAAACTAACCACCCATCTCCAACCTCCCTTTCCTCTCCAAGGTCGTTGCTTCCCAGCTTTGCTCCTTCCTCTCCCTCCCGCCACTCCCTTCTTCAACCCCTCCAATCGGGTTTCCGTGCCGCCCACAGAGCAGAAACCGCCCGGGTCAAAGTGACAAATTGCATTCTGTCCATCTGTGACCAGGGCTCCCTCTGTCTCCTCATTCTCCTTGACCTTTTTGCTGCCTTCGACACCGTTGACCACTCTAACCTCATCCACTGCCTCTCCTCTCACCTCAACCTTCACGGCTCTGTCCTTGACTACTTCAGATCATACTTCTCACACCGCCTCCACTTCATCTCCACAAACGGTTTCTCCTCTAGTCCCCGCACTGTCTCATGCAGCGTTCCTTAGGGCTCTGTCCTTGGTCCCCTCCTCCTCAACATATATACACTCCCTCTTGGTGACATCATCCGCAGACATGGGGTCAACTTCCACATGTATGTGGATGACACCCAACTCTACCTCTCTGCCTCCACCCTTGACTCCAGAACCACTGCTGTCTGACAGAATGTCTGTCAGACATCAAGTCCTGGATGAGAGCTAACTTTTTTCAGTTGAACGTAAACAAGACTGAGGCTCTTCTGATTGGCTTCCGTCATCGCCTCCTCACCTCAGGCGCTGACAGCATCACCATCCATGGTTGCACACTCCATCTTACTAACTCAGTCCGGAATCGTGGTGTCTTGTTTGACCATCAACTATCCTTTCTACCCCACATCTGCACCATGACCCGCTCCGCCTTCCCCCACCTCCGCAACATCGCCCGGCTCCACCATTGCTTTGCACCGCAGGCCCCCAAAACCTTCATACACACTTTCATTACATTGAGGCTTGACTATGCAAACTCCTTGCTTGTCGGCCTCCCCAACTCCTCCCTCCATAGGCTGCAGATCATCCAAACTTTGCAGCTCGTGACCTCTCCCGCACCAGGCTCCATGACACTATCACCCCCATCCTCGTCCGACTCCACTGGCTTCACATCACACAGAGGATACAGTTCAAGATCCTGGTGCTCACCTTCAAAGCCCACCATGGCCATGCTGCCCCCTACCTTTGCGACCTCTAACCCCCTACCATCCTGCTCGCTCCTTCTGCTCAGAGGCCTCCGGCCTGCTTCACATCCTCCACCTTGCCCGCCCCACCAGGCCTTCTGCCACTCTGGAGTACTGTGGACCTGCCTGGCTCAGGAACCGCACTACTGAGTGAGACCGTCATAGAGGGTGGACTTGATTCTGACATTCCGTTCCCAAACATGTCACCTTAGAGCCAGCTCAGCCCTCGTAAGGCTCCCACCCTACACCCATCCGGAGGACCACTTCAATCCTTGAGGTGAAGAGAGCTGAGACCGTTGAATCTTTGAAAAAGTAAATGAGATTGAGTGCGGAGCAAACTATGGAGCCTGAATTTTCAGTATTATTTGCCCAATAGCTTTGGATTTTTCATCAGTGAGTCAATACACAGTCAACAACAACTTGCACTTATAAAGTGCCCTCTACGCATTGTAGCGTCTTGGAGTGCTTAAACCAATCAATCCACTTTACGGTATATTCTGTGAAGCACTTTGCGACGTCTCAATGACAATGATGAGATGCTAAATCAAATGCAAGGATTAATATTATTACAACAGACACAGTATACAAAGCATTCTCCCTTTCATTTGCTCCCGGACCCCATGCGAGGCACAGCAGAGAGCGCAGCCACACTGTAACTGTGGTTACAATAATGAAAACACAACATGAAGCACAGTGAGGGGCTCTGTGAACACAGTATGTCAGAGAAAACTGGGCATCAGTGAAGGTAATTACCAGTTGGAAGGTCACATTTAGAGAGTGGTGGAAAACGGCAAAGTGAGATGTTGCTTATCGAAATTTTTGAAGAAATAACAGATAAAAGCAGACGAGGGACGTGAACTGGGTGTGGTGTATAGGGACCTCCAGAAGACCTTGATAAGGTGCCACGTAAGAGACTCATGGTTAAAATCAAAGCATGTGGGGTCATGGGAGAGGCAGAGGAATGGATTAAAAATAATGGCTTGAAAACAAAGTGTAGGAGTAAAGGTCGGCTTCTCTGGCAAGAATGTGCTTTTAAGAACTTACACAAAACCAGCTTCAAAGACAAGGCTATATTTAAGAGTATCCCAAATTCTTCACGCTCTGACAAAGAAACATAAATAGAGTGAATCTAGACCCGGGAGCAATTTCTTCCCATTAGTTTGTTCTCTGGAAGGCCTCACTATTGCAGGGAAATCTCCAGAATTCTGGAAAGAAAACACCTCAGAGCCGACCTTGTAGAAGGTCCCTTTTAAGTGGGATTGAAAAGGAAATCCAGATCAAAGCTTTCAGATGCAGTAGAACAAGAAGACACAAGTTTTGAGTTATAAAAGGGGCAATATTAGGACAGACACCAGGAAGTATTTCTTTACTCAGGGGGTAATGAATGACTGGAACAGGATCACCAAGAAGGGTGGTTGAAGGCGTGATGCTGGGAATCATTGAAAAAGCAGCTTGATGCTGTGATGGGGGATGTTAGGGCGGCTCACCTGGTAGAATGAGTTCAGATGAGCCAGAGGGCCCTCTTCATGAAAAAGGTATCTTGGGATGAACACAGATCCTGTGCATTTGGTTTGAATAATCTACGATTTGGCCACACAGTTGTCCAGTGTTTGGCTTCTTGTAACGATATTTACATCCTGTTGTATCAGGCTGTCGGGCTTTTTAATATATCCAAACAAAGGCCCTTAAAAATCCATCAGGAGACTGTCGGGTGTGGGCTGTGGGTCAGGGCTGGGAGCTGAAGGCTGGGGGCTGAGGGCTGGGGGCTGAGGGCTGGGGGCTGTGGGCTGAGGGCTGGGGGCTGAGGGCTGGGGGCTGAAGGCTGGGGGCTGAGGGCTGGGAGCTGAGGGCTGAGGGCTGGGGGCTGGGGGCTGAGGGCTGGGGGCTGAGGGCTGGGGGCTGAGGGCTGGGGGCTGGGGGCTGAGGGCTGAGGGCTGAGGGCTGAGGGCTGGGGGCTGAGGGCTGGGGGCTGGGGGCTGAGGGCTGGGGGCTGCGGGCTGGGGGCTGGGGGCTGGGGGCTGCGGGCTGGGGGCTGAGGGCTGGGGGCTGCGGGCTGGGGGCTGGGAGCTGGGGGCTGAGGGCTGGGGGCTGCGGGCTGGGGGCTGGGGGCTGAGGGCTGGGGGCTGCGGGCTGCACGCCAGGTCACTTAGAGCATCTTCGAGAGCTTGGCTTAACATTTTCCCCAAATCCCTTTCCTTTCACTCTCTCTCCTAAAAACATATAATAGTAATAATCCTTGCATTTCATATAGCGCCATATCATGCTGTTGAGACGTCTCAAAATGCTTCACAGCGTATACTATGAAATGGATTGACTGTGTTTTGTGGGTGAAACACAGCAGTTAATTGCACACAGCAATGTCCCATAAACAATTGTGAATTGAGTGACTATATTTTTTTAAGGGATTATTATCCCGGAAAGCGATCCGCCAATCGAGTAACATTTACTGCGAGGCAAACAGAGGCTAACGTTTTGCCCCGTCCAGGACTTAAACCTGGATCCTCTCGCTTGTGAGGTGAGCGCTCTAACCACTAAGCTACTATGCGGTTTTACTCCAGCAGCTACCCTCAATACAGACTCTGGGATTCTGCATCCCTTGGTACTTGCCAACCTGTGTCTAATAGTCTTCTGTGCTGTAAATTTCTATGGCTATGTAGATATTTGAAATAGAGATTGTTATTAACGGTAATAATAAATAATAATCCTTGCTTTAGATAGGCAAATGCTTGGGTAAATAGAGGTATTAAGGGGTATGGAGAAAGGACGGGAATTTGGGATTAAAAGATCTAATAAACGTGTATAACAGGCTTGATGTGCTGAAAGGCCTCCTCCTGCTCCTGTGTCACAATAATCCTTGCATTTGATGTAGCGCCTTAACACCTCATTGAGACTTCTCAAAGCACTTCACAGGATATACCGTAAAGTGAATTGATTGTATATTTTGTGGGTGAAATGTGTTGCTACAGAAAAAGATGCTGTTTGGAGCCTGCATTGTGAAATTGCTGAGTCTATTTTGAAGTGAAGTTTAAGTCCATTTATGCAGTAAAAGACACAGACACTGAACTCAGACATGTCCCCCGAGAGCACTTTATACTGAGGTCGGAGAAGGTCAAACACTGCTAATCCAGCTAGAGACATGGTCTGCCTCGCCAAACCCTTTGATAATAAACTTTGGCAAAGCACGAGGTCAGAGAACAGGGCATTTTGTTGCAATGACTGGAGCATCTGGAAAAGTCTCCGTCTCCCTAGAGGCAAAATATTACAGCGTATTAGCTGAACAAATACAACAACACTCAGCTGAGCTCATGAAAGAACAAACTTTTACCCTGTGTCTGCCTGTTTTTTTCCTACCGTTCGTTTTATTTTGTGCTTATTCAACGACTCCCCAAAGACTTTCGTTCAGTGGCTGTTTGCGGGATTTTGCTGTGTGCAAATTGGCTGCCATGTTTGCCTGCAAAATATACAGTCACTGCACTTCACAGAACAAACTCTGTGAAGCATTTTGAGACATTTTGATGACATGAAAGGCGCAATATAAAGTTATTGTTTTCTTATTATCTGGGTGAATCGATGTGGAATACTTTCCCCTCACACTTTTAATCTCTTCCTCTCAGGAACTCGTCAGATACTTTTCTGAAACCCCATATCATTGCATAACTAACGTATCAATGCTGCTTCTTCCTGTGCTTGAACTAATAACTCCCTGAGAAAATTGTCCACATGGTTTGTGCAAAAGAGAGCCAAAAGCCGCAATGCGCTGAACTTAATAAATAAAAATAATGAATAAATAATAATCCACCGTTTTGCAAGATGGCTCAAAGCCCCAACGCTCTTCACAGGATATTTCTAATAATAATATTTCTTGAATCTGATATCGTACCTTATCATTTCATTGAGATGTCCTGAAGCGCTTCACAGTGTGTATTTTGTGGGCGAAATTACACTGAAGTCTAGTGATTGTATATTTTGTAGGCAAGCATAGCAACCAATTTGCACTTAGCAATGTCTCACAAACAACCATGAAGTGAGTGACATTTTTTTATCTGGGATTGTAGGGCAGGACACGGGAGAAACTCCCTTCTCTTTTCCAGTAATGCCATGAGATCTTTAATATCGACCTGATGAAAAATCAATCTGCAAGTCCCTCTATGCATTTTTCCCCAGTTTCACCGGCACAGATCATGTCCAGGGGTGGAGGTAAGTAGGAAAGGGCAGATTGTTCTCTGTAGTAGGCTTGTGTGTGTGTGGTTGTGTCCATGTGTGAGTGTGTGTGTGCCCGTGTGAGCTGTGCTGATGATTAGGAGCATCGTTAAACTCAGGCTTTACCTCCTGAATCACACTGCCTGGTGGCTCATGCCTTTGTGATTCAATTATTCCAACAGTATCAATCCTCCTCTGAAAGAAAGCTTTAAATAAGTGTTTCCCACGCGTTCTTAATCACCAAACTGACATTTCTTTTTTAAATCAAAGTTCTCGTTTGGAGCTTTAGAGTAAACTCCCCACTGTTCATTACAGTGCTGCTGCTTATTTCACTTATAATGTAGATATAATGTATTGGAGAAGGATAAACGCGATACCCTTCTAAAAATCCAGTCCAGAAAATAACTATTCCAAAAAATCCTAAAATAATTATTAAAACAAAAATAACTATTGAAAGACAAACTAATAAAACAAAATACACAGTTCATTACACTTTAAATCATGTGAAGCGCTTTGAGATGTCTCAAAGATGCAGTAAGGCATTATGTCAAGTGCAAGGATTATTATTTTTTTAAAATATTTCATACTTTCCTGGTAAGAAAGGTTCGCCCCTCCAGGGAGAGAGTACACTTTCCATTCAGTCTGGTTTGGATACTCTTAAGCATGGTGATGCGTTTCCTCATGTGTCAGACACCCGGCTGACTTTTTTTGGTCAACGGGTGTCTGTCACGTGCGGAAACCCATCACCGTGCTTCAGAGTATCCAAACTAAACAGAGCATTCAATGCATCCCACCTACACATGGAAATCCCAGAGATAGATTGTTGGAATGGAATAAGAACATAAGTAATGTTCGATGAAAAAAGACCAAGGTCCATCTAGTTTGCCTTCCACCTTCCTGGCGGTGGCAATGCACATATGTCCCAAACTACCTATGTACGAGATCCCCTAATGTTATTTCCTAAAAGAAAACTATCTATTCTTGTCACACCGTCAAAAATATAGTAAATTAGGTTGGCAAGACCTTCCCTTCATGAACCCATTTTGGCAATTATTTATGATTTTATTTCTGTCCAGATGCTCCATGATTTTATCCTTAGTAAGAATCTCCATAATTTTACCCACAATGGACATCAAACTTACTGGTCTGTAGTTTCCTGGGTCACCTTTGTTAACTTTTTTAAAAATAGAAGTAACATCTGCCTATCTCCAGTCCCCCAGCACCTCTCTAGTATTCAGTGATTGTTGAAAGATTTGTGCCATCATTTCTGTGACTTTCTCCTGTTAGTTCCTTAAGCATCCTCGGATGCAATTTATCCGCCCCTGAGATTTATTTATCTTAGGTTTACACAGCTGTTTGTCAACCATGCTGGTAGTGATATGAATAGTGTTGCAACTTTTCTCTGCGACATCCTTGAATTCTCTTTCCAGATCAGCTAGGTTACCTGCCTCCTCCTTGGTAAAGACTGATGCAAAAAACTTATTTGCCTTCCGGTATTGAGCCGGTATTTCTGTGCCATTTTCCTTCATAGGCTTACATGCTTTTTTTTTCCTCTTTATGATTTGCTTTGTAGCCCCGTCCAACCAAACAGGAGTGCCTTTAAGCTTGGTACCTATGCTTCGCGTGGGTACACATTATTCCATTGGCTTCACCTCCTTGAAGGAACTCCATAGGTTCTCCACTTCCATTGCCATATTTAAGCCTGCCAGGCCCGCTCTAGACTTCTCAAGCGCACAAATCCTCTTGAAATTTGGCAGTTTTGTTTGGGTTTTTATAACCTCACCAACTCTTGTGTTGTCATATGTGACTGCATTGTGATCGCTGTTCCTTAATGATTCTCCCACCTTTATGTTGGAGATTTAGTTGTCCCTGTTGCTCATTATGAAATCTAAGATGTTATCTCCCCTTGTTGGCTCTGTTACAAACTGAGTTATAAAACAGTCTTCCTTTAACTCTAGAAACCCCTTCCCTGTCTTACCAGTAGACACATTATTATCCCAGGGAGAGAATGCGCACTCTCTCCCTGGAGGGATGCATCCTGCTTACCTAATTCCAGAAAGTATTAGGCGCAGGTTGGCAAGAGCCAAGGCTTGGGGACTCCAGATTGTGCACTGGGGCAACTGCTGGATTCTAACTGGCTAAAACTGTGTAGTTTGCCATTGATGATGATGTGGCAAGCTCTCCTGCTGCCTGTCCAGCTAAGAACCACCCTACCCATTAAGGCTTTGGCTTGCAGGGTTTAGCAGGAGCTGAGTGGGAGGATTCTCTGCCCCCAGTAACTGTTCTGCCCTTCCAAGTTCTGCCGACGAGCACGATGTGCTGTCATCAGCAGCGCTCTGGAATACTGCAGACCCGCCGTACCAAAAAACACTTGTAATGATAATTAGGAAATATCAAAGGATTAATTCAAGGAATAGATTAAGAAATCATGCAAATGTTACGTCCAGGTTTCATTTCCTCAGACGCAGAAAAAAAGAAATGATAAGCAGAGCCTAAACTAAATTAGTCCCTTATGAACAAAGGCAGTTTGAATGTCAATGATTTGTAATTCTGAGGAGCTCTTGAGTTCCTGTAGTTGGAATTGAATAACTCCAGCATTAGGTACAGAGGCACCATGTCGAGAATGTGTCAACGTTGTTGTAAAAGCCTGCAGCTAATTTTGAGCACACAATATCCCACAAACAGCCATGAAGTGAAAGGTCAATTTATCTGCAGAATATATCAGTATATTGACCAGGACACCAGGAAAACCTCTTCTATCTTTTCCAATAGTGCCATGGGATGTCCTTAGTGACCAACCGAACAGGCAAACAGGACCTTGGTTTAATTGAAGGATGGCACCTGTGGCAGACTAGTGCAGTCTAGGCTTACCCTCCAGTGCAGTGTTGTGGGGGACGCTGCTTTGTCAGAGGTGCCAACCTTCAGAAGAGATGATAAACTGAGGTCCCGTCTATGGTCCGTTTAGGTGGATGTTAAAGATTCCATGGCTCTATTTGAAAAGAGAAAGGAGTTTCTCCTGATAGCTTGGCCAACAATCCCACAGATAAAATCAGTCATTCACTTCATGGCTGCTTATGGGACGTTACTGTGCACAAATTGGTTGCTGGATTTGCCTACGAACAGTCACTACACTTCAGAGTAAATCCTGATGATGCGATAAGGCATTAAGTGCAAGGATTACTATTGTTATTACAACAGCAGCAACAACAACAAGATTACATTTGTATAGCGCCTTTCACGTCAGAGGGACGTCCCAAGGCGCTGGACAGTATACAGCATTTCAGACCCGAGCTGGGGTCAGGGAGGGAGAATGGAGGGGAGGGGAAGGAGGGTGGCCGATGGCATGGTCGAAGAGGAGGGTCTTGAGGTTGGACTTGAAGGAGGCAAAGGAGGGGGCGAGGTGGAGTGACTGGGGGATGGAATTTTTCATTAAATAAAAACAGAAGTTGCTGGGAACACTCAACTCGGCAGGTCAGGCAGCATTATTATGAGTGAAATAGGAAGAGAATTCCTTTATCGCTATGGTAACCATTTCTTAATATTGCTCTTCACAATTTGGAGACAAATCCTCCAATTTGTTCGCCCAGAAAATACAGTCACTCCATTTTGCATTAAATCCTGCGAAGCACTTTGAGATGTCCTCCCGCTGTGCAATGCGCTGTATCAAATTGTAAGTATCAGGATAATTATTACTGCATTCAGGCTTTTAGTTCTGAAGCCGGATTTCTGCAGTTTTTAAAATAAATCGAGAACGGCTTCTGATTCGATGGCAAAACTGAAGAATGATCCTGTTTTTTGCACGGGCTGAGTCTTTCAAGGTTCGGACGAGGCGGATTGAAGCTGGGGGCGGCTGGGACAGAGAGACTGAGAGGTTTCTCACCCTCATTGCTTTAATTATCTGCTCACTGGGGAAACGATTGAAATCAGTCCAGAATGTCTGGGATCTCGCTGCCAGTGAATGTCTCTGCTTTCTCTCACTCTCTACTCTCTCTCTCTCTCTCTCTCTTGCTTTCTTTCTTTCTTTCAGCAATGATCTGAATTGCGAAGGCAGGCTGGGCTCAGGGTGAGTTTACAATGCGAGAAGCAGCCTGATTTGCTGAGTCTCACCGCTCTCCTGCTGTCTCTGCGGTAATGAGATTGTTTAAGCTGTCAATCACCAGTCACCTTGTAGAGCTCACACAGTATAGGGTCGTTGAGGTGCTAAATTATGAATGCCAATTGCCGCTGCATGCAAACAGATACACCAGGCGGTAATAATCCTTGCATTTGATACGGCGCCTTATCACGTCTTCGAGACATATCAAAGCACTTCACAGGATATACTGTAAAATGAATTGACTGTATATTTTGTGGGCGAAACGCGGCAGCCAATCAAGCACGGCAGTGTCCCACAAACAGTCGTGGATTGAAGTGGTCAAATTATTATTATTTTTTTAAAGGAATTATTACCTCCGGAAAAGCGATCGCCAATCGTCTAACAATTGGGTTCCTATTTGCTGGGTAAACAGAGGGGTGTGGCGTAAGGAAACTTGCCCAACATTTCCGCCTGCCGGGAATCGAACCGGCATCTCTCGCTTGCGCGGTGAGTGCTCGAACCACTGAGCTACAAGACTCCACTTAGTACGTAATGTCAGGACTTGGAGCGCATACAGTCTAGACTGACACTCTATCACAGAGCTGGGGGAGCGCTGCATTATCAGAGATGCCGTCCTTCAAATTAGATTTTAAACCCTCAAATAAGATGGGTGACTGACTGACTGACTGTGGGACGTTGCTGTTCATAAATTGGCTGTTGTGTCAACCCAAAAAGTCACACAGGCACTACACTCTGCAATATATTCTGTGAAGCATTTGGAGTTGTCCTTCCTCCCGACTTGAAAGGCTCAATACCAAATGCAAGGATTATTATATAGACATATATTAGATTTGATCCAGCACCATATCATGTCGTTGACCTGTCTCAATGTGCTTCACAAAATACTGTAAAGTGTAGTGACAATGTATTTTATAGGCAAACAGAGCAGGTGATTTGCCCACAGCAATGTATCACAAACAGCCATGGAGTGAGAGACCAATTTAATCTGGGTGATTATTGGTCAGGACACCGCTAGAGAGAAAATTCTCTTTTCAAATAGTGCAAAGGATCTTTAACATCCATCTGAACACGCAGATGGGAATTTATTTTAACATCTCATCTGAAGGATGGCACCTCCGACAAAGAAACACACCCCCAGTGCTGCATTGAAGGGTCATCTTAGACTAAATGAGTTCCAAGTCCCGACATGGGGCTTGAACCCACAACCATCTGACTCAGAGGTGAGAGTGAGACCAGCTGTGCCAGGCTGACACCCTTAAAATTATTAGTATTATTACTATTATATCATAGGCTGCTCGACAGGTGCTGTTGGGATCTGCTATAGTTTGTGAGTGTTCACTTGCTGGTCACTGTGTGAGGATGCTATCCAGTTTAATAATTCTCTGGATTGCTAACACAGGTTCTATTTCAGGGAACGATGAATAATTCACACGTTAGGGTAATTTTGTTTTGGGGACGTGAATATTTTATTAAAACGTGATTATTCTGATCCAGCCAGTCTCTGCGGTGTTTTCCTGACATCTATTTTTCATAATATAATGGAAGATTTCACACGGCACCTTTCACACAAAAACAAATGCCTCAAAGCATTTTACAAAATGTAATTGATCAGAATAAATAACAGTAATAATCCTTACACGTGCGGTAAGTGAGTGACCAATTTTATTTTGGGGAATTGTTGGCCAGGACACCAGAAAACACTCCCTTCTCTTTTCAAGTAGTGCCACGGGATCTTTAACGTCCACCCAATCAGGCAACAGGGACCTCGGTTTAACGTCTCATCCAAAGGACGGCACCTCCGACAACGCAGCGCTCTTCGACCATGCCAACAGTTACCTCCCCGCTCTCCCCGGCTCAGAGTCACGCTCTGTCACTGTTAAGTGCTCCGAGACAGTCCCCCATGTGCAAGGAGCTATATAAATGCAAGTTGTTGTTTGTGTTGTCCTTCCTAAACACCCAGCCTACTATTCCCCCATTGCAGATTCAAGTTGGTTGTTAAGTAAGTCCAGTGTCCTGGCCTCAAAGCTCTGAGTAAAGAACAACATCCAGTATCTGTCCTGAAATTGCCCTTTACAACTCTAAACCTGCGACCTATTGCTCTACTGCCTTGTTGTATCCTAACGCATTGATCTGGGTTTATTGATTCAATTCTGTTTAAAATGTTATGCACCTCTACGAGGTCCATTGAGAAATGTTTTCTCTCTAGACTGAAGAGCTCGACCTTGTCTAATAGTTGCTCATAACTCATTGTTCTAACACTGGGGATCAGTACACATTTGGACACAAGAATGGCGGATAGCCTTACGATGGGTTGAATGGCTTCCCTCTGTATCTGCGTTCCTTGCAGTGAAAGTGAGTCGGGGCAGCTTTGGATGCGAACGAGTCACCACAAATCGCTTCTTGATGCTAAATGGACTATTTCATCTCTCTCTATTTTATTATCTGCAAATGGTCTGTTAGGAACCTGGTAATTTCCTTGTGAACGCTGGCTGTTCTCTCTGCCCATTAATTTGTCACTCAGAGATGCTCCATTTTGTACGATATTAACCTTTGCCTTTGTTCTAACCCATTGTTTTGAAAATCTCATCCAGTGCTAAAGATCCAAGCACCAATAACTTACATTTAGACATTTATGTAGCATTTCTCCTTCATACAGAGCCTCTCATTTAGATTCTCTCATTTATAGGCTCTCATTTACCGAGTCTCTCAGTTGTACAGTCTCATTTACAGAGTTTCATTTATAGTGCCTCTCAGTAATAGTCTCTCAGTTTATAGAGAGTTTATGGAGAATACTGTGTATAGAGAATTGCTAATAATAGTCTAATTTAAAGAGAGCCTCTCATTTACACAGCGTCTCTCATTTAAACAGCGCCTCTCAGTTACACAGCATCTAATTTAAAATGAAGCAAAATTTTGAGGATGCCAAAAGGCAGCTAAGCTGCCACGCCCACGCCCAACTAGATAATAATAATAATAATTCTTGCATTTGGTATATATCATGTCGGAAGGACGTCTCAAAGCGCTTCACAGAATTTACTATGAAATTGAGTGACTGTTTATTTGTAGGCAAGCGCAGCAGCACAACTGCGCACAGCAATGTCCCACAAACCGTCATGAAACGAATGACCAATTTTACCTGGGGGATTGGAACTCACAACCTTCTGACTCAAAGGCAAGAGTGCAATCATTGAGCCAAGCTGGGCCATACTCTGTACAAATACAACATGACCTCTTTATCCTTTTACTGTACTCTATTCCCCTTGGATTTATTCCCGTTAAATTATAGGTGCTTCCTGTGTTTTTCCTCCTGAAATTAACTTTTGTCATTGAACTTCATCTGCCACTTGTCTGCCCTTACAGCCAATATCACGTTGCCCAGTGCAATGGGCACTGTAGCAATGCAAGTTGTTGTTGTTGCTATAGAATGTTCGTCACAGCTTAAATACTGCTAAAGTAATTCAGTAAGTGTGGAATTGTCCTGTAAAGACACTGAGTCGATTTTTACAACAACAACAATAAGATTGCATTTATGGAGTGCCTTTCACGTCGGGAGGACGTCCCAAGGCGCTGGACAGTTGGGTCGGGAAATGGTCAGGGTGAGGGGAGGGAAGGGAGGGAGCGAGGAGGGGGTAGAGAGTCGAGAGTGGAGCTGAAGGCACGGTCAAAGAGAAAGGTTTTGAGACCGGCCTTGAAGGAGGAAAGGGAGGAAGCGGCGAAGGCACTGGGGGATAGAGCTCCAGAGCCGAGGGGCTGAGAGGCTGAAGGCCCGACCACCGATGGTAGGGCGGTTTGGGCGGGGGGTGTGGAGCAGACCGGAGCCAGAGGAACTTTTAACCTTGTTTTATTTCAACAACTACAACAACTTGGATTTATATAGCGCCCTCCACGCCGGACGGCGTCTCAGAGCGCTTTACAGTAACGGATCCCGGGACCGAGCCAGGGGGAGGGGGAGGAGCCAGGGGGAGGGGGAGGAGCCAGGGGAGGGGGAGGAGCTGGGGAGGAGGAGGAGCTGGGGGAGCGGGAGGAGCCGGGGGAGGGGCCGGGGAGGGGGAGTGCCCAGGGTCCAGGGGAGGAGCCAGGGGAGGGGGAGGGGCCAGGGGGAGGGGGGCCAAGGGGAGGGGGAGGAGCCAGGGGGAGGGGGAGGAGCCAGGTGGAGGGGGAGGAGCCAGGGGGAGGGGGAGGAGCCAGGGGAGGGGGAGGAGCCAGGGGGAGGGGGAGGAAGGTGACCAAAGGTGCGGTCGAAGAGAAAGGTCTTCAGCAGAGACCTGAAAATGGGAAGGGAGGGAGCGAGACGAAGGGAGTGAGGAAGGGAGTTCCAGAGCCTCGGGGCATAGTGGCTGAAGGCACAGCCGCCGAGGGTGGAGCGGAGAACTTGGGGGACGAGGAGGAGGCCAGACCCAGAGGAATGAAGGCAGCGGCCACTGTTTTGGGGAGAGAGGGGGTCAGAGAAGTCGGGGGGTGCAAAGGAGTGGAGGGATTTGAATACACGGGTGAGGATCTTGAAGTTGATCCTCTCCGGGATAGGCAGCCGGTGCAGTCTGGCCAGGACTGGGGGGATCGGGGAGCGGAGTTTCGTGCGGGTGAGAATGCGGGCGGGTTTTGAATAATCTGGATTTTGTGGATGGCAGTGGAGGGGAGGCCGGCGAGGAGGGCGTTAGAATAGTCCAGCCGAGAGGTGACAAAGGCATCGACCAGCGTTTCCGGAGAGAGGTATTGGAGGAGACGGGCGATGCGATGGAGGTGGAAGAAAGCGTTGCTGGTGCCGTTAAATTTCATTTAACAGACTGTAGTCTCACTGTGTTTTTTTTAATTTGATGCAAAATGAGATAGCAGAGGGCATCCCTCCATCGGTGGCCGAACTTTCAACTACTTTGCATCTCCCTCCCCTCTTCCACTCTCTGGAACTCTCCCCAAATCCCTCTGCCACACTCTCCACTCACCTCCCTTCTTTGAAACTCCCCCTGAAATCCCACCTCTTTGGCTGTGCCTTACCTCCCTCCTTACTTCCCTCTTTACCTCCCTCCCTCCCAGCTCAGAGTTCCCAATCCGTATTCGTAAAGCATTTTGAGATATTCTTGAACGTTAAAGTGACTGTATAAGTACTGTATATAAATGTTGAAACACCAAAGAGAGATGATTATAGTGTTTTTTTTTGGTTAGCTGGGAGTGGGGGAGCGTGGGGTGGTGGGGGGTGGTACCTGACACATGTGGAAACCCACCACCGTGCTAAATTGTGTGAATGTCAGGTCAGTGAATATTGTGTTCCTGACAGTATATAATAATATAATATATACTTCATATATACATTAGATGAGCAGGATAATAATAATAATATAATAATAATAATCCTTGCATTTGATATAGCGCTTTTCACGTCTTCTCGACCTCTCAAAGCGCTTCACAGAATAGACTGTAAAGTGAATTGACCGTAAATTTGTGGGCGAAAGGGGGAGAGTGCACATTCCATTCCAATACGCTGGAATTTCCACGTGTAGTTAAGATTTATGGAACTTTCAGTCCGATTTGGACACTCTTAAGCATGGTGACGGATTTCCGCATATGTCGGAAACCCGGCTGACCAATCGAATAGCATATACTACCGACCTTGCCTTTTGCTGTTCAACAATCCCATCTTGAAGCTATTTACAATCCCACTCCAAGCTCGTGTGCTATCAGCATCTACTGAAGTGCGTTGTTCAACTCTGCAATCAAGATTCCCTCCCATGCGTGTCATTTTGTGTTCCTCTCATATTACAATTCCGTCAATTAAATATCACATTGTAGCTTCAAACACCCGTTTGCAGCAGCTCTATTAACATTACTTCAAAATGCATTTTGTTAAATGCCGCTGAAATTATTCTGCCAGGGTTTCCTGTAAGTGCACACTCCATATTTTTACTCTGTGTTGTGTTTTTCTAAACGATACTGAGGATTTGCTAAATGGCAGGGCTTCAGGCCCAGGCCCCATCCAGTTTATACCAATTGCTGTTCTTCACACTCCAGTTTGTACTCCATTACTCTGCTTATTCCTGTAGGAGTCCTGTAGCTCAGTGGTTAGAGCACTCGCTTTGCAAGCGAGAGACCTGAGTTCAATTCCAGGCAGAGGGCGAAACCTTGGGCAAGTTTCCTTACTCCACACAGAGCCTAATAATAATCCCTCCAAAACCAAAAACAATAATAAATTGGTCATTTTCAATCCACGACTGTTTGTGGGACATTGCTGTGCGCAATTGGCTGCCGCGTTTCACCCACAAATATACAATCAATTCACTTTACAGCATATTCACAGTCACTGTGAAGCACTTTGAGACATCGAGAAGACGTGAAAAGCACTATATCAAATGCAAGGATTATTATTATTATATTATTCTAGCGCTCTGCTTCTTTGCACAGGCGGGCAACCAGCCAGAGCTCTGCACTCCATGTCCAGCTCTGGCAGCCCATCACCAATAACAACAACTTGCATTTATATAGCGCCCTTCACATGGGGTAGTGTCTCGGAGCGCTTGAATCACTCCAGTCACTCCAATCCTTGCTCACTTGGCTTCACTAGCTCCACATCCTCATCTGGAGTCCTGCAGTGCAATGCCATCAAGATTCAAGAAAAGCAGCTAATTTTTGATATTTCTTAATGAAATTTCTCAATCGTATTATTACGCTGAAGTCCTGTAGTGGAGTGGTTAGAGCACTCGCCTCGCAAGCGAGAGGACCCGGGTTCGATTCCCAGGCAGGGCAAAACCTTAGGCAAGTTTCCTTACTCCACACGCCTCTGTTTACCCAGCAGTAAGTAGGAACCCAGTTGTTAATCGATTGACGGATCGCTTTCAGGGAGTAATAACCCGTTACAATAACTAAATAAATTGGTCACACAATCTACTTGGTTGCCATATTTCGCCCACAAAATACACAGTCAATTCACTTTACAATATATTCTGTGAAGCACTTTGAGGCGTCTCAATGGCATGATATGGCACTATATCAAATACAAGATTACTATTATTATTATTAAGTAAGGAAAAGTGGAAATTGAGCCCCGATCCTGTGTGAGGGTGAATGGCTAAAAACAGAGAGAATATTTGCTGAGATAAAATGTTCTTCCTCAGCCCCTTAACTATGCTTGACTGTGATAAATCAGGTAATATGGTAAAAACAATATATAAAAGAACATTGCACACTTACTGGGTGATTCATCAAACATTATATATTAGTTTTAAAATGATTTATTCATCCTGTCAGATCTGAACCTGATTGCACAGAACTCAGTCACTGGATGAATAAGGAATAAGTGAAGAGTTTCAAGGTTTCACGGATTCCTATTTAACAAAATGGGATGACAAACAGATGTGGTATTATCCAACATGTCAGGGACAAATTATAAATAGAACAAATGATAATAATAATAATAATACTAAGCCTGGCTCAGTGGGTAGTACTTTTGCCTCAGAGTCAGAAGGTTGTGGGTTCAAGCCCCACATCAAATTTGTATATGTAGGGAATCCAAGCTGCAGTGCTGGTGGAATGCTGTATTGGTGGAAGCATCATCCTTCGAATGAGACATTAGACCGAGGTCCTGCCTGTGCCTGTTCAGATGGATGTTAAAGATCCGCCATTTGAAAGGTATCCTGGCCTTGGATAAATCAGTCATTCACTTCATGGCGGCTTGTGGGACATTGCTGTGCACAAATCAAATGCCCCATTTAATAATAATAATAATCCTGGCATTTTATATAGTGCCTTATCACGTCATTGAGAGGCCTCAAAGTGCTTCACAGAAATATATTGTAATGTGTAGACTATATATTTTTTAGGCAAAACGTGTCATTTGCCCACAAATGACATAGTCACGATGTGAATCATTTTGAGACCCTGTAAAGCATTTTGAGACGTCCTCTCGACATAAAAGACGCTATGTATCGTATGTAAGGAACAATATTGGATTGGATTCAAGGAAGACATTGGTAAAGGAGAATAGAGGAAAGAGTGCATATTGAATTTGGATTAGGATGACTAACTTCTTAAAGGAGCAAGTAATGACATAAAATAATATGCTGAATAGCCTTCTACTATTATCACACATTTATACATAGAATTATCAAATGGAAGCATTATTATTATAACAACTTGCAGTTATATAGCACCTTTTACGCTGGGTAACATCTCAGGGTCCTGATAATTAAATATTATTTAATATTATTAAATATTATTAATTAAAGTGTGTGTGATATGATATTGCTTTATTCCTGTTGATTTTCCGTAGCTAGTCCAGACTTCAGCTGTGTTAAATGCAGTGGATTAATTTTTTCACCAATCGATACTCTCACCAAAGGGAATCGAAGGTGATGTGTGTAAGTTGTATTGAATAAATGTCAGAAATGCTGGTTTAATCGTCCGTTTTTTTTAGACACAGCAGCGTTCAGAGTCGGTGATAAAACATCTTGTAAGTGTGATTTATGAAAAAGACTATCTCAGACTTTCTATCAGCAAGACTGAAATTTCAACAAAAACTGTTTGAAACTTGACTAGATTCAGATGGAGTGTAGTACAACAAGATGAACAGGGCTGTGAATAGGAACGTAGGAAATCAGGAACAGGAGGAGGGCATTTAACCCATTTTGTGGGAGATCTAATAAATGTCAGTACCTAAACTCATAGTCTAGGCTGTCACTCTATGAACAGGACACCGGGAGAAACACCCTTCTTTTTTCGAAGAGTGCAACGGGATCTTTAATGTCCACCTGAACAGGCAGACGGTTTAACGTCTCATCCCAAGGACAGCACCTCCGACAATGAAACACACCCCCAGCACTGAATTGGAGTGTCAGGTTAGACTATGTAATTCCAAGTCTTGAACCTGCATCTTTCTGATACAGAGGTGAGAGCGCTACCACTGAGTCAGGCTGACATTGATAGATAATAATAACAATAATCCTTGCATTAGATATGTCTTCGAGGCGTCTCCTGCCTTTCTCTCTCTATTTTTTTCCACTTATTATTTCTATTGAAAATGAAAACCGGTATTTGTTGAAAGCAAATCCTTTTTTATATCAAAGAAAAATCCTGGTAGGAATACATATTTCTGATATAATCCTCACATGCGTCTGTAACTGCTAATGACATTCTCACACATCAGCACACTCTCCCAGAAGGTTTCGTTCACTCAAGTGGAAAATAAACAATCCTGAGACCTGAGATTATTCTATCCAGCCTTTGCTCACAAGACCATTTTGTCCTCAAATTGAAGCTCACACAGAATTGTGAAAGATTCTTAAATTCACTCTGGACAGTGAACAGTATGCATTTGAGCTGAGCGCTGAAGTCAAGAAGGGTGGAGGGCGAGGAGGGGTGGGAGAGTGCGCAAAGAGGAAAGGTCTTGAGACCAGAGAGTTGGGGCAAAAAGGCTGAAAGCCTCACCTCCAATGGTGGAGCTGACCAGCGTCTGCCAAGAGGAGAGAGTGGACAGGTTGGTAAAGGTTTAGTAAGTTGCAGAGGTGGGGAGGAGCATGACGTGGAGGGCTTTAGATGAGGTTTGTGAACTCAATCTTCTGGGAGTCGGTGTAGCCGGACGAGGATAAAAGGTGATAGATTTTCAGAGCCTGGTAAGGGAGATAGCATGAGCTGCAGAGTTCTGAATAATCTGTAGCTTGTGGACGGAAGAGTTACTATACTCCTGTTCGAGTCTAAATCCCTGACTGTCCAGCACATTGAGAAGTTGTCCCGATGTGAAAGATGCTATACAATTTTGTGTTGTATTTACAAATATCACAGTCATTACACTTTACAGAAAATTCTGTGAAAATGCTTTGAGACATCTCCAGGCGCTGGGTCAAATGCAAGGAATATTATTTGGAAACGTTTTCTGCCATTCTTTAAACTGAAACGGGCTTGTAAATTATTACTGAATTTAAGAAATTTCCATTTTTCTGCATCTGCTTTAATGTGAAGCGAAACAGTCTCTCAGGCTAAGACTAAGTGGAATTTGGGGAGTGATATTAATCGCAGCCCCTTGGCATGGTGAATGTTACTGTGTAAAGTATTTATAATCCATTTCACAGAGAAAAAACCCAGTTGGCTGTTTTTAAAGTGTTATTTTCTTATTGAAATTAACGTCAGGTGTGCTAGCAGCTTCGCCCAGTGTGAAGTGAAGTGTCAGGAGGGCCACCCTTAATTTAATTTGCGGTATTCTAATTGTGGATTGAGAGTTGCATCAACTTATCACAAGATCACAAGATCAGTATGGATGAAGAAGGCCCTTCGACCCATCCAATCTCCTCCCTCCAGAACACCCATCTCACTGAGTCCCCATCACAGCATCAAGCTGCTTTTTAAATGTGTCCCACTGTCTTGGCCTCACCCACCCTTCCCGGTAACCTGTTCCAGTTGTTAATTAGCCTCTGAGTTAAGAGATACTTCCTGGTGTCTGTCCTGAAATTGCCCTTTAGAACTCTCAACCTGTGTCCTCTTGTTCTGCTGTCTTGATGCATCCTAAAGTATTGATCTGGGTTTATTTCTCATTGCATTATTGTGAGACTGGCTCATGTGTGTGCGCACAGGTGGGGAGTGGGGTTTGTCTGTGTGATATTGAGCTTCACACAACAGAAAATAGAATGGTATTATTGGTAAAAAAAAAGGATGTTTCTCCCTGGCTACAACTCCCCAGATAAAATTGGTCATGATTGCTTGTGGGACATTGCTGTGCACAACTTGGCTGTTACTTCTGCTTTCAAACCAGTCACTACACATTATTACAGTGTATCCTAGGAAGCGCTTTGAGATATCCTTCTGACGTGAGTGACACTGTACCAAATGCAAGGATTATTATTACTGTGACAGCTTCCGACACAGATTTTCCCCCATGTCATCAGAAGCGGCACAGTGACTGTGCACAAGAAGCAGAAAGTATTCTTTTATAATACCAGGTGAATCTAAAGTCCTTACTCGGAGATATGAGATCTATATGAGATGCTCAACCTGACATGCAGACGTTTACACATATCAACTCAGTGATAAACAAACTTTCACAAACTCGTTGAAAGACACGTCCTGTGACAGCTGCATACACTATACTAATGTCTTTAAAAGAAGAACATGATTAATATTTAAAAACTATGAGTATGTATAAGGACTTCTGATTCACAATGTATAAGCCAAAGCTAGAGTTGTGATTTCAGACTCCCAGCTGTGGTGTGGACACACCATTCTAACCTTCTGCTCCAGCCCACCCACATAATTAATGAGACTGGTTAAATATTGTACAACACAGCACTTCCCAGCTCTGACTTTTGTTCTTTTTTGGCCGTGGCTGATTACCGCTTGACTTTGCACATGATCAAGAAAAGCTGACACGATTTCAGCCCGCTACCAGTTGAATCTCCAAAAGAAAACCCACTGAAATTCAAGCTAACGAGACAAATCGAATTCTCGGCAGAAATCCGCAGAGATTGCTTTGCCGGAGTTGGTTTTTGGGTCTCGATGCCTCAAAGAGACCGTGGGTTGAGACAAAGTGATGCTGTGCTTAGTGGGGATTTAACAAGCGTTTTTAATGAAATGGCACTGCAGTAAAGGGCAAGGGGCCACTTTGTTGTCAAACACTGAGGAAATCAAAGGCGAGCACAGAAAAGCCCTGGTTCTTCCTCTAAGCGTGGGGCAGGAGAAGCCGCCAGCGATCGGAAGCGAGAGATCTCCCCTTCATTAAACTGGTATGAAAATGTCACAGCTTTAATCAGCACCGGGACTGTGCTCTGAAAACAGGCTGTTGCTCTGTGTAATGGCTCAGTTCTGCTCAAGCAAAGGCAGCTTTGTGATCAAATGGAGGAGAGAACAACCGAGCGAACGTCGAGCTCAAACACAGGGCAGCAGGAGATTCCCTGTAAAATTTACATTGAACGACAAATATGTGCGTGTGTCTCTGCCACGGGAATATGCAAAGTAGTTTCATTATCACCTGTGAAAAAGACTTTGAACTCACAGTCTAGGCTACAAAAATACAGAGTCCCTACCTGTTACAATGAATCGAGAGAACAGCTTACATATGTCCTTCCGACTTGAAAGGCACTATACCAAATGCAAAGATCATTATTATTACATTAGGCTAACACTTCATTGTAGTATTGGGGGAAGCACTGCTTTGCCGGAGTTGCCGTCCTTTGGATGAGACATGGACTCCATGCCATTACAACAAACAACAAAAAATACTTGCACTTATATAGCGCCCTCCACCCAGGGTAGCATCTCAAAGCGTGTAACAGTGGCGGGGCCTGACTCCGAGCCTGGGGGTAGGGGGGAGTTGGCCGTAAACACGGTTGAAGAGGTAAGTTCTCAGGTGGGACTTGAAAGAGGGAAGAGAGGGGGTGAGGCGGAGGGATTGAGGAAGAGTGTTCCAGAGTTTCGGGGCATAGTGGTTGAAAGCGCGACTTCCGATGGTGGGGCGGAGGGTACGAGGATCGAGCAGGAGACCGGTGCCAGTCGAGTGGAGGCGCCAGGTGGTGGATTGAGGAGTGAGCAGGTCGGAGAGGGAGGGAGGTGCCAGAGAATGAAGGGATTTGAACACGAGAGTGAGGATCTCGAAGTCGATCCATTCTGTGATGGGGAGCCAGTGGAGCCTGGGCCAGAACTGGTGAGATGTGGGTATGGAGTTTGTTCCGGGTCAGTATGCGGGCGGCAGAGTTCTGAATGAGCTGATCTTGTGAATAGTGGAGCTGGGGAGACCGGCGAGGAGTGCGTTTGAATAATCCAAGCGAGAGGTGACAAACGCACATACGAAGGTTTCGGTTGCATTTGGGGTCAGGTACGGTCGGAGGCGGGCAATGTGGGGGAGGTGGAAGAAGGCGGTCCTGGTCAGGGACCGGTTGTGGGGGAGGAAGGACATCTGGGAGTTGAACCGGACACCTAGATTACGCACTGGGTTGGTGAGTCTGAGGGAGATCCCAGGGAGGTTGAGGAGTTTAGATCCTATAATCATTATTCAAAAAGAGAAGGGAGTTTCTCTCTCCTGGTGTCCTGGCTAAAAATCTCCCAAATAAAATTGATCATTCACCTCATGCTTATGTGTGGGACGGTACTGGGCAAAAATTGATCGCTGTATTTGCCTATAAAATACCTGTTACAGTGAGTTGTGCAAAGCGCTGTGAGACATCTTCCTGGCGTGAAAGGCACTGCATCAAACGCATGGATTCATTTATTTATTTATCCATTACCACAGCAATCCCACGGCTGCAAGTCCTAGACCTGAAATTCCACCTGGTCATAGCTTTTTCGATCATTTCGTCTTAATATTTAAGTCCGCATTCATGCCAGAAAAGCAAAGCAAGAAAATTATTCTGTAGACTTTCACTCCATTACCCCCTCCTGTTCACAGACACAAATTTTGGTTTTGGGGCAGCTGGGAGTCTGACACAGGCAGAAATCCATCACTAAGCTTAAGAGTCTCCAAACCAGACTGAGAATTCCACGTGTGTCTGGCTTCCATGTGTCTGCAATGGAATGTGCTCTCTCTCTCTCTCTCTCTTTCTCTCTCTGTCTTAGTCTCTTTTTCTTACCAGAGAGAGGTATGCACCCTGCTCACCCAACTCCCAGAGGTTGCCGAGAGCCAACGCTTGGGGTCCCCAGATTGTGCATTCGGAGTGGGGGTGGGGGGGCGGGGTATCTGCTGGAGTTTAACCAGCTAGTGCACCATCTACTGAGGCTTGATTTAGAGATCGACTCGCGGAGAAAGCAGTACGTGGAACGTGAACTAAAATAATGAGGATAAAAGGCTAACACTGCAGATCAAAGGGCCGACAGGATCCGATGTGAGAAATAATAATGAGGTTCTTCATGGGATGAAACAGACAAGATTGCCGAGGCAAACGGCAGGGATGGTCGATATGGATCAGTCAAACACAGCCAACACCGCTGAGCATTAATCAGAAAGAAGACTTGAGGAACAGAGAAACCTTCAGGGCACAATGGCAGAAAGACATTACCAACAACTTACACATGTACAGTGTCTGTCAAGTAGGAGGCTCTCTCTCACAGAGCATTTCAGTGTAGAGACCAAGCGAGGTGGGGATAGGCCAGGTGGAGGGAGATGACCAAAGACTTGGGCAAAGAAGTTGATTGTTATTATTAATAATAATAATACTTGCATTTGATATAGCGCCTTATCACATCATCGAGACACCTCAAAGCCTTCACAGGTAATATTGTAAAGTGGATTGATTGTGTATTTTGTGGGTGAAACACAGCAACCAATTTTGCTCAGCAATGTCCCACAAACAACCATGAAGTGAGGGACCAAATTTTATTTGGGGGATGTATTGGCCAGGAAACCGGGAGAAACTCTCTTCTCTTTTTGAATCCGGTCATGGGACTTGAACAGGCAAATGGGACCTCGGTTTAACATCTCATCTGAAGGACGGCTCCTCTGACAATGCAGTGCTCCTCCCCCAACACCGCATTAGAGCATCAGCACTGACTATGTGAGCTCAAAGTCTCAATGTGGGACTTGAACACACAGCCTTCTGACTGAGAGGCAATAGTGAAACCTACCCACGGCACCAGGCTGACTTAAAATTTAAGATTGCACAAAATCACGAAAATTCTTAATTTCAGTTTGAATTTGGAAGCCACTAGCTGCACAAAAGCCCAGCTTCTAAGTTAAGACTGGGTATAAGGATTTTCTACAGTTCTGTTTGATGTTATATTTTAAAACGAAACGGTCTTAAGACTAAGACTGTGTGAAATTTTGAGCCTTAAATGTGCAATTTGACTCAAAGGTAAAGGAGTGTGATGCCACCCACTGACTTCCATAAATGTTCACACATAATTGCTTTGTATATTTGCGCATCAATATTCATCTCTGTTACTCATACACTCGCAGGGACTCATCCTGTTATGTGATGTTTCATGTATTTTAAGTGTGTTGAGCAACAGTTTTTATTCAACTAACCATTGCTCAAACTGACAACTTATTTCAAGCCGACCCATCACTCTTAGACTTTGATAGAAAGTGTGATTTTATTGTTGATAATAATAATCTTTGCATTTGATATACCGCCTTATCGCATCTTCAAGATGTCTCAAAGCACTTCACAGAATATACAACAACAACAACAAGATTATATTTGTATAGCGCCTTTCATGTCAGGACGTCCCAAGGCGCTGGACAGTGACAGCATTTCGGACCCGAGCTGGGGTCAGGGAGGGAGAAGGGAGGGGAGGGGAGGGGAAGGGGGGTGGCCGATGGCATGGTCGAAGAGGAGTGTTCTGAGGTGGGACTTGAAAGAGGCTAATGAGGGGGCGAGGCGGAGTGATTGGGGGATGGAATTTCAGAGGGTAGGGGCTGAGTGGCAGAAGGCTCTCCCGCCAATGGTGGGGCGGGTGGGTTGGGGGACGTGGAGCAGCCGGAGCCGGCTGAGCGGAGGGAGCAGGCAGGTTGGTAGGGGTTTAGGAGGTCGGAGAGGTAGGGTGTGGTGAGACCATTGAGGGCTTCGTAGGTGAGGACCAGGTTTTTGAACTGGATCCTCTGAAGGATAGGGAGCCAATGGAATTGGACGAGAATGGGGGAGATGGGGTCACAGAGTTTGGTGCGGGAGAGGATACGGGCTACAGAGTTCTGGATTATCTACATCTTATGGAGGGAGGAGTTGGGAAGGCCGACAAGCACTGTAAAATGAGTTGACTGTATATTTTGTGAGTGAAACGCGGCAGCTAATTATGCACAGCAGTGTCTCGTAAACAGTCGTTGATTGAGTGACCCATTTTTTTTAAGGAATTATTACCCCTGGAAAAGCAATCCGCCAATCGACTGACAACCAGGTTCGTACTTACTGCTAGGTAAACAGGGGTGTATGGAGTAAGGAAACTTGCCCAACATTTCATCCTGCCAGGAAGCAAACCCAGGTTTCTCACTTGCATGGCGAGTGCTCTAGCCACTGAGCTACAGGACTTACACAACTATGTTTAAACCCAACCAGCCCCTGGGAAGGCAGCCTACCTCGTGAGCAGGACCTGGAGGGGCAGACTGGAGGCAGGGATTCTTCACAGTCACATCCTGTTAACCCTACAAGCCAAAGCTCTGATGCATCTTGACTGGACATAGTGAGAAGCTTGCCAGACTGTGCTCTCAAGGGCAAGCTATGCAGGTTTAGCTAGTTAAACTCCCAACAGATACCATCATTGCACACTCTGGGGTCCCCAAGCCTTGGCTCTTGCCAACCTGTGGCTAGTACTCTCTGGAATTAAGTAAGCAGGGGTTGTCCCTCTGGTATGTGTGGAACTCTCAATAGTTATTTTTGCAACAAAGGAAGGCATTCAGCCCACGAGCCTGTTCCAGCAGTTTAGTAGATCTTGGCAGGTCTTTTAATCCCAATGCTCTGTCCTTTTGCCACACCCCTTTACTAGCCAACTCCGTGTCTATCCGTGTGTGTCAGCCTGGTGCAGTGGTCGCACTCGCCCCTCTGAGTCAGAAGGTTGTGGGTTCGAGCCCTACGTTGGAACTTGGAATCACACAGTCAAAACTGATGCTCCAGTGCAATGCTGGGGGGTATGTTGCATTGTCGGAGGTGCCGTCCTTCAAATGAGATGTTAAACTGAAGTCTGCCTGTTCAGGTGAACGTTGAAGATCCCATGGCACTATTAGAAAAGAGAAGGGAGTTTCTCTCTCCCGGTTTCCTGGCCCACAATCCCTCAAATAAAATTGGTCACTCACTCTATGGCTTTTTTTAGGACATTGCTGTGTGCAAAACTGGCTCCCCAACAACAACACCAACAACTTACATCCTTCACTCGGGGTAACGTCCTCAGCATCTCAATGGAAACTCCTAAGATTGGTGAAGGGCTTCGGAATGTGTTAGACATTCAGCTGACCAGAAAAAAGGATGAAGCTTAGCTAGGTATTCATCAGGACTGATCTCCATTGAACCTATCTGGATTTAAACCTGTCTTTTTTTTTATCCACTATGTACCATTTGCACATTTTGAAAATGGACAGAATATGTTCTCTACTCACTATGCATTGATTGGGATTAAAGATCGGGTGATTGTTTTTGGATTAGCCGTGTTAGGCCCCAAATCTGTGTCTTAAATCCAATATTAATTTAACACCCATTTTTCCAGAACAGAGTGCGAGATGAGCTTTCAGATTAAGGCTGGACTCTAGAACTTTCTACATTTCCATGCCGTCTGAAGGTTTATGACAAAACAGTCTCACATTTAACTGTGTGGAAGTTTGGGCCTGGTTTTATGGTGATATAATGCTAAAAATAATCTTTACATTTGATCAAAGCGCTTCACAGGATACACTGTAAAGTATAGTGACTGTGTATTAAGCAGGCAAACACGGCAGGCAATTTGCGCACAGCAACATCCAACAGTGAGTGACTGATTTTATTTATTGGATTGTTATCCAGGTCACCGGGAGAGAGAAACTCCCTTCTCTTTTCCAATAGCATCTTGGGATCTTTAATGTCCACCTGAACAGACAGATGGAACCTCAGTTTAATGTTTCATCTGAAGCACAGCGCTTCCCATAATATAGCCCTTCTATCAGTCTAGACAGTGAGGTCAAAGCCCTGACATGAGGCTCAAACCCACGGTCATCTAACTCAGAGATAAAGTGCTTCTGACTGAGCCAGGCCTACACCTGACGTCACCTTGTACAAGCAGTGTCACGTTACCCAGACCGTCAGATCCGCCAGCATATCTCTGTAATTAACAGCCTCTCACTTACCCATTGATTGTCCCACCAATTCCTGTTCTCTCCTCATTATCACAGTTAATGAAGTCAGTCTCCATCGTGAGCATTATCCTTACTTAATTCAAGACTCGCTTCCCGTTATCTCATAGAGAGCTGCAAACTCTGCAAACTGACGGAAGATTTTAATAACACGGAGAAGCTTGCTCACACCTCCACTGTCCTCCACCCCCTGCTCAGCCACCCCCTGCCTCCCCTTTAAGACCTGGCCTCAACTTTGTCTGCGTTAGATAATAATAACCCTTACATTTGATACAGCGCATTTCACGCAGGAGGACATCTCAAAGCGCTTCACTGCCTACACTGTAAAAGTGTATTTTGTGGTTGAACGCTGCAGCCGATTTTCACACAGTGACGTCCCTCAAACAGCCGTGTGAAGTGAATGATCCGTGTGAATGGGATGCATAGGATTTCTTCCAGGAAAGCAAGTGCAAAGAGAATGGGCTGTTCGGCAGCTCCTTGGTCCTGTGGCACTGTGCTGCCCCCTGCAGGGCATGAGGCCAGTGCTGCAGGGTATTGGACATTGGGTAATTTCTTCAATTACACCGCCTGCCTCACCCGTGCTCTCTGACAGCCCCGGGCTGCTGACAGCACAGCACAGCCTGGCTCATTGGTAGGACCTGGAAGGGCAGACCAGTCACTGGGGGCAAAGGATTCATCCCACTCAGCTCCTGTTAACCCTGCAACCACAGCCCTAACGGCTCGGGTGGTCCTCCCTAGACAAGCAGCAGGAAAGCTTGCCTGACAGTGCTATCAATGGCAAGCTATACAGTTATAGCTGGTGAGACTCCAGCAGTTACCCCAACACACACTCTGGGGTCCCCAAGCCTTGGCTCTTGCCATCCTGCGCCTAATCCGGAATTAGGTACGCAGGGAGCGTCCCTCCAGCGAGAGAGAGCGCATTCCATTCCAACAATCTATCTCTGGGATTTCTGTGTGTAGGTGGGATGCACGGAATTCTCGGTCTGGTTTGGATACTCTTAAGCACAGTGATGGGTTTCCGGTTGTGTCAGACGGACCGCCCCCCACCTCCAAAAAGAACTTTGACCACAGACATGAAAGTGCAGTGCCAGCCCCAGTGGAGGCTGTGTGAGTGGTTGACCTAATACACAGGCAGCCCCATTCTCGACACAGCGACAGGACTGAGGGCCACGAGAGTCAATCACAAATACCCCAGCGGAGTGGGAGCTGTAGCTACAGGAACTCCAAATATAGCCCAGCGCTTACAGAGAGTAATGCTGCAGTCTCTCCTGCACAACTAGGCCAGTGCAATGCTCCCAGTCCCTGTCGCCGTACTGTGTGTCGGAGGGAACACTGGCTCCAAAAAATGGGGCAAAAGCTGTGTTTTTCCTTCAATTTTTGTCGGTGCTAAATTAAGGAATAATTCAGGATTACCACAAGTTTTACCCCAATAATTCTCTTCTATTTACGAAATTAATGCCAACACCTTAATCAAGTCATCAAAATGTCTCCAAGCACTTCACAGGATTTACTGTAAAGTGAAGTGTAGTGACTGTATTTTGTAGGCGATTGCAGCAGGATAGCGACATTCCACAAACAGCCATGAAGTGACCGTATTTTCAGTCATCTCTCTACCCCACCGCCCACACACAGCCCCCACCCTTCAACTCCTAGCCCCAGCCCCAGCTCAAGAACAAACTCTGGATTGTCCAGTGCCTTGGGACGTCCTTCCAATGTGAAAGGCGCTGTATAAATGTATTGTTATTGTTGTTGTTGAAGTGAATGAGCACTTTTGTTGGCCAGGACACCGGGAGAATCTCCCTTAACATCTCAGCCAAAAGGACAGCAACTCCAATAATGCTCATGTGTCAGTTGTGAGCAGCCTCATTCCTGGAAATTCACCTCCTCATCCATCGCTCTCCGTGCCCAGCAATTAAAGCCTCAACATTGACAGCCGGAGCATGTTAATAATTGAAATTGGTGATTAGAATGCGAGGACAGGAGGGCAGAGCGAGGGTGATATTACCCATTCAGTCAGTCTCCTGTTGATTGACGATGTGCTGCTGTGCTATTTCCCAGTGCCGGAGTAATCATCTGTTGATTTTTATTTTGATGAACTTGCTGGGACCAGACTCCTGTTTGTTTAATATTCAGGCCGGACCTAGAACAGAATCACCGCTGGCAGCTTTCGTGTTGGCTCAGTCCTTAGCGCTCTCGCCTCTGAGTTGGAAGGATGTGGGTTCAAGCCCCAAGTCGGGCTTTGAACTCACATAGTCGAGGCTGACACTCCAGTGCAGTGCTGGGTGGGTGTTGATTTGTTAGAGGTACCGGATTAGACGTTGAACTGAGGCCCCATCTGCCCTATGTTGTGAGTGCACTTACTCTCCCAGCTGGGAGTTCAGTCGCTGTGCCATCATTGATCTGTAGTTTTTGAGCTCCGTTGGCTGATTGCTCACTGGAGCTTTTCACCCATGTCAGTGACATCGATATAATATGGAGTTTTCGGCTCCGGCTAAACTTTCTCTGAATTCTCTAAAAATATTATAGGAGTGGATGTCATCAACAAGGGCGTACATATGTACGTGCCGTGTGTGTATGTGTACGTATGCACGCACGCACATCAATGATTGTGCGCATGTGTGGGTATGTGTGCATTTGTGTGGGCACGTGCGGGTGTGTGTGAGTGCATGTGCTTGCATTTGCTTTTGTGAGTGCGTATACACGTGTGAGGGTGTGCATGTACGCTTGCGTGTGGGTGTACAAGTGTGCATCTGTGCAAGTTTGTGTACACGCATTAGTTCCTGTAAGCATCTTGTTGTGTGCGCGTATTCATGTGCAAGAGCATGTACATGTGTGTGAGTGTGTATGTACATGTGTGTGAGTGTGTGTACATGTGTGAGAGTGTGTGTACATGTGCGAGTACATGAGAGAGTACACATATGCACGTTTCACTTTAGCTCAGGAAATTTAAATTGAATTTCTAATAATCTCGATCTAAATATCTCCTCCGGAATTATTTATACCCGAACAAGCCATGAAATATTACCCAATTAAAAGATAAGTCTGACAAGATTTTTGCTCGAAAAAAATCTCACTGATTCAAAGTAATATATTTGGTAGTTATAACCTGGTTTTGTCAGGAGCCGGCTCGGTAATAAACAACACTAAGCATTGATTAAACACCGGAGCTTGTGCTTTTGGCATTTAATGCTTGTTGTTTTACACGGATGGAGTAAATGGAGTTTACTGCTGAGTTTTGCAGTATTTATTTCACCAAATACTCCTGTCACAAAGGATGGTTTTACACAACAACAATAATAACCACAACAACTTGTATTTATATAGCGCCCTCCACCGGGGGTCCTGGACTGCTTACGCGGCTCAGGGGGAGGAGAGGGGGGGAGTGAATTTACACCCGGGTCTAGATTTTACCCTATTTATGTTGCATTTTTACAACCACAACAACTTCTTTTAAAAAAAGCAGCCTCAATTTTGATACCCTTTTTTTTCTGCAAGTTTCTTTTAAGAATGACAGAAAATCTACTTCAAACGTTAAGGCTGAATTCAACAGCTTGGACATACAGGGTCTTTCACATTGGGAGGACGTCACAATTGTCTGCCGCGTTGACCAACAAATACACAGTCACTGCACTTTGCGCATTATCCCGTGAAGCGCAGAGACTGTGTATTTGTTGGTGAACGCGGCAGACAAACAGAACCCCCGCTCTACCACCCTCCCATCGAGGCATCAAGGCTGTTTTTTAAACAAGTCCAGCTTCCTGGACTCAACCACGCTTGCCGGCAACCTGTTCCAGTCATTAAGCGTGCTAGACATTACCCTATAAGAACATTGCTATATAAACGCATTTATATGGACCATTGGTGACATCATCCGCAGACATGGGGTAAATTTCCACATGTATGTGGATGACACCCAACTCTATCTCTCTGCCTCCACCCTCAACTCCAGGACTACTGGCGTCCTGATCGACTGCCTGTCCGACATCAAGTCCTGGACGAGGGACAACTTTCTCCAACTGAACGTCAGCAAGATCAAGGCCCTCCTGATTGGCTCACACCAGCACTTCCGCACCTCGGGCGCTGGCAGCATCAGCCTCCACGGCTGCACACTCAACCTCACTAAGCCGGTCAGGAACCTGGGTATCATGTTTGACCCTGAACTGTCCTTTCTCCCCCACATCCGGGCCATGACCGGCACTGCCTACCACCACCTCCACAATACTGCCAGACTCTGCCACTGCCTCACGCTGTCAAAACCCTCACCCACACATTCGTCACATCAAGGCTCAATTATGGAAACTCACTCCTCATCGGCCTTCCCAACTCTTCCCTTCACACGCTGCAGATCATCCAAAACTCTGCAGCTCGTGTCCTCTCACGCACCAGGCTCCATGACCCCATCACTTCCAACCTCGCCCGACTCCACTGGCTCCCCATCCCCCAGAGGATCGAGTTCAAGATCCTCATCCTCACCTTTAAGGCCATCCATGGCCTCGCCCCCTCCTACCTCTCTGACCTGCTGACTCCCTACCAACCTGCCCACTCCCTCCGTTCATCGGGCTCCGGTCTGCTCCATGTCTCCTGTCTGATCCACCCTACCATCAGCCTCTCTGCCCCCACACTCTGGAACTCCATCCCACGGTCCCTTCGCCTCGCTTTCTCCCTCGCCTCCTTCAAGGCCGGTCTCAAGACCCTCCTCTTCGACCGTGCCTTCGGTCGCCCTCCCAGCTCTCTGCCTTCCCTCAACCCTACCCCACCCCTCCCCCATGCTCGGGCTCCGACACCTGACTGTTCAGTGCTTTGGGACGTCCTCCCGATGTGAAAGGTGCTCTATAAATGTCATTTTTTTGTTGTTGTTCTTTCATTGGTACTATTATTGTTAAGGTTACTGCTTTTATTGTAAAGGTTATTATTATCATTGTGTTATACAGTAAACCCCATCATGCTGTCAATGTCCCGGTTGCATTTATTTATATATTTGTACATATGCCAAACTCACCACTCCTAATACCTCATCACTGAGCTCCTTTCCCTTGGCGTGGCGAGTTATCAGGAATCTATTTGTGTTACTATTGTTGTTATTATTTTATTGTTATTAATGTTATTCATTTTAATGCTGTTGTTTTGTTAATAGATTTTTTTTATCTATTATGATTATCATTATTAGTGCTGTTATTGTTGTTATGATTATTATTGTTGGCACAATTATTCTTGCACTTAATATTAATGTTGAAACCTTGGGCAAGTTTCCTTACTCCACACGCCTAATAATAATCCCTCCAAAACAAAACAAAATAATAAATTGGTCATTTTCAGTCCATTACTGTTTGTGGGACACTGCTGTGCGCAATTGGCTGCCGCGTTTCGCCGACAAATATACAGTCAATTCACTTTACAGCATATTCTGTGAAGCGCTTTGAGATGTCGAGAAGACGTGAAAAGCGCTGTATCAAATGCAAGGATTATTATTATTATATTATTATTTCCGTGGTCAGAGAATAGGCAAATTCTATTAATGTTTTTTATGTTTCCCTCACACTGGACTTGTAACTCAATATATTGATTAGCTATTGCCCTGTTGCTACAGTTAATGCCCAGTTGAATTAAACATTTACTGCTTGGTTGTGTTAATGTGTGTATTTCTCTAACACTGCCCCAAGGTCTCTGTAAGAAATCGTTTCACAACCCGTTATTACCTGCAATACCACACCCAATGGACAATCTGAACAGGCCAGAAAATCATTCCCAATTACATAAATGATACGTAGTTTAGTTCGTAATTATCTCAGCTTCATGCAGTACAATCAAACTTGATGCTCTTTGTTCCTGGTTTATCACCCCCCCACCCGCCCTCCCCAGGCTCCCCATCCCCCAGAGGATAGAATTCAAAATCCTCGTCCTCGCTTTCAAAGCCCTCCATGGCCTTGTTCCTCCCTACCTCTGTGACCTAATAACCCCATTCCATCCCGTCAGCTCCCTCCCCCCCCCCCAGCCCATCAGTGGTTGGGACTTCAGCCTCTCTGCCCCCACCCTTTGGAACTCCATCTCACAGGCCCTTCGCCTCGCTCCTTCCCTTGCCTCCTTCAAGGCCCGTCCCAAGACGCTTCTCGTCAACCGCATCTTTGGTCACCCTGTCGATAAATCCCAGTTCATCCACTCAACGCCAGGACTGAGCAATATTCTGGAGGAAGCTCAGCTTCTCCTGAAGCTCTCAGCAGCTCGGGGCATTTTCCATGTAAATCATTTTTTAAAATTTTTTTATGGACACTCCATCATCCTGACTTCAACCACCTTTCCAGTAACCTTTCTGGTGGGCATCTCGGTTGGCTACCCAACCCACTCTCCCCCCTCACTCACTCACTCCCCCACTCACTCACTCACTCACTCACTCCCCCACTCACTCACTCATGCACTCACTCCCCCACTTCCTCTCTCATTCACTAACTCACTCACTCTCTCTCTCACTCACTCCCTCCCTCCCTCACTCATTCACTCACTCCCCCACTCACTCATCCACTCACTCACGCACTCGGGAAAAGACTGATTCCTTTTTCTCATAAGATGGATTCAAGCCCGAGCCCCTGAGATGGTAGCGCTTGTTAATTTCCATTCCAGGCCCTGCTTGCCGCAGTGTCAGCACATTTACACGGTGCTACAAGAGCTCCATTTAATTCAATTGAGCTTGAACTATTAATAGCAATTTGTCACTTTGCTGGGGCTATCAAGGAAGCGATTGCATTTGTCCTGCATCACACAATAAGCAAAATTATTTTCCTTTTCACCGACTAAGTATAAAATCTGATGCACTACCTTCCTGAGGAAGGATAATGCCAAACACAGAGCTGAAAGGGTGGAATTAAAAAGGACTAAAATTCTATTTGAAGCAACGAAACACCAAACAAAGACAAAGACTTGCATTTTTTGCCCACAAATGCAATCACTTTACAGTGATGCAGTTTGAGACGTCTTCCCGATATGAAAGGCACTGCATAAAGTGTATGGATTATTATAATTTATTATTATTTATTTTCCCATTCACACACCAAGAGCTGCTCATGTCAGGATGTTGAGCTCGTGGTCTCGGCTGATGCTCCAGTGCAGCGCTGAGGGAGAGTGGCATTGTCCAAGGTGTCGTCTTTCAGGTGAGATATTAAACTGAGATCCCATCTGACTGCTCAAGTGGATGTGAAAGTTCATTCATTTCAAGGCTGTTTGTGGGACATTGCTGTGCACAATTGTGCTGCTGCATTTGCCTACAAATACACAATCACTTGCCGTTCAAAATGACAATCGGGATCACATGGTCACAGCATGAGTTTCAATGCAGAAGGTCCTTCAGCCCATTTGATCTCATCCCTTCGGCCCATTTGATCAGGACATGTGGAGTCCTGTAGCATAGTGGTTACAGCACTCGCCTCGCCCAGGTTTGATTACCGGGCAGGGCGAAACATTAGGCAAGTCTCCTTACTCCACACGGCTCTGTTTACCGAGCAGAAAGTCGGAGCCCAGTTGTTAGTTGATTGGCAGATCACTTTCCGGGGATAATAATCCCTCTTCAAATAAAAAAAAATAATAATTTAGTCACTCAATCCACAACTGTTTGTGGGACACTGATGTGTGCAATTGGCTGCCACGTTTTGCCCACAAAATACAATCAATTCACTTTATAATATATTCCATGAAGCGCTTTGAGATATCTCAATGATGTGATAAGGCGCTATGTCAAATGCAAGGATTATTATAGTATTATTAAATCACTTACCCGCAGAACTGCTGAACGTTACAGGGTGATTTTTTATGATATATACAAATGTAATGTTGTTTTGTTTCACGTCAAATTTCAGTCACGTCAGTGTTAATTTGTGCCTGAAAATGTGACTTTGTTGGAAAAGCTGTAAACGTTTCTTCCTTCTCCTTAATAGAAATGGGATAAAGGTAACCGCCCTTGGCTACTCAGAGAGGCTGAGTGGCTTACAGTCAAAACAGTTTCAACCTACAACTTTCAACACACAAGCATCATCAGCGCCATATATAACAGGAGCTGTTTCTGCAGATCTTTGAGTAGCAAGGTCCTGGGAGCCTCTTAGCTAACTCTGTTCCCAATCCCTGATGGAAGTTCCAAACAATTTGATAAGGGAGCATCACTCCATTGAGCCCCACATTAATCAAAAATGTCAACAAAACCATTCGATCACTTTCAGAGGGCTCTGGGCTCCTGAGCAAAGCAATGTGAACCAAACCAACACAAAGATGGGATTGAAAATATAAATGCAGAAAAATAATCTTAGATGGACCGAGACAGTAAAAAATGGACGTGGGTTTAAAGGTGCAAAGGGCAATTTCAGGTATAGAGGAAACACCAGTATTTCTTTACCCAGAGGATAATGTGCGACTGGAAAAGGATAATTGAAGCCTGGAGTTTGGATTCATTTAAAAAGTGTGATGGGAGTACAGGAGGATGAGCGCTACAAAAAACACACAGCTCGAGTGTAAACCGTTTGTTGTACAGTGAAAGGCGCTATGTAAATGCAATTTGTTGTTGTTGTGTTCTGGAGGGATAAGATCAAATGGGCCAAAGATTCTTTTTCATCTAAACAAATCTTGTGATCTTGTGATCGGTTTCTGCACACAGTAATATTTTTAGTTATTGGCCAAAGTGCCAGAACAGGACCTCAAATCATATCAGTGCATTTGGGAATAATGCAAATACTATACTGCGGGGTACGAGAGAGAGAGAGAGAGAGAGAGAGAGAGAGAGAGATAAGAAGTTTGAGTCAAAAATAAAACCAAGTAACAACAATAATAATCTTTGGATTTGATACAGTGCCTTATCATCATTGAGACATCTCTGAGCGTTTCACAGGATTTACTGTGAAATGAGGTGGCTGTGTATTTTGTAGGCAAATGTGGCAGTCCAATGGCACAGAGCAATATCCTACACTAACCATGGAGTAAATAATCAATTTTACTTGGGGGATTATTGGCCAGGACCTCGGGAGAGAGAAACTGCCTTCTCTCTTCAAATAGTACCATAGCGTTCACATTAACAGGCAGATGGAGCCTCAGTTTAATGTCTCACCAACGCCACCTCCCCCATCATTGAACTGGAGCCCCAGCCTAGACTGGTGTCCAAAGCCCCGATGTGGGGATTGAACCCACAACCTTCTGACTCAGAGGCAAGAGTGCAACTGACTGAGCCAGGCTGCCCTGTAAAAGAAAGAGGGGAGAATGGAGAGTAGAAGCCGACCTGCTTCGGTCTCATGACATGATTCACCATTGTGCGTAGGGTGTTCACAAAGTCCTATTACCCCCATATGTTTTCTTTTTACACACAGGGCACTGACCAACAACTGAAACATGTGGAAGGATGATGAATAATTATATTAAAAGCACTTAATTATATTCAGTACAAGTGTTTAACTGTATTTAGACGTCCAGATCGGTGTGTGTGAATCAATAATGATTTTTATGGCAGTTAATAATCTGTTGCCTTGTGCATCTTCCATAACATGGATAGATGGATGGATGGAGTGAGGAGGAAGTTACTGGTATCAGACATTGTTACACTCGACTCATCTGCAACGAAAATACAAATTCATTGTAAGAAAAAAACATGGGGTAAAAAGATTTTGTGAACATCCTGTACACAATGGTGATTCATGTTCTTATTCCTGGTTCAAGTCACAGTGAACAGATGGCTGCTTGTTCCCATTCAGTGCTGTGACAATCGCTAATGGCCTTAATACCAGATTTCTTCAGAAAGGAGCTACGTTATGTCGTGCTTCTTTACCCCCCAATCACCAGCACATTTTGTCAATAATTTTGTTCCTGCAAACCTCCCAAATGTAGCATGAGCAACCCTGCTCACAGTGCTGTGCTCATTAGTGAATGTTTTCAGTTGTCAGAACCTCTAGGGAGAGTTGAGCACTTGACCCAACATAGCATCAGCCCATCTCTCCCAATCTGCCAGAGCGGAAACTTTTCAAGCAACAAAGTTAAGTGCTTTCTCCTCCTCTTCATCCATCCTTAAGAGTATCCAAAGCGAACTGAGAGTTCCACAAATGTATATTGTGCCTGGAATTGAATGCACTATCTCTCCCTGGAGGGACGCATTCTCATTACCTAATTCCAGAAAGTATTTGGTGCAGATTGGCAACAGCCAAGGCTCAGGTGTGCTGGAATATAACCAACTAGAACTGAGATTGAGAGCTGACAAGTCTCCCACTGCTTGTCCAGCTGGGACCAACCTACTCTTTCGGGCTTTGGCTTGCAGCGTTAACAAGAGTTGAGTGGGACAGGAGCCAAGATCAGTGACTGCTCTGCCTCTCCAAGTCCAAGTTCATCCACAAAAAAACAATGACTGTTTGCACAACACTGTTTTGTGAAATTGGCTGCTGTGTTTCACCGACAAAATGCACAGTCAGTCCACTTTACAGTAAATTCTGTGAAGTGCTTCGAGAAATCTTCCTGGCATGAAAGGTATTGCATAAAATGTAAGGATTATTATTATTATCATTTCTCCCAAGCTATCTCACTGCTCACAGTACCTTCCACCAATGTGTCTTTAAAGTTTGGGACTGCTACAATCTCTTAACTCTCTCGAATCGACTGATTTGTGCACTTGAACTTCCTGTTCCTTGTCATTCTTAATATCTATAAATGCCAGAAGCATCACCAGCACCTTGACTTTTAAATAAGTCAGGTCAGTCAGTCGTGGAGCTGGATCAATCCTCTATGAACTGTTGTTATTGTGGGGATGTGCAGCACTTTGGCATTTTACTGCAGAATTTGTGGAAAGTCATTCAGCTCACTAATAATTTGGAAGCCAGGTTCGTTTTACGAACTACAGACACCCAGGAATCAGGACTGGGAGAGCGCGGCATTGTCAGAGGTGCCGTCCTTCAGATGAGACGTTAAACTGATGTCCTGTTTGTGGCCTGTCCAGGTGGACGTAAAGATCCCATGGCGCTAACCGAAAAGTTAAGGGAGGTTTTCCCGGTGTCCTGGCCGACCATCCCCCAAATAAAATTTTTCATTCACTTCACGGCGGTTTTTTGTGGGACATTGCTGTGTGCCAATTAACTGCTGTGTTCACCAACAAAAGACACAGTCACTACACTTTACAGTTTATCCACTTTGAGACATTAAAGCGTTCTGTTCTGTCATTATAAAATAAAGTAATCTTTATTAGATGTTTAAATATTATGCATCTTACTTGAACTGTGTTAATGCGAATTAAGCAGCTTTTAATGAGAGATCTGGTGTTAATTTTGCGTGGCTTTTTTTNGGTGAAATCAAAACAGTGAAGATGAAAGGCACTATATCAAATGGAAGGATCATTACTAATTTTAAAATTAAAATGGTCTTAAGGGCTAAAGCTAGATGAAATTTTAGGTCTGTAAGACCAAAAGACGTAGTAGCAGGAGTAGGCCATTCTGCCCCTCGAGCCTGCCCCGCCATCTAATAAGATCATGGCTGATCTTCTGACCTAATTCCATTCCACAAATTCTCTACCCTCTGAGTGAAGAAATGTTTCATCAACTCAGTTCGAAAAGTCTGACCCTTAATCTTGAGACTATGACCCCTATTTTAGATTCTCCAACCAGGGGAAACAGTCTCACGGCATCTACCCTGTCAAGACCTTTAAGAATCTTATAGGTTTCTATAAGATCACCTCTAATTCTTCTATATTCTAGAAAACATAAGCTTAGTTTACTCAACCTATCCTCATAGGTCAACCCCTCATCCCAGGAACCAACCTAGTGAATCTACGCTGCACCCTCTCTGAGGCGAGTATGTCCTTTCTTAAATAAGGAGACCAAAACTGCACACAATATTCTAGGTGTGGTCTCACCAAGGCCTTATACAACTGCAGCAAGACTTCCCTACTCTTGTACTCTTAACCCTTTTGCAACGAACACCAACATGGTATTAGCTTTCTTAGTTGCTTGCTTTACCTGCATGCTAACTTTTTGTGACTGGTGTACAAGGACACCCAAATCCCTCTGAAAACTAGTCTCTTCCCTCTAGAAAATAATCCACTTTTCTATTTTTACTACCAAGGTGAATAACTTCACACTTCCCCACGTTATACTCCATCTGCCACCTTCTTGCCCACTCACCTAGCCTGTCTTTTTCCCTTTGCATTCTTCGTGTGTCATCCCCACAGCTTACTCTCCCACCTATCTTCGTCGTCCACGAATTTAGATGTATTAAGTTCTATTTTCTCATCTAAATCATTGATATAGACTGTAAATAATTGAGGACCAAGCACTGATCCTTGTGGCACTCCGCTAGTCACATCCTGCCAATCTGAGAAGGACCTGTTTATCCCTATTCTCTGTTTTCTTCCTATTAGCCACTCTCCAATCCATGCTAATATATTGCCTTTAATTCCATGGGCTCTAATCTTATGCAACAGCCTTTTATGTGGCACCTTGTCGAATACCTTCTGGAAATCCAAATACACCACATCTACTGGATCCCCCCATCTAACCTGTTAGTTACATCCTCAAAAAACTCAATAAGATTTGTTAAGCATGATTTCCCTTTCGTAAAGCCATGTTGACTCTGCCTAATCATGTTATGATTTTCTAAGTGCCCCACGACGGCATCCCTAATTAAGGACTCTAGAATTTTCCCTATCACCGATGTAGAACTAACTGGTCTATAGTTCCCCATTTTTTGTCTCCCACCCTTCTTAAATATCGGTGTTACGTTTGCGATCTTCCAATCACTGGGAAACCATTCCAGAATCCAGGGAATTTTGGAAGATCAAAAACAGAGCATCCACTATCTCTCCAGCCACCTCTTTTAAAACCCTAGGATGCAGGCCATCAGGTCCAGGAGATTTGTTGGTTTTTAATCCCATCAATTTCTCCAGTACTAGTTAGGACATCAGTTTAACATTAGCCACCAGGTTCCCCTCTATTTTTGGTAAGTTTTCAGTGTCCTCTAACGTGAAGATAGAGGCAAAATATTTGTTTAATGACTGCCATTTCTTTTGTCCGACCCTGAGCTGTCCTTTCTCCCTCACATCCGCACCACAACTGGCACCGCCTTCCATCACCTCCGGAACATCGCCAGACTACGGCACTACCTCACCCCTCACGCGGCTGAAACCCTGGTCCACGCCTTTGTCACCTCAAGGCTGGACTATGGGAACTCTCTCCTCGCCGGCCTTCCCGCCACCTCCCTCCACAAGCTGCAGGTCATTCAGAACTCTGCAGCTCGTGTACTGTCCCGCACCAGGCTTCGGGACCACATCACTCCCACCCCCGCTCGCCTCCACTGGCTCCCCATCCCCCAGAGGATTGATTTCTAGATCCTCATCCTCACCTACAAGGCCATTCACGGCCTCGCTCCCTCCTACCTCTCCAACCTACTATCCCCCTACCTACCTGCCCGTACCCGCCATTCCTCCGGCTCCGGTCTGCTCCACGTCCCCCGCCCCAACCGCCCTACCATCGGTGGTCGGGCCTTCAGCCTCTCAGCCCCAGGCTCTGGAACTCCATCCCCCAGTGCCTTCGCCGCTTCCTCCCTTTCCTCCTTCAAGGCCGGTCTCAAAACCTTTCTCTTTGACCGAGCCTTCAGCTCCCCTCTCGACTCTCTTCCCCATCCTCACTCCCTCCCTTTCCCTCCCCTCACCCTGACCATTTCCCCCTGCTCGGGTCATGACCCAACTGTGCAGCGCCTTGGGACGTCCTCCTGACGTGAAAGGCGCTTTATAAATGGAATCTTGTTGTTGTTGTTGTTGTTGTATACCCCATTATAATTTCTCCTGCCTCTGCCTGCAATGGACTCACATTCACTTTTGATAGTCTTTTCCTCTTTATGTACTTGTGAAAACTTTTACAATCTGTCTTTATATTCCTATTTAGTTTACTCTCATATTCCATTTTCTCCCTCTTAATCAGTTTCTTGGTTTTCCTTTGCTGTTCTCTAAAGCACTCCCAATCCTCAGGTCTACTGCTCTTTTTGGCAGTATTATAGGCCTCTTCTTTTAATTTTATACTTTCCCTAACTTCTCTAGTTAGGAAAGGTTGAACCACTTTTCCCGTGGTATTTTTATTTTTCAAGGGAATATGTGATCATTGGGAATTAAATATTATATCTTTAAACATTTGCCATTGTAGTCAGTCTGTAGTCTGATTTTATGACAGCCAAACAGATATGTGACTGTTATTGGTAACCTGAAGTCCTGTAGCGTAATGGTTATCATGCTCGTCTCACAAGTAAGAGGAACCGGGTTCAATGCCCAGGCAGCGTGAAATCTTAGGCAAGTTTCCTTATTCCATACAACTCTGTTTACCGAGGAGAGAGTAGGAACTCGGTTGTTTATCAATTGGAGGAGCTCTGTATTATTTAACATTAACTTCTGGACAATTAATAATTAAAATTGTTTGAGCGAAACATATAATGCAAAGGTCCGCACTTTATTACAGAATATTTATATCATTTAAAATATCAAAAAACCTGAATAAATGAGACGAGGGGAATTTTCAGCTCTTAAACCAGCTGCTGTTTTTTTTACCAAATCATCACAGTTTTCATTTCATTTAAAAAAAAGCAACGTGGAAGTAACACGACATCTCTCATTAAAAGCAGCTTAATTAGCAATAACGCAGTTCAAGTAAGATGCATACAATTTAAACATCTAATTAAGATGATTTTATTTAATAAGGACACCTGACTGCTAACGAGAGCAAGGTACACATTTTAATATGACCAGCTTGATTTGCACACAGAACACATTACCTTTCAATATGTATTTGGTAGATATGTAAAGAGGAAAAGGGAATAGAAGAGTTTAGGAGGTTTGTGTGGAGCATAAACATCAGCATGGACTAGTTGGGCTGAATGGCCTGATTCTGTGCCATATTGCTCTATGTAACTTTATGTAAATATTGAAGTCAGAGAGAAAGATCTTACTCTTCCCATCTCCATCCACCCCATCATTGTGTTAATCAGAAAGAACCCTGAAACCTTTACCCCATTTATGGTGTCAGCCTGGTAGCACTCTCACGCCTGAGGCAGAAGGATGTGCATTCAAACTCCACATCAGGACTTGGAACCCATAGAGTCTAAGATGACACTCCACTGTAGTGCTGGGAGAAAGTTGCATTGCCGGAGGTGCTGCCTTCAGATGAGAAGTTAAACCGAGGTCCTGTTGGCCTGTTCAGGTTGTCATGGTCACCCCCTCTTTTACATAACCTATCTGTCTTTAATAATTATATTTTCTGTTGTTTAATGTATGCGTTGGAAACATTAACCTGTTGAAAGTGTTTCACGTTTCTATTATGTAGTTTAAACGTTTAAACATGGTTATTGTCTGACCTGAATGCGCTCGGGTAAACTCGTACAAACACCGAAAGTTCGGAAAAGAACTAGTACATTTGCATATCGGTTTTCAGTGTAATATTCAAATAATATTTAAATAGATTGTGACCTGATAGTGCCATCAAGACTCCAAAGGCATTGGTTGCAATAATTTGGCAGGTAAATTAACAGTTTAATATGCCAATGAAGGATTGGAAAACGTACTTGTCCCCTAATGGGCAACTGAGGAGACTATAAGGGCACCAATTACACTAAGTCATTAACCAATTGACAAACAACTGGGTTCTCACTTACTGTTTCACAGGCAAGTACTGTGCGTGGAGGAAGGAAACCTGCCTACAGTTTCCCCTTGCCTGGGAATCGAACCCAAATCCCCTCGCTTGCGAGGTGAGTGCATTAACCAGTGCTACATGATGAGATGAGATATGATCTGGCCAGCAAGCCAATGGCTACAGCTTGTCACTGGTCAACAATTTGCAGTTTAAGCATCTCATTCATCAAACATAACTACAAGAAAACTTTGGAGATGGTTGAGGTTTTCGCATTTTGTTGACTTGATAGCAACACCGTATTTATGGCATCTTCCCTCTGGTGTATGGACTCTATTGTATTTCACATAAAAGATTTTTAAAATGGAATGGGATGTTGACAAGTGATGAATGTGCCCATTGAGATACCAGCTCTCAACAGAGAGATTTCATTACAACATGAGGTTTCATTAAAAACTTGTCAAACAGTGTACTAAACCGTGAGATCCCAACACATACTGTTCTCAGATGTACTTTCAAAACATGACTTTACATTTCCTTCTTTTCAGCCTCACAAACAATGAATGGTGCTTGAGCTTTTTCTGTGATGACGTCTAGGATGATTTGTTAAGGGATACTGAGGTGTGTTCACAAAACACATAGTTAATGCACTTTACAGAATATCCTGTGCAACATTTTGGGTTGTTCTCCTGAAGAGAAAGGCACAGTGCCAGATGTAAGGCACTATACAAATGTAATTTTGTTGTCGTTGTTAAAGAATATAAAATAATAATAATCCTTGCATTTGATATAGCACCTTAGAACGTCCTGAAACATCTCAAAGCGTGGGTTCAAGCCCCTGAAATGAGGCTTGAACGCACCACTTTCTGACTGAGAGGCGAGATTGCTACCATCTGAACCAGGCTGACTTCTAACAGAATTTCGACCCCTTTCTGTTTCATTAATGGGGATTCCAGATAGAAAATAAGCCATCGGGGGGACCTCAGCATACACAAACCTTGTTTATTCTGAACCGTTTAATCCGCCTTAATCCAATATGATATCTGGCAAAGGATTCATCTCAGTAAATATTGGCTGGAATTCTCTGAGCAACTGGGCAAAGTAACACGAGCAAAACTTAAAGGGGCTTTGTCATTAAGCGCTCTGGGACACTACCCTGCATGAGGGGCACTATGTAAATGCAACTTGTTATAACTATTACTGCCTGACATGAGCAAAATACTGATCCATCTTACTATTGAGAAATCCTCCCAGTCTGCTCCTCTGGCATGTTCTCCACATTTGAATCTGATATTTAAACAGCTGAGATTTTGCTGTTGATACCCAGAAATCATCAAAGTAACCGCCAAATCTCATCTGCCCCCCCCCCCCGAGAGACAAATTAGAGGTACTGTACATTCGACCTTTAATATACTGGAGCTCGGAGCAGCATTTAGATTAGCCAGTGCTCTTCACTCTTCATCCATGAAGAGATATAATAATAAGCTTTGCATTTGGTACAGTGCCTTATCGCTTTGGAAGGACGTCTCAAAGCGCTTCACAGGATTTACTGTGACTGTGTATTTGTAGGTAAATGCAGCAGCTAGTTGCACACAGCAATGTCCCACCAACAGCCATGAAGTGAGTGACCAGTTTTATTTGGGGGATTGTTGGCCACGACACTGGGAAAAACTCCCTTTTTCAACAGTGTCATGGGATTTTTTAACGTTCACTTGAACAGGCGGACAGGGCCGAGGTTTAACGTCTCATTCAGAACCTCAACGGCATCCCCGACAATGCAATAAACCAGGACCCGTGGCTTGCAAGGCGAGTGCTCTAACCACTACGCTATGAGACTCCATGATACAGGACTTTTGAGCCCCTCTGACATACATTGCTGTCTCCCTTGTGGTTAAGACAAGGCAGCCTCATTCTCCTGCCCTGTGTCCCCTACCATCCCCCCCTCACCCCACCCCATCACCTTCACCCACCCCCTCTCGGCTCCTATCATGGTGCCCATCCTACATTCCTTTGCCTACACCTCTCCTTCTTCCCTCTCATCCTCCATCACCCGGATGAAACCCACCACCTGCTGCCTCGAACCCCTCCCCACCCAATTGCTGATCACCCAGCTCCCCCTCCTCTGCCTATTGCTGACAGACACCATTAATCAGTTCCTCTCCCCAGGATCAGTCCCACTCCCCCTTAAAAAAAACTTATCCTCAATCCCTCCAAACTCGTGCGCTACCGCCCTATCTCAAACCTGCCCTTCCTGGCCAATGCTTTTGAACGCGTTGTTGCCAACCAGCTTCGCACACACCTCTCCCTACTCGAACCCCTCCAGACTGGTTTCTGCGTTACCCACAGTGCTTGCGCAAATCACAAACAATGTGACTTTCACAAGCGCAAACTTCTTGCAGTTAACCGTCAACAAGACAGAAGCCACACTCTTTGGCTCCCGTTGGCGTCTTCTGTCCCATTGTTCCGACCTCCTCAACCGACCCGATCTGTCCTTAAAACTCTCTGAACCAATGTGCAATTTAGGCATCAGGTTCGATCCCCAGTTATCCTTCTTCCCCACATCCAGTCCCTGGCCAGGACCGCTTTCCTCCACCACCGCCACATTGCCCATCTCTGACAATACCTCACCCCACAAGCTGCCGAATCCCTTGTCCACGCCTTTGTCTCTCGGCTGGACTACTCTAACTCCCTCCTCGCCAGTCTCCCCTCCTCCATTATTCACAAATTTCAACTCATCCGAAACTTCGCTGCTCACATTCTCCCCCGCACTAAACTCCGAACCCCGATTACTCCAGTCCTTGCCAAACTCCACTGGCTCCCTGTCACAGAGCAGATCCACTTCAAGATCCTCACTCTAGTGTTTAAATCCCTCCATTCCTTGGCCATCCCCGTATCTCTCTAACCTCCTGTCTCCCCACAGCATTACTCGCTGCCTCTGCTCTACTGGGTCCGGCCTCCTTGTCCCTCAAATCCTCCGCTCCACCGTTGGCGGCCGTGCCTGCAGCCACTACGCCTCAAAGCTATGGAACGCCCTCTCTCAATCCCTTCACCTTGCCCCCTCTTTCCCCATTTACCGATTGTGCCTGAAGACCTTCCTCTTCGCCTGGTCCTATGGTTACCTTGCCCCTCCAGCTGGCTCAGCACCGGTTTCCACCTTTGTTAAGCGCTCTGGGATGCCACCCAGTGTGGAGAGCCCTACATAAATGCAAGTTGTTGTTGTTAAGACAGCAGAGAAGAGACGAGATAATGCTGGTCATTCCCTCGCTTTTGCAATCACACGTAAAGTTACCGAGCCGTGAAATGAATGCCTTTTGCAATTCCTTTTCTGCTCGGTTTGCTCTCCATTCCTGGATTTGCCCATGTGCGCGCGCTGGGAATTTTCTAAGTGCTCCTAACTGACTTTCATGTAATCATACATTCATCACGTAATTTTATGCATAATTCAAAATTTCATAGGAGTTATTTATGAGTGAACAGCGATACATTTGCTAGCATTAGTGAATGGAACAGAGAGGCCAGGACACAAATGTAAATGTGCTACACTTAAATGTAAGATCCCAAAGGCCCAGCGTGAAGGAAGGCAACAGGACATTAGCTGTGATTGCTGTATCCAAATGGGTGATGGACAGAGACCAGTGGATGGTGAAACTGACACTAAATAAACCTCCATATCTCATAACTCCCAGAGACAGATTAGAGGCGTGATCGATTGTTATTACAATTGGACTGACACTCGCTGTCGAGGCTAACACATGGGCAATGACCACTGGGGGGGAAGGGGGACAAACAGCACCTGTGGAACTGCACCCCACCAAGAGGAGCCCACACCAGGGGCAGAGAGGCCAGAGGAGGGGCAGAGAGACATGCATACACGAGTGGGGAGAAAATCAGAAAATAATTTGACACAGTCAAAAAAAAGGTTTTTTAAACAAATGGGGGAAAAAACATGAAACAATTGTGTGTAAGAGCTCGTCTGCCTTATTCCAGCATTTACAGCACAGGTGTGCTTCACGGAGATGGGTGACGAGCACACTGGTTTATTTTAATCTGATCTGCTGTGTTAACAATCACTTAAATTGGTGCTTTAAGCCCTTGAGCTAAATGTATGGTGTCTGCAATCCATCAACTACTTGGAATTCAAGGTTGTGGCAATTACACCGAGAAAGTGGAGTAAGCATTACAGCTATCACCTCTAAATACCACCAGTCACCACACCCAGTCACTCCGCCTGATAATTACACACGGCAACTCACTCCTGTCACCATTTAGAGCTTTGCTATTTATGGATTGGTTCACTGTTTTAATCTCTTCCTCAACCGTCCCATTGACTTAAACAGAAAGGAGAGAACTTGTGAGTAAAAGTATGAATCCAGGACTGCAAAGTCACTACAGTATAGCTTGTGAAGCGCTTTGAGACGTCTCGCTGACGTGATAACTCTCTATATCAAATGCAAGGATTATTATGTATACATCCACATACTTGCTCAGGCTTTGCCGCAGACTATCATAGCTACTGTAGCTGTGTCTCTAAGATGTGATGCCAGTTTAAAACATTCTTGCTGTAAGATGTCTCGAAGAAGTGATAATTCACTATATCAAATGCAAGGATTATTTTAGCCTGAGTGAGCAGTAAGGAACCAGGCTGCTCAAGGTTGATTTTTTTTAAAGGTTGAACATTGCCCTTCGGTCAGGCTCAGCCTCTCAATCCTTCACATTCCCCACATTTACTTAACCGCGTAAAGCAAAATCACTGCAACATCAGAACCTAATAAAAGGAAAACAGAAACTGGAGACCATCTCACAAATGAGCAATCCCAAATCTGAAGCAAGTCTGAGGGCGGGAGATATATATATGTGCGAGGGAAATCTTATGAGCAATAAATCTCTCCCATTTAGTGTTGTGAATTCCTCTATAATGAGGACTGGTTTAACACAGGCTACAATATGGAGCAATAAAATGTCATCTTCATTCAACCCTTAAATTTACAGCCAAGCAATCAAGTGTTGAAAGATGTTGCATCAGTTCCTATGTTAAACCACTGCTGGTATTACTGACAACACGTACCAACAACAACCTGTATTTATACAGTCCTTCATGCAGGCAAGCATCTTAGCGCACTGAACACGTTGGCAGGGTTGGACACCGAGCAAGGGTCAGCTTGGCTCAGTGGTAGCACTCTCACCTGAGTCAGAAGGTTCAAATCCTATGTTGGGACATACTCTAAACTGATGCTCCAATGCAGCAATGGGCATTGACAGAGGTGTCGTCTTTCGGATAAGACGTTAAACGGAGGTATCACCTGCCTGATCAGGTGGACATTAAAGATCCCATGGCACTATTTGAAAAGAGGAGGCAGTTTCTCCTGGTGTCCTGGCCAACAATCCCCCAAATAAAATTGACCACTTACTCCGTAACTGTTTGTGGTACATTGCTGTGGGCAACTGGCTGCCATGTTTCACTCACAAAATATACAGTGACTCCACTTTACAGTGCATCCTGTGAAGTGCTTTGAGACATCTCAACAATGTGATAAGGCTATATATCAAATGCAAGGATTATTATTAAACTGATTATTAAACTGGGGGTTTCACCCACAGAATATACAGTCAATTCACTTTACAATATATACTGTGAAGCGCTTTGAGACATCTCAACAATGTGATAAAGCGTGATATCAAATGCAAGGATTATTATTATTAATTCTTCAAAGAAGCAGCCGAGCCCTAGACTACCAATGTGCGCAGAAATCTCAATCACACACCTTTGCTCGCTGGTAAGGCTCTGGGTATCCGGTAAATCAGCCCGTCGATATTTAACTATAGTAATTCACTAAAGAAACCATTTTTCAGCGTTTTTTTTAAAAAGGAAATAAAATTGATCTGAACACTTTTAGCCACAATGGTGCCCTTCATCCCGACATCTTGCTGTTATTAGTCGGGTTATCTGCACGGATAAGCACTTGGCAGCTCGCAGTAACATCCACTCGATAAAAATTCTACTATTGATTCTATTAGGTTGCGAATCTCTATCGTGTGTGTGGGTGACGAGCTCTCTGCTGTGTCAGCAAGCACTGAATTTCTCTTATTTTCTCCCTCTGCTTGTTGTACAAGCTCTTTGAGGTTAAGTTAAACACCACCCCCACTCCTCCGCCCACTTCCTCTACTCTCTCCCTCTTATACAGACTTCTAAGCAAACAATTTGAAATCACAAGATCACAAGACCCTTTTGCCACTTCCATCTTATCCTTTGAGAACACACCCAACTATCCTGCCATTACTTGAGCTCATAATAATAATAATACTTGCATTTGATATAGCGCCTTATCACGTTATTGAGATGTCTCAAAGCGTTTCACAGAATAAAATATAAAGTGTCTATTTTGTCAGTCATCTTCCCACCCCCAACACACTTGACCTCCAGCCCACAGCTCGGGTGCAAACCCTTGCCTGGCTAGCATCTTGGGACGTCCACCCAACATGAAAAGGAGTGAAGAACGTGAAGACGTGGACGTGAAGAAATAGAGAGATACAGTCACAGAAAGACAATCACTGGGAGAGACAGAAAAAAAGACTGAGAGAGTTAGTAACTGAGAGACAGACAGACACAGTCACTGAGACACACAGTCACTGAAAGAGAATCAGTGTTTGCTGAGAGTTGATTAACAGTGAGGTTGCATTGCTGAGCAGAAGCAGTCAGAAACAAAAAGCCCAATACTGTGTATATTAACGGAACAGCAAAACACAGAGTTTTACTCACACATTAATCAGTTTAATATTCAGATTCCCATATGCAACACAACTCCCAAGAACATTTATTATAGCCATTAGTGGAGAAGCCAAAAGCAAACAGGAGCTTACATCGACAGCTTAAAAACTCAGGCAGTGGCACTCTGGCTGCTAAAGCCACTCAGAACACACGGTCTTCAGCACAAATTAATGGACAATTACCGTACATTGGCTCTGTGATCCAATTAAACCATTTGATTCTCTAAATCTACAAAATTAGACAGATTAAGTGATCTTGTTACACAAAGTAATCAAACATTTATAAAGTGGGGCTGTTGTGCGCTGATACCTCACTTTTTATTCAATGTTTGGCAATTATAAATAGCAACATTATTGGTGCTCTTTACGAGCTTGAAAATGAGTTACTGATGCCCATCACATATTACATAACGCAAAGAGTAAAGCGATACCCAACCCAGAGGCTAATGAACACAGGGGTAGGAATTCCATTCAGGGTTAAGCATCCGCCTTTGAGAATGTCAAAGCGTTTCACAGGATTTACTGTGAAGCAGAGTGATCTTGTGTTTGCAAGCGAACGCAGCAGCCAATTTGCGCAATCATAAAGTGAGTGACCAATTAATAATAATAACTGACTAGTCTTTGCTAGTGTTCATACTCCACACAAGTCACCACCCTGTTAAGATGAAATAGAAATTGACTAATATCTGGAATGCACTGCCTGAAAGGGTAGTGGAAACAGATTCAATAACAGCTTTCCAAAGGGAATTGGATAGGTACTTGAAAAGGAAAAATTTGCAAGGATTTGAGAAAGAACGGGAGAGTGGGTAATGCCTCCTTTCCGTCCACAAGTGCAACACTGAGATTCCGATCTCTTGTCATTTTAATTCTTCTTCCCACTCCCACCTCTCTGTCCATGGCCTCCTGCTCTGTTCGAACGAAGATCAACACAAGCTCGAAGAACAGCACTTAATGAAGCACTTTGAGGCGCTAAATCAAATGCAAGGATTAATGATTACTCTAAGACGTCTTAAGTACCCAGCAGAACTCCAATTTCCTTTGCAATGAAATGGTCTCATAAACTGTTTTTTTTCAATTTCTGTTTTTTCCTAATTCCCAAAATGCCTCAAGCAATATCAGGAATGGGTGAGCAAACACAGCAAATCATATGTGGAGTCCTGTAGCTCAGTGGTTAGAGCACTCGCTTTGCAAGTGAGAGACCTGAGTTCAATTCCAGGCAGAGGGTGAAACCTTGGGCAAGTTTCCTTACTCCACACAGAGCCTAATAATAATCCCTCCAAAACCACAGACAATAATAAATTGGTCATTTTCAATCTACGACTGTTTGTGGGACATTGCTGTGCGCAATTGGCTGCCGCGTTCGCCCACAAATATACAGTCAATTCACTTTACAGTGTGTTCTATGAAGCGCTTTGGGACGTCCTCCCGACGTGAAAAGCGCTATATCAAATGCAAGGATTATTATTATTATTATTATTATTATTATTATATGCTGGCAGGGAAACAGGGTGGGTAATATCCCTATATCATATATTATTTGTTGATCTTAAAGGGTACAGGGGGAGTACGGGGAATGTGAATAGAGCTCCAGTGGGTGAGCGAGCATGAGCACATGGGGAGTCTACATTGGAGAAACTGATCTGATTTTTACTGGAATCAGAGAAGGTTGAGGGGAGGCCTAATCTGATCAAGGTCTTTAAAAGAATCAGAGTTTTTCACAAGATCAGTTCGGATAGGACGACCCTTCAGTCCATCTGATCTCATCCTTTCAGAACACCCCACCTCCCAATGTCCCACCATTAAAGCATCCAGCTGTTTTTTTTAAATGAGTCCCAGTGTCCCAGCATTACCCACCCTTCCTGGTAACTCTGTTCCAGTCGTTAATTACCCTCTGGGTAAAGAAATACTCCTTGGTGTTTGTCTGAAATTGTCCTTTTTTACCACTCTAAAACTCTGTCCACTTGTTCTCCTGTCTTGGTGCTTCCCAAAGAATTGTTGCGTGTTTACTTTAGCAGCCGAATTTAGAATGTTTTCCATCTCTATGAGGTTCCTCTGAGTACAAACGAGCATTTCATTTCACTGAAACCAAGAGGGTTTGGGGAGAAATTATTCAAATCAGTTGCTAAAATGAGTGGCTGTTTCCCATTAGATCAGTAATGTAAGAGGCTGTGGGTGTTGCAGAGATGGAGTTGTGACTCGGTCCCTGGATGAATTTTTGTGTTGTAATTGTAAAACAGCTGCCATCAGTGAGCGAATCCAGATTATTCACAGGTAAAGTGACCTGTGAAGAGCGGTGACTCAGATCGGTGGCTGGCATGACAGAAATCGTTATTTTTCAGCAAGCAAGGTTTCCGAAAATTGAACAGAAATCAAGTCTAACACACTTGAGAGATGTTCTTCAAGTGTTTTGGGGTTTGGGAGTTGGATCACAAAGGGACACGGCTTCAGGATTGAACCTGAGCTGTTACTCCAGCTCCAGCCGCCCCCAGTTAATAATAATAATGATAATAATATAATGATAATAATAAGCCTTGCATTTGATTTAGCGCCTCAAAGTGCTTCACAGAATATATTGCAAAGTGGATTGTACAGTGGATTGACTGTGTATTTTGTGTGCGAAATGCAGCTGCCAATTGCGCACAACAGTGCCCCACAAACAGCGTATGTTGAGTGACCATATTTTGTTCTTGAGGGATTATATCCCCCAGAAAGCGATCCCCCAATCGACTAACAACCGTGTTCCTACTTACTATGAGGTAAACAGGGAAACTTACCTCAGGTTTAACCTCGCCCTGGAATCGAACGCAGGTCATTGCACTTGTGAGACCAGCGCGCCAGCACGCTAAGCACTTCGCTACAGGACTCCAATGGTTGGAAATTAAATGGTCTGCGGAACGAGTGGGAAGATTGTTGAGCTGAGCCCAGATGAAATAGGGAACTCCAGGGAATGAAAATACAATCAGAAGACTTGTGTTAGGTATTTCATGGAGTTGATGGGAGACGTCACTGTGAATTCCACGCCTGTTAGCTCAACGTGTGAAGCTGAGAGAAAGCATTTATCTGTGGTAAAGGGGGGTCATGTCAGTGTGAGGCTCCTGGGGACCAAGCTTGTGAGCAGACTCTTTGCAATGTTCAGATTGTCAACACTCTGTCAACACTCATCAGTGACCCTGAGGCGATTGGGAGATCTTTCCAGCCAAGATTCCCCAAACGAGCTCTGGGGAGAGGAATGATGACTGGGACTGATTGATGGTGAGGGGCAGGACTGGCTATTCAGGAATCGAGAAATTTCCCGAGTGCCCCCATGATTGGCTCCCAATTCTTACCTCCCTACCCCCACCTGCTAGCTGGGTAAGTGACAGCTCGGACCCTCCAATCATCACCCAGAGCCCACCCTCCCTGATGAGTAACAGCTACGATAACCAATCCCGCCTTCTTGTCTAAGCCCCTGACAAAGTTGTGTGGAGGACTTGGCGCCCCCATTTTACTCAGCGCCCCCGCCAATTTACCTAAAATTCCCGAGCTCCTTCAGGGAGCCAGTCCACCACTGGGGAGCGCTATATGGCGATAAAATCCTGGTGTGGGAATGGAAATAAAATCACAAACTAGACATTAGCATTTTGAGCATTTTGTACTCTTACATTCTGAAAGTATTATCAAACAACTGAAAAAAGCTCTCCGAGATGTCGTCTGGTGTGAAGGGCGCTTTATAAATGCAAGTTGTTGTTGATGTTGGTGTTGTTCTTGAAAAACACTAACATTAATCCTAAACTAACACTAAGCTAATTCCAACCTAACCTTGAACTAACATTATCAGGTGCCGTTAAAGATCCCAATGTGAGGTACTTTAAGACATCTCAGCAATGTGATAAGACGCTATATCAAATGCAAGGATTATATTATAACCTAACACTAACCTAATATGAAATAATCTTAATTTAATGCTAATCTAATCCTAACCCTAATCTAGCACAAATCTAACCCTAACCTAATATTAATCGTCCTCCTGACCCTAACCTTATGCATCGTGCAATCTACCCTCTCGCTCTCCCTCAGTACGTGACTTATTCACTGCACCTGCTGTTTCTGAACAAAGCCACATGAGTAGTTAATTGAGAATTCAGGCATTTTCAATTAACCTCTAAGTATTCTTTGAAAACTACATTTTGCAGTGAATGAAAGTTTAATGAGTGCAGATCGTTGTGAGTGTGTTGCTTCTTTGTTGTGGTAACGTGCCACAGGCTTGTGTAAGTGACTTGAACCGCTAGCAATTATCTCTGTAGAGAAATGTATGTCTGCCTTATAATGAGTTTCAGGTATTATTTACTCACATTACACTGGCAGATAAGCCTTTGACAATGCAAGTAAATACAGTAAATTATAAGCTTTACATTTGATACAGCGCCTTTCATGTCAAGAGGATGACTCCTTAGAACCATAGAAATTTACAGCAGAGAAAAGGGCATTCGGCTCATTGTTTCTGTGCTGCTCACAAGAGCTAAATCAAATGCAAGGATTATTATTATTTTTCTTTCTATCTAGATCACGAACCAAACCTGTGTGGGATATTTGCGACCAGGGAGAGGTTAATATTGTTAAAATTGTTTAACCCACACACACAAAAATACACACACACACACGAATCAAACCCAGATCCTCTCACTTGTGAAACGTGTTATTAGTCGATTGGTGGATTGCTTTTTCAGGAGTAATAATCCCTTCAAAAAATATAAATTTGATCACTCAATCCACCACTGTTTGTGGGACACCGCTGTGCCCAATTGGCTGCCCACAAAATATACAGTCAATTCACTTTACAGTATTTTTTCTGAAGCGCTTTAAGACGCCTCGAAGACGTGATAAGGTGCTATATCAAATGCAAGGATTATTATTATTATAAATTGTATTGTATTGCAAATGTATATCTGACTGTCATCAACACATATATTTTGTCAGAAAACACTGTAAAGCTCACTTCTACTAACATGTATTCCTCCTCTCCCCACCCCTACCAAAGTGCGTCAAAATAAAATAAGTTATTAACCGCACAACCTGAATATTGATTTTTAATATGTGGCACAGAACTGCCGAGGAGCACAATGATATTGGAGCACACAACCAGTAAATAAATTGCTTCCACAGAATCAAACTGCTACAGTAAGCAATCTTCCAGCAATCTGTATAAAACGAGGCCATTTTACTCTGAAAAGAATCGATTTCAGGCTTCATTGCATCAACGCACCTTCAACAGAAGAACACAATAGAGGAAGGATTACTGGCCTTGGTATAGAACTTTACGAGAGTTTTGGAATGAAAGTTGTAGCCGTTTTGTCCCTGCAATTTAAAGGTAAATGCTCTTGTTCTGTTATCTCTGTATTTCGGAAAGCAGGACATGGGGGGCATTTATAAGCTGTCAAACTAGTTCAGTCAATAGCTCTCTTGCTTACGAGTCAGAAGGTTGTGGGTTCTAAGCCCCCACATCAGCGGGACTTTGAACTCAGATAGTCTAGGCTGACGCTCTAGTGCAGTACTTTGTGTATTGTCGGAGATGCCGTCCTTTGAATGAGATTTTAGATCGAGATACCTGTCTGTGTCTCTTTAGGTGGACGTTAAAGATGCCCTGGCGCTATTCAAAAAGAAAAAGGGGTTTCTGTCTCCTGATGTCCTGGCCAACAATCCCCCAAATAACATTGGTCACTCATTTCATGGCTGTTCATGGGGCATCGCTGTGTGCAAACTGGTGCGTTTATACAGTCACTACACTTTAGATAAAATCCTGTGAAACGCTTCATAGGGAATTGCAGGCATAACAGTCTGAACATTTACCTGAAACAACAGAGAAAAACTTTACATTTAATAAATACAATGAACATAAAAGCTTTAACTGTGCCTTGAGTGTGAGCAGCTGTCAGCAATGGTCATGGCCTTCCCTGAGCTAATGGTAATTACATCAGACACCTCCAAGATCCAGCAGCAACACACACGTCTGCAGCTTGGACACTTAACCCCTCTGTGCCCATCAGCACATCCACAGAGCAGGACTGAATGTTGGTCGTCATGAATCGAACCTCCCGCATCTTGACTGTACTGTTTCACAGTCACGATGGGCCGAGTGGCCTTCGCTGTGCCATCAGCTGGCTGTGGCTTTGTGGATTATTTCCTTTCAAGGTTCTTCTTGACAAATCCCACACAATTGTGAAATGTCACAATTCATACAGGAAACCGGGGGCAGGGAATCTTCCTACTCAACTCCCATTAACCCTGTAAACCAAAGCCCTAGCATGAGCCCTGTAGCTGTCGGTGGTCATAGCTGGACAAGCAGCGGGAAAGCTTTTTACACATTCATGTACGTCTCTGACGGTAAACGATCGATAACCAAGGAAAATTTTACACGAAGAACCCTAGACAAACATTACCTACTGGAGTCTTTCATAAACTGATCCTAAAAGCAGCCAGGACTGCGAGTTCAAAGTCCCGATGCGGGGACTTGCACCCACAGCCTTCTGACACAGAGACAAGAGTGCTACCCACTGAGCCAGGCTGACACCTATTGTTGCTAATATCTCAAGGATAAAACAAAAAATACTGAATGGACGTCAGTGGAGAAGGAGACAGTTTAGCATTGCAGCATCACAGGTGGCAGATCGGTGCTGAGCGTTGGTCTGTGTCCAGACACACAAGCTTCCTTCAGCTACAAACAAGATGTGCCAGTCAGAAAGTGACAGAAACATAAAAGGTCCATCACAAAAGCAGTGCCACACGTCACGTACCGATTCTGTCAGAACCCATTTCGTGATCTCAGGACACAATCATCTGAAATTCTCTTTGTAAAGAAGCCACAACACAGAAGTAGTGATAGAATGTAAATTGGATTGGTGGAAATCCATTTTCAAGATTTGTTACCTCCCTTCTCTCTGATTTTCTGAAGGAAAATGGTCTTACATCCGAGGAAGTGAACTGGGTGGAGAATGGGGATTCTCTGCCCAAACTTGCTGTCATTTGTGCAGTTGATTCCTGCCAACAACAACTTGCATTTATAGGACGGCCCCTTCGGTCACTCTCCTACCGCTTGCCTCTCACCCCATTCCACCCCTCCTGGTCCAAATCTCTGACTGTCCAGTGCCTTGGGACATCCTCCCAATGTGAAAGGTGCTATACAAATGTAATTTCTTGTTGTTGTTGTGGGCTCGCGCCTCAGAGCGCTTAAACTGCTGTAGTGAGACTTCACTGACCGAACCACAAAACACTCCGAAATATACAGCACAGAAGGCCATTCGGCCCTTTGTGTCCGTGGTGATTGCCTCTCCCTCCCTACCACCCCACCGCCCCACCCACACACACACATCACAAACACATGGAAATTTCCTCGTCTCTGGAATGGAATGCCACTCTCTCCTGGAGGGATGCCCCCTACTTACCTAATTCCGGAGAATTTTAGTGAGAGCCAAGACTTGGGAGATCTCAGAGTGTGCCCCACAAGTCTTGGGTGTGTGTTGGGGTAACTGCTGGAGATTACCAAGGGGTAACATAAAATTAAAATTCAGCAAAATGCAGAATCTTAAAATACAGAAAGCAGGAATATTGCGATACAAGTATTGTCCTTTGGATGAGATGTTAAACCGAGGTCCCATCTGCAAGTTCAGGTGAACGTCCCACGGCACTATTCAGAAAGCAAAGGAGTTTCCCCTGGTGTTCTGGCCAACAATCTCCCAGATAAAAAATGGTCACTCACTTCATGGCTGTTTGTGGGACATTGCTGTGCCCAAATTGGGAGCCATGTTTGTCTACGTGATAAGGCACTGTTTGGACTTGAAATCCCATAGCATAGTGATTAGCACAATCAAGAGGATTCAGATTCGATTTCTGAGCAGGGAGAACTTAGGCAAGTTTTCTTACTCCACACGCCTCAGTTTACCTCTCTTGTAAGTAGGATTACTTACTTGGTGGTTAGTCGATTGGCGGATGGCTTTCCGAGGTAATAATCCTTCAAAAAAAACATTTAATCACTCAATCCACAGCTGTTTGTGGGACACTGCTGCATTTCACACTCAAAATACACAATACACACATCAATTAAATTCACTTTACAATATACTCTGTGAAGGACTTGGAGAAGTCTCAACGATGTGATTAGGCGCTATATCAAGTGCAAGGATTACTATTTTAATTACAAGTAGCTGCTAGAGAATTGTATCAAAGAACTGAATGTTCCGCTAGTTTTCTTCCTTATCCTTTCAATTTCTTTGACAAGAGAATCATGAAATGAAAAGATTTCTGGCTGATGGATAAAGCGGCAGATAAGAGATACAAATCTTTGCACCAAATTGGTTCAGGAAACAAAACGCTGAGTTAAGAGTTGCTGTGCGCAATTGGCTGCCACATTTTGCATACAAAATACACAGTCAATCCGCTTTACAATATAGTCTGCGAAGCACAAGGATCTGGTGAGAAATCAGAACGAATGATTGCCGAAGAGCGAGGCTGCATCAGGGCTGGTCTGTGAGCAATGAGAAGATCAGAGGCAACGACTGTGAGCAGACTGGAGCGTTGCACAGCAGGAGAGCACAGTGCTGCATGCCGGCAATACATTGCACGGAATGAGAAATGTGGCAAACAGCGTGAAACAGTAAATGAATAAATAGCCTTGCTACAGGACACCAAGAGACTCCAGTATACACTGACACCGAGCACGGCAAGACACATACCCTCCCGCTCGCCTTATAAAAAATAGAAGGGACATGGTGAATCTCAATGAAATAATGTATTTTGGTTCTCCGGGACACAGAGAGCTTTCTCGCTCTCCAACAAGCCTAAATGTCAACACAATCTGAGCAAATAGTACGTTATCTGCTTGAGCTGCTTTTCTTAGTGAAAGAGCATCAATGAAATAGACTCAGGTTGAACCAGATTAAACAGCCTTCCAAACACACTGAGACTGTTCTCTCTCTCTCGCTCGCTCGCTCAAGAGTTGCTTGAGGAGGCTCTTAGCAAAACAACGTTTCCTGTGTTAAATGGCAAAGGTGTTCCACTTCCATAAATAATCTGTCTGCTGAGAGTCCGGGGGTCGTGCTTTCTGCCTTAAACATGTGCCTATGAATTGGTTTGCCTCTCCTCTTAAAATCAGTCACTGCAGCCAGGGGCAATTTCTGCTGCTATTATTACATCAAAAGTTTACTTAGAAATACACAGAGAGTTACAGGCTGTCCAGAAAGAAATTCTGGGAAAACAACTGGTGTGGGCTAATGGTTTGAGTTGAGAATAACATAGTTAGTTACCTGAGTTGGGAGAATCATTACACATCTCTGCTATTCCCCTCTATTCCGTTCTAAATACACAGATGCTTTTTGCTTCAACCACAGCTTCTGGCAGTGAGATCCGCACTCTCACCACACTCAGTTCCTGTTAACCCTGCAAGCCAAAGCCCTAACAGGTAAGGTGGTCCTAACTGGATAAGCAGCAGGAAAGCTTGCCAGACAACAATATCAATGGCAAGCTATGTAGTTTTAGCTGGTCAGACTCAGTTACCCCAACCCATACTCTGGGGTCACCAAGCCTTGGCTCTCGCCAACCTGCAGCTAATAGCTTCCGGAATTATGTAAGCAGGATGTGTCCCTCCAAGGAGAGAGCGCATTCAGTTCCAACAATCTTTCTCTGGGATTTCCATGTGCAGGTGGGATACATGTGGAAATCTCAGCTCGTCTGGATACTCTGAAGCATGGTGATGGGTTCCGCATGTGTCAGACACCCAACTGACCAAAAACAAACACCCTGAGGTGTTCATCCTAAACTCCCCAATATAATCTGCCACAGACTATCTTATATTGATATATACTTTATTAAATCCTGCAAAAATGAAGCATAAGAGGCAGGACATCCTTCCGACATGAAAGGCGCTACAGAAATGTAATGTTCTATTTGTTATTGTCTGAAGCAGAGAGCACAAACAAGTTGATTGAAATAAAAGAGTCACTTAATAATAATCCTTGCATTTGTCGAGTCATCGCCAAGCGTTTCACCGGATTTTGCTTTGAAAGATCTGCGTTTACTTCAAAAAAGTGAACTGCAGCAGAAGGAGCGACAGGAGAGAGCTTCCAGCAGGGTATCCAAAACAATCCATAATAACATTGCACCTGGTATCATCAAATCATCAAATGATTTGATGCCCTTCATCAAATCATCGAAAATTTGAAAATTCTTCACAGGATTTTACTGTAAACAATAGTGACTGTGACATTGATATGCAAACGCTGTAGCCAACTTGCACACAGTAATGTCCAACAAATGGTCACGTAGTGAGTGACCAATTTTATCCAGGAGATTGTTGGCCAGGACACTGGCAGAAACTATCACCATTTCAGAAGTGCCACGGGATCTTTAACATGCACCTGAACAGGCAGATGTCTCATCCAAAGGAAGGCACCTCCGACAATGCAACACAGCCCCAGCATCGTGTTGGAGTGTCAGGTTAGACTATTTGAGTTTGATAATTCTGACCTGGGTGGATGGGTGGGAGGAGGGGAGGGTGGAACATATAATATTCTGACTCAGAGGCATGTGTGCTACAGCCCGAGCCAGGCTGACCCTATCTACCACAAATCCTGCTAACAATTTAAATTGCTGTGACCTCTCAGTTCAGTGGGGGAAAAGGCTTAGAATAGCTGAGTGCCTGGCACATTTACATTATCTGGTCCACTTAGCCTTACTGAGGAAGGACATTGCAGCAGGCAACTCTTCAATCAGTTCATTCCTCTGAAGAAGACAAACTATTATTAGTATAAATCGAGCTGTGAGGAACAATAGAGAAATTTCAGTTCCGCTTGCAGAACACAACATAAATAGATATTCTAAAATTGTACCTTTTTATACAGATACATATATATATACACACTGTATAAAAGGAGAGATTACAATCTCTCACCAGAGAGATTCTATACACGTCAATGATATTGATGGTGTACCAGCAAACGTTATAATCGCTGTACGTGATGTGACATTGCTTGTCAAATCACAGGCAATACGAAAAAAACGGCTTCTGAGAGGCACGAACAAAGAAAAAAGATTTGGACGTTTTCATTGATAACAGGATCCAATTTTAGATTGAAACAAATAGCAGCTTTTTTGGCAACTGGATTGTGTCCTGGTTTATTTTTAAGATGATTATCATAAAGGGACAAAGAGCTCAACGCTCATTTCTTTTTTTTTGGAAAGAGTTTCAATATCTGGGTCGTTCCTGCAAAACAATATGAATTTCGTTCCAGGGGTTTGACTATTTAGCTGCTGAACGCTGACAGGACTTGTGGGGAGGGAGAGCGTTGGGGGAGGGGGGGGCTAGGAGTGGTGGGGCTTGGAGCTTGACTTGGGACAGGTTGCTCACCACTTCGAGCTGCCCCTCCAGTACTGACTAGCTTCTGTGGCCAAAGCGTCAGCATGAATGAGATCCACCCGTGGTCCCACTGCCAAATGTTGTTGTCCTGCAGCCTAGCCTATTGGCAGCAGTGGCCCCAGCAGCGATAGGAACAGAATGCTGGATTGTCATTGGAGCCAGACATGATGGGGGAGGGGAGGCCAGGCCGCAGGGGATGGGGAGTGAGCGAGGGAGATGAAGCAATGGTTGGTTAGTTGGTTGGTCTCTGGCAAAGGTTCAGCCCATCTGTGTGGGACACTGGAGCTCGTCGGCCTGTGACATTGTGCTGAATATCCACAGGCCGTGGAGGAAGGCAGTGAACGCCAGTGGTCTACTCAGACACCAACGACCAGGGGAGAAATGAGCAGGAAATATCTCTGGTGGAGGTTCCTGCAGCACCTGGTACCCAGTCCCGCCTGAGCCATCCATCCTCACAAAATAGTCAACGCAAACAAAGGGGAGAAAATGGCTATAAAACTTCAAGAATTTCATTGTTAGCTGGTCATTTTTAAATATATATATATTTAATGTGTTCAATTATTTTTCTCCCCACTGGCTCTCTGCTCCTGACTGAGGTGTGGGCTCTCCTATCGTGGCAGAGCTTATCTCTCCCAGTGTCCCAGCCGACAATCTCTCCAGATAAAATCAGACATTCACTTCATGGCTGTTTGTGGGACATTGCTGTGTCCAAAATAGCTGCTACATTTACCTATGAAATATACAAATCGGTTGAGACATTTGAACATGGTAAGGCACTATATCGAATGCAAGGAATATTATTATTGTTATTATTATTATTATACAATACACATTTACATTTAGACAGCGCCTTTCACATTGGGAGGAAATTCCAAGTGCTTAGCAGGACAGGCTGGATACCCGAACTGGAATAGGAGGAAGATGGGAAGGGAAAGGATTACTGAAACGCAGTCAAGAAAGAGGACTTAATAATAATAATATAATAATAATAGTTCTCGCATTTGATATAGCGCCTTATCACATCTTTGAGATGACTCAAAAAGCTCCACAGGACATACTGTAAAGTGAATTGACTATAGATGTTGTGGGCAAAATGGCCAGCCAATTGTACAGCAGTGTCCCACAAACAGTCGTGGATTGAGTAGCCAAATTATTATTACTGTCATTTTTATTTGAAGGGATTATTACCCCCAGAAAAGTGATCCACCAATCGACTAACAACCGGGTTCCTACTTACTGCTAGTAAACAGAAGCGTGTGGAGTAAGGAAACTTGCTTAGTCTTTCGCCCTGCCCGGGAATCGATCCTCTCGCTTGTGAAGTGAGTGCTCTAACCACTAAGCTACAGGCATCTTGAGAAGGACTTAAGAACATAAGAGCATAAGAACACAAGAATTGCTAGAAGAAAGAAGACCAAGGTCCATTCAGTTCGCCTTCCACCATCCGGCAGTCGCATGCACATATCATGTCCTAAACTATGCACTGTATCCCAAGATATTATTTCTTAACAAGAAATCTATCTAATTTGTTTTTGAAAGAATCAACATTTTCTGCTTCCACTGACTCCTCGGGAGCCTTTTCCATATTTTACTACTCGCTCATTGAAATGGTGTTTTCGCAGATTTGTTTTGATTTTACCCCCCTTCAGGGAGGTAAAAGTCTATAGGCCAACCAGCAGTGAGCCAGATACCTGTCACATGAGAAAACAACAATAAATAAGCTCGGTCTAAAGAAATCAGCAATCGCGCAGTGTCAAATGAAAAGATTATTATTAATACATCTCCTCCCAGAGTCCATGGTCAGGCTGATCTCAGCAGCTGTCAGTTTGTGGACCTCCTGGTAGATACATTAGGAAGGTGGATGCGAAGAGTTTGATGATATTGTTCCTCATCTGACAAGCCGTGATTGGTTTCCTCTGCCCTCTGCACAGCTCCTTCACGTTTGACAGGAGTTCTGACAAACTGTTACTCTATGCGTGGGAGTTGGACTTGCTCACTTTTGATTAACTTTATAGCTATTCGGTCTTGAGAGAACGGATCTCAATGGGAACGTTATAGAGGCATATAACATCTGAAACAGGATTAAAAGAGTAAACCTAGAGCAATACTTTTGGATACACCCACAACTTGCATTTACATTGTGCCCCTCATGTGGGTTGTGCCTCAGAGAGTTCAACAATGGCAGAGTTTGAGCCGAGCCAGGGAGTGAAGGGAGGAGACCGTAGGCACAGTCGAAGAGGAAAGTCTTCACCAACACGGTAGATTTGCAGAGAGAGACACCAGAAGTATTTTTTTTTACTCAGAAGCTAATTAACAACCAGAACAGGGTTACTAGGAAAAGTGATTGAGGCCAGGTCACTGAGACTCATTTAAAAAACAGCTTGATGCCGTGATGGGAGGATGGCGGGCGGGTGTTCTGGAGAGATGAGATCAGATGAAGGGCCTTCTTCATCCAAACCCTTCTTGTGATTTTGTGAACTTGACAAAGAGATATCAGTTTTCAGAGTGAGCACTCGTAGTGATACCCACTGTGGCACGTTTCCCCCAGTGACATCTGTCATTGGTTTTTCATAGAATCATAAAATTATACAGCACAAAAAGAGGCCACTTGGCCCATCGTGTCTGTGCCGGCTCTTTGAAAAGAGCTATCCAATTAAATCCCACTGCTCCGCTCTCTCCCCATAGCCCTGCAAACTTATCCTCCCCAACCTGCTTGCTGTGCGCAATTGGCTGCTATGCTGCCGCCATAAAACATACAGCCAATTAACATTGCGGTATATCCTGTGAAGCGCTCTGAGACGTCTCAACTACGTGCTCAGATACTATATTAAATGCAAGGATTATTATGATTGATGCTTTCTCAGGGCTGTTCAGAGTGGCCTGCGCTCCTGCAACAAAAGGCTAACACAATACATGATCCATTTTGGCAAGTACCCAGGCATGTTCCATGACTGTTTGTGGGACACTTACTGCTGTGTGCAATTGGCTGCCGCGTTTCATCCACAAATATACGGTCAATTCACTTTACAGCATATTCCGTGAAGCACTTTGGGACGTCGAGACGACGTGAAAAGCGCTATAAAAATGCAAGGATTATTATTACTATTATGTGTAGGATGCGGACGTTAGTTAAAGATCCCGTGATACTAATTGAAAGGAGAAGAGGGTTTCTCCTGGTGTCCTGGCCAACAATCCCACAAATAAAATTGATCACTCATTCCAACTAGGCAAACCTGGATCTAAGGTTCCCAAAGCTTTCTACTCCGCTGTATCCATACTGACCTGTACGTTCCCTCTGCTCCGCAGGTTCCAGCTAGCTCCACGTCCCACACCCAGCCCATCCCACCATTGGCCGGCAGGACTTCAGCCTCTCTACCCCCAACCTTTGGAATTCCATCCCACAGTCTCTTTGCTTTGCCCCCTTCAAGGCACGTCTCAAGACTGCACCTCTTCAACCTCACCTTTGGTCAGTGAGATGAGCCGGCCAGGGCAGTGCCAGCTACGTACCACACAACTGAACATAACCTGCCCTTTCCCTCCTCTCCCCCCACTCACCCACGTCACTGTGAAATGCTCTGAGTGTGGTATTCTACCTGAAAGTGAAGGTCTTAGAAGGCTGCAAGTTCAAGACCCACTTCAGGGTCTTTAAATTCACAATCTTAGCTAATACTATAGTAGACCATTGGGCTGGGCTGTATCGTTCGAGGTGCCATCCTTTGGATGAGAAACCAAGACCCCTTTTGCCTGCTCAGGTGGATGTTAAAGATTCCATGGCACTGTTCAAAAAGAAAAGGGAATTCCTCTCTCCTTGTGTCCTGGCCAACAATCCCCCAAATAAAATTGACAATTAATTTCATGTCGGACGGCTGTGCGAATTGATTTCTGAGTTTGCCAACATAATACACAGTGACTGCCCTTCACAATAAAGTCCTGTGAAACACTTTGAGACGTTTTGAAGACGTGATAATCCACTGTATCAAAATGCAAGCTTTATTTATCAGTATGGAATTGCAACCAATTTCTAATCGGATTCCTGAAATGGGTCCATCCCACTGCAGAGTGACCCTAACTGTCCACAGGGGAGGTCAAAGCTGAGAACATGCGGAGCGAGGAAGGGGGGAATGGGGTGGGGGAGCTCGTTACACGTTTCATTACAGGCAATGATGAGAAATGCTTTGGAATAATTCACCATCTGCTGGAGATCAGCATCAATAACGGAGCTCCAGCCGGTGCAGCTCGTAAAATATTAATGTTCTGCTGACGGCCAGATGACATGACAAGGTCATTTCGGTTGGAAGAGGGGAGGGGGAAGAGGAGCGGTGAGAGATGTTTAGCAGTAGAGAATGAAATGATGTGCTTATTACAGAGAAGTGACAGTGCTGGAGTGTGGCCTCCCCCCAGCCATCCCTTTCCACGGCACAATTTGAGCCGTGAATTATTTTAGGAGATAGCAATGAGAGATGGTGGCCGGTGGGGGGGGTGGCGAGTGGGGGTGGGCAGACAGCGGGGAAGGTGGGGGTCGGGGGCAGCAGGCACCCTGTGCTACCTGTGCCAATGCCACCCTCTGCTGGTATAGCCCAGTTACTGCCATCATCAGCGACACCTCCACGTGGAGAGTTAGAAAACCTCACAGCAAATTCAGGTTCCGCTTCAGAAAACACACCAGAACTGTTTACATGTAACAACAGCAACTTGCATTTATATGCCAACCCCTGACGCAACAAAGCACTTAAACCCAATGTACATAGACTTGCTACAGTTACAGGTATAGGATTAACACATGCAGAGTAGAGTCTTGTAGCTCAGTGGTTAGAGCACTCGCCTCGCAAGCGAGAGACCTGGGTTCTATTCCCGGCAGGACAAAATGTTGGCAAGTTTCCTTACTCCACATGCCGATCGCTTTTCCGGGGTTAATGATCCCTCAAGAAAAAAAACATAGTAATTTGGTCACTCAATCCACAACTGTTTGTGCAATTGGTTGTCATATCTTGCCCACAAAATATACAGTCAGTGCACTTTACAGTAATACTCTGTGAAGCGCTTTGAGATGTCTAGAAGACGTGATAAGCGCTATACCAAATGCAAGGTTTGTTATTATTATGCATATTATGCTGATTATATTATATTCATATAGGAATATAAATTGTGTATCTGTATCTATCTGTATATAATAAGGCTCTAAGATACTGCACCATGTGAAGGGTTCTATATAAACACAAGTTGTTGCTGTGTCTAGTCGATATCAACCCAGATGGTCAATGCCAGCCACAAACTGGTCTTCAAGTGACAGCAGCCAGAACTGGTCACAGGAGGGGGAATTGGTGGATTCTGTTGGCGAAAATTATTGAATTGATTTAATTGGAGATTAAATCTGAATCACAGTGATATGTGAGTCGGCATAGAGGGAATTGGCAAAATAGATCAACCGAGAAGCAAGAGAATTAAGGGGTGAGAATTAAAACTATTTGAAAAGAGAAGGGAGTTTCTCTATCCGGTGTGCTGCCCAACAATCCCCCAAATAAAATTGGTCACTCACTCCATGGTTGTTTGTGGGACACTGCTATGCACAATTGGCTGCCATGTACCTACAAAATACACTCTACAGTATATTCTGTGAGGCGCTTTGAAACATCTCAATGACGTAATAAGACACTATATCAAATGCAAGGTTATTTATTACCTAAATGAGGGCACTGAATAATATTTGGGGGGGGAGGCATCAGCCGGTGTCTGATACATGCAGAAACCCATCACCGTGCTTAAGAGTATCCAAACCAAACTGAGATTTCCATGCATCCCATCTGCATGTGGAAATCCCAGAGATAGATTGTTGGAATGGATGCACACTCTCTCCCTGGAGGGATGCTTCCTGCTTACCTAATTCTGGAAAGTATTACATGCAGGTTGGCAAGAGCAAAGGCTTAGGGACTTGTCCAGCTAGGACCACCGTATCTGTTAGGGCTTTGGCTTACAGGGTTAACAGGAGCTGATCATTAGGATTCTCTGCCCTTCCAAGTCCTGCTGACGAGCCAGGATAAAGACAAGCTATTGTTGCATTAAATGCAAGGCTTATTATCATCTGTAATTATTTGCTCTTCAGAACTCCAGCCAGAGCTCTGTAATCTGTAAAAGATGCAAACGGTTAAATTGCGTGCAGGCGCCAGTTGTGCAACACATGTTGCGAGAGCATGTTGCTCTGTGAGATTTCTGCCATCTCAGCACTGTGAGAAATGCATTAACATACTTTACGCTGTCAGCAGACTTCTCATCGTATAATTAAATCTATGCCACGCACCGTGCTTCCCTAAGTGCTTCTTCAAAAGTTATATCACGACTCTCGGAAGATTAGTGTGTCAGCCTGGCTTAGTTGTGGCTCTCTCGCCTCTGAGTCAGAAGGTTATAGGTTCAAACCCACATGTTGGGCTTTTGAACTAATATGGTCTAAGTTGACACTTCACTGCAGGGCTGTAGGGAGCACTGAATTGTCAGTGGTGCCATCATTATAATGAGATGTTAAACCCAGTTCCCATTTGCCTGTCCAGGTGGATGTTAAATATCCATTGGCACAATTTGAATAGAGAAGGGAATTTCTCTAAGTATCCTGGCCAACAATTCCCCCCAAGTAAAACTGATCATTCGTGGGACATTGCTCTGTGCAAATTGGTAACCTGTGATCATCTATAAAATACACAGTCACTCCACTTTACAATATATTCTGTGAAGCGCTTTGAGACATCTCTATTCCCTTCAAACAAATGGTGCTGCAAATGGTAATGTTTGCGAGTGGTCTCGTCTATCTGTTGCGAGCGGGTAAAGCAGAAGTGCTTTTATATCTATATAAACACACCAGATTCGCTGTCACCTTAAATCAGTCATGTTCTCATGCAGGTACAAAACATGTAACTTGTAAGAAAGAAACGCAGGGCATAGCAAACAGAGAGAGGGAAGCACAGAACAGAGCGGTTGGCTTTCGGCAGCACGCAGATCCGCAAAGCCACTAGGCAATGCTCCCTTTCCCTTTAATTAACTGTGACAGACTTGGCTGTCGACCGCGCTGAGCACATTAATGGTTCTGACTGAGAGCAGACGGGCACACAGAAATGTTGTTTTCCTTTCCCAGTGTGGGCCACAGTCACAACCGATTCATAAATTAAGGAAAAGAGGCGAAAGGTGCGCTCTGCGAGTGAGGGCTTAGAACTCCTGTTTATTTTTCTCTTATTTCCATTATCAGAAAATCCTGGCCAACAATCTCCCGGGTAAAATTGTTCGCTTACTTCATGGCTGTTTGGGGATATTCCTGTGCACAAACTGGCTTCCATGTTCGATTACAAAATACAGTCACTATACTTTACAGCATTCAGTAATTACAATCCTTGCATTTGATAAAGTGCCTTTCACATCAGGAGAATATCTCAAAGCGCTTCACAGAATTTAATGTAAAATGTAACGATTAAATTTTAGGCAAACATGGCAGCCATTTAATTTTGGAGGATTGTTGGCCAGGACACCAGGAGAGAGAAACTCCCTTCTCCTTTTGAACAGTACCATGGGATCTTTAACATCCCCCCGAACAGGCAGATGGGATCTCAGTTTAATGTCTCATCCAAAGGACGGCACCTCCGACAATGTAACACCCACCCACCCCCCAGTACTCCATTGGAGTGTCAGCTTAGATTGTGTGATACCAAATCCCGACATGGGGCTTGAACCCATATCCTTCTGACTCAGAGGCTGACGCACATGGTATCACGGTGTCATTTATGGTCAGTTACTTCGAACAGTGCACGGCAACCATGTCCAGGCAAAAAAACCTAAACTAAATTTAGATCCTGTCATTTTATATTAACCACATTCCACTTCACTTTCCTCCCCCTCCACGTTGTTGAGGAATTTAATGAGGCCCTGATGTAGGTCTACGCCACATTTTGTGACACAAACACTGGGTGGCAATGACTACCAAAGCACATCCACGTGTCGTCCCCCCCGCCCAGCAAATCAGGCCCCTACATTGCACGGAGCGCTGTCAGACAGGGCAATTAAGTCTCAATTTGACTGTGATTGTGCAGAGGCGTGTGCCTGTTCAGCAACAGCTAGAACCATATCAGACAATTCAAAGTATTCAGACTCCTGTAACGAATTGGTTAGAGCGTTAGAGGACCAGGTTTGAATTCTGGGCAGGGCCAAACCTTAGGCAAGTTTCCTTACCCCACTCGCCTCTGTTTACCGAGCAGTAAGTTGGAACCCAGTTGTTATTCGTTTGGCAGATCGCTTTCCGGGGGTAATAATCCCTCCAAAAAAAAAATCATAATAATAATTTGGTCACTGAATCCACGACTGTTTGTGTGACACTGCTGTGCGCAAAAGCTGCCAAAATTTCCAAGTTCCACCATTTTGTTTTTCTGTGAAGTGAATAATCTTATTTCTCCGGGCGTCCTGGCCAGCAATCCCCCCAAAAAAAATAGTTCACTCATTTATGGCTTTTTGTGGGACGTTGGTATGCACAAATTCATTGCCGCATTCACCCACAAAACAGTCACTACACTTTACAGTATATGCAGTGACATACTTTGAGATGGTCTCCCGACATGAAAAGCACTATACCAAATATAAAGGTTAATATTACTTCCCTTGGAGACAATGATTGGTATGAGTGAGTCAAGCATTGCATTTAAAGCCTAAAGTTAACGACTCATTTTATTCACAGGAGCTCTGCCGCAACGCTGAGAGTGTTCCAATGAAGTTCTGTGGAGACCTGTAGCTCAGTGGTTAGAGCACTTACCTCGCAAACGAGAGGACCTGGGTTTGACCAGGGTAAAATGTTAGGCAAGTTTCTTTACACCACACGCCTCTGTTTACCTAGCAGTAAGCAGGAACCTGGTTATTAGTCAATTGACGGATCGCTTCTCTGGGGGTAATAATTCCTTCAAAATAAATAATAATAATTTGGTCATTCAGCTGCTTGTGGGACACTGCTGTGCGCCACTGGCTGCCGTATTTCGCCCACAAAATACACAGTCAATATACACTTTACAGTATACTCTGTAAAGCGCTTTGGGACCACTCGAAAACATGATAAAGCGCTGTACCAAATGCAAGGATTATTATTATTATTAAAAGTGGCCCAGGGAGCAGGATTGTCAGCAGCACTTCCTGTGACCTGACATCACAGAAGTCAGCCGTTTTTTCACAACTCGGGACCTTGAGATATTGGACACAGCCAACTGTGATCGAACAAAATTTCCCTGAAGAATATATAAATTATGGTTCATGAATTTGAACACAACAACCAAGTCGTTTCTTGGCCATATTTTTCAGTTTTATTAGTCACTTCCCTTCCCACTGCCTGTGTGGGGTGGAGGACAAGTGTGTACAATATCTGAAGAAAGCTTTTCTCAAATTGCATAACCTGTCCCCAGACGACTAATTCTAATCAAATTCTTGCTTCCGCTTAAACCCAGGAGTATTTAAACCAGTGAATGATTGCAACTTTCTACTGCGTGTGTTAGAGACAGTATGGAACCCCCAGTCCCTAAGTGTTTAGAACTAACTCCCACTGCAATTGGACTTCTATTTCATACCCCAGTCTTAAATAATCCTTAAAAACGCACGCTTTAACCATGCCAATGGTCAACTCACCTTCTCTTTTGCTCGGAGCCCAACCCCATTTATGTGTTATCCTATGTGAAGGATGCAATATAAATGAAAATTGTCTGGATCCATAACCTGCGTTAAAACAAAGCACAAAATAATGGCCAACTTCAGGGTCATCAGGTCACCATTGACATCACCTCCCACACAAGCACAAGAACCACTGCTCAATGTCACTTCCTTCAGGAAGGAGTCTACAACTCTGCACCAATTTTAAGACAAAATTGTTTCAACTAATAAATAGAAATAATCCGAGCCTTTGGTATGTTCAACAACATCTAGTGTGACGTGTAGTGGCTGTATGTTTTGTAGGCAAAAACAGCAGGCAATTTGCACACAGTAATGTCCTATAAACAGCCATGAAGTGAGTGAACGACCAATTTTTACCTGGGGGATTGCTGGCCAGGACACTGGGAGAAACTCACTTCTCTTTCAAATAGTACACGGGATCTTTAATGTCTACCTGAACAGGAATGGCTTACCATCTCATCTAAAGGACGGCACCTCTGACCATGCAGCACTCCCCCAGCACTGCACTGGAGCATCAGCTTAGACTCTGCAATTCCAAGTCCTGACATGGGGTTTGAACCCACAACAATCTGACTCAAGAGTGAGAGCACTACCGACTGACACACAGGCTGAAATAGGTGGGATTTCGGGTCTATAAACATGTTCACAAAATGTTGCACTCATTGTGCAAATAGGACACTGCTCTGAGCTCGCTAATTAGGGCTATATTTGTAAACCTGGTGTAAATTAGGTCAGTTACAAAGTAGTCCACTTTTTCTAACTCAACAACGATTTGTCCTACTTTTGAATAAAACTCCAAGAGTTTATTGACTGCTGACGTAAATAAAAGAAGTCAATCAGACCTGAGGTAACGTATCTGTAAATCAGGTAAGTTGCATCATAAACATCTGTAAACAATTATTATTGTTATTATTATTGTTATTATTATTGTTGTTATTATTATTATCATTATTATTATTATGTCTGTTAAACCCATCTGCAGATACGTGAAACCATTATCAGCATAAACAGATGCACAACCGGTTTAATTTCACTGCAAGTGTATCTGTAGGTAGCACGAAGTGCGGAAGATTTCTTAGAGAAAGGCTCCTAATGTCGTGCCTGCTTTACTATGGATCAATGTATCTCATAGGAATGTCAGAGCTTCTCGTTTAAACCCTGTCAGGTGTGTTGTTCCACATTAATACCAGATGTAAAAGCCTCATTCGCTGAAACAATGGTCTCAATTTATCTTGTTCATTCTCGGGCTGTGTGTCTGTGAACAGACAGACATCTCCAGCCAGCAGCATCTGCTGCTCCAATCCTGCTTCTCTTGTTTTTTTTTAGGCACCCGGAACATGCGGAAATCTATCACGGTGCTTAACACTAGCCAAACCAGACTGAAAGTTCCATCCATCTGACTTATACATGGAAATTCCTGTGTGCACTCTCCCCCCAGAGGAACTCTCCCTGTTTACCTAATTCTGGAAAGTATTAGGCGCAGGTTGCCGGAGCCAAGGGTTGGTGACCCCAGAGTGTGCATTGGGGTAACTGCTGGAGTTTAATCAGCTAATCACATAGCTTGTCATTGAGAGCACTGTCTGGCAACCTTTCCTATTGATTGACCAGCCAGACCCGTTTTCACAAGAGTATGTAAACCAGAGCAAATTGCAATCCATCAGAGTAATTTACTGTACACACTGAAGAAACCACTGTACACATTGCAGCTATAAATGGTATCAATGTTCGCAATTACATGCTGCCAAATTGAACACAGCAGTGACCCATGAACAGTCATGGATTGAGTCACCAAATTATGTTTAAGGGATTATTATCTCTGGAAAGTGATCCACCAATTGACTGGGCTCCAACTTACTGCTAGATAAACAGAGGCATGTGGACTAAAGAAACTTGCCTAAAATTTTGTCCTGCCCAAGGAATCGAACCCTAGTCCTCTCGCTCATGAAGCATTTCACACAAAAGGTAGCTGGTAGGTCTCAAAGCTTACATAACGTAAAGTCCAGTGGAGACCAGAAAGGAGCCAATCAGTTTGTGGTCTGCTGATTTCCCAAACCTCTGCATCAATTTAATGTCCAAAGATTAAGACCAGGTGAAATTTTGGACATTTCACAGGTACTAGGGATTCTGGCTGCCAAGCATTTATGAGACAGACATCATGACGACAGGAATATTACATCACCACACTCTCTGTATTATATTAGCCTATAGGTGTATCTTATGATGTCTATTGGTGCTTTCAGGTAAGTGATCACAAGAATGATTTACATTTATACAGCGCCTTTCACGTCAGGAGGAGGCCTCAAAGCGCTTCACACAAAGGCAAGCTCCTGACAGTTAGATTTGTGCTTAAGTGGCATTGATGGCTGTGTGAAGCGTTATTCCCTGCTGGGGAACACTGTCACTTTATCACAAGACATCATGTAGAGAATAAATGAGAGTGGAACACTTGGTAATAACATGAGCAATAGCTTGGCCTGAATGTGAATCAGTTGCCGGCTCTCTCGCTTCTGAGTCAGAAGTGTGTGGGTTGAAGCCCCCACATCAGGGACTTTGAGCTCACAGTTCAATACAACAGCAACAACAAAATTACTTTTGTATTGTGCCTTTCACGTCGGGAGGATGTACCAAGGCGCTGGAACAGTGCTGGAGGGAGCATTCCATTGTTATAGGTGCCGTCCTTTGGATAAGATGCTAAATCTGCCAGTTCAGGTGGATGTTAAAGATCCCACGGCACTATTCGAAAAGAGAAGGGAGTTTCTCCTGATGTCCTGGCCAACAATCCCCTGGATAAAATTGGTCACTCACTCGCGACTTCATTTTAACATCTTGGTGAAGTACAGCATCTCTGACAATCCAGTTCTTCCCCCAGCGTGAAACTGGAGCATCAGCGGAGACTGTGATTACAGCCCACATTAGATTCAGTTACCAAGGGTGGGGGCGGACAGACAGACGAGGATTGTACAGGATGTCCACAAAGTCCCGTTAGCACCATGTTTTTTTTCTGCAGTGCACTGACCACAACTCAAACACGTGGCAGACACGTGGACGATAATTGTACTTAGAAGCAATTTAATTGTATTCAGTAAAAGTGGTTAACTGTATTTGGATGTAAAAACCATAAAAATCATTGTAAGCAAGAAAACACAGAGAGGGGTAACAGAACTTTGTGGACGCCCTGCACAGGGTGAACTTGGCTGATGTAAGTGGCTCAGAATGTGTGGAGCTGATAAATAAAGACTAGCAGGGTGACCTTGTTTGAACATTTGCATCAATCAAGCTTTGCAATTCTTTCTGAAAGATCATGACAGCTCTTATACCGCGAAGGTGGAATACCATGAATAGATTTAAATACAGGATAAGGATACAAAGAGCTCCAACACACTAACAGTATTGAAGTTGGCACTTACAACACTGCTTTGTCACCCACTCTGAGACATCTTGTCATCTCATATAAGCATCCGTGCCGTTTCTTTTAATCTCTCCCTGGTTTCATCTCCACCGCCGATGCCACTGAGACTCAGAGCTACGCGCTCGAGGGAAGGTGAGCTTGCTGCCCACGGACAAGCCAAGGCTGGATGCGTTGTGCTGGCTCTCTCCATGATCTATTGAGAGGAGATATCCGTGAGGAAGTGTGGGAAGCAGAGAAAACCGAGACAGAGAATTTACAGCACAGAAGGAAGACATTAAACTCAGCGGCCTTATGCTGGTGCTAACTCCTCTACTGGAGCTATCCACTCTACAACAACGACAATAAATTACATTGGTATAGCATCTTTCATGTCGAGAGAACTTCCCAAAGTGTTGGACAGTCAAGGATTTGCATCCGAGCTGGGGGTTGGGATCAGGAGGGGTGGAGGGGAGAGTGGGGATAGGAGGGTGACTGAAGGCAGGGTCTTCAATTAGGCCTTGTAGGAGGCAAGTGAGGTGAAGCGACTGTAGGATGGAGATCCAGAGAGTGGAGGTAGAGAGGCTGAAGGCCAGATCCCACCAATGTGGAGCAGGTCAGAGTCTGCCGAGCAGAGGGAGCAAACGGGTTGGTATGGGATTAGCAGGTCAAAGAGGTAGGAAGGAGCTTTGAAAGGGAATACTCTAATGTATTCACTGGAGCTCTCCAATCTAATGTTCAGTCTAATAAAGTCTAACAATAGTCAGTCTAATAAACACTCTTAATAAGATCCCATGGCACTTACTTTATAGTATATTCTGTGAAGCGCTTTGAGACGTCTCAATGACGTGAGAAGGCGCTCTATCAAATGCAAGGATTATTATATTATTATCCAGACAAACGTTCTAAAATATGCCAACCTTTGCAATGTCCCTGAAAGCTTCACAGTGAACCAAAAAAGTCATTTGAATTTTAACACTCAATTTAACTTAGGACATCCAGAGCTGGGGCCAGCAAATGCAAGTTAGTGATCTAACTGATTGAATGGCCAGAAGGGTTTATTGTGTGAGACTGATGTAGCAATCATGAGTTCAAAATGTGTTAATGCTGTCATTAAACCCTTGCTCACTGTTGATATGTTGTCTACTCACTGATCCCTGAAAGTCACTGTGTTGGAGGTTAGCCCAGGCAGACACTGGGGGGTAGATTTATTGACTACTATTACCATGAGATTTCTTGACAATAAGTATCGGTAATGGAAAGTTACACCTTCTAAGGAAGGATGGACTTTTTATTCCAAAATAAAGGAAAAAGACCAATTGATTCCTAATCTGCAAATCTTTGAGTAGAAGATCTGGTGGATTTAAATACAACACAGTATGATTTGCATCTACGCAGCACCTTTCACATTCCAAAGTGCATGGACAGGCTACCCGAGTCAGCTATTTCTCACCCAATGACCCAATGGCACATATTGATGTTCCGAGACCAGCAATCAAGTGAATGTTCAATTTTATCTGGAGGATTGTTGGCCAAGATGCTGGGAGAGAGAGCGCATCCCAATCCAACAATCTATCTCTGGAATTTCCATATCCAGCTGGAATACATGGAAATCTCAACTTGGTTTGGATACTCTTAAGGATGATGATGGGTTTCCGCATGTGATAACACCCGGCTGACCCCCAAAAAATGCTGGGGGAGAAACTCCCTTCTTTTTTCAATTAGTACCATGGGATCTCATTACAAATGATCTGCACAGGACTGTAAGGCGCTATGCAAATGTAAGGTTGTTGTTGTTGTTGTAAGGCTGTCTCTGATATGTCAAAATGCCAATAAAAGTACCCGAGTGCCAAGATTCTTGGCTTGTGAGATCATTTTGTCTTAAAATTTCTGAGAGCGCTGAATTGTGGAAAATTCTTCAATTCAGTCTTTCTTTGGAAGCGGGTTGAAAAGAGGCTTATCATTTGGTGCTAATACAGCAAATAGAGCAACAGGTGTTAGCCTGGCTCAGACATCCACGCTCTCACCGCTGGATCAGAAGGTTGTGGGTTCAACCCCCACATCAGGTCTCTGAGTTCGCAGTCTAGGCTGAGGCTTGGGGAGCACTGTATTGTTGGAGGTACCATCCTTTGGATGATTCAGTCTGTCTCGTCTGCCTGTTCAGGTGGACATTAAAGATTCCACGGGACTATTTAAAAAGAGAAGGGAGTTTCTCTCTCCTGGTGTCCTGGCCAACAATCCCCCAAATAAAATTGGTCACTGACTCCATTGTGGGACATTGCAAAATTGGCTGTCGCATTCGCCTACAAAATACACAGTCACTACACTTTAGAATATTTCTTGTGAAGTACATTGAGATGTCGCCACATTGTGCTAAGGCACTGTGTCAGATGCAAAGATTATTGGTATAATTGGTGCTTACACAGCAGCAGATATTTAAGCAAAAATAACAAGGACATGCAGTGACAGTGTTCTGCCGGATATTTAATTTTTCCCAGAGATAAAAAAAAACTAGCTCTTACACCTCCGCAATATTAGAACAAACAGTCTTGTTTTCCCCCATAAGATTCCGCCACAATGATTGTTTTTATACTGCATGCTTTGACATTTCATTAACAGATCTGCCAGGCTCTGTGTGCGTTGTTATATGGTCCTGTGAATCAAAGCCATTAACTTATTAAACAACACACTTTAGGGAAGGGTTATGTTTTATGTTGGCAAGAACAGATGCAAATATTGTAGTGTGTTCTGATAAACTGCACAGATATGGCCTCTTTGCCAATTGCCGCTATAATAATAATAATAATAATAATAATAATAGCTATCCGAATGAGAACAGCATGAAAACTCGTGTCTTTTATATATATTGTACAGATAGTGTGACACATCGCTGCACACAGACTAACAGAAGCAGTGAAAGTGCCTCCAGGCCCAGACTGAGTGAGACTTGTTAGAATCATAGAATCATACAATCTTATAGCACAGAAGGAGGCCATTTGCCCCATCGTGTCTGTGCTGACTCTTTGAAAGAACTATTCAATTAGTCCCACTCCCCCGCTCTTACCCCATAACCTTGCAAATGTTTTCTTTGCAACTATATATCCAATTCCCTTTTCAAAGTTATTATCGAATCTGCTTCCACCAACCCTTTCAGGCAGTGCATTCCAGATCATAACATTCTGAGCCCTATAAACTGGGGCTAAATGTACTGAAGCCTACAGTTGTTTTATAAGTATTTGTATTATTAAAGAAAGTGAATAATAATCTTCATATTTGATACAGCATCTTTTGTATCAAGAGGACGATCCAGAGCGCTTCACAGCATAGTCTGCAAAGTGCAGTGACAATGTTTTGTGAGTGAGACTCAACAGCCAAATTGCCCACAGCAATGGCCCACAAACAGCCAAGGAGTGAGTGAGTGACCAATTTTATTTGGAGGATTGCTGGCCAGGACCCCAAGAGAGAAACTCCCTTCTCTTTTAGAGTTAGTGCCATGGTATCTTTAACACCCACCTGAACAGGCTGACAGACAGTTGGTTTAATATCTCATCCGAAGGATGGCACCTCCGTCAATGCAGCACTCCCCCAGCACTGTGCATCAGACTAAAGTGTATGGGTTTGAATTCCTGTCGTGGGGCTTGAACCTACAACCTTCTGATTCGGAGGCTACCAACTGAGCCAGGCTGACACACCGTTTTATGTTGCAACCGAGTATTTTTTTCGTCAGCCGGGTGGGTGTCTGACCCAGATAGACTGTTGGAAAGTATTAGGCGCTGGTTGGCAAAAGCCATGGTTTGGGGACTCCAGAGTGTGCTTTGGGGTAACTGCTGGAGTCTAACCAGCTAAAACAATAATAATAATCCTTGCATTTGATATAATAATAATAATAATAGCGCCTTATCACAAAATTGAGATGTCTCAAAGTGCTTCATATAGTCAATTGCGCACAGCAGAGTGCCACAAACAGTCATGGATTAAGTGACCAAATTATTCTTTATTTAAATTTTTTGGGGAGGGATAATTACCCCCAGAAAGTGACCCGCCAATTAACTAACGATTGGGTTCCTGGTTCCTAGGGAAACAGGTGTGTGGAGTAAGCGAACTTGCCTAAGGTTTCGGGAATCGGGAATCAAACTCGGGTCCTGTCGCTTGTGAGGTGAGCGTACTAATCACTACTCTACGGGACTCCAAATTCTAAACCCGCACAGCTTGCCATTGATAGCACCGTTTGGCATTATGTGATATGTACGCTAGCGATGTCCATACACACAGAGAGAACATACATGGAGACAGTTAGCAGTCGGGATAACACAGAAACTGGAGGCAAATTGGAGCAGTGAGGGTATTTCCTGCCAGGCAGACCGGAGTGCTGTTGTTGCCTTCAGCCTAATCTAAATGCTGTAGGTGGCTGTCGTACACAATAATAAAAGCAAGAGGCTGTATCGCAACAGAACTCCATCAGACATTGCCGTGGGCAACCCGCCTCCTCCACCATCACCACCATCCTATCCAAATGTCTCAGGATAATTTAGAAATAATGTGTGTAAATGGCCAGCCGGCCGGCTTGCTTAGAAACAAGTGTTTCTTCAACCATGGGATCACTAATGCATCCATTTAGATGTTTCTTTTTCATAATCCGTCTGCGCTGCAGGGCACTTACTTGGCCAAAGCGAACAGCAGACTATATTTAGCCGACCGAGCTCCGAGGTAATAGACTTTGGATTCTTTTGAGTATGTATTTGTAAAGTCTTCTTCTACCAATGCCCTCTCTCCTGCACCCCCCAGTGTTTGTTAATAAGTGCTTTATTACAAATGATATGAGCTCAAACTACAGCTCGCTTTTCACTGCAGGAAAAGAGGGAGAGAACGATTTCTCTATTCGCCCTTCGTCTAATAGAGCAATCCCTTCACTCTCCACCTGCCAGTGTTCTGTTCTTGGGAGACTGCTTATGCTTCTAATCTGTCATGCAAACTCCTAGGAATACGTCCACCTGGGTTTAGATTGGCAAATGCCTGCAATACGTCCCCAAACCCTCCGCACCCCACCATCAGTGTCTGTGCCTTCAGCCACTGCGCCCCTAACTTCCGTAACTCGCTGCCATCCGACTCATCTCTTTATCTACCTTTAAATCCCACCTGAAGACCTACCTCTTTGACAGGAGCTGTAGAACCCCTCCAATCGGGTTTCCGTACCGCCCACAGCCCAGAAACAGCCCTGGTCAAAGTGACAAATGACATTCTGACCATCTGCGACCAGGGCTCCCTCTTCCTCCTCATCCTCCTTGACCTCTCTGCTGCCTTCTCTGTCATTCTCACTCCATTGACCACTCTGTCCTCATCCACTGCCTCTTCTCTTACCTCAATGGCTCTGTCCTTGACTGGTTCAGATCGTACTTCCTACACCGCCTCCATTTCATCTCCACAAACGGTTTCTCCTCTGGCCCCCGCGCCATCTCATGTGGCATTCCTCGTGGCTCTGTCCTTGGTCCCCTCCTCTTCAATATCTATATGCTCCCTCTTGGTGATATCATCCGCAGACATGGGGTCAACTTCCACATGTATGCAGATGACACCCAACTGCACCTCTCTGCCTCCACCCTCGACTCCAGGACCACTGCTGTGCTGACAGAATGTCAGTTAGACATCAAGTCCTGGATGACAGCGAACTTTCTTTAGTTGAATGTCAACAAGACTGAGGCTCTCCTGATTGGCTCCCGTCATCGCCTCCTCACCTCAGGCGCTGACAGCATCACCCTCCATGGTTGCACACTCCACCTTACTAACCCAGTCCCGAAACTTGGGGTCTTGTTTGACCCTCAACTATCCTTTCTACCCACATCTGTGCCATGACCCGCTCCGCCTTCCCCACCTCTGCAACATCGCCGGCTCCACCACTGTCTCACACCACAGGCCACCAAGACCCTCACACATGCTTTCATTACATCGAGGCTTGACACTGCAAACTCATTGCTCGTCGGTCTCCCGAACGCCTCCCTCCATAGGCTGCAGATCATCCAGAATTATGCACCGTGTCCTCTCCCACATCAAACTCCATGACCTTATCAACCCCATCCTTGCCCGACTCCACTGGCTTCCCATCACACAAAGGATATAGTTCAAAGCCCTCCATAGTCTTGCTCCCCACTACAACAACAACAACAGGATTACATTTGTATAGCGCCTTTCACGTCAGGAGGATGTCCCAAGGGACTGGACAGTGTATAGCTTTACAGACCTGAGCTGGGGTCAGGGAGGGAGAAGGGAGGGGAAGGGAAGGGGAGTGGCCGATGGCATGGTCGAAGAGAAGAGTTTTGAGGCGGGACTTGAAGGAGGCTAAGGAGGGGGTGAGGCGGAGTGATTGGGGCAGAGTGGCTGAAGGCTCTCCCGCCAATGGTGGGGTGGGAGGATTGGGGGACGTGGAGAGGCTGGAATCAGCTGAGTGGAGGAAGCGGGTAGGTTGGTAGGGGGTTACGAGGTCGCAGGGTGAGGCTATGGAGGGCTTTGCAGGTGAGGACCAGGATCTTGAACTGGATCCTCTGAAGGATAGGGAGCCAATGGAGTCGAGCGAGAATGGGGGAGATGGGGTCATGGAGTTTGGTGCGGGAGAGGACACGGGCTGCAGAGTTCTGGATTATCTGCAGCTGTGGAGGAAGGAGTTGGGAAGGCCGACACGCAGGGCATTTGCATAGTCGAGCCTAGAGTGATGAAGGCATGAACAAGAGTTCCAGTGACGTGAGGGGTGAGGTAGTGGCGGAGTCAGAGATGAGGGAAGGCAGAGTGGGTCATGGCTTGGATGTGGGGAAGAAAAGAGTGTTGAACAAGACACCTCGGTTCCTGACTGGCTTTGGTGAGTTGCAGTGTGCACCCATGGAGATTGATGCCGACAGAGCCTGAGGTGCGGAGGCGCTGACACGAGCCGATCAGGAGAGCCTCAGTCTTGTTCACATTCAACTGTAGGAAATTTGCCCTCATCCAGGACTTGATGTCCGACAGAGTCTGACAGGACAGCAGTGGGCCTGGAGTTGAGGGTGGAGGCAGAAAGATAGAGTTGAGTGTCATCCGCGTACATATAGAAGTTGACCCCATGTCTGCGGATGATGTCACCAAGGGGGAACATGGAGATATTAAAGTGGAGAGGGCCAAGGACAGAGACCTGGGGGACGCCAGATGTGACAGTGCGGGGACTGGAGGAGAAACCGTTAGAGGCAACAAAGTGGAGACGGTGAGAGAGATAGGAATTGAAACAGGCAAGGGCAGGTCTGTGAAGATTAAGTAAAGAGGAGAGGTGGTGTATGAGAATGGAGTGGTCGACAGCGTCGAAGGCGGCAGAGGGGTTGAGGAGCACAAGGAGGCAGAGGGAGCCCTGATCACAGATGTTCAGAATGTCATTAGTGACTGTGACCCCCAGGGCTGTTTCTGTGCCATGGGTAGCGCAGAAGCCGGATTGGAGGGGTTCAAAGAAAGAATGGCGAAAAAGAAAGAAGCGGAGCTGGGACACGATGACTCATTCCAGGACCTTGGAGAGGAATGGGAGGTTAGAGATGGGGCGGTAGCTGGAGAGCTGGGATGGGACCAGGGAAGAATGGGGATTTTTCAGGATACCGTCTGTGGAAAAAATATTCCTCCCTCTTCCTCTCCACTGTTCTGGAGTCATCTGAACTCCTACACCTCTGGCCCTCACAGACCGATCTCCCCTCCTCACTATCTTTTCTCCACAACTCCCTCTCCTCCATTCTGGACTCCCTTGCCCACCTCACCTCCCAAACTGCCTCATACTCCCCTAAATCCTCCTGGTACACCAGCCATCTCTGTTCCCTCAAGGCACAAGTGCAAGCTGCCGAACGCACTACCTCTGTGACCTCCTAACCCCCTACCATCCTGCTCGCTCCCTCCGCTCAGCAGGCTTCACATCCCCCGCCTTGCCCGCCCCACTTTTGGCGGGCGGGCCTTCTGCTACTTTACCCCCACCTTCTGGAACTCCTACAGTCCCTCCGCCTCGCCCCCTCCCTTGCCACCTTAAGAGTCATCTCAACACCCTCCTCTTCGACCGTGTTTCGATCACCTTGCTTCCCCCGCTGACCTCCACCCTCCCCAATCCTGTCCACCAGCTCAGGTCCGAAACACTGACTGTCCAGCGCCTTGGGACGTCCTCCCAACCTAAAAGGGGCTTTACAAATGTAATTTTGTTGTTGTATAAAATACACGTTATTGTTTTTATTTGGATTGACTTATTTAGGTACATTTCAGATGGTTCAGAACGTGGCAAATTGTTTAATTCATTCTTAAGACTGATGTCAGCTTTCTGTAGTTCTTAATATTATTCCGAAGGTGGGGGGGAAGTGGGGGAGGGGATTTCTCCCCAAAGGAGGGTGGATTGAGGTGATTGCATCTCACACACAGAATAGTTTGTTTCATTCATTGATTCTTGTTCAATAAAAGTGACAGAGCATAGTATCTACCTTACGTGACAAGTATAAAGTGCGGTAGTGAATTGGTTAGAGCACTCGTTTCGCAAGCGAGAGGACCCGAGCTCGATTCCCGGGCGTGGCAAAACCTTACATAAGTTTCCTTACTCCACAAGCCTCTGTTTACCTAGCAGTAAGTAGGGACACAGTTGTTAGCCGACTGACAGATCGTTTTCCAGGAGTAATAAATAATCTCTTCAAACACGACTGTTTGTATGACACTGCTATGTGCAATTGACCCCCAAAATACAGTCAATTCACTTTACTGTATGTCCTGTGAAGTGGTTTGAGATCTCAACGATGTGATAAGCCACAATATCAGATGCACGGATTATTATTATTATTAATATAAACCGGCAGTAATAGATTAGATTTACATAGTTCTAATTGACTCAGATGCCTTTCCAATCAGATGGTTACATTTGCCTGGCTTTAATTTCTCCGTCTGTTGATGAGATACTGGCCTTATGTGCTATCACATTCTCTCTTTTATGATTCCCAGAAGATGATACAGCAGCTTTAATATTTTCTGTATCAATCATCTTGATGAAGTGGTTGTGGCTGGTTTTATTAAGTGGGAGATTTAAAACAAAAAATCGAGCCTCCTGTTCCCCCTGAACAAATTTCCAAGATTAAAATCCAGCCCATGCAACGGGCTGTTAAATGATACCAAATCAGTAACTGTACAATACAATACAAAATGACATGCTTTCACGTCAGGCAGACCTCCCAAGGCGCTGGACAGTCAGTGATTTGAACCCGAGCTGGGGGTTGGGATCAGAGGATGGTGGAGGGCAGGAAGGATAGGAGGGTGACCAATGGTGCAGTCGAAAAGGAGGGTCTTGAGATGTGCCTTGAAGGAGGCAAGAAGGCAAAGCGACTGTGGGATGGAGTTCCAAAGTGTGGATGCGACTCAATCTGAAATGTTCTCACAGCCTAACACTGGTTTAAGTCAAGAGATAATAACAATGACAATAATAATATAATAATAATTCTTGCATTTAATATAGCACTTCATCATGTCATCGAGACATCTCAAAGTACTTCACAGGATATACTGTTATATACTGTGGATAGCGATAAGGCACTATATCAAATGCAAGGATTATTATTGTATATTATTATATTATTGGAGTCACTGTAGCTCAGTGGTTAGAGCACTCGCTTTGCAAGTGAGAGACCTGGGTTCAATTCCAGGCAGAGGGCAAAACCTTGGGCAAGTCTCCTTACTCCACACAGAGCCTAATAATAATCCCTTCAAAACCAAAAACAATAATAAATTGGTCATTTTCAATCTATGACTGTTTGTGGGACATTGCTGTGCGCAATTGGCTGCCGGGTTCACCCACACATACACAGTCAATTCACTTTACAGTGTGTTCTGTGAAGCGCTTTGAGACGTCGAGAAGACGTGAAAAGGCGCTAAATCAAATGCAAGGATTATTATTATATATATATATATAATAATACTTTGAATGCGCTGCATTCCTTGAGACTTCATTGAGTATCTCAAAGGCCGTTGCACATCCTGCCTCGATGAGCCATCGCAATAACGTTCTCCTGTCTCAAGGCTGAAAACCACGTAGGTCGCAGAACAACTAATGCCAAGTCTCTCTCGCTCTCTCTCTATCAGTTCTTTCTCATGAAAACCTAGCTTGCTCGAGGTCACGGGCAACTTGAGACAAGCGAGGAGGAGGTGGCTGCAGGTGTAACTTTCCTTCTTGTCAGGATTCACTAAGTGTGAGCACTGTAATCACTACTTAATCATGATGACGGAGCAGTTTCCTCACATTTACCAGGTTGTTTTGAACATAATGCAATAGCGTCCCAGCACACACACTGATCACCCAAAATAACCCTCCTCTCATTGACTGTTAGGTACTGTGTATAATAGACCCCAGCATGAGTCACAACCTGTAGATAGTAAATAACTGGTTATTACAGTCGTGGCTGGCAATCCCCCAAATAGAATCACGGAGATTTGGAACATTGCTGTGCGCAAATTGGCTGCCAAGTATCCTTACAAACCCAGCTCAGTTGGTGAATAGGTCAGAAGATTCTGCGTTCAAGTTTACGCTGATACTGCAGGTGCGTTTCATTATCAGAACTGCCATCCTTTGGATTAAATGTTCAATCGAGACACTGACTGCCTGTTGCCTGTTCAGGTGGATGTCAAAGATCCCGCGGCACTATTTGAAAAGAGAAGGGAGTTTCTCTCTCCCGGTTTCCTGGCCAACAATTCTTCAAATATTGCTGTGCGCAACTGGCTGCTGCCTCTGACAAAAGGCACAGTCACTACACTCTACAGCAATTCCTTGTGAAGCACATTTAGGCATTTTGCACGGCATTAAATTCTAGACAGTGAATATTTACATATGACTGTTTGTGGGACACTGCTGTGCGCATTTGGCTGCCACGTTTCACCCACAAAAATATACAGATTTCACGGTATATTCTGCAAAGCACTTTGTGACGTCTCGAAGATGTGGTAAGGCGCTATATCAAATGCAAGGATTATTATTAGTAGTATTATTGTGCCATGGCCATGATAAATCGTTTTCCTCCTGTTTGTTTTTTAATATTACATTTACTACAAATGTGAATTTTCTGACTAATTTGCTGCTTTATTGCTTTTTAATGGTTTATTTGAAGATGTTTACTTGAACACTCATCCTTTCAGTAAGCACATTTCTGCTCTGCTTATTATAATAATAATAATAATAATAATAATAATAATAATAATAATAATAATAGCATTTAATATACTGCCTTTCACATCAAGAAGTCGTCTCAAAACGCTTCACAGAATTTACTGCAAAGTATAGTGACTGTATATTTGTAGGTGAATGTGGCAGCCAATTGGCAGCAATATCCCATAAACAGCCAAGGAGCGAGTGACCAATTTTATTTGGAGGATTGTTGGTCAGGACACCAGGAAAGAGAAGGAAACTCCCTTCTCTTTTCGAATAGTGCTACAGGATCTTTAACGTGTACCTGAACAGCCAAACGTGACATCAGTTCAAGATATCATCTGGCGGATGAATTGTTACAATTATTGGATTAAAATTATCTTTTAATTTCTGGGAGAATCGCGGAGAAAAGGACATTTTTGATTTTATGATATTTGAAGATAGCAGGAGACGGAAATAATATCAACAAGTTTATAAAAACAACAACAACAACTTGTGTTTTTATGACTCGCTTCTCACAGGGCAGGATCTCAGAGCGCTTAAATACTGCCCTTCACAGAGGGAGAAAGAACATTAAACTACTTTTCAAGGTCATAACATTATATGGATGTTTACCTCCGACCAGTAACTACCCCGAACAGGGACTTGAACTCATATAGTCTAAGCTGACGCTCAAGTGCAGTGCTGGGGAGAGTTGCATTATTGGAGGTGACGTCCTTTGGATAAGATGTTAAACCGAGGCCTTGTCTGACTGCCCAGGCGTGTGTTAAAGATGGAACTAATTGGAAAAGAGACGGGAGTTTCTTTCACCCGATGTCCCGTCCGACAATTCCCCAGAAAGAACTGATACTCGCTCCTGGCTGTTTGTGGGACGTTGCCGTGCGCAAAATTGGCTGCCACGTTTCACCTACACAATACACAACCAGGACACTTTGTGGTATATCCCGTGAGGATTCCCCTGGTGTGACAGGAGCTTGTATGAAACATAAGTAATGGTTATTTATTTCACAGCAAACCAGAGCCCGCACCAGCTCAGCTGAGCAGAGCAGAGCCCAGCTTTGTTTAGTCATTCTCTTACAGCCATGTTGGTAACTGTGTAACAGGTCACAGTCCTACAGAGTTGAAATGATAATTTGGAGTCTCTGCTGATAAGAAACATAAAACCACTCACTAGAGAGAAACGACTCTCTCTCTCTTTCTCTCTCTCTGGGTTTTGATTAAAACCCTGCGGTCATTCAATTCATCGTCATTAGTCTCCCCAGACATTAGCATGGAGCTGTGCTGCTGTGGGCTTTATTAAGCTAAATGTCGTTTAACGCTGCAAAGATGATAGTGTGACAATCTGCTCGTACGTGATGGTGTGATCATTGATAATATATTCGTTTTGGAAGGTTTTCAGGCGGGACTTGAAAGAGGGGAAAGAGGGGGCGAGGGGGAGGGATTGAGGGAGAGGGTTGCAGAGTTTAGGGCGTAGTGGCTGAAAGCGCGACCTCCGATGGTGGGGCGGAGGGTGCGAGGGACGAGCAGAAGGCCGGTGCCAGTCAAGTGAAATATACAGGGTCTTCACAAAGACTTTGTTTTACACCTCGCACTGACCAACAGAATGATGATCATTGTGTTTAGAAGCACTTAATTGTATTCAGTACAAGTGTTTAACTGTATTTAGGTGTCCAGAGGTTCTGTGTGAGTGAGTGAGTGAGTGAGTGAGTGAGTGAGTGAGTGAGTGAGTGAGTGAGTGAGTGAGTGAGTGAGTGAGTGAGTGAGTGAGTGAGTGAGTGAGTGAGTGAGTGAGTGAGTGAGTGAGTGAGCGCCATCATTTTCACGGCAGATAAAGATCTGTCACTATGTTCGGTGCCACATCTTCGGTAAGAACATAAGAATTAGGAGCAGGAGTAGGCCATTCAGCCCCTCTAGCCTGCGGTCTCACCAGGGCCCTATACAGTTGCAGCAAGACTTCCCTACTCTTATATTCTAACCCTTTTGTAACAAATGCCAACATACCGTTAGCCTTCCTAACTGTTTGCTGTACCTGCAAACTAACTTTTTGTGACTGGTGTACAAGGACACTCAAGTCCCTCTGAACGCTAACACTATCTTGTCTCTCCCCTTCTAAAAAATAATCTGCTCTACTGTTTTTGCCACCTAGGTGGATGACTTCACACTTCCCTATATTATACTTCACCTGCCCCCTATTTGCCCACTCCCCTAGCCTATCTATAGCTCATTGCATTTTTGTAATGTCATCCTCGGTGTTTACTCTCCCTCCTAGTTTAGTCTCATCTGCGAATTTGAATATATTAAGTTCGATGTCCTCATCTAGATCATTGATGTAGATAACGTAGGTAACGTGGATGGAGTCGGTGAGCAGGAAGTTACTGGCGTCAGACATTGTTACACTCCACTCATCTGCAACGGAAAATAAACATTCATTGTAAGAAAAAAAACGGGGGTGGAGGGGTAACAGGACTTTGTGAACGCTCTGTACAATGTGCAGCAGCGGCTACAGTGTGGGTTCTCAGGCTCACGTCTTAGAGCTCCCAGTGGGCCCTGAGGAATGAGCGCACGTGCTTATTAAACATACATTGTTGGTAGCGCAGGATTGCTGCAAGCAATAACTGAAGTGTTGTGCGTGCCTTCACTGCTCTCCACTGCCCAGAGCACACAGATAGGTATACACTGCACATCCGCTCTGAGACACCGTCACATCTGATTCCTGAGAGCTCCAACCCTCCCAGTCTTTAAGGCTGTCCATTTATTTGCCTTAACAACAACGACAGCAAATTGTATTTACATAGCGCCTTTCACATTGGGAGGACCTTCCAAGGCACTCGACAGTGAAGGGTTTGGGACACTAACCTGCATGGGGAGCACTGTATAAATGCAAATTGTTGTTGTTTCTGTTGTTTGACCCCCACCCCCAAGCTGGGGCATGGGATCAGGAGAAGTGGACAGCAAGGTGTGGGCGGGGGGGTGCAAAGGTGACCGAAGGAGCGGTCAAAGAGAAAAGTCTTGAGGTGGGTCTTGATGGAGGCAACGGAGGGGGCGAGGCGGAGGGGCTCTGGGATGGAGTTCCAGAGGGTGAGGGCAGGAAGGCTGACGGCCCGACCTCTGATGGTGGGCCGGGCAGGACGGCGGGGGTGGGGGGGTTACGGGGTTGTAGTGGGGACGTGGAGCAGGCCAGTACCCACCTAGTGGAGAAAGTGAGCAGGTTGGTAGGGTTTTGGGAGGTCACAGAGATAAGGGCGGAACAAGATGGTGGAGGGCTTTAACGATGAGAACTCTATCCTCTAGGGGGTGGGGAGCCAGTGAAGCTGGGCGAGAATGGGGGTGATCAGGAGGCTTTGGCTTGTTATTAATCCTTGCAGTTGATATAGCACATTATTACATCGACAAGACCTCTCGAATACGATTGATTGTGTGTGTTTTGTGAGCAGACACAGAGGCAACTAATTTGCGCACAGCAATGTCCCACGGGCATGTTTACAAATGCAGGAGCTCACTCGCAGCTTTTTGCTGTCCTGAATATAGAAGCAAAAGCCTCGTCTTTAGAGGACAGACTTAGTACAGCATACACACACGCATGCATACACATACACACACAAAACACACACACACACACCACAAACACACAACAAAAACATACATGCATGCACACAACACAAACACACTCACGCACGCACACACACAATACAAACACACACACACACAATACAAACACACACACACCACAAACACACAACAAACTCACACGCACAACTCAAACACGTGCACGCACACATACACATGCACATACACAAAGGAATAAGGCAAATTTAGCAAAAAGAAAAACGTGAGAAATTTAGTCTGAAACAACACTGAAAATATCAGTTACCGTTCCACATGATTGTTTTTCAGGCACTTTGCCTCTGAGACAACAGATAACTATTCATGTATTCATTTCCTGAAGGCACTGATTCTAACCCAACCATGACTTTGAATTCACAGACTTTTAACTCACACGGACTCTCCAGTGCAGTGTTGGGGGAGTATTGCATTGTCGGAGCTGCTGTCCTTCAGATGAGATGTTAAACCAAGCTCCTGTCTGTGCCTCTTCAGATGGATGTTAAAGATCCCATGGCACTATTTGAAAAGAGAAGCAAGTTTCTCTCTCCCGTGTCGTGATCAATAATCCCCCAAATAAAATTGGTCGTTCACTCCATGCTTTTTTGTGGGCAAATTCTGTTTTGCAAATTAGCTGCCGAGTTCACCTACAAAATACACAGTCACTGCACTTTATATTAAAATCCTGTGGAACACTTTAAGGCAATCCATTGATGTGCTAAGGCACTATTATTATTATTATTGATAAGGATAATTATGTTTTTATTATTGAAACTGAGCTTTAAAACTTATTTTGCTTTGTGGTTATTTTTATAATATCGTTATTGATAATAATGTATTGTTATTATTAATAATAATAATACATTTGGTATCGCGCCTTTCACATCAGGAACATGTCTCAAATAATAATAATAATCCTTGCATTTGATATAGTGGCTTATCACGTCATCGAGATATCTCAAAGGCACTTCACAGAATACATTGCAAAGTGGATTTACTGTGTATTTTGTGGGTGAAAAATATATTCATTTCTCATCTGAAGGACGGTACCTCTGACAATGAAACACACCCCCAGCACTGCTCTGGAGTGTCAGCTTAGACTATGTGATTCCAAGTCTTGATGTGGGGGCTTGAACCCACAACCTTTTGACTCAGAGACGAGAGAGAGAGAGAGCGCTACCACCGAGCCAGACTGACAACATTTTATAATTACAGGTTGAAAATTTAATTCCCAACCGCACTGGGGTTTGGTATAAATCTTTATTATTTACCGAGGAGAGCGTAGTAATGAAAGTGCTCAAACCGGGTGAAAACGAACACTACACTCCGGTATGAATGACATGAACCGCACAGAGCCCTCTCTCACTGAGAAGTTCCTCATCAATATGTTACCACTGACCCAGTTAAAACAGGTAAAGATGAACAAAGTTGAAAATCATCTTTCCCTCATAAAATGTGTTAGGTTATAAGTGTAAAATCACGATTTGTTTGATTAAAATTCATACTAAGTACATCGCACCAGCAAAACCTCCCTCCTGGAGGGTCGACAAGCTGTGCAATGCTGCACTGACAGTAATTTATAATAATAATCCTTGCATTTGATACAGCGCCTTATCACGTCGTTTGAGACATCTCAAAGCTTCACAGGATGCACTGTAATTTGTTTGTTGTTGGTGGCAGTGTCCACCGCAACCACCAGATACCAATATGGACCCAAAATTGGGACTGATGCTCCTTGTATTTACCAATCGCTACCCACAGGGTAACAGCTCTAGAACTGTGCAGTGCCAGGATTCCCCACTCGGAGGGCGCCCAGCACCATGTCCCACCAGTTGGCCCAATGTTCACGATGGCAGGTGCAGCGCAGAAGGTTCCCAGGTGAGTCCACCAGCAGCACAATATCATCCACAAACATAAGCGCTGCCATCCAGTTAGAGAGGCTTGGAAAAGATGCACCAAGTCCTTCCCCCTCTGTGTTACTGTCACTTCCTCCTCGCTCGCTCGCTCACTCGCCGAGCACTTGTCTCCCGGAGACGCATTGCAGTTCTGTTGAGCCTAATTATTTCAGGGGATGTTTGAGCATTCTGTGGCTTTGCCTACGGACATGCACATCAATCTTCCTCACATGTCGGGCCTCCATTCTGCTTTAGCGTGCGTTGTCAACATTAAAATCCATCTGTTCCACTGTCACTCAGCGACCTAACGGATTCAAATCCATTAACCACACACGGCCTCCCCTCTACTGATCATCTGGCCTCACAGCCTGGACCCATCAGTGAGGATTTTACCAGGAGGAACCTCGTCTGTCCATTAACAGTCAGACTCCAGACACGATCCACCAGGACTCGATCTTCATAGACGATCGTCACAAACTTGGCAGCCGATGTCCTCCAAACAATTTGTTAAATTTCCTATCCATATAATTTAATAACAATAATAACAATGGCGTTATTGCATTTGATATAGCGCCCTAGCACGTCTTTGAGGCGTCTCAAAGCGCTTCGCAAAATATATTGTAAAGTGTAGTGACTGTGCATTTTGTGAGCGAAATGCGACATCCATTTGCGCACAGCGTGTCCCACAAACAGTCATAGATTGAGTGACCACGTTTTTTAAGGGATTATTGCCCCCGAAAAGCCATCCATTAATCAACTAACAACCGAAGATTGTGGGTTCAAACCCCATGTCCGGACTTGGAATCACACGGTTTAAGATGACACTCCAACGTAGTATTGGGGTTTGTTGCATTGTCGGAGGTGCCGTCTTTCAGATGAGATGTTAAATGCAAGGATTATTATTTTAATTATATTAGGACGGCACAAACACCGACTTCAAACCCAGGTCACGTCAGCCTGTTCAGGTGGGTGTTAAAGATCCCATGTGAAAAGAGAAGGGAGTTTTTCTCTCTCTCCCAGTGTCCTGGCTAACAATCCCCCAAATAAAATTGGTCACTCACTCCGAGGCTGTGTATGGGATACTGTTGTGCACCATTGGCTGCCGCGTTTCAAAATGCACAATCAATCCATGTTACAATATATCCTGTGAAGCGCTTTCAGACGTCTCGACAGCGCAATAAGGCGTTATATCAAAAGCAAGGATTATATTTTAATATAAAATAGATTTTTTGTAATACAGAATGTATTTAGCAATTAATATACAGTATAATGATATGTATTATTGTGATGTTAGACTGAGCTTATTTATTATAGAATTTGTTGTACTGTGACAGCAGCTGTGAACAATCTGAGACCACGATTCTTAGCCGATTCATGTGCTGACATCTCCTCCTGGTGGAAACATCGAGCAATTTCTCATGTCAAACTGAAGCCAAAGCCAAATGACAATTTGCAGAATGTGCAGAGAATTTCACTGTCAGGGATGTGGACACAGAGACAGGACCTCGGGGCTTAATGTCTTGCCCTCGTGAATGAAGGAACAGAAATGGACAACACAGCAGGAGACCACTTGGCCTTTTGTTTGAAGTCGGTGTCTGTGCCGTCCTAATAATAATTATAATAATAATCCTTGCATTTGATACAGCACCTTATCACATCATTGAGACATCACAAAGCGCTGCTCAGAATAGACTTTAAGTGGATTGACTGTGTATTTTGTGGGTAAAATGCGGCAGCCAATTGCACACAGCAATGTGGATTGACAAACAGTAGTGGATTTGCTGACTATATATTTTTTGGAGGGATTATTGCTCCTGAAAAGCGATCCATCAATTGACTAACAACTGGGTAAACTGCTTGCGAGGTGAGCGCACTAACCACTAGGTTATAGGACTCCACAATCCCAATTCCCTGCTCTGTCCCCGCACCCTCCCTAGTATTAAGTAAAGAGGGTGGAACAGATCCCATCAGGTCGGAAAGAGACCTGGTTATTGGTAACCTTTGACTTGCGATTTCTCCGCCAGCTGCAGACAAGTTGTTTAGTTTTAATTTAATGTCCGTTTTAATTTCAGTTTGCCTGCAAGAAACAAAGCAATCAGCCGAACGAGAATAACATTCTCAAAGCCTCTTTGCGGCTTATCCTGTCGGATAAGACTGGGTCCCCGTAGCAAAAGGCTCCAATTGTTTCAGTAGCTTAAGTTCGGACACAGCAAAACAGGAGAGGTTGCAGTGACCAGCCATGTGCACACACCAGCCTGGCACAGGCTTCAGCCCCATGGTACAGTCCGTACTTCCATGGAGTCCTGTAGCATAGCAGTTAGAGCACTCGACTCCAAACGAGAGGATCTGGGTTCGGTTCCCAGGTGGGACAAAACCTTAGGCAAATTTACCTGTTTACCAGCAGTAAGTAGGAACCCGGTTATTGGTCGATTGGTGGATTGCTTTCTGGGGGTAATAATCCCTTAAAAAATAATCATAAAAATTTGGTCAAGACTCTATATCAAATGCAAGGATTATTATTATTATCATTGCAGCAGTTTGCACACCACGGCCTGGCATTTGCTGTATGACCAGCTCTGTGCTTCAAACAGGAGCAATGCTGGAAGGCAAATCCGCTCAGTCTCATCATAGCTCACACAGGCCATGAGCTGAGCTAAAGTTTTGATCGACCAACAAGATCACAAGATGGGTTTGGATGAAGACCCTTCAGCCCATCTGATCTCACTCCTCGAGCACACCCAACCTGTCCATCGCAGCATCAAGCTGCTTTTTAAATGAGTCCCCGTGCCCTGCCTCAAACACCCTTCCTGACAACCCGTTCCAGTCGTTAGTTAGCCTCTGGGTAAAGAAAACCTTGGTTGTTGGGTGAATGATATTGGACATGATTGGTATAGTGTTTACAAACCAGTTCATTAGGATTTCTAGTCAAATGCATTGAACAATAAGGATTCATTGTAGTGTGTATGGGTCTATATAAAATTATAATAATTGTGATATGTGAATAATACAACAATAATAATAATAAAGCTAATATTGATATAACCTTGTGCTTGATGTAACATCAGACGGACCAACAACAACGTGACATTTTATAGTGCCTTTCACGTCGGGAGGACATCCCAAGGCACTGGACAGACAGTGTTTCGGACCTGAGCAGGAAGTTGGGATTGGGAAGGATGGAGGGAAGCAGAGAGATCAAAAGCATGGTCGAAGAGGAGAGTCTTGAGACGGGCCTTGAAGGAGGTCAAGGGAGGGGGCGAGATGGAGGGATAGCGGGATGGAGTTCCAGAGGGTGGGGGCAGAGTGGCAAAAGGCCCAATGGTGGGGCGGGCGAAGCAGAGGACGTTAAGCAGGCCAGAGCCCGCTGAGCGGAGGGAGCAAGTAGGTTGGTAGAGGGTTAGAAGGTTGCAGAGGTAGGGAGGAGCGAGGCCATGGAGGGGTTTGAAAGTGAGGACCAGGATCTTGAACTGTATCCTCTGTGTGAGGGGAAACCAGTGGAGTCGGGTGAGGATGGGGGTGATAGTGTCACAGAGCCTGGTGAGGGAGAGGTCATGGGCTGCAGAGTTCTGGATGATCTGCAGCCTATGGAGGGAAGAGTTGGGGAGGCCGACAAGCAAGGAGTTTGTATATTCAAACCTCAGTGTAATGAAAGCGTGTATGAGGGTCTCGGCGGCCTGCGGTGTGAGACAGTGGCCGAGCCGGGTGATGTTGCTGAGGTGGGCGGAAGGCAGAGCGGGTCATGGCATGGATTTGGGGTAGAAAGGAGAGTTGAGGGTCAAATAAGACGCCATGGTTCCAGACTGGGAAGTGTGCAACCATAGATGGTGATGCTGTCAGCACCTGAGGTGTGGAGGCACTGACGGGAGCCAATTAGGAGAGCCTCGGTCTTAACTGAAGATAGTTAGCTCTCATCCAGTTTGCATAGTCGAGCCTCAATGTAATGAGAGCGTGTATGAGGGTCTCGGTGGCCTGCGGTGTGAGAACGTGGTGGAGCCAAGAGATGCTGCAGAGGATTTAACAGAATTTAAAAGAAACTTGATGCATACTACAACAACAACAAAAACTTGCATTATTATCTGATGTTTCACATGAGGTAATATAAACACGGGCATTAGTTAACCCGAAAGTCCTGATTCCTTGCTGGATCATAGTGTAAGTATGTAGAATGTTGTTCTACCAATAAACAGATCACAACGACGTGTTCTGCTTGGATTTTTGCCGAACGTTGCCGGGTGTAAATTTCACCGCAGTCAGGTTCAGTCAGTGAACTGAAAGGTCGACAGATCCGGTTTGGGAATGTCACTGCTCCCAGTGGATCCCAGTGAGCGAGACTAACACACACACACGGCAATACTGACACGGAATGCCAACATGTGTAGTACTGACTGACTGCCACGAGGTGGAACCATTGCACTTTGTAAGAATGGTTCCCGGGGTCGAGGGGAGGGGAGCAAGAGGGGGAATAACAGGAATATAGGATGGAGACATAGGACGGTTGGGGGCGCGTGTAGATTATAAACACCGGCAGAGCTCAGTTGGGCTGAATAACCTATTGCTGTGCTGTGGATTCTACGTGACAACAATAATAATTCTAACATTTCTTACAACGCCTTTCTCTTTCAGGGGCACATCAGCGTTTCAAAGGATGTTCTGTGTAGGTAAACCTATTGCACTGGTTGGTGAGTCAGTCACCAGAGGATTACTGACTGGTTTAAGGTAATCACCTAAACACGGGGAGTGGTTGAGGAGTGTTTTGACACACAATGAGCATTGGTAAGATGTGGAACACCCAACCTGGGATTTAACAACGAATAATAATAATAATAACCCTTGCATTTGATACAAAGCCTTATCACATCTTCACGACGTATCAAAGCGCTTCGCAGAATATCCTGCAAAGTAAATTGACTGTGTATTTTGTGGGCGAAACGCTGCAGCCAATTGCGCACAGCAGTGTCCCACAAACAGTCATGGATTGAAGTGACCAAATTATTATTATTATTATTTTTATTATTTTGTATTTATTACATTTTTAAATGTTTGAGTTCAACAGTTGGCCAGAACATTAAGTGTGTTCTATAAATCAGTTCTATAGATCAGCCATGATCTAATTAAATGGCGGAACAGGTTCAGAGGGCTGAACGGATTACTCTTGTTCCTGTGTTCCTATGTAAAAGCTTAGTCGCATCACCGAAATATCAATGACGTGAATACTTCTGTTAACTTTACATTCATTAACCCTGAATTTTTAAAAGCAATTTAGTTAAACTCTTCCACGTGCATAATGTTTTGTTTAATATTTGCAGCAATTAATACATTAAAAATATCCATGCTGTTTAAGATAAGCAATGTCCTACTCCCAGCTAAATGATGTATGACAAATATTGAAGCTTATTAAACTGTGCTCTATTTAGCACATCTGGGTGTTGTAACTCCTCCTGCTGGGTCTCAGGACATGTACTTGAAAGAATAGACTATTTCACAGGGATTTTCTTACTATGACTAAATTGCTTAAAGCAAACTGGCATCATAAACATACTTATTTCTATGCGGAGTAGATCTTACATACTCATACCAAAAGCAAAAATAATCAAACGGCAGCCTCGTTTATTGCAGGAGCCCTTTCCCTTTGCAAAGAACAAACACAGAATGTACCTATTTCTTCCCCTGTTTCGGTAAACATCTTTCTTACAGGAAGTAACTCAGTGTTTGTATCTCAGGCTGACTCAGTTAAAGTGCAATAGACTTCGATTTGAAAACATTAACCTAAAAAAAAATCAGATTTATTAGTTATCTTTAAAAATATGTGGAGTCCCGTAGCGTAGTGGTTAGAGTGCTCGCCTAGCAAACAAGAGGACCCGTGTTCGATTCCCGGGCGAGTCGGGGCAAAACCTTAGGCAGGTTTCCTTTCTCCACACACACACTCCTCTGTTTATCCGACTAAGTTTGTCTCCCGTCAACGCCTCCACACCTCAGGCGCTGACAGCATCACCCTCCATGGTTGCACACTCCACCTTACTAACCCAGTCCGGAAACTTGGGGTCTTGTTTGACCCTCAACTATCCTTTCTACCCCACATCTGCGCCATGACCCGCTCTGCCTTCCCCCACCTCTGCAACATCGCCGGCTCCACCACTGTCTCACACCACAGGCGCTGAAACCCTCATACACGCTTTCAGTACAGCGAGGCTTGACTATGCAAACTCCCTGCTTGTCGGCCTCCCCAACTCCTCCCTCCACAGGCTGCAGATCATCCAGAACTCTGCAGCACGTGTCATCTCCCGCACCAAACTCCGTGACCCTATCATCCCCATCCTCACCCGACTCCACTGGCTTCCCAACACAGAGGATACAGTTCAAGATCCTGGTCCTCACCTTCAAAGCCCTCCATGGTCTTGCCTACCTACCTCTTCAACCTCCTAACCCCCTTCCATTCTGCTCGCTCCCTCCGCTCAGCGGGCTCCGGCCTGCTTCACGTCCCCCGCCTCGCTCGCCCCACTATTGGCGGGAGGGCCTTCCACCACTCTGCCCCCACCCTCTGGAACTCCATCCTGCAGTGCCTCTGCCTCGCCCCTCCTTTGCCCCCTCCAAGACCCAACTCAAGACCCTCCCTGGAACGTCCTCGACGTGAAAGGCGCTTGACAAGTGTAATTTTGTTGTTGTTTACCTGGCAGTAAGTAGTAACCCGGTTGTTGGTCGATTGGCCAAAAGCTTTCCGGGGTAATAATCCCTTCAAAATAATAATAATGTATTCACTCATTCCACGGCTGTTTGTGGGACATTACTGCGCACAATTGGCTGTCGCGTTCCACCCATAAAATACACAGACGTTACACTTTACAGTACATTCTGTGAAGCGCTTTTAGACGTCTCGAAGACATAATGAGGCAATAAATCAAATGCAAGGATTATGATCATTATTAATTAAACTGGTTTTATTTATAAACATTGTAACCAACTGCCTCCTGAACCCTTTTTAAGGACAACTGAGCTGTTTTTTTGTCCCGTGCGCTTAATGCAATTCCATTCAGTCATGCAGATAACCCTTGAATCAAATTAGTTTGATCCACAAGCAATCAAAAGTCTTTTTCTTTAATGCTCCTGCATTACAATAACGCAAAGACTTTGTCTCCATTCACAAACAGCAAAGAGCTACTAGCTTCAAACTTCAGGCAAGTGAGGAATTTCAGAAGTACGTTAGTGTTAATTAAATTAAATATACCACTGAATTTTGGTGCAATTAAATACATAAGTGATAACCATTAACAAGTAACAAGTGCATAAACAGTTCACAATTAGAGAACTATGCGAAAAGGAGAAATAAAAAAAGGGAGTCAGGGGGGAAAGGTGTAAGATGGGACTACATGGAGAGCTCAGTTAGAGAGCCAACACAATAGGCCAAATGGCTTCTTTCCACACTGTTAATTTCTATGGGTGTGACTATTTTGAGTCCTGTAGCTCAGTGGTTAGAGCACTCGCCTCGCAAGGGAGAGATCTGGGTTCTATTCCCGGCAGGTCGATATGTTGGGCAAGTTTCCTTACTCCACACACGTCTGTTTGCTTAGCAATAAGTAAGAACCGAGTTGTTAGTCAATTGGCGGATCACTTTGCCGGGGATAATAATCATTCAAAAAAAAAATAATAATTTGGTCACTTCAATCCACGACTGTTTGTGGTCGGAACCTGCTGTGCGCAATTGGCTGCCCTGTTTTGACCACAAATATAGTCAATTCACTTTACAGTATATTCTGTGAAGGACTGTGAGACGACTCGAAGACCTGAAAAGCGCTATATCAAACACAAGCATTAATTTTATTATTATTAATAATAAAGCTCAGAACTGCTGCTTTCTCTGTTTCTCTCGCTGTCTTGTCCTCTGTCTGTTTGTCTTTCTTTCTCTCTCTGATATCTCGTCAGAATCCCATATTCTAGTTTTGCCCACAAAATGCACAGGTATCCCACTTTATCCTGCAAGCGCTTTGAAACATGTCAATGATGTGATAAGGCGCTGTATCAAATGCAAGGATTATTATTATTATTATTATGTCAAACATAACTGGCTCCGTCTCCCTTTAAGGTAGAACATACAATTCCAAAACGATTCCAGATTTCTTCTGCTGTTTTGTTTGCTATTTGCTGGTTCTCCCTTAATCCTCCCCAGAGCGTTGCAGGCTCCACCATTCGCATTCCTCAAGCCACAGGCAGCTCACTCTCGGTATTGTTATTATTTCGGGCACATTAATGAGTTGATCTGTTTCAGTTCAATCGCAGATCAGTCAACAAGCAGAAACATAGCCACTTTGCGCTGGTGACTATACTGTCAGAAGCATTTAAATACTGAAAATACAACTAGCTCACATGAGGAATTCATTTGCTCACTCTACTGACACACACGACAGAGCGGGAGAGCAGGTGTCAGAGTGGCGAAGTCGGTAGCGTTCAAGATCCATGTCACGGACTTTGAGCTCACAGTCTAGGCTGACACTAGCTTCACAGTCTAGTGCTGCAGAGGGGGCAGAGAGCACAGCACTGGCGGAAGTGACGTCCTCCAGAGGAAACAGTTAAACCCGGTAAAGTGGATGTTAATCGTTTGAAGAGAAGAGAAATGCTTCCTGTGTCCAGGATTGCCATCCTCCAACCTAAAATGGTTGTTTGATTCATAGCTGTTTGTGAGACATTGCATATCCGCATCTGTCAACAAATACACACTCACGACTCAACAGTTTTGAGTTACCGTGTCAAATACAAAGATTATTATTGATAATAATATTAATCCTTACATTTGCTATCGCGTCTTTCACATCAAGAGCGCCTCAAAGCACTTGCCAGGGTTGCCTAAAAAGTGTAGTAACTGTATTTGCAGCTGAACTCAGCAGTCAATTCTGTGAAGCATTTTGAGATGTTCTCAATGTGATAAGAGTCGTGTCAAATGCAAGGATTGTGAAGCAATTTTACCTTCTGTGGTGCATCTGTGCCGTCTGCTGGCAGAGAAACAACACTGCACCAAGAAACAATAACATATTCAATACCAGAAAAGGGCAACCACATTATATACAACCAGGAGTCTGGGTCCAATATCTCAGACACTGAATTATAACGAAGCACAAATAGCCAACTTCCAGGTTATCATGCTGCTCTTGATGCCATATCTGCAGCTGAGATTAATAACAATAATTATCCTTGCATTTGACACAGCGCCTTTTATGTCAGGTGGACGTCTCAAAGTGTTTCACAGGATAATAGTATCAGTTAGTCAATTGCAAATTGCTTTCCAGGGGAAAATATCCACTTCAAAAATAATAATAATTTGGTCACTCAATCCACTGTTTATGGGACAATGCTGTGTGCAATTGGCTGCTGCTTTGTACCCACAAAATACAGTCACTCCACTTTAGCATATATACGGTGATGCACTTTGAAATGTCTCGACAACATGGAGAAATATCAATTTCAAGGATTAATATTATTAGGATTATGTATGCCAGATGGAAATTGCCCTCTACCTGGAATTGGATGCACATTCCCTGAAGAGACGTACCCTGATTTCCTAATTCCAGAGAGCAATAGGCACAGACCCAAAGCTTGAGGACCCCAGAGTGTGTGTTGGGGTAGCTGCTGGCATTTCACCAGCTAAAACCAGCATAGCACTCTCGCCTCTAGGTCAGCAGATTAGGGGTTCAAGCCTCATGATGGGACTTTGTGCTCACAGTGTGGACTCCAGTGCAATGCCGGAGGAGCCCTTCATTGTTGGCCGAGCCGTCCTTTGGAAGAGACATTAAACCAAGGTTCCGGCTGCCGGTTCAGGCGGACGTTAAAGATCCTGTGGCACTATTGAAAAAGAGGGCAGGGTAAATTACTCGTTCTTTGTTTTTATTGCAGGCATTTAACAACCACACCACTTTGAGTGTTCTGCAGTACAAAGGACAATACATAAGTTGAATGATATAAACAAGTCTATCTGTAACTGAATGTATGGGTAACAATTTCCATTAAAGATTGATTGATAGGTTCAATACCACTGTATGAATAGCTTGTGCACTTCAAATCATTCACAAACCACAGCAATGTGATTTTGGAAAGGCACAAAGAACACATGTATCTAACATTCGCCCACAAAATACTGTCAATCCGCTTTACAGCATATCTTGTGAAGCGCTTTGAGACGTTTCAACAAAGTGAGAAGGTGCTACATCAAATGCAAGGATTATTATTTATTAACATCAAGAAAATGAGCAGAAGAAGTAATCTCTGACAGCTCACACGTCTTAAAAAGTCACGTTCTGAGCAGAACTGGAGTCAGGACCTTCACTAGTAAGGGCCAGGTCAAGGCCGGAAGTAAAAGGAGCAAATCCCACATACATTATGTTCTGTAAATTAGTAACAGGCAAACTTATTTGGGAAGTCAACATAAACAGCATTGAAAAATTCCCCCCACAAAAAAATAAATTGGTCATTAATGGGGCATTCCTGTGTGTAAATTGGCTGCCACGTTCGCCTACAAAACCCAGTCCCTACACTTTACAGTACATCCTGTGAAGCTTTTGTGAGATGTTCTGATATAAAAGGCAACTTATCAAATGTAAGAATCATTAGTTAAATCAATCTTGGCTGACATTAACCCAAACGTCTCCCTCAAGGGAAGAGATATTCATCAACCAACTCCACCAGGTGATCTTGGGGAGGGAAGGGGAGCAGGCTGGGGGCGGGGGGAGTGGGAGGCAAGAAAAATATTCATGTCAGGAGCCCTGATCATCACTATTCAAATACAGCTGCTAATTGGGACAACCGAAAAGCCACACAGAATGTCATTGTAGGTGCATTGTTCCATTTCCCTATTAAACCAATTATGGAGACATGGAATTGGCTTGGCTGGAGAGAATCGGTGATGGGAGGGACAAAAGAATATAAAACCTGGATTGTATTCAGCAAGGCTTGTACACAGTACTGCTTTTTAAACTGAAAGTCCATTATAAAAGCATCATACTAAAGAGGCACAAATAGTAAGTTTAAAATCTGCTGTGCATAGATGGTTGCATTTTTGCAAACGATACAGAACATGATTCGGAACAATTCTTCATTTATGGTTGTACTAAAATCAGGCACTCCAACAAGCACAGTAATTTTAATGATGGGATGATTGCATGCAATTATAAGACAAAATAATATATTTTAGGAGTCATAGCACTAAATAAGCTTTCTGAATATTATGTGACCATTTTAGAGTTACTGTATATAAAAAGTTGACAAAAATGTACATTTATATAGCACCCTTCACACAGGACAGCATCGTGGATCGCTGCAGTGGCATGGTTGGACGCCGAGAGAGGTGACCGTAGGCGGGTTTCAAGAGGTAGGTCTTAAAGTGGGATTTAAAGATAAGGGGAGAGGGGGCGCAAGATGGCAGGGATTGAAGCAAGGACTCTAGAGAAATGGGTGGAGAGTGACAGTCTCCAGCTGCTGGCTCGATTCTATTTACAATATTTCAGCACCCAAACATTTCTGTAAATGAAGAAATGTTCAATCAGGAAAAAAATTACACATGCAGTCCCAATCAAACATGGACTTACCTAGACTCGTGCAAATGTTCCAGCCCACAGGCCAAAGGTTGGCCACCACTGCATCAGACGATAACATATTTATTTTCAGCTTTGAACATCTATTTTTTCCCCACTGTTGTGAACTCTTGCAATCAGACAAAACGCATGGGAAATATGCCTGAAATTTCCATATAGACCTGAATGCAAATTTGTGTGACACGGAGTGGTGTGGTGATGTGGGTGGTGGAGGGGAAGATAAAAAAAAAAGAAAATTCAGTACAACGCGTATTGTAGACCAGTGTGAAAAAAGGCAATGTCTGATTTGCATGGCGTTTATTCTTCCAAGTGCACGCTACAGTTAGATAAAACAGCAGTTATGGTACAGTTTTATGCATTAAAAAGTGGAAGTGTTATCTACCCCTCTTGAAATGGCAATTACAAATAAAATGAACAAGAACACAAACAGCGTGCAACTTAAAAAGCCATCCAGGCAGGTTTACATCAAGTGATACTGTCCCAGCACATTAAAACTCAACTTCAACATTCTATGGAATTTTTTTTAAAAAAGGATCAATTGCCTCAGTGGTGGCCTATCTACAGGTCTTTATGATCAAAAAATTTACATTACATACATCGAGCCACAAAAGTGGCCAAAAGCACTCCTGCAAAGAGCGATATCAGGGTCATTTTTTAAATAATTCTTGAAACGCAAATAACAAGTACAGACCTGTAAATGTCATTGTAAACTGAAAATCTCAGTGCAAGCTTTGCTGAAAGTCTGTCAAGACTTTTAGAAAACGCACAATTTTTTTTTAAAAATAAATTTGAGCATCAGATAACTCTCCCCCCCCCTCCCCCCAAAAATAAAGCTCTTACATTTTGACTAGATGGGAAAAGATCTACAATTGTTTTCATCTTTTGATCCATTGCCTGAGCTTACACTAGGCATTCTATCTCAACGCCCTACACAAGTGTGCTCTCTCAAACTTGGCTCACCACAAGTTTCCCATCATCCCAGTTTTCAAAACAGCCCAGTATCTGAGGAAAGACATTTAAATTAAAAGCCAACAATGAGGTGACAAATCGGTATATATAAATGTGTGTGCACGGTTCACGCACAATGCGGATTTTCAGCATTTTGGATAAATGCTAATAAAAATTTGGTTGATATTCAACAGACTTCTAGAGGTCAAGTTTCCCCATTAACCAGGATAAGCTATTCTGAGCTGCTCATGTTTTTACTTGCACCCAATTCTAGCTGTAAACCAGCAAGTTGGGATGGGGAGGGAGGAAATTGTCTGCCTTAGGATAGATACTTTCACAAAATAAAAAAGTGCGTTTTTTTGCAGTATACCCTTAACTGCTTCTGGTTAAAGAAAATCGAGCCACCTCCTAGGCTAACTGGGTCGGCTACTGGACCGAGGCCAGCACGACAACCGAGCAATGTGGTATTAGTTGAAAAGATAAATTGCACTTTGCATAGGTTTCCCAGTCAGAAAACAGGACAACTCAAAATAGTTGCCGAGGAGATGTATCCATATGTGCAAACGGGCAATCATTTCAGTTAGTGTACATCAGCGCTCCAGTCTGTGTGCAACTTGATGGGTATTGTAGTGACCACGAGCCATGGAATTTTATTCCAACACTAACTTAGAAAGCAAAGTTTACTCCATTACAGTAAACTGCAGAAATTCTTGCAGAAAGCCTCCTTACCACAGTGTATATTCAAAGGTTAAAACCACCCAGAAAACAGAGCAGAAAGCTGCAGCATCGTGCCCACAAATGCAAGCAAAGAGGCGGCACCAGCATTTTGTGAGACAGGATGACTTGTTTGAAAAGCAATTCCAAGTCTTAACTGTTTAACGTATAAAAAAAATTACCTCCTTTAAAATGGGCTATTAGACAATTTTGGAAGCGAGCAGACCACAAAGATCCGAGCAAGTCGCAATTTTCCATCCACTTTCAAAGCCTCTGTCCCAAGAACTAGCTGAATAATCAGACCAGCTACACTGTGTGAAGGAAATGTTAAACCAAGCATGATGCAATTTCGATTTTCCATATCCACTCCAGGTTTTGGTGTGCACATTTTATTTACATTATGTAGCACGGGTATCATACCAGCATCCAAATGCTTAGTATATACACATTACATATATTTATATATATTTATATATTTAAACATAACAAGAGTATTTTTTAGAATTTTTATGGGAAAGTCAATAGTAATGTTGTAATTTTTTGCAACACTAAAACACAAGAAGTGAATCCAATAAAGATCCTTATGCTGATTTGATATTTAGTATTAATTGCATGACCATCATAGCACCATTTCCACAATCCACAGAATTAGCAGCTGCTTGAGTCTAACTAAAAATAATCCAATATTGATACAACTTATATCTTCGCACCATACACAACCAGTAGTGTCTTAGTACAGTGCTGTAAAATGGAAGTCTGCAGATTTGACGGAAGATGCCATTTTAACATAGACAATCAGTGATATACCGGCAATACTGTTGAAGCAGACAGTCAACATCGAGGAAAAAAGGGCAATTAACGGTTTTAACCAAATTAACATCCAATATTACCCTTCCCTTTAAGAGAAAACAAGTTAAGGTCACTTTAGCTTGGAACCTAATGCATTTACCTATGATGATCTTGCTAACTACTACACAAAATGGTCGGATGTCCTCTGTCACAAGACCAGTATTGGGAAAGCCATAATTACAAGAGGCATCTACTGCATTAGTTAGAACTTCCTTTATGGCAATCATTATTGAATTCACTTGTACTTTCACAATCAAACAAGTTATGATGGCCCTCCATTTTCATTCAAGAAAGTGTCGAGTATCAAGTGGCTTTGAAGTAGCACAGCAACTTTTTTTTAATATAAAGAGTTCAGAGCATCCGATTGCGCTTGTGCGTTGGGGAATCTGTGATGACATCAGTACACTGGGCTGAGGTACGCTTCCTAGTGCCACCATTGTCCAAATGGAGTGCCATTTCTTCTGATATGAAAGTGTTCAAATCCACGTCATGGAGTCCATTTCTCCTGCGGGAAGAGTTGGAGCTACCACTTACATGTGTGGGAGATCCAGGAGTACTTGAGCGTACACTTATACCAGCCATTGCTCCACTGAGACCTGTGGAAAAGCAAAACTATGTTAAGAAACATTACATTACATCTTAAATATTGACAACATTACAGTTTGCTGCCTTGATCACTAAAATTATGGAGGTATTGCTTGTGAGTCACAAACTTGCTTAGTCAATCTTCAATGGGTCAATGAATGAACAGGGTTCGGAACGGGAGCACCATTATAATACCGTGTCACCATCAAAAATATCACACGCCTGTCACCATCAAAAAACTGTTAAATTACCAAACAGTAAATTCTTTATGTAGAGAGCAGCAAGACTATGGAATTCACTGTCAGCAGCTGCGGTTGAAAGAAAAGCATCAATAAGTTTTAGAGGAAATTTGATGCATGCATGAGGAAGAGGGAATAGGTGGGTGTGGGCTTAGTGGGGTATAAATGGCAGATTCATTGGGCCGAACGGCTCGACTCCATGCCACCTCATTCTACACAATTCTCTGCAACACCTTTAAATTAAGAAGTAGTCACAATTTCACCCCTTTCACGAAGGAACAGAGATGTTAGAATGTGAATCAAGCAACAGCTAAGATTTGTTTATTCTGAAAGGTCTGAATTATTACATGGAAATTAATGTGAAGAACTAGCCCAAGGTGAAGTCCATTTGTGTCAATCATCACAGAATCCTAACACTTATATGTGTGGGAATCCTAAATATTATAAGCATCCACAAATATGTTGGTGCTGCACCCTTCTCCCTTATTCCTGTGGCTTGGGCTGTTCATAGACAATCTTGGATCATAGAGCACAGAATCCCTTATTCAGTCCTGGAATATAAAGAACTCTGCAGCTCATGTCATCTTCCGAACCAAGCTCTGTAAACCTATCTCTCCATCCCCGCCCTACTCCACTGGCTCCCCATCCCCCAGAGATTAGTGTTCAAAATACTCGTCCTCGCCTTCAAAGCTCTCCACTGGTGGCCTTGCTCCTCTCTATCCGTGACCTTCCAACTGACCAGTCCTCGACCACTACTCAGCAGACTCAGGCCTGCGCCATTACCCCACCCTGCCCTCCCCACCATCAACAGTCGAGCCTTTCTGCCACCAACCCTTTGGAATTGCGTCCCACAGCCCTTAGCCTTGCCTCCTTCCTTGTCGCCTTCAAAACCCTTCTCTTCAATTGAGCCTTCGGTCACCCACCTACCCCACCCTCCTCCACTCTTGATCCCAACCCCCAGCTCAGGAACAAGTCCTTGACTATCCAGCAGCTTGGGACAACCTCCTAACATGAAAAGCACGATCCAGATGTAATTTGTTATGCTAAAGATGAATCTGAGTAGCACTCTCAAATAAGCATAAGAGACAACTTGAGGCAGTGTTCAGAGTAAAGATATCTATCCTTTAAGATTTAGAATTATGTGGCATTAAACTGGATAGATTTCCTTTAATGATTCAAACTCGGCCCAGCATTGTGACCAAATGAAATCAATTGGAACAATTTTAGCCTTTTAAAATTTTGTTTATAAATGCAAAGGAATTGAGAAATCGATCATATTGGATCAGTAACAGTACTGTCTGGAGTAACCAAGTTGAAAGTCTATTTCTCAATTTGCACATGCTTTTAGGATTACACGCATCATTAACACAGAGGTAGTACTCAGTGTTTAGTGGATTGTCTATCAAGAGTCTAAAAGGTGAGGTGGCATACAATCTGGTATATAAGCAATGCTCTTGTAAAAAAAACTTCCTAAACTTTAGAATTCAGATTTTATAGTGCAGAACTATTCAAAACAACATTTATAGGGCGCCTTTCACATTGGGAGGACGTCCCAAGGCGCCTAAAAGTTAAGTTCTTCATATCAAACATGAAATCATGGGAGAGAATTAAAGATCACAAGTATTCTTGGTTCTTGCAAAGTAGCTAACTGAAGAGAAACATTAGCAATAATGTTTAACAAGCAAATAAGAACTATATGCAATTAAACAATTAAAGCTCTCACCCCGTAATCCTACAACACAAATAAATCCACAACCATTATTTATCCTCTGCTCACAAGCAACCCAGCAGTTCAACCACACTGCCTTTATGTTCCCTCTACAGACCTTAATCCTAATAATTAGGATCTATTCTGCATTTTATATCTGCCTATCTGTTTCTGAGGCCCACGTGTGTCCATAAGAGAAAGTAGAGAGCTTAGACAAACTTAATGATAATCAAGGCAGGGAAAGAGGGGGCTGGAATTCCAGAGCGGGGAATAGCTGAAAGCTTGCCTACAGATGGTGGAGTAGATCGGGCAGAGCACATGAAGGAGTGCAGTATTTGCTGAGTGAAGGGAGTGGCTGGGACAGTAGGGGCACAAGATAGGATGGGACAGGGCCATGGAGGGATTTTAAAGTGGAGACAAGGTCCTTGACTGTGATCCACTGGGGGATGGGAGCCAAGCAAGGATGAACACGAGCTCCTAATGCGGGAGAGGAAATGGGCTGCAGAGTTCTGATTGGTCTGCACCTCAAGTCCAATGAGCAGGCCGTTCAAATAATCATGCCTGAATGTACTGAAAGCATGGACGAAGGCGGCAGCCCAGGGGAAGTAATGGCAGAAACAGACAATGTTGCAGAGTTGAAGGAATGCCGAGTGAGCTGGAGCCCGGATGAAGGATTTGAAGGACAGTTGGGTCTCTTGTCCTTGCCTGGTTCAGGTCCTACCTTTCACACCGCCTCCACTTCGACTCTGCAAACGGCTTCTCCTCCAGCCCCTGCACCGTCTCGTGCGGCGTTCCTCAGGGCTCTGTCCTCAATCCCCTCCTTTTCACCCTCTACATGCTCCCCCTTGGTGACATCATCCGCAGACATAGGGTAAATTTCCACATGTATGCGGATGACACCCAACTCTATCTCTCTGCCTCCACCCTCAACTCCAGGACTACTGGCGTCCTGATCGACTGCCTGTCCGACATCAAGTCCTGGACGAGGGACAACTTTCTCCAACTGAACGTCAGCAAGATTAAGGCCCTCCTGATTGGCTCACACCAGCACTTCCGCACCTCGGGCGCTGGCAGCATCAGCCTCCACGGCTGCACACTCAACCTCACTAAGCCGGTCAGGAACCTGGGTATCATGTTTGACCCTGAACTGTCCTTTCTCCCCCACATCCGCGCCATGACCGGCACTGCCTACCACCACCTCCGCAATACTGCCAGACTCTGCCACTGCCTCACGCTGTCAAAACCCTCACCCACACATTCGTCACATCAAGGCTCAATTATGGAAACTCACTCCTCATCGGCCTTCCCAACTCTTCCCTTCACACGCTGCAGATCATCCAAAACTCTGCAGCTCATGTACTCTCGCGCAACAGGCTCCATGACCCCATCACTCAGGATCGCATTCAAGAGTCCTCATTTTCAAGGCTATGCATGGCCTTGCCCCCTCCTACCTCTCTGACCTGCTGACTCCCTACTAAACTGCCCACTCCCTCCGTTCAGCGGGCTCCGGCCTGCTCCATGTCTCCCGCTCGACTATCGGTGGCTGAGCTTTCAACCTCTCTGCCCCCACACTCTGGAACTACATCCCACAGTCCCTTCGCCTCGCTTTCTCCTTCGCCTCCTTCAAGGCCAGTCTCAAGACTCTTCTCTTCAATTGTGCCTTCAGTTGCCCTCCCAGCTCTCTGCCTTCCCTCACCCCTACCCTACCCCAATGCACAGCTCCTGACCCCTGACCTTCCAGTGCCTCGGGACGTCCTCCCAACATGAAAGGAGCTCTATAAATGTAATTTTGTTGTTGTTGTCTCGCACAAGACACTGGGGTTCCACACTGGCTCCATGAGGTGGAATAAGCATCCAATCAGGATGATACAGTCAAGCCCTTCAAATTTGTTGCCATTCTTAAACTAGATGGGTTTATGGTTATAATATTATTCCAAAGCAAAGGACAAGCATGCTACAATCTTTGACTTTACAGGTTAGAGAAAAATACCTCTATTGATTTACAAGCAGGGAAAACATTTAAAAATTGTGTGCGTGTGTCCGCCTAAAAAAACAAGCAAGTGCAGGATATATAGAATATATAGAACAGCAAGGACAACATAAAAAGGACACTGAAAGATAATACAAAACAGATACAATGGAAAGACTTTACAAACCAAGCAAATTGTAGCTTTGTTCCTTCAAAGATGCTTCAGTTTGTAGCGTATATTATTCCTTCAACACAGGGGATTTTGTAACTGCTAGATGTTTGTGTCCTGTTGCTTCATATCCAAATCCCCAGAAGCAAAATGTTGGGGGGTTGGTAGGAGGAGGGAGCAATAAATCATCCCATGTGATTTAGGAAAAGCATTTTCAATATTGATTTTGGCTCTGGTCGTTTACATAAAGGTTGAGCACAGAGCTAATGTTATATGGACCCCAAGAATCAAGAAAAAGGTAAATAGCACAAAATTAAAAATGTGCTAGAGAACAGGTCAGGAGGGAAGAAGGTTTGAATATCCTTGTATTTATAATAAGGCAAAATACTGACTGTACATCTAGTAAACCAGTAATCGTAAACATTTGATTAGATTGCAATTTAGATTATAATTAAAGCAGCAACAAGCTTGTGTTGATGGCAGGTTGTTTTGCATGAATCTCAACAGCAAACAGGCGCTTTAACACATTCAATGCAGTGATAGTATAAGCTGTTAATTGCACAACTAATTTTTCATGTCATTCAAAAACTGCATGCTCTATCAAAAGTGTTGGGTTCCTTGGATTCATTTATATTGACAAATCTAGATTAACCATATCAACAACTGCAAACTAAACATTCCATTATACATCGAGCAGGTTCTACGGAAATGAAATGTGGAAAATTTCAGATCTTTAAAACCTGAATAGCCACATACTTTTGCTAGTGATTCTGCAAATGGTAATAATAAGAAAATTCTAAATGGGTCCTCAAGTTCACAGGAAGTGGAGGTCATGATCAGAGTTGTGATAAATAAAGCCAAACACTTCATGTATTGCTAAACACTATCCATGTATCCATGAATCCTGTCTTTCTTCAAACACAGGAGAGGAAGGGGCATGGAGACACAATATTAAAGGTTTACAGCAGAATATACATTATCTTTGTTTGTAACTTTTTTTTTCAATTATTTTTCAATTATTCCCTATATTCTATTTACAAAAATGTCAAACTAAATTGGTGGTTAGAATTGCGACAATGTACATGAATGCATTGGTATAGACTTTGCTATCTCATGCAGTGGCCCAAGCAAAAAGAAAATGCACCTCTTGGAATACATCTCAAAGCATTTTCTATTCATATGTACTTGATGTGTCAATGCACCATTTTGTAAGGTCTTATGGCATCCTGACTATTACATTCAACACTTGACAGAAAAAGAACTGGCACATGTAAATTTAATGGGTTTCCAGATTTGAATGCAATATTTCATGACGCAACCAGTTTAAGAGTTCCAAAGCTAAGGTGGTTGAAATGAGGATCCGATAGCACAGAGAACTAGTTCTGAAATACAGTATAGTCCGACAACAAACAAACCACCTACTTTTCCAAGTACTTAATTACTTAAAAGCATAATTACCATGGAGTGCAATGGCTTCACGGAAGGGTTGTAAATCGGTTTCTACAGATGAGTTAGTTTCTGCTGTGGCTGCTCTAGTGGGTGAAGTTACTACTGTAAGTCTTGGGGGAGCTCTGGTGTTGCGAGGTGGTGGAGCTTTTCCACAGAGAAAGCTGATCAAATCTTCTCTGCGAATGGTTCGTCTCCGCTTTTTTACCCAAGCTAACACATCCTTATTGCGTCGTTGATAGCCGACCTGAATTCCTAAATCATAACTTCTGCGATGAGCTTCAATGCTTTCTGAAACAAAAACAGTTCTCTCAGCATAACCAGGTACTTTCAAAATCAGAAATATTATGTTCCCTGACATAGTTCAAAGGTACACTATTCCACCTTACTGAATCAGGGGAAGAAATCTGAAATGATTTTGTGAAGATACAAAATCTTTAACAAAAGCAACATAATCTGTACCACTCGTAATTCAAGACACAAGACCAATATTTCATTTGGTTAAATATACTGAACACTGAAGCACATCAAAGTTATTTAAAAAGTGTGAAGTTATAAGCTTATATCACAACCTGAATGACTTGTAAAGATGCTCATATATGCCAACGACTGAAGACTGTGAACACTGGTTGAACAGCAATGTGTGTAGACTGAACACTTTACAAAGCTAGGTTTCTTTTTTTTTAAAAAGTCTTCACCTGGAAGTCATTCAAATGAAGCAAGCATAAAATGAGTAGTGCACTAAAGTTTAGGCATCATACACCTAGAATTCTGAGATCAAATACTGATCTAAATAACAGATTTCTACAGATACATTTCTATACAGATGTTAAGGGATCCAGATTAGTAGAACAGCACAGAAAACGGATCTTCCAATTTCCATCGTACAGGCATTAGTACAGTTCAAGTTTATTCCAGAAGCATTTAATCAGCAATTCTGTACAGTTGCACAAGGGCTTCATTCACTACAAGCAACCTAAAACAGAATGTATTAAAATTAGCTTTTTCAATGCTGTATTTGCTTTTGAGATGTATGCTGTGTGTGATTAGACATATGGTTCTTAAATGGCCTCAACGTTACTAAGAATCAGGGTTTGCCTAACAAAGGTCAAGAGATGGAAATTCATTAGCTACTCGTCTTTCCCATAATGGAGATGTACTGTAGATGTCAATAAGGATCTGCTCCAGTCAGCCACAAAATGGTGCCCATTTGTTTTCACAGTCATCAGGAAAACACAGTGCAACAGCAATGCAAAATAAATGAACACACAGCTCAAGTAATGTTACAAGCAGCAAAACTCTTCTGAAAGTGAATTCATAAAGCCATATTTATACTATCCTAATAGCCCAGTGGATAACTGCACTTCCTGTGGTGTATTCAGCAAAATAAAGGTCAACCTTATCTCGACCAGTGCAATTCCAAGACACTACAATTGTCCTCAGCACTCCATAAACAAAGTGGAGCAAGGAGGAATAATTAGCCATGGTTCCCAGTCTCGGCACTATCCCCTTTCTGAAAAGCACGCAGACGTCAGATGAGGCCACGTTTAAACTCAACTATGACACCCATCTAATATACTGCCAACACATATGAATGCCACTCAGACAAAATACTCTTTAGGTGAGGCGCAAAAGGTTAACACCATCAATGAAATTTGCCCAGGATATTACCTTTGGCTGAAGGGAAAAAAAAATCTAGGTGAATGCTGGCCAGTGAGTACTGTATAACTCATCTCTGCACAAAGTAGATTTCTTCATTTTTCATTATAAGCTCTAGAATGATGACGAATCACTAAAAATATTGATTTGATGGCCAAATGTTAAATGCTGTATGTGTGTGTATATATATATATACACACACAACTTAATACTTTAATCACTCTCAGCTTCAATTCATACCATTCTTTTAAAATAGAAAGATCAGATTGATCACAATATTTCTATACAAATTTAATGTTAGACACCAGACGTAATGCACTTTCTGTGCAGTTTCTGTTATAGCATAAGTTTATAACTACAGTAACCATGTACTGTACAACTGAGTAGAGATAGATGCTGCTGTATCGCCAAAGGGGAGCAATGGAGGGTGGATCCTTCAAACAAGAAAATGGCATACAGACTCATACAGACTGTATACCCCACCTTCTCAAAGACTATGAATGGTGTGTGGGACAAGAGATCAAACAGGGAGATAAATCTGAAGCATTTAAAAATATATTTGCACGCATTTAGTTCGGGTAAACCGTTCTGGTATTGCATTAACCGCTCAGTAAAGGTTCAGCACAATTTACAAATCGTGCAGTCCATGATGGCTTCAACAAAATTGCAATAGTTGCATCACTTAATGGATTAAGTACCTATATTCCAGTAGTTTGTGGGGTAATGCACAGCATTCCAAACATTTCAAGGCTTAAAGTAACATATGTATTAATTCTTGCAGGAGAAAAATCTAAGTTTCCCATTTAAGAAATAAGCAATATGTGGTGAATTACATACCTATGTTTAAAATTCCCTGAATAAAAAAATTCAGCCTCACTGGATTTTAAAGTGCACTTGGATGCACTTTAAAAACTAAATGGAGCACATGATTTTAATTGGATTTGAAAGTTACCCATCTTGAAGTGGGGGTGGGGGAAGAGGAAATATGAAAACGACTTACAAATATTGCTCACTGTGGGAACAGAAGTATATTGCAGCAACCTTGTTTTGACTGCATCAGCTATCCAGAACCCTGAGTCATGCAAAGAACTCTGGAGTGGAGAGGCAGAACTTCAGCTAATTTACCAAAACGTTCATTGGGAGAACTGAAAAGATTTTTTTTTAAAAAAACATCAAGTCACGAACAGAATTAATTCACTTTGAGGAAGTTACCTTCAGACCAGTCTTGAAAACAATCACTGTGTTAAGAAAAAGGCAAATGCAAATCATCGGACCTTTCAGATTAAGCAGACAAATTTCTGCACAAGACCTCAAAACAATCACAAGTGGTGACAATTACAATCTACTTTAGGGCCCTTCTGGCAATTTAATGCTTGCACCACAAAATGATAGGAACCATTAGGAGCTGCAATGAATTTGCAGTTATCGCCCCATATTAGAACTTCTAAAGAAACGGGGGGAATAAAACAGTGATTTTCTTTGTGTGTAAGAAAATGTATATGTGTGGGGGGAGGGAGGAGAAAGGAGGTGCAAACATTTTCCTGCAGAGCCGAGACACTACCTGCATGAAGAATTCTATATAAACGCAAGTTGTTGTTTCATATAAGTATATACCAGAATTTAGACCCACAACCAAAAAAACAAGGCAATTGCTGTATGGACCACCCTTCTTACCCCCCTCCTCCAAAGAAAAGAGCGTTTACCTTTATATAAATTGGTGACAGCAGAGGCGGCATTTTGAAATGGAACCCATAGTGACAGCCCTTGTTGTTGACAGACCCGATCTACAAAAAAAGCAGGAACCAAAAGAACATAGGAGGGGGAAGGAAGAAAGTAGGTAGAAGGGGGCACAGAGGAGTGGAAACAGGGGGGCAAGAGGGTATGTGGGAGCGGAGTAGCGGGGGGGGTGGAGAAAGAACAGAGGAGTGGCGGAGAAGGAATGGAGAAGTGGAGGATGAAGAGCAATGGGAGAGTGGGGCAGAGGAGGTGCAGAGGCAATAGGGGAGTGGGCAGGAAGAGGGGGGGTGGAGGCAATGGGGGAGCAGGGTGGAGGAGAGGTTCAGATCAATGGGGGAGCGGGGCAGAGGAGGGGGTGCAGAGGCAATGGGGAGCGGGGCAGAGGAGGGGGTGCAGAGGCAACGGGGGAGCGGGGCAGAGGAGGGGGTGGAGCAACGGGGGAGCGGGCAGAGGAGGGGGTGCAGAGGCAATGGGGGAGCGGGGCAGAGGAGGGGGTGCAGAGGCAATGGGTGACCAGGGCAGAGGAGAGGGTGCAGAGGCAACGGGGGAGCGGGGCAGAGGAGGGGGTGCAGAGGCAACGGGGGAGCGGGGCAGAGGAGGGGTGCAGAGGCAACGGGGGAGCGGGGCAGAGGAGGGGTGCAGAGGCAACGGGGGAGCGGGGCAGAGGAGGGGGTGCAGAGGCAACGGGGGAGCGGGGCAGAGGAGGGGGTGCAGAGGCAATGGGGGAGCGGGGCAGAGGAGGGGGTGCAGAGGCAATGGGGGAGCGGGGCAGAGGAGGGGGTGCAGAGGCAATGGGGAGCGGGGCAGAGGAGGGGGTGCAGAGGCAACGGGGGAGCGGGGCAGAGGCAACGGAGGAGCGGGGCAGAGGAGGGGGTGCAGAGGCAACGGGGGAGCGGGGCAGAGGAGGGGGTGCAGAGGCAACGGGGGAGCGGGGCAGAGGAGGGGGTGCAGAGGCAATGGGGGAGTGGGGCAGAGGAGGGGTGCAGAGGCAATGGGGGAGCGGGGCAGAGGAGGGGGTGCAGAGGCAATGGGGGAGCGGGGCAGAGGAGGGGGTGCAGAGGCAATGGGGCAGAGGAGGGGGTGCAGAGGCAATGGGGCAGAGGAGGGGGTGCAGAGGCAATGGGTGACCAGGGCAGAGGAGAGGGTGCAGAGGCAATGGGGCAGAGGAGGGTTGCAGAGGACAGAATGGGGTGGCAGTGGAGAAGGAGAGCGAATGGGGGTGGATGGAAGGAGGGGAAGAGGGGAGGAAAAATTAGAACAATAAAGAAACCATGTGAACTATGCACAGAGCCTCCCCCAATCCAGTCAGCATTCACATAGACCGACCCTTCCCCCTCCCCAGCCCCAGTCACTGTCACACACACATTTACAGACATTTACACTTCCCCCATCCACACAACCGCCGGCCATGTTTGATTTCGCCATTTTGGTTGCGTCTTGTGTTTTCCTTCCCCCATCTCTCTCTCTCTCTATTTCTTTCCAAAAAAAAACTCCCAAAGCAAACCGGCACAAACAGATAAGAAAAAAGCCCCCTCTCCCCCACCCCAGGAAAAAAAGATAAGTAGCGGCAGGGCACCTTTTTTTTAATCACTCAAACACACAATACATATATATATATATATATATATATATATATGATATATATATACATACACACACACAAACAGAAACAACCATTTTAGAGCAGCACCATTGATCGCCATTACAGAGATTTAAAGACGGGTTCATCACATTCTCACATTTCCTCCCACACACGGATTTAACGCCATTATAATTATTATAATAATTATTTAGCCACATATTTACAGCACCCCCCTCCCTCCCCCTCCCCCACGCACACCCCCCTCCCCCCTCCCCACCCGGAGGGATTACCTTTGTATAACTGGGCGACGGCGGTGGCTGAATTTTGAAATAAATGCCAAAGTTTCTGCTGCGTTTGCTCTTCCTCCAGCGACGCCCTCTGCTCCTGGCTCTGCTCCTCGGGCTCGCTCTCGGCCAGGCATTGCCTCTCCCACTTGGAGAACCAGTGCTCAGGGCCGTGCTCCTGGATCTCCGACTCGTGGTCGTCTTTTTTATCCTCCATGACACCCGCCGTCAGTCCCTTTTTTATATATATATATATAGATCAACCGATATTTATAAAAAAAACAAACTCAAAACGTCTCGTTACTTATATATATATATATTTTATCGTCTCTTCGTCGACTGCTTCCTTTTCCTCTCTCTCTCACTCTCTGAAGTAATGTTTTATTGGATTATTATTTTCTCCTCCCCCTTTCCTTCCTCGGATCGGCGGTTTGTTTATATATATATATATTTATAATTTCTCTCTCGCTCTTCCCCTCCTCCTCCTCCTCCTCCCCTCCGCCGCCGCCGCCACCTCCTCCTCCACCTCCCTCCTCCTCCCGCCGCCGCCTCACCTCACACAGACCCCCACATTAAACCCGTCTCCGGCGCCGCCGTCAACAATCGCCTCGCTTGTACTTTTCGCTGACGTTATTGAAGTGAAGGGAGAGGAGAGGGGGAGGGAGGGAGGAGACGGACGTACGCCGCCGCGCTGCGCCCGTGAACCTTAACGTGACGCCCGGAAACACACATAGACATACATACATACATACATACATGGCATATGCGGATAACCCGCACCTCAAGCCTGGGATGGCTGCTGACTGACGCGCGCGACTGCACATGCGCTCTCGCGGCGCAGCGCCCGACCCTAACGGTTTCTCCCGCCTCCCCGCTCGCTCACGCTCTCCCACCCTCTTCCCGCACGCACACACTCGCCATCCTGATTGGCCGCCCTTTCCCGCCAATCCTCCCTCTCTTTTTTCTCTCTCTCGCTCCCCCCCCCCCTCACACACCCCGCGCTTGATTAATTGGGATTGGTTGAGGTGCACGTCAGTTAAGGGTCTTCCCCAGCGCCGATTGGTTACAATGGGTGAAAGGGGGCGGGATCGAGACTGTCTCGCTCTCTTTTTGTCTCCTCCCCCCATCCCCGCCCGTAGTCACAGCCCGGATTGGTTGCTGCGCACCTCAGTCAAGCGTCTTCCCCAACGCCGATTGGTTGCAATGGATGAAAGGTGGGGCGGAGGCGGGAGATCCGGTTCGGGGTGTGTCTGTGTGGGTTTGTTGTGTTGAGGGAAAATGATTGGGAAGGTGGGAGGGTGCGTGCGTGCGCGAGTACGTACGTACATGTGTGTGTGCCCGGCCTGAGGTTGGTGTATGTGTTGGGTTAAGTGGGTGAGGATCGGGGTATGTAGGCGGGTGTATAACCGCAAAACGAGTTTATGATTGGTCAGTCAGCGTGCCAGTCTAGTCCCCCCGCCCCTCCTCGCAACACCGGTTGGTGGACAGCGGACCTGGGGGCGGGCGTCGTAATCCTAAAACGAGCTTTCGATTGGTCGACGTTCCCGTCAGTTAGATGATGTGCCCGCCCCCTTACGGAAAAGAAGCCAACAGTAGGTCACGTGACCCCCCTTTCCTCACCAACAGCCCAACCCCATAGCACTGGGGCTCAGAGGTAATGTTCCAGTCACAGTTTTGCACCTCATTAGAGTCCAAAACTACCAAAAATAAAGTACACAGTGTCCCCATCAACACTCAGTCAGAATGCGCCTTAGTGCCCTCTCGTGTTTGTGGTGGACAGTTGACACCAGGAGCAAAGGTTATGCTTCCACAGCACTCCCACAGGAGTCAGAGTGCTGTGTAAGCATAACCTTCCCCAGGATTGGAACTCCTCGCCCTCAATCGCCCCCCCCCAGCGCTGCCCCCAGCGCTGCCCCCTCCGCTGCCCCCAGCGCTGCCCCCTCCACTGCCCCCAGCGCTGCCCCCAGCGCTGCCCCCTCCGCTGCCCCCAGTGCTGCCCCCTCCGCTGCCCCTCCGCTGCCCCCAGCGCTGCCCCCTCCGCTGCCCCCTCCGCTGCCCCCAGCGCTGCCCCCTCCGCTGCCCCTCCGCTGCCCCCAGCGCTGCCCCCTCCGCTGCCCCCTCCGCTGCCCCCAGCGCTGCCCCGGCACTGCTGCCCCCCCCGCCGCCCCCACCCGCTGCCCCCGCCGCCCCCCCCGCTGCCCCCGCCGTTGCCCCCCCCGCCGCCCCCCCTGCCGCCCCCGCCGCGCCCCCTCTTGTGTGCCAGCTTGGCTCAGTTGGCAGTACTCTCGCCCCTTGAGTCAGAAGGTCGTGACTCGGCCGGAGTATTGCGATTGAGGCAGAGAGTTCCAAATCCAAACACGGGGATTACGGAGACGGCGTCTTTGAGAGGGGGGAAACTCCCCCCAAATTACTGCAGACGCTGGAAATCTGAAAACAAAAACAGACGTCGCTGGGAAACACGCTGGGAGCAGGTCAGGCAGCATCTGTGGAGAAAGGCAAGCGACGAAGGGTCGTGGACCCGAAACGTTGACTCACCTTTTTTTCTCCATGGACGCCGCCTGACCTGCTGAGCGTTCCCAGTGATTTCTGTTCTTGTTTTACCTTGGAGAGGGATATCAGGGCCTCGGGGAGAGCGCAGAAGAGATTTACCAGAATGATACCAGGGATTTCAATTATATGGAGAGACTTCAATAATATGGAGAGACTAGAGAACCAGGGATTCTCCTTAGAACACGGTAAGTTAAGGATATTTAATAGAGGTCTTCAAAATTATGAGGGGTTTTGATAGATGGGGAGAAACTGTTTCCTCTGGCGGGTGAGTCAGTAACCAGAGGGCACAGATTTAAGATAATTGCCAAAAGAACCAGCGGGGAGACCAGAATTTTTTTTTTTGCCCAGAGAGTTACACTCTGTAATGAAAGGGTGGTGGAAGCCGATGTGATAGCAGCTTTCAATAGGTACTTGAAAAAGAAAAAAATTGCAGCTTTATGGTAAGAACGTGGGAGTGGGACTAGTTGGATAGCTCTTTCAAAAAAATATAATACAACAATAATAATCCATGCATTTGATATAGTGCCTTATCACGTCTTTGAGACGTCTCAAAGCGCTTCACAGAATATACTTTAAAGTGAATTGACCGTATATTTTCTGCACTTCGGATGAGACGTTAAACCGAGGTCCCGTCTCCCTGTTCAGGTGGATATTAAAGATCCCATGGCACTATTGAAAAAAGATGGGAGTGTCTCCCGGTGTTCTGACCACCAAATCCCCCAGATAAAATAGGTCACTTGTGGGACATTGCTGTGCACAAACTGGATGCCGCATTTCGCCTACAAAATACAGTCAACCCACTTTACAGCCTTTAGAGTATATCTTGTGAAGCACTTTGAGACGTCTCAATGACAGGATAAGGGGCTGCATCAAACGCAAGGATTATTGTTATTTATTCTTAAATCCCACTTTAAGACCTACATCCTCGACTATGCCTATGGTTTCTTCCCTTTCCCTCTGCTCCCTTGCTTGGCATCCAATCCTGCCACTGAGATGGTATTCTGCATGAAGAGAACTTCCATAAATGGAAGTTGCTGTGTTATTGGTCACTCACTATGCCACATTTGCCTACAATTACACATTTTGCCTGCATATATTCTTTAAAGTGTGGGCAGGAGGATGGTGGCAATCCTCTCACATTTTTGGCTGAGCTACAAATGCTCAGTAGGAAGCTCGCAGGGAGATCCTAGTAACTGCCATCTACCTACTGAGGGCTCGAATCTGCTCGGATATCAAATAATAACAATAATCTTTGCATTTAATATAGCACCTTTCATGTCGGGAGGATGTCCCAAAGCAATTCATGGGAAGTGAAAGTGGAATTTGTGGACGAACTGGCAACCAATTTGTGAGCAGCAATCTCTCACAATCAGCTATGACACACCAATTTTTTGGGGGGGTTGTTGACCAGACACTGGGGGAGCAAGCAGGTAGGTAGGGTTATAGAAGGTCACTATTCGAAAGACTGTGGCAAGACTGGAGAATGGTAGCCTAAAAGTTCTAAAATATAAAATAGCAGTGGGTGATAGGCCCTTGGAGCCTAGTGTGGGAGAGGACATGAGCTGCAGAATTTTCAATGGTTTGTAGCTTGTGGTGGGAAGTGTTGGGATGTCCAGCAAACAGAAAATTGGTGTGATAAAAGCATGGATCAGGGTCTTAGGAGCCTGAGGGGAGAGGTAGTGACGGAGGTGGGCAGTGTTGCTGAGAGGGGAAAGCTGAATGGGTCAAAGCACAGGTGTGGGGTTTAAACGACAGCTGAGAGTCGAACAAAACACAGATGTTCTGCATTGATTTCGTGAGGTGGAATATGCATCTGTGAAGATTTATGCTGTTAGAGCCAGTATCTAAGAAGAAAAATCAGAAGAGCTCAGGGTTGACATGGAATGAGTGAGATACAGGATTACCATCAACAAAATGCAGGGGGAATGTGTAGTCTACAGTGAAAGCAAGCATGATCTAGGAACGCTGTACTTACAAATATTATAATCTTGTACTTTATTGTATGTTGTATTGAAATCATATTATGTCTGCACTTTTACAGAAAGAATCACATACAGAGCACAAAGGGAATCCAGTATAAAAATATAGGGTGCAGAGTAAAAGTCTGATTGGTATATATTAGAGCATTGTTACTAAGGTCACTAAGGAGATCTCTCCAGCTGAACACTGTAATTTGCCCCTCTCCCAAAGTATTTCTGCACAGAAATTAATCAAATGCTTATTCAGTATATAGGTTTTGAATCCTCTAATTAGCAGAAGCATCCGGAACTATGTTTTCAGCGCTATTTTGTGCTTTAGAACCTTTAGGCAACCTTTCTAAAAAAAAGGGCTATTTGCAGGGCAAGAAGATATAATAATAATCCTTGCATTTGCTATAGCGCCTTTTAATGTTGGGAGGACGTCTCAATGCGCTTCACAGGGTTTACTGTAAAATGTAGTGACTGTATTTTGTAGGTGAACACTGGTGGACAGTCAGAATAGAGTCAGGTGGATGTAAAAGGTCCCATTGCACTATTTGAAAAGAGAAGGGAGTTTCTCCCAGCCAACAATATCCAAAATGAAATTGGTCACTGACTTCATGGCTGTTTGAGGGACATAGCTGCGTGCAATTGGCTGCCACGTTTCACTCACAAAATACACAGTCAGTCCACTTTATAGTATATGATGTGAAGTGCTTTGAGACATCTTAACGACATGATAAAGCACTATATCAAATGCAAGAATTATTATTATTGTGCTGGTGTTCATGCTCCACGTGAGTCTCCATCGCTCCTAATCCCCTCTCCTTCAGATGTCCTCCCAACATAAAAGGCGCTATATAAATGTAAATTTCTATTGTATTGTCCCTTATGTATGCCCCACTTACTAGATGATGGGTAAACCACCATAAACTAGATAAATAGAAAGGGATTCAATTACAGGAGCAAATGGGGAGGGTTCAAGTAAATGAGGTTTGCTCTTTCAAAGAGACATGATGGGCCGAATGACCTTCTTCTGTGCTGCAAAATTCTGTAGTTCTCGTCATCATAACAACATACACTATTTTTACCCAATACCATTTTACTGTTATTCTGAGGAGTGAGTTATCACTGAGAGGTTCTGGTTCTTTCTCACTATTGTCACAAAGACTGTAGCAAAAGCAAGAGATTTTGCCACCATTATAGTAAAAAATTCAAATGTTACAAATTGGGTTTCTCTGGAACAAAGCATTGTACAGAGCTGATGATGCAGATTGTATGAGTGAGTCACCCATTTTGAACGTACTGTATCTCTACTTTCAGTATCGTAATATAAAACGTATTAGAGTCACGAAATCACTGACGGCGGCAATAATCCTTCGCACCTTCCATCATTGCTTCCCAGTCAGTAAAAAGGTATGTTGTGGAATTCAAGAGTTCAGGCCTTTGAGAAGGTTTGTAAATTTGTTTCAATCTATTGTCCTCAAATAATGACATGCTTATGTACAATAAATTGCTGTGCAATCTTTGCATAACACTAACCTTTGCATTTGATATAGCACCTGTAATGTCAGAACTTTTCCCAGGGAATTGTCATCAATTGTATTGACTTTGTATATATGCAGGCAAACACAGCATCCAATCTGCACCCAGAGATGTCCCACAAATAGCCACAAGGCGAGTGAACAATTTGGAGATTGTTGGCCAGGACACTGGGGAAAAACTCATTTGTCTTCATGAATAGTGTCACGGGATCAATCATGACCACCTGAACAGGCAGACCTCATTTTAAAATCTCATCCAAAACGATGGTTCCTCTGACACAGCTCCACCCAGTAATGCAATGGAACATCAGCGAGGAATATGAGCTCAAAGCTGGGCTGAAACCATAATGAATTTTACAACCACGATGAGAAGGATTTTGCCTCGTTTCATAATCTCGATAATTCTTTTGAGTGACATTTAATTTTTTTGTTTAAGAATATCCAAATACCAGTCGAGCCTTTTACCAACAATGACCCAATAATTTTGCAATTATTCTCTGGCATAAATTTAGTTAATCCTAAAAACTGAATGCTTGCATTCTGGTTTCAATTATCTTCAATTCAAAAATTTTTCTACAGTACAAACACTGTGTTGCACTCAAACAGTGCAGATTAATGTAAAAAAAACTTCTTCCTGATGACAAGAAAAGTAGAATGTGAGTATTGAATCACATCTAAACTTGAGGAAGCGATCCTTACGTTTTATAAAAGCATCTGTGAATAGAATAGAGAACTACTCTATTTGTCTCTAATTGTGTTTCTTTACATTGTTGGAATTTGGCACAAAGCAGATAATAATGAAAGATAAGAATAATAATAATAACTCTTGCCTTTGATATAGCACCTTATCACATCTTCGGGATGTCTCATTTGGTATAGAACCTTTCCATGTCAGGAGGATGACTCAAAGTGATTTACAGAATTTACTTTAAAGTGTAGTAATTCCTCCAAAAAAAACAATAATAATCATTTGGTCCTCAATCCACGACTGTTTGTGGGACACTGCTGTGCGCAATTGGCTACCTTAACAGGCAGCTGGGACCTCAGTTTAACGTCTCAACCGAAGGACGTCACCTTTGGTAATGTAGCGTGCCTCCAGCACTGAATGTTCAGCCTAGATTACAATGTGAGTTCAAAGTCCTGAATTACAACCCCTCTTACTTAGAAGAGGTGAGGTTGCTACCAACTGACTGACACCTAAAAGATCAGTTGAAGTGGAACCAAATTGGTGAAGGAAAAATAAACAATAATCAGACAATACCAGCGCTGGGTTACTTGCTGCAGTAGCATTACCAGAAATCAGACAATACCAATACCTTGGGACGTCCTCCTGACATGAAAGGCGCTGTACAAATGTAATTTATTGTTGTTACCTGTGGGCTTCTTGAAGCTGGACTTGTGGTGGCAACAGGACACATGAGAATCTCCCTCAGCTCAGATACCAAGTGTGCTTCCCGATTCCTCGCTGCTGAACTTGACTGGTAGCCGTGGAGTAAGAGGGACATCCTGACTGTGGTGTCTCATACATCTCTCTCTGAGATACAGGCGACGCTTCTGCTCTTAATAACATTTGCCTCTCCGCACGTTCTGGGAATTCTGGAAGTGTTATTTGCTTCGTGTCTTGCCACGCACTGCACTTTGGATGCTGGATTGTCATGTCAGTCGTCTTCTCTTCTTGGGCAGGTAAATGGAGTTGAGGTGCAGATCACCCATGATCTCAATGAATGGTGGAACAGGCTCGGGCGGCTGAATGGCCTACTCTTGTTCCTATGTTCCCATGTTCCTCACCTGCTTTCCATCTTGAAGACGGTTCAGGCTGGGGGCAGGATATCCTTCAAATCATCCTCAGATGTTCAAGTTATCTCTGTGCATGTGAAAAAAAGGTCAAATACTATTTGTAGAGACAAATAAAGAAACCCCTTGGCAAAACGATAAACCAAATAGCTGCAACATTATTCACCACTACACACCACTGCACAGAGATATATTTTGAGACAATGAGGCAGATAATAGGGACAGTAAACAGGATATGCGTGCTGCTCAACAATTTCTGATATATAATTAATTTCCATATCTCTGTGTAACAAAACAAATATTCTCATTTCAGTAACATGTTATTATCTTTACACATATAGGCAGGCTTTAGCAAATTGCATGCTGGCGATATTCACATGCGTCAGACTTACTTGTGAAGTCCTGCAGTGTAGTGTTCTTATGAGGCCTGGTCAACCCACGACTGCTTGTGGGACACTGCTGTGCGCAATTGGCTGCCATGTTTCGCCTACACAGTATATTCTGCGAAGCACTTCGAGACATCTCGAAGACGCGACGCCATTGGCTCCCTATCCTTCAGAGGATACAGTTCAACATCCTGGTCCTCACCTACAAAGCCCTCCATGGCCTCGCCCCACCCTACCTCTGCGACCTCCTAACCCCCTACCAACCCGCCCGTTCCCTCCACTCAGCCGGCTCTGGCTGCTCCACGTCCCCCGACCCACTCGCTCCACCATTGGCGGGAGAGCCTTCAGCCACTCAGCCCCCAACCTCTGGAATTCCATCCCCCAGTCACTCCGCTCAGCCCCTCCTTTGCCTCCTTCAAGTCCCGCCTCAAAACCCTCCTCTTCGACCGCGCCATCGGCCACCCCCCTTCCCCCACCCCCCCCCACCCGACCCCAGCTCGGGTCTGAAATGCTATACTTTGTCCAGCGGCTTGGGATGTCCTCCCGACGTGAAAGGCGCTATACAAATGTAATCTTGTTGTTGTTGCTAAGGCGCTATATCAAATGCAAGGATGATTATTATTATTACGTAACAACACCTCATCTGCTTGACGTTCTATGAAGTCAGGTCATGTGATTAGCAAAGCCTCCTATATCAGTAGAAACCATTAGAAATTTACAGCACAGAAGAAGGCCTTTGGGCCCATCGTGTCTGTGCTGCTTCTTTGAAAGAGCTACGTGTTCAGTAGATTTTACCTGCCTTTTCCAGTCATACATTAAAGATCCCATGGCGCTGTTCGAAAAGAGAAGGGAGTTTCACTCTCTCAGTGTCTTAGCTAACAATACCCCAAATGAAAAACGGATCATTCACTTCATAGCTGTTTGTGTGACATTGCTTTGTGCACTCATCTACAAATACATACACTTTGCAGTATATCCTGTTAAGTGCTTTGAGATGTCCTGCTGATTTGCTAAGGCACAGTATCAAATGAAAGGGATATTATTGTAAGCCCCTGCAAATTATTCCTGTCTGGAGCCCATTTCTGGTTACCATATTGACAGTTAGCACATCTTGGGACTGGAGCTCCGAGAAACAGGCATTTGACAGTTTAATCTGTCCGTAAAATAAGTCCTCATTTCCATACTGTGGTGGAATCCATCACATGCACAGCTGAATTAAGTGGTTGTGAGTTCATATCTCACGTAATTGACAAGGAAATTGAGGAATAATGGCTGATTGTTGGGCCTACAAAGCACTGTAACATTTGGGACCGAGGCCCTGACTGGCCTGAAAAAAGATGCAAAACACATTCCACACAGTTGATCTATTCCTGGTAGCAACAGCCCCATTAAATAACTCACCAACGTGCCAGCATAGCGCAATCTTATCTGCACAGCTCCATCTGCAACTGCGTTCAATATTTCTGGCAACATCCATCGGTTAAGCTGCGGAAGTATTTGAATTATTAACAATAATAGTAATAATAATAATCATCCTTGCATTTGTTATAATGCCTTATCACATAGTAGAAAGGTCTCAAAGCTCTTCACAGAATATACTGTAAAACAAATTGACTGTATATTTTGTGGGCAAATTAAGCTGTACCCAGTTATTTACAAATGGAGTTACAAAACAGATGTGTAATTTTAGGTGAATTGTTTTACCTTTCCAAATAACAATTTCAACTAAATAAAAATCACCTGTTTTCTTTTGTTTTAAAAAAGTCCAAAAATAGTGTTTTTCATAATCCTGTGAAAGTTTAGAATTTACTTGTAACCACTGGTTGCCAAGCTAGTTAAAAAAAACTTGCATTTCATTATAGTTCCTTTCACATTGGGAGGATGTATCGAACTGCATCATAGGAGTTACTGTAAAGTGTAGTGACCATGTATTTTGTATGTGTACATGGCGGCCAATTTGCACACAGCAATGTCCCAAATAGACATTCTGTAGAATTGTTGCCCAGGACACAGGGAGAAGCTCCCTTTACTTTCCTGTATTTTTGTGGGATCTTTAACATATAATACAATTCCCATTTATATTCCACCTTTCATGTCGAGCGTGTGCCCTAAAGCACCTGAGCTGACACCCGAGTTGGGTGGGAGCCAGGTGGTTGAGGAGGGGAAAGCTGATCCAAATTGTGGTCAAAGGGATATGTTTTGATATCCACCTGAACAGGAAAGTATCTCAATTTAACATCTCACTGAAGGGCAGCATCTCCAACAATGGAGAACCCCTGGCACTGTGTTGGTGCATCAGCCTGGACTGTGAGATCAAAGTCTGAATGTGGGCTTGAACCCATAACTTTGTGACTGAGGGGAGAGAGTGCTGCCAACTGAGCCACGCTGAGTCTTATTATTAATAATAATAAGAATAATCCTTGCATTTGCCATAGCGCCCTATCTTCTCATTGAGACATCTCAAAGTGCTTCACAGAATATATTGTAAAGTGAAATGTGTATTTTGTGGGCGAAACCCAGCAGCCAATTGCACACAGGAGTATCCCACAGTCGCGGATTGAGTTATCACATTTTTTTTTGAAGGAATTATTACCTCCTGAAGGCAGTCTGCCAATTAACTAACAACCAGGTTCCTACCTACTGCAAGGTAAACAGAGGCATGTGGAGTAAGGAAACTTGCCTAAGGTGTAGCCCTGCCCGGGCATCGAACCGGGTCCTTCCGCTTGCGAGGCGAATGCTCTAACCACTATGCTATAGGATCCCATTTATCAAGATTATTCAGAAAAGGAAGGAGATATGAGTCTGGTGACCTAACATCTGAGGTGAGAAAATATTTGAGAGCAATATCAATTAGAGAGACGTTATCAATTCCTAACTAATGATTGTAGAGCCTATAAAAATAAGTCAACGTGGATTTAAAAGCAATGTACTACAGACATACTTGACAAGTCTAATGGAACTTGAAGGGATTTTTTTGTGGAATGTCCTGCCTGGGTCCAGTGAATGGATCCATATTGGGTTTTAAGAGAAAACTAGATAGATATCTAAAGAGGGATAATGTGCAGGGATATGGGTGGGGGAGGCATGAGGCAGTGAAAGGATTGCGCTTTCAAAGATGAGGATGCCTCCTTCAAGGCCCATCTCAAGGCCTTCCTCTTCAACTGTGCCTTCGGTCATCCTTTCACCCCCACTCCCCTTGCCCTCAACCCCACTTGACTCCGACCCCCAGCTCAGGTGCAAACCCTTCACTGTCCAGCATCTTGGGACATCCTCCCAACTTGAAAGACGCTATATAAATGCAGTTTTTTTGTTCGATGTTGTCACATCTGCTTCAGATGTAGAAACAAAGCATGCCAAGTTATTGTAGGAACTGACACAATAATAATATAAATAATAATAATAATATTACAATAACACCAAGAGGCGCTTCTCTTTGTAGTTGGAAAATTTTTCTTTGACTTTTTCTGCATTGTATGTTTAACAGGATGCTGTCAGCACATCAGATTGCTCGGATCATTCGCAGAGCTAGGACACCTGTCTGTCTGAAGGTATTTAATCATAATTTGCTGTTCAATTCAATAATGTGAAATAAGGAATCTGAGGCGATTACAATTCTTTGATCCAATCTACAAAGCAACAAAGAGCAATTTCTTCAGCGAAAAGTTACATTAATCACAATTTGACAAATAGACAAAAAAAAGTATGTTAATTGATAGCCTTTTTGAATAGTTTATGAAAATAGACAAGATAACAGGTTATACTATCGGCCTGGCTCAGTTGGTAGCGCTCTCACCTCTGAATCAGAAGGTTGTGGGTTCAAGCCCCACTTCGAGACAGCACAGTGCTGGGGGAGCGCTGCAATGTCAGAGGTGCTGTCTTTCAGATGAGACGTTAAAATGAGGGCCTTCTGTGTCTGTTCAGCTGTACATTAAAGATTACTCAAGAAGAGAAGGGAATTTCTCCCAGTGTGCTGGCCAGCAATCACCCAGAAAAATAGGTTGTACACTTCTTGGCTGTTTATGGGATGTTGTACGTGACTCCACATACGTGGAGTCCTGTAGCTCAGTGGTTAGAACACTCGCCTCACAAACGAGAGATCTGGGTTCGATTCCCGGTAGGGTGAAACCTTGGGTAAGTTTCCTTACTCCACGTGCCTGATAATAATCCCTCAAGAAAAAAGAAACAATAATAATTTGGTCACTTCAATCCACGACTGTTTGTGGGACACTGCTGTGTGCAATTGGCTGCCGCGTTTCGCCCCCAAATTGCAGTCAATTCACCTTACAATATATTCTGTGAAGCACTTTGAGGCGGCTAGAAGGCATGAAAAGCGTTATATCAAATTCAAGGATTATTATTTAAGTCACTGCGCTACACAGTAAATCTTGTGAAGTGCTTTGAGGTTTGACTTAATAAAGCTGTGTATCAAATGCAAGGATTATTATTGTTACACTGGGAGTTTAGTTTACTGATTTGCTGATAATGGTAAATCTTACAAAGAGCAATACCTTATACCCCTCTACGTCAGTTGCCGTGAATGCTTTCTGTCCATTGGGTTACAGCGGCGCAGAGAGGGGCTGTAGAACGTCTTCACTGATGTCATGAATGGGTCCAGTGATTGTGGATAGAATTCCCCATTCACCATGTCATTGAAACAGAACCTCACACCCTCACAATGTGCCTGCTCGCACCCTCACAATGTGCCTGCCCGCACCCTCACAATGTGCCTGCCCGCACACTCACAATGTGCCTGCCCGCACACTCACAATGTGCCTGCTCGCACACTCACAATGTGCCTGCTCGCACCCTCACAATGTGCCTGCTCGCACACTCACAATGTGCCTGCTCGCACACTCACAATGTGCCTGCTCGCACCCTCACAATGTGCCTGCTCGCACACTCACAATGTGCCTGCTCGCACACTCACAATGTGCCTGCTCGCACATTGCCTGCCTCTCACCAGCAATTCAAACGCACAAATCAACACATTCTATTACTCAGCATCTTTTGATTTCAACATCATCATTTATTAAGCACTTTCCATCTAAAGTAACCTATTGGAGAGTTTTACAATGACAGGTGAAAAGGAGATGAGACAGAGGAGAAGAAGGAGGGTGTTCCAGAGGTTAGCGATGTAGAAGTTGAAAGCTCAGGCGCCAGATAGAGTGGGGGACATGTGGCAAGCCTGAGGTTTCTGAGTGGAGGGGGCAAGACAAAGCAGTGGGAAGTAGAAAGGAGTTTCTCCTGGTGTCCTGGCCAACAGATAAAATTGGACATGCACTTCATAGCTGTTTGTGGTAAATTAGCCACCACATTTGCATACAAATATACAGTCACTGCACTGCGCAGAAATTCCCTGTGAAGTGTTTTATTGATATTACAGGTACATCAGCCATCTCCGTTCCCTCAAGGCATAAGTGCGAGCTGCCAAACGCGCCTGGACCAAATCCAAACTAACGGTCCATCGGCAGATTTGGCTTCACCACAACAAGACCTACGGCTGCGCTCTTGCCTCCGCCATATCCTCCTTCTACTCCAAGGTTATCTTGGAGGCAAAGGACAACCTCAGGCTTCTCTTTTCCACCACAAACCGCCTCCTCCGTCCATCTTCCCATGCCTCGCCCATCCTCAAGGAGTCCTGTAGCTCAGTGGTTAGAGCACTCACCTTGCAAGCCAGACACCTGGGTTCAATTCCAGGCAGGGCGAAACCTTGGGCAAGTTTCCTTACGCCACACGCCTAATAATAATCGCTCAAAAACGAAACAATAATAAGTTGGTCATTTTCAATCCACGACTGTTTGTGGGACGCTGCTGTGCGCAATTGGCTGCCGTGTTTCGCCCACAAATATACGGTCAATTCACTTTACAGTCTATTCTGTGAAGCGCTTTGAGATGTCGAGAAGATGTGAAAAGCGCTATATCAAATGCAAGGATTATTATTAGTATTATTATTATTATCCTCTCCTCAAACTCCAACTGTGAGGAGATGCTGGACTTCCTCGAATCTAAAATCGAGGGGATACGTTCAGCTACCTCAGCCCCATCCATAGTCACCCCCACATCACCATGTCCTCCAACCCATTGGCGGGAGAGCCTTCAGCCACTCTGCCCCCAACCTCTGGAATTCCATACCCCAGTCACTCTGCCTCGCCCCCTCCTTAGCCTCCTTCAAGTCCCGCCTCAAGACCCTCCTCTTCGACCATGCCGTCGGTCACCCCCCTTCCCCTCCTCTCCCTTCTCCCTCCCTGACCCCAGCTCGGGTCTGAAATGCTGTACGCTGTCCAGCGCTTTGGGACATCCTCCCGATGTGAAAGGCGCTATACAAACGTAATCTTGTTGTTGTTGTATATCAAATGCTAAAGGTTATTATTAAGTTGTTGTTACTTTTAAGCTTTAGAGGACCCTTTCTTCTGTATTTGGGGGATTGCTGACCAGGTCACCTGGTAAAATTCCCTTCGTTTTTCAAATAGTGTCATGGGATCTTTAACGTCCACCTGAACAGGCAGACAGGATCTTGGTTTAACTTCACCTACTCTCAGCCTGAGTGACTCACCATCTTGTCTAATGTCTAATGTTTAAGAAGCTCAGAAAATCCTTCAATTCAGTCCTAATTTAGAAGCAATTCCAGGCAGAGGGCGAAACCTTGGGCAAGTTTCCTTACTCCACACAGAGCCTAATAATAATCCCTCCAAAACCAAAAACAATAATAAAATTGGCATTTTCAATCTACGACTGTTTGTGGGACATTGCTGTGCGCAATTGGCTGCCGCGTTCGCCCACAAATATACAGTCAATTCACTTTACAGTGTGTTCTGTGAAGCGCTTTGGGACGTCCTCCCGACGTGAAAAGCGCTATATCAAATGCAAGGATTATTATTATTATTATTATTAAGCCGGTTTCTTTTAAAAAGAATCTGGCTTCCAAATTTAGCTTGGATCAAGGGGATTTTCCAAGTCCTGCACAATGTTAAATCTTTAGGCCAAATGGCCTCACGGGCTAAGGCTAGGTGGAGTTTGTGGCCTGTAGAGAAGTCTAAGCACAAAGGCAGTGAACGTGGCAAAAAGCAATCAGCTGTGTAAATGTTGCATGCAGCCAGATGTTGTTCTCTGGAAGATGGAACAAGAAACAGATGTTTTCTCATTAAAATATATGGGTCACAGTGAAATAAATAAAAAATAATAATAATTTGGTCACTAAATCCACGACTGTTTGCGGGACACTACTGTGCGCAATTGACTGTCGCATTTCACCCACAAAATATACAGTCAGTTTACTTTACAGTATATTCTGTGAAGCGCTTTGAGACGTTTCAAAAAGGTGATACAGAGGGGAAGAAGGAGGGTGTTCCAGAGTGCAAATTGTTGTTGTTATATAAGTGCAAGTTGTTGTTGTAATATCAAATGCAAGGATTATTACAACAACAACTTGCACTTATATAGCACCCCAGGCAGGGTAGCGTCTCAGAGTGCTTAACAGTGGCGTAGCCTGAGTCTGAGCTGGGAGTGGGGGAGGTGAGGGGAAGTGACCGTAACCATGATCGAAAAGGAAGGTTTTCAGGCTGGACTTGGGAGAGAGGGCAAGGCGGAAGGGTTGAGAGAAAGTGTTCCAGAGTTTTGGGGCGTAGTGGCTGAAAGTGCAACCTCCAATAGTGGAGCAGAGGGTATGAGGGACGAGCAGGAGGAGGAGTGAGGAGGTCGGAGAGGCATGGAGGTCCCAGGGAGTGAATGGATTTGAACATGAGTGTGAGGATCTTGAATTTGATCCGTTCGGTGATGGGGAGCCAGTGGAGCCTGGGCCAGAACTGGTGAGATGTGGATATGGAATTTGGTCCGGGTCAATATGTGGGTGGCAGAGTTCTGAATAAACTGGATTTTTTGAACAGTGGAGCTGGGGAGACCGGCGAGGGGTGTGCTTGAGTACTCAAGGCGGGAGGTGACAAACGCATGCACGAGGGTTTCGGCTGCATTTCAGGTAAGGTACGGTCGGTTACGGGTAATGTGACGGTGGTGGGGGAAGGCAGTCGGGGCCAGGGACCGGATGTAGACGAGGAAGGACAGGTGGGGGTCAAACTGGACACCTAGATTGCTCACTGGTTCGGTGAGTCTGAGGGAGAGCCCAGGGAGGTTGAGGAGTTCAGATCCGCAGGAGTGAAGACATTGACGGGAGCCAAAGAGCCTTTTCCACATTCAGCTGCAGGAAGTTTACACTCATCCAGACCCAGATATCTGCCAGACAAGCTGATAGAACACTGGTGGACCTGGAGTTGATGCTGGAGGAAGCAAAGTAGATTTGTGTGTGATCCGCATACATGTGAAAGTTTACCCCATGTCTGTGGATGACATCTCTAGAGGGAGCATATAGATAAGGAAAAGAAGAGGGCCAAGGATGGAGCCCTGGGGAACCCAACAGGTGACTCCGCAGTGTGGGGGGCAGGAGAAGAAACCATTTGCCAAGATGAAGTGGAGGCGGTTGGTTAAGTAGCACTCAAACTGTGCGAGTGCGGTCCTACTAAGGTGGATGAGGGAAGAGAGGTGGTGGAGGAGGATGGCATGGTTGACTGTGTCAAACGCGGCAGAGAGAGGACGAGGAAGCAGAGGGAGCCCTGGTCACAGATAAGAGAGGACGTTTGACAAGCGCTGCCTCTGTGTTGTGGGCAGTCAGGGTGAAAACCAGACTGCAGGGGGTCGAGGAGGGAGTGGAGGGAGAGGTGTGACCGAAGTTGACCTGCAACAACGTGTTCCAGGACTTTAGTAAGGAAGGGCAGGTTGGAAATGGGACAGTAGTGTGAGAGATTAGAGGGATCGAGGGTGGGTTTTTTGAGCACAGGTATGATGACAGCGGTTTTCAAGGGAAGTGGAACAGAGTCTGAGGAGAGAGACTGGTTGACCGTGTCGGCCAACAGGGGGAGAGGAGGGGGAATTGAGTGACCGGCAGCTGGTGGGGAGGGGGTCAAGGCAGCAGGTGGTGAACTTCATCCGGGTGATTGTGGTTGAGAGGAGGGGGGAGAAATGGGGGCAAAGATGTGTAAGGAGGGGGGACTGGCAGGAGCCGTGGCTGAGGGGAAGGCGGTGTGGATGGTCTGGGTGGGGTGGGAGGGACATGGTGGGGGAGGACAATGCAGCCAAGCGGATGTTTTCAATCTTTGAGACGAAGAAGTCCAGGATCTCTTCGCACTTGGTGCTTGACGTGAGGATCGAGGGGGTTAGAGGGGGTGCACGGAGGAGGTGATGGACAGTGAAAAACAGTGTCTTTGAGTTTATATTGTTATAAATTTATATTACTATAAGTTTATATTATTATAAACAGCTCTCAGCCAGTGAGAGAATAACCACACTTTTGAGGGGTTGTTGCTCAGGATACTCCCCATCACAGCTTTAAGTTGTTATTTTACATGGGTCCCAGTGTCTTGGCCCTAACCCTTCCTGGCAACCTATCCCAGGTGTCAATTACCCTCTGGATAAAGAAAAACTTCCCGGTATCTGTCCTGAAATTGCCCTTTACAACTCTAAATCTGTGATCTCTTGTTCTGCTGTCATGGTGCATCCTGAAGTAATGATATGGGTTTAAATTCTCAACAATAACAACAAATTGTATTGATGCAGCATTTTTCACGTCGGAGGGACGTCCCATTTAAAAAAATATTGAATTTAAAATTTTATTTCAATCCCAATTGAAATTTTATTCATCTCTATAAGGTCCCCTTTGAGTCTTTTTCTCTCAAGACTGAAGAGCTCTGGCTCGTCTAATCAGGATTATCCCCTTTTATGTCAGGGTGACCAGAGCACAATATAGCCTCAGTATGACCTCTAAAGGATCTAAACTCAGATGATTTGGCAATATAGCACAGCACCCTGTTTGTCTTGTTTATTGCTGCCTCACACTGTTTTGACAATAGTGGGCGAGGAGTATATAAACAATAACAACAACAACAACAAGATTCCATTTATAGAGCGCCTTTCACGTCGGGAGGACGTCCCAAGGCGCTGGACAGTTGGGTCAGGACCCGAGCAGGGGGGAAATGGTCAGGGTGAGGGGAGGGAGGGAGCGAGGAGGGGGGAAATGGTCAGGGTGAGTGAAGGGAGGGAGCGAGGAGGGGGTAGAGAGTCGAGAGGGGAGCCGAAGGCTCGGTTGAAGAGAAAGGTTTTGAGACCGGCCTTGAAGGAGGAAAGAGAGGAAGCGGCGAAGGCACTGGGGGATGGAGTTCCAGAGCCTGGGGGCTGAGAGGCTGAAGGCCCGGCCACCGATGGTTGGGCGGTTGGGGCGGGGGACGTGGAGCAGACCAGAGCCAGAGGAACGGAAGATACGGGCAGGTAGGTAGGGGGATAGTAGGTCAGAGAGGTAGGAGGGAGGAAGGCCTTGAATGGCCTTGTAGGTGAGGATGAGGAGCTTGAATTCGATCCTCTGGGGGATGGGGAGCCAGTGGAGGCGAGCGAGGGCGAGGGTGTGAGTGATGTGGGCGCGAGGCCTGGTGCGGGACAGTACACGAGCTGCAGAGTTCTGAATGACCTGCAGTGTGGAGGGAGGGCCGGGAAGGCCGGCGAGGAGAGAGTTCCCATAGTCCAGCCTTGAGGTGATAAAGGCGTGGACCAGAGTTTCAGCCGCGTGAGGGGTGAGGTAATGCCGTAGTCTGGCGATGTTTCGGAGGTGATGGAAGGCGGTGCCAGTTGTGGCGCGGATGTGAGGGAGAAAGGACAGCTCAGGGTCGAACAGAACCCCGAGGTTCCTGACGGCTTTGAGAGGTGGAGAGTGCGGCCTCGGATGCTGATGCTGTCACTTATATATTTATATAAATATAATTTATATAGGAGTATATTTGTAAAAATATATTTATACATATATAGGAGTATATAAGCACTACATGAAAGAATGGTAAAGAATAGTACTTATCTTGAAGATGCATTGTCTTCAGTTACACAGGCTGTAACATGTTAAAGGCTGGCTGCTGGCAAGCCTTCAGAGATATTCTGGTCCCCGGGTACAGGAATTCCATTGACCCCATGAGCCAGTGCCCTCGCGGTACAATCTGGATAAGCAGCAGGAAACTTTGTCACAATGTGTGCAATTTCAGCTGATTTTTTTCACCGTTCGCAGTCAGGCCTTCAGCCTTTCTGCTCCCACCCTTTGGAACTCCATCCACAGTCCTTTTGCCTTGCCTCCTCCCACTCCTTCTTCAAGGCCTGTCACGAGGCCTTCCCCTACGACTACGCCCTCAGTCACCCTCTTACGCCTACCCTCCCTGCCTTCTTGATCCCAACTCCCAGCTCGTTCCAAATCCCTGAATGTCCAGTGTCTTGGGATGTCCTCCCAAAGTGAAAACGCTATACAAATGCATTTTGTTGTTGTTGCTGTTGGATAAGCAGCAGAAAGCTTTTGTCACAGTGTGTGCAACTTCAGCTGATTTTGTCACCAAACCACGTTGAGTACTTTACAGGATTGGGTGAGTGGGATGAACCCTTCTGGGGAGAGACAACAGCAATGTCCTTAACCTCTGGAAGATGCCTAGGTGATTCTATTTGTGTGAATAACGCTATATACATGCAAGTTGTTGTTGGAATTCCATTCCTCTACACCTCTATCCCCCAACTTCCTTTGTCTTTCAATCCCATCTCTTTGACCGCAGCTATGGGCGCCACCTCCATTATCCCTATTCGGCGTCTGAAGCCATTCCATTAAAGCACTCCAAGACATTAGACCACGTGATATAAATGCAAGTTCTTGTTGCTCACTTCTTACCAGATCCAGAGAACATTTCCCGCCTATGTGGGATAGGTTTGCAGACTCTTAAGCGCAACAATGGATTTCCAGAACAATTGTAATTACAGAAACGATTGTCATGCGATGAGTCAAAACTAAATTTGGGGTTTTCTTTGAACATTCCTTAAATTAATGCAGCAATGCCTCCCACCATACTTCAGGAATGGAACAAATTGTGCCCTGGTAAGTGATCCCTCTGTGAAGATTGCTATTGTGGCCACTGAAGCACTTTAGTGCTATTGGTACACGTCAGGCACATTGGCAGAAGCGAAGCATGGAAGCCGGGTCACTCGCGATAACACAGGCATGTCAGCCCAACAGCTGCAGCTTAAACGGGACACTGAATGCGCAAAGCTCAAAGACATAATAATAATAATCCTTGAATTTGATACAGCGCCTTATCACATCGTTCAGACGTCTCAAAGCGCTTCACAGAATATATTGTATAATGGATTGACTGTATATTTTGTGAGTGAAACGCAGCAGCCAGTTGCACACAGCAATGTCCCACAAATAGCCATGTAGTGAGTGACCATTTTTTTTCAATTTGGACGATTGTTGGCCAGGACACCGGGAGAGAGAAACTCCCTTCTTTTTTCAACAATGCATCTCCAACAATGCAACACCACCCAGTAACACATTGGAGTGTCATCTTAGACTATGTGATTCCAAGTCCCAATGTGGGCTTGAACCAACAATCTTCTGACTCAGAGACAAGGGCGTTACAACGGCGCCAGACTGACACACATAGTGATAAAGCACTATATGAAACGCAAGTATTATTATTATATTATTACACATAGAAAATGAGCAGCTGTGATATGATTTTCATGAATCATTTTCTTGATCCAAGTATCATTTTCTTGTGAATTTCTGGGTTTCTCAAAGTGAAGGGCACCGGCACAGAAAACAGAACCTTATCCCAACATAAACAACGAATGCCAGGATCCACCTTCCTAACAATCTGCCTTTACTTCAACCTGAGAAGAGATAACCCGCTACACCATTAATGCTCAATGTCCCATTCCACCAGAGAGGGTAATGTGGATTAGCTAAGAGATAACATTCCTAGAGTGTTACAATACACAATGCAATTTACATTTATAAAGCTCCTTTCACATCACTAGGACGTCTCAAATTACTTGACACTGCTACAGCATGTAAACAAGCCAATCGCCCCTAACTAATCCGTGCTGGACGTGTCAGGGTTTGGTACATGCATGGTAACATACATGTCAATGTTCGTTTACATGCACTGTATATACATGTCAGTGTGTGCTACATACAGGATTCCAAACATATCAGAGTGGGGTACTTACAAGAACATACATAAGAACGTAAGAATTACTAGATGAAAGTCCACCCAGTGTGCCTTCCACCATCCTGGCAGTTGCAAGTACAAGTTATGTCCTAAACTATTACAGTATCCCACTATATTATTTCTTTAAAGAAATCTTTGAAAGAGTTGACACTTTCTACTTCCACCGTCTACTTAGGGAGCCTATTCCATCATTTACTTGCTCACTAAAATAGTGTTTAAGCAGACTTGTTTGTGTTTACCACCCATCAATCACAGGCCATGTTCTCTGGTTCTACTGTAAACATACAAGATAACATACCTGTCAGGTTGTGTCAAATAACAGGCTAACAGGCTGGAGTGTGTCACACTTACACTGGGTTGGGTTGTGTTAAATAAAGGTTAACATGGCTCTAGTGTATCAGATTCAGGTTATCACAAGCTCCAATGTGTTTGTGACAAGGCACTATTTTGAGAGTTGACCGATCTCCAAAGCTGTCAGGATTGACAGCAGCAGGATGGGGGCAGGAACGGACGGGGTTGATGCTGTGAGGTGAACTGAGAGGTGCTATTTGTCTCATGTGATTCGAGCCAAAGCCATCTCATTGTACATTATGGGCAATATCAAGGCCCTGTGTCAATTACTAATGTTACAGTAACAGCTGACCTGAGCTGAGGCAGCAGGAGAGGTGCTATAATAAGGAGAGGAAATACTGAATCAGCCAACGTTCTCACTTGCACTGTTATCCGGTGACCTCTGCTGGAATGTCCACACACAGTATGTAACGAGGAATCAGTTCAAAAGAGAGTTTCAATGCACTATGACTCCCACTTGCCTAGGCTCACATGAGGAATGATTACATTGATGAGGTGCGACAGGCAAGCTGGGAGCTGTGGAACCCTACGTCAAAGTGAGACGTCTGCCTGAGAGGAGAGACAGAACGGCAGAGGCAAACGTCAGTCATTCCTGAGCGAGGAGTCATGCGTGCCATGGGGCTGCTGTGTTGTAATCAGAATTAGCCTCTCTGACTAATCCAGGGTTTGGTGGGAGTTGTAACAATATTAATCCTTTTAAGAAATACTGACTGACCTCAATACCTCTCGCTCCTATTTTCGATATCTGAGCTTTAATTTTTAGTTTATTTAGTTCGCCAACAAGAACTGCACAGTAAAAATCTGGTGAAGCGCTTTAGAATGTCTTTCCGACATGAGATGTGCTATAGTCCAAGCTGGTGCTCCAGTACTGCTGCATTGTCTGAGGTCCGTACTCCGGATGAGATGTTAAACCAAGGTCCCAATCTGCCTGTTTAGGCGGATGTTAAAAGATTCCATGGCACTGTTTGAAAAGAGAAGGGAATTTCTTCCAGTGTCTCGGCCAACAATCCCCTGATAAATTAATCATTCACTTTATGACTGAGACATTGCTGTGTGCACACTGGCTGCCATGTTTGCCTACAAAATACAGTTATTACACTTTACTTTGTATAAATGCAAGTTGTCGTTGTTGTACAGTAAATCCTGTGAAGCACTTTGGGGCATCATCCCAGTGTGAAAAGCACTGTATCAAGTGTAAGGAAGAATATTATTTATTAATTTAAGGATTATTGTTATTACTATTTCCATTTATTACTGTAAAAAATTCTGTTTGAAACAGCACTTGTAAAGTGCTTCACAGTGACTTTCTGTAAAGTGTGTATTTCTAAACGAATATGAATTTGTTTTATTTATTTTAACAACAAATAGTATCTAGTAAATAAATAACATTTGAGACACTTTACTTTCCGAAACACTGACTGTCCAGCACCTCCCGACATGAAAGGAGCTATACAAATTTAATTTTGTTTTTTGTTGTTGTGTTGTTTACTCCCTTTCTTGCTGAGCTTCCTTGTCTCATTGTCCATTTTAGACGTGCCAAGCAAAAGTGAAACATGATGGGAAAAATTCCACCTGAGTCCAGATTTACTCTATTCATGCATGTGGCATTTCACAGCGTCCAGTGTTTGGCAAATTCTGTAATACGGTCTTAATGTTGAAAATGCTTCTTTCTGAAACTTTCTTTTAAGAACTAAAGAAAAAAACAGCTTCAAAGTCAAGGCTGAAATCAAACATTTGCCAAATGTCTACCCGGTTGGCTTCTGATTAGTTGAAAACTTGTTCCTAAGTCCAATTTTCAGTGAATTGGAACTCGAGGCTGGCATTATATCGCTGATCCCTCACAGATGAAATGCTTTACTAACAACAACAGCATCCGCAGTATCAAAGCATGTCAAACTGCTTCACGGGGAATTGCTGTGGAGTGCACTGACTGCTCACTTGTAGGCAGACGCGGTATCCAATTTCGTCCAACAAACAGCCATGAAAGAGAATTTGCCTATTGATACAGCAGTGATTTTATTACCGTGAGTGATTGGTAATCTTTCTCCCTCCAAACAGAGCCTGATGCTCTGACCAACAAGCACATATAAATCATTAACCTCACTCCATGTGGGAATCACAGCAGCTCCCACCCTCTAACCACAGAACAACAGAGAGCAGCGTTCCTCCACAATCTGTTGGTAACAATAGGAATCCGGTGAGATGGATGAGAGCAACCGATATCAAAGTAACCCAGAGTAACAAATGATCTAGCAGGGGAATAGAGACATTTGTTCCCACAGTTTTAATCAGCCGTGTTCACATGACTCTGAGAAAAATCCAATTGAGGAGAAGAAATAATAAATAATAATCCTTGCATTTGATATAGCGCCTTATCATGTCATTGAGACATCTTAATGCACTTCACAGGATATACTGTAAAATTAATTGACTATATTTTGTGGGCAAAACGCAGCGGCTAATTGAGCACGGCAGCGTCCCACAAACAGTCGTGGATTAAATGGCCAAATTTTTTTTTTTAATGGATTATTACCTCTGGAAAGCAATCCATCAATCAACTAACAACTGCATTTCTACGTACGAGGTAAACATAGGCGTGTGGAGTAAGGAAACTTGCATAACGTTTCGGCCCGCCCGAGAATCGAACTGGGGTCCTCTCACTTGCGAGGCATACGTTCTAACCAACAAGATACAGGACTCCATAAATAATAATTCTTTCTTTGTTATGCCGCCTATAGGAAACATCCTCCCAACCCGAAAAGCGCTATACAAATTGAAGTTGTATATTGTCAAAATGTCTCAAAGCGGTTCAGAGTCTCTCTGCAAAGTATAGTGACTGTGATTGTAGGTTGAGGTTGCAGTCAATTTGCGCACAGCAACGTTTCACAAACAAAGCACAAAGTGAAGGACCACATCTTACCTGGAGAATTGTTGGCCAGGACCTGGGAAGAACAGGAAGGAGTAGAGGACACAGAATAGTGAGATTGAAAAAAATAACTGAAAAGATAAAAAACGTCTCGATCTAGAAATATCTTCAACAATTGGAAAGTGAATGGAAACGTACATCAAGAAGGACTTACCTTTAAATAGCATCTTTCACTTAAAAATACAGTGTCTTTTGTGCAGTGCCTTAAAGTCCTGTGAGAGGTGACTTGTCTTCTCCCACTCCGAGCTCCACAAGCCAATCATCCCCACCCTCACTCAGCAACACGGGCTCCCCATCCCCCAGTGAACTGTTTACTCTGCTTTAAATCCCACCAGGGCCTTGCCTGCTCCTACCTCTGTGATTGGCCTGACCTTATCTCCTGTGACTGTAACGACCCAGCCACTACCTCTACTCATCAAACATCAGCCTCCTTCACGTCCTCCAACCGACCCGACCCCATCGTTGGGTGAGCTGCTAATCATTCTGCTCTACTCTCTTGAACTCCACCAAAAAATGATTGGAAAGGTGCCTTGTTTGTCAAGTCTGGTATAGTGGTAGCACTCTCGCCTCTGCGTCAAAAGGCTGTGGGTTCAAGTCCCACTTTGGGATTTAGAATCAAATAATCTAAGATGACATTCCAATGCAGTGCTGGGTGTGTGTTGCATTTTCGGAGATGCTGTCCTTCAGATGAGACATTAAACCAAAGTCCTGTCTGCCTGTTCAGGTGGATGTTAAAGATCCCATGGCACTATTCGAAAAGAAAAGGGAGTTTCTCCTGATGTCTTGGCCAACAATCTCCCAAACAAAATTGGTCACTCATTCCATGGCTGTTTGTGGGACACTGCTGTGCACAATTGGCTGCCACATTCTGCCCACAAAATACACTCAATTCACTTTACAATATATCCTGTAAAGTGCTTTGAGATGTCTCAATGACGTCATAAGGCTCTACATCAATCACAAGGATTATTATTGTTCTAAGAACGAGAATAAAAAGTGAAGGTTTGCTTTGTGGGGAGGAAGTTGCAGATATGACAAAGCAGCTTTTTTTTCACACAATGGCAGATTGTACGGTCCTCCCATTAGGTACAGTTCAACAGCTGGCATGGCTATTAAGGCTGAAGCAAATTGCCAACTTGGCACATAACCCACCAGAGAAACATTGGACCCGGTAGACCGAATTGGCAGCGTTGACTTGTGGAAGATAAGACAATGACCTTATGTCAGTGTAACAGCACACTGCCTGAGCTGTTAGCCTATTTATCAGGGTCATGAAGCTGTCTGACAGATGTGGCTCAGTGAAAGGTCAAGGGAGATGTGCGTGAAGCCAGGCATGACACAGAGCAGCTGAAATGCCTCTGTAGTCAATTTAGCTGTGCTACAATTAATGCGACAACAACAACAAAAACAAATTACATTTGTACAGTGCCTTTCATGTCAGGAGGATGTACCAAGGTGCTGGGAAACAACCCAGTGCTCAAGAAACAACCCATTTTTATCTGTGGGATTTCATTTGTTGGCCATGATGCCGGGAGAAATATTTTTAGAATATTGCCAGGGGATCTTTAACTTCCAACCAAACAGGCAGATGGGGATCTTGGTTCAATTGCATCTCCAACAATGTGTGACCCCACCCCCCCCCAGAACTGCACTGGAGAAGTCTCCATACAGCCTGGACAGTGAATACTCAGGCCCCAGATGCATTTTGCCCACAAAGTACAGTCAATGAACATTACAATATATTCCGTGGAGCGCTTTGAGACATCTCAGCAATGTGATAAGGCACTGTATCAAATAAAAGGATGATGATTATTATTATAACTTACTGCTAAGAGTTTACTGATGCAACCGATAGAGAACAGGGCTTAAGCTTACTTTATACAGCACTTTCTGTGTTTATTTTGATGAAAAAATTGTTGGAAATTGGTAACGAGGCATACAATTTCATATTTTTTGTGCAACTTTAAACCAGATCAAGGGGTTCAAATTCCACCATAGGCTCAATTTCTTGGGAGAATTTTTGGGGGGTCAGCCGGGTGTCTTGACACATGTGGAAACCCATCACCATACTTAAGCGTATCCAGACCAAACTGAGAATTCCGTGCATCCCACCAACACATGGAAATTCGTATGTATCGAAGTGGAATGTTCATTCTCTCCTTGGAGGGACACATCCTGCTTACCTAATATCAGACAATGTTAAGCACAGGTTGGCAAGAGCCAAGGCTTGGGGACCCCAGAGTATACATTGAGGTACTGATAGAGTTTAACCAGCCAAAACAGGATCAATTGGCATTGATATTGCTGTCTGTCAATCTTTCCTGTTGCTTGTCCAGCTAGGACCAGCCTAACCATTAGGGCTTTGGCTTGATAGATCATCAGGAGCTGAGTGGGATTCCCTACCCTCAATGACCGATCCGCCCCTCCAAGTCCTGCCAATGAGCCAGGCTGGCTGTGCTGTCATCAGCACTGCCCTGGAGAAAGAGCCTAAGGTTTCATCAACATCAAAAGTATTACCTCTATCTTCCCCCCTCATCTCCTCCGTCCCTTCCTCCCTATCCCCAGGATTTATTCATACTCAGTTTGGAGATTAATAGTTATCCTGGTTGTATATCTACATGGATCAAGGATGAACTGAGCACACAACAAGCATAGGGATGATATTTATCAAGGAGGTCAGATTGACATCATAATGCATGTGTGGCTGAGGGTTTGTCAGTCCATGTGACCTGTTAGTCAAATAACTTTGACATCTACCGGGGGAGGCTGGTCTGGTGTCTTTGGTAAAATGGAGAGATCCTGTGTTTAGCTCATGTGTGATGCTGAGAGGCTGAGGAAACTGTGGTTATATTCCATAGAGGAGGTAAAAGGTGATGAGATTGAGGTGTGTAAAATAATGAGATATTGACAATAGTGAGACAGAGAGTGGATGACTCTTCCCTCTGGAAGAGGGAACATTACAAAGGGGCAGAGCCTTAAACTCAGAGCCAGGACAGTCAGAGTGAGATCAGGGAACATTTCCTCACGCAGGGGGCTGTGAAGATGTGGAACTCTCTGTCCCATAAAGCTGCAGAGGCGGAATCAATAGCGATGTTTAAAAGTGACATAGATGCAGACTTGGGTAGTGGAGAGATTAACAGGTGAGGCATTAAAAGATCTGCCAAATGTAATAAACGGTGAAACAGGCTTAAAAGGCTGATTGGCCTCTCTCTGTTCCTTATTTCCTATATTTCATATGTGTGAGGTAGCCTTCGATTAAATAATAATTATCCTCATGTTTGATACAGCGCCTTTCAGTCTAAAAGCGCTTCACGGGATGTACTGCAGAGTGGAGTGACAATATTCTGTTGATTGAATCTTCCAGGCAACAAATATTTCTGAATTAATTTAAATTAATATTGCGAACACTGTCTGTGTGCACAGTTAGTTTATGTGAGAACTTTTGTATCATCCCAACATGTTTTGGAGGTGTTTTAAATAATAATAATAATCCTTGCATTTGATATTTCACCCTATCACGTTGTCGAGATCTCTCAAAGCGCTTCCCAGAACTTTACTGTAAAGTGTAGTGACTGTATTTTGTAGATGAATGCAACAGGCAATTGGCTCACAGCAGTGTCCCACAAACAGCCGTGAAGTGCAAAGCCAATTTTATCTGAGGGATTCTTGGCCAGGACATTGTCTCTTCTCTTCTCAAGTCGTATCTTGGATTTAGAGTTTCTATTGGCCGCCGTGGAGCCGGGGGGGGGGGGGGGGCAGAGAGGGGCCATCGGTGAGGGGGGGCAGAGAGGGGCCATCGGTGAGGGGGGCAGAGAGGGGCCATCGGTGAGGGGGGGGCAGAGAGGGGCCATCGGTGAGGGGTGGGGGCAGAGAGGGGCCGGGGGTGGGGCAGAGGGGGCAGAGAGGGGCCGCCATGGAGGGGGGTAGAGAGGGGCCGCCGTGGAGGGGGGCAGAGAGGGGCCGCCGTGGAGGGGGGGCAGAGAGGGGCCGCCGTGGAGGGGAGCAGAGAGGGGCCGCCGTGGAGTGGGGGGGGCCGGGGTGGAGGGGGGCAGAGAGGGGCCGGGGTGGAGGGGGGCAGAGAGGGGCTGGGGTGGAGGGGTGCAGAGAGGGGCCAGGGTGGAGGGGGGGCAGAGAGGGGGTGGGGTGGAGGGGGGCAGAGAGGGGGTGGGGTGGAGGGGGCAGAGAGGGGGTGGGGTGGAGGGGGGGCAGAGAGGGGGCAGAGAGGGGGTGGCAGAAAGGGCCGGGGTGGAGGGGGCACAGAGGGGCAGAGAGGGGCCGGGGGAGGGGGGGCAGAGAGGGGCCGGGGTGGAGGGGGGGCAGAGAGGGGCCGGGGTGGAGGGGGGGCAGAGAGGGGCTGGGGGGAGGGGGCAGAGAGGGGCTGGGGTGGAGGGGTGCAGAGAGGGGCCGGGGTGAGGGGGGCAGAGAGGGGGTGGGGTGGAGGGGGCAGAGAGGGGGTGGCAGAAAGGGGCCGGGGTGGAGGGGGGCACAGAGGGGGCAGAGAGGGGCCGGGGTGGAGGGTGGGCAGAGAGGGGCCGGGGTGGAGGGGGGGCAGAGAGGGGCCGGGGTGGAGGGGGGCAGAGAGGGGCCGGGGTGGAGGGGGGGCAGAGAGGGGCCGGGGTGAGGGGGGCAGAGAGGGGCCGGGGTGGAGGGGGGGGCAGAGGGGGCGGGGTGGAGGGGGGGGGCAGAGAGGGGCCGGGGGGGGGGGCAGAGAGGGGCCGGGGGGGAGAGGGGCCGGGGGGGGCCAGCGGTGAGGGGGGGCAGAGAGGGGCCATCGGTGAGGGAGGGGCAGAGAGGGGCCATCGGTGAGGGAGGGGGCAGAGAGGGGCCGGGGGGTGGGGGCAGAGAGGCGCCGGGGGGTAGAGAGGGGCCGCCGTGGAGGGGGGAGAGAGGGGCCGCCGTGGAGGGGGGCAGAGAGGGGCGCCGTGGAGGGGGGAGAGAGGGGCCGCCGTGGAGGGGGGGCAGAGAGGGGCCGCCGTGGAGGGGGGCAGAGAGGGGCCGGGGTGGAGGGGGGCAGAGAGGGGCCGGGGTGGAGGGGGGGCAGAGGGGGCAGAGAGGGGGGGGGTGGAGGGGGGCGAGAGGGGGTGGGGTGGAGGGGGGGCAGAGAGGGGGCAGAGAGGGCCGGGGTGGAGGGGGGCACAGAGGGGCAGAGAGGGGCCGGGGTGGAGGAGTGGGCAGAGAGGGGCCGGGGTGGAGGGGGGCAGAGAGGGCCGGGTGGAGGGGGGCCGAGAGGGGGCGGGGTGGAGGGGGGGGCAGAGAGGGGCCGGGGTGGAGGGGGGGGCAGAGGGGGGCCGGGGGGGGCAGAGAGGGGCCGGGGGTGGGGGGGCAGAGAGGGGCCGGGGGGGCAGTGAGGCCGGGGGGGGGGCCATCGGTGAGGGGGGCAGAGAGGGGCCATCGGTGAGGGGGGCAGAGAGGGGCCATCGGTGAGGGGGGGGGGGCAGAGAGGGGCCGGGGGTGGGGGCAGAGAGGGCCGGGGGGAGAGAGGGGCCGCCGTGGAGGGGGGAGAGAGGGGCCGCCGTGGAGGGGGGCAGAGAGGGGCCGCCGTGGAGGGGGGCAGAGAGGGGCCGGTGGAGGGGGGCAGAGAGGGCCGGTGGAGGGGGGGCAGAGAGGGGCCGGGTGGAGGGGGGGGGTGGAGGGGGCAGAGAGGGGCCGGGGTGGAGGGGGGCAGAGAGGGGCGGGGTGGAGGGGGGGCAGAGAGGGGCCGGGGTGGAGGGGGGGCAGAGAGGGGGGGGTGGAGGGGGGGCAGAGAGGGGCCGGGGTGGAGGGGGGCAGAGAGGGGCGGGGGTGAGAGGGGGTGGAGGGGGAGAGAGGGGCCGGTGGAGGGGGGGCAGAGAGGGGGGTGGAGGGGGGCAGAGAGGGCGCGGGAGGGGGGGCAGAGAGGGCGGGGTGGAGGGGGGGCAGAGAGGGGGGGGTGGAGGGGGGGCAGAGAGGGGGGGGTGGAGGGGGGGGGGGGGGGGGCCGGGGTGGAGGGGGGGCAGAGAGGGGCCGGGGTGGAGGGGGGCAGAGAGGGGCCGGGGTGGAGGGGGGGCAGAGAGGGGCCGGGGTGGAGGGGGGGCAGAGAGGGGCCGGGTGGGCAGAGGGGTCGGGGTGGAGGGGGGGGGGGCAGAGGGGCCGGGGTGGAAGGGGGGGGCA